>NC_136067.1:936168948-936768948 GCF_964261635.1 Lissotriton helveticus | reverse complement strand
TGTTTCCAATCTAGATTGTATGACAGATTGATACCAAGGTACTTAAAGACCTGGGTCTGCTCGAGCTGGACCCCATCCATAATGACTCTGCCTCTAATGTGTTTCCGTTTGTGCATAGCCATAAATTTAGTTTTGCTGGTGTTAATTACAAGACCATGATCAGTGCAAAATCCTTCAAACACCCTAATGGCCTTTTGTAGTCCCTGCTGCGTCTTTGATATCAGCAAGGTGTCGTCCGCAAACATCAACAGGGGGATCGGCCTTCCTGCCAACCTTGGGGCATCCGTGGGCTGTTGTTCAAAATAACCGATCACCCTGTTGATGTATAGCGAGAAGAGTGTTGGTGCAAGCACGCACCCTTGACGTACACCCCTCGCTATGGGGAACTTCTCAGTAGTACTACCCCGCTGATTCCATCGAACTTGTGCAAAACTGTTTTCATGCATCCTAATCAATAAAGACAGGATTTCTTTTGGAATACCCTGATCATGTAGGATATTCCACAGTTTGTGGCGGGGAACTAAATCAAAAGCTGATTTTAAATCAACAAAAGCTGCAAAAAGCATCCCGCCTTCTAATAAAACTGTGCGCCAATATAATAAAACAAATCTAAAAATTTGATCAATAGTGCTGGTATGACTACGAAAACCAGCCTGCAGGGGAGATAATATATCATAATCATCTATCCACCCATGTATTCGCTGTAATAATAGCCTTGCCACAACTTTTTGTATGCATGCAATCAGGCTAATAGGCCTGTAATTGCCTGGATCCGAGCATGCCCCCTTTTTAAAGATGGGGATAATCTCGGCTCCTTTCCAGGTCTCAGGGATAGGCGAGCCCTTTGCAATAGCGTTGGCTAACAGCTGAATATAGGTGGCCCATAGATCCTTGTCATGCATAAACAAATCTGCAGGGATAAAGTCTAGGCCCGGGGCTCTGGCTTTAGGTATACAGCTCAGAGTTTTTAAGATATCATCTTTTGAGAAGACTAAGGGGCTCACGAGGATATCTACAGAAGCTAGACATTCCTCTTCGCCTTCATCCTCAGCAGAAAAATGGGTAGAAAAATGGGATACCCAGGCTTCTGGTAGCACATGGTTAATGGGTTCTCCTCTACTAGACCCCCTTCCCCATTTAACGATGTTCCAGAAGGGTGTCATAGATCTTTCCCTACTGGCATCGAGTAGATCCCTCCAGTAGCCTTCCTCCCAATCCCTTTTTGCACTAAATTGCACTTTTTTGTACATAACTCGGGCCTCCCTTATTTTAGTTTTGTCTCGAGTTTTTACCGCATCTGACAGTAATCTATAGGCAGTCCTGCAGGACTTGTCATACCACTGATCCTCCTTTCTAATTGGTCTACGTGGCTTTTTCTTAGCTTTCTTAACAAAAAATAATTTTAAATTGTTAAAAAATTTGTCGTGGATCCTGCTAATTTCAGCTATCGGGGTATTTTTTTCAAATATATCCTGGACTTCTTGAATGGCCAAAGTTGTTAGATCCCTTATGGCTACCATGCTTTCCTCATTTGCTGCACAAATTGCCCATCTAATGTGTCTTTGATCGTTGGAAAGGTTTATCTGGACAGTTTCCCTCTCTTCCTCATTTGCCATCAGATCGAACAATTTAAAGGTTAAGATCAGTGGGTCGTGATCACTTTCCACCCTTGTCTCAACCCTCATATCAAGAACATTCCCCCAATTCTCTTTATTAGTTAATATATAATCAATACGACTTTGCGTAGTACCATTAGAGAAAGTAGGGGCGCCCTGCTTGTCCGATAACGTTCTTCCATTAGTGGCCCTCAGCCCAGACTCAACACATAATACTTTTAACTGTAATGCAGCCTCAGTCCATCTTTTGATAGGTATCAAGGAAAGCTGTGGGATTTCCCAAATGAAGTCCTCTTCAGTAGTGAGGTCAACATCCTGGTTATCAAGTGGTTCAAAACAACAATTAAAATCACCACCAATAATAATATCAGCATTCAAACAGTGTTGATTTAATAGTATATCCAATAGTTCAACCGCCTTGGTGGATTTACCACCCGGTAGGCCCCTTGAGTAGATGTTAAAAATAAAGATGTCCCTACTTGGCAGTCGCTGTAATTTGACCAGTAATATATCAGGACTATTGGTATCTATTTGTAACACTGTGTAGTCATTCCTCTGCTTAATCCATGTAACCAAGCCACCTTTTGCCCTTCCCCTTGAGCTCGGGGTGGCTGGAATAAAATAATGTAGATATCCCTGAATTGGATCCGGTTCTAACTGCCAAGTCTCCTGAAAAAGGACTATATCCTTAGAATCCAGGAAATTTAGCAGATCCTGTGATAAAATCTTGTTTTTTAACCCTGCCACATTCCAGGACAACAAGGTACATTGTATATTAGCATTGTCACTGGTAGGTTTTGTACTATTGGTTAAACCTTTACCATGTTGCTGAGTAAAAATATATTCACATGCGTTGCCTTCTATAGTAACCAATTCAGGGGAGAGAATCTCATATGACTCAAGTATATCATTATTTGTAGTAAGTTTGGAACATTCAATACGCTGTTCAACATTAATCACATTACCAGACTCGACCTGAGTGCTACTTACATTGATCAAAGCATCAGCTAATCCAGTATTTAAACGGGTGCCCATTTCCCTAGCCTCATAAGTGACAACAGGAATTAGAAAATTTTCAAGACTACTACCCAGTCAATCACAATCATTTAGCCCTGATAAGGCATCATATCTATTACCTAGAACCATACCCCAGTCTTTTTGGGGAACACCTTGGCCTCTGTTGTTTCTCACAGTGTTCCACATAGGTCCGGGGGTCCTAGGAAAAGTCACATTCTCTTGCTCTCCATAGAAGAATTTTAACGTAAGAGGAACAACAGATCCTGCTCTTCTTTGGGGGGGATTGATATGTTTTAGGAGATTTGGCAGAACACCTGGATGGGAAAAAGTCACTATAACACAATCTCCCTTGAATACTTTCGGTCGATTTCCAATCCACGCCACCCTCTTAGTGGATTTAATCTCAGATGCAAGTTGATATTTTCCTCCTGGTGCCATTTGCATGTTGTTTGTTAGCCAATGGAGGGCTTTGCTAAACAAGGATGCTGGTGTTTCGGGTTGTGCATCTGCTGGCGAGGGAACATTTGCCAGAACCAGGACCACAGGAGACGCTTCCTCAATAAATTGGAGGGGATCTGTTTCCTGACAGCTTATTGGCAAGTTACCTTTGGGTCCTGATACCCCGGCGATGTTTGGAGGTCGAATAATAGAATGAGTTTCATTCCCGACTGTACTTTCTGGGAGCATAGGACTGTTCTCCTTTTCTATAGAGCTCTTTGCCTTAGGTTCAATTGGTTTCGCCATTTGTGTCACTAAAGTATTGACCGTCTCAACCCCTTCCACAGCTTTGACTTGAAGAGTAGTCATCTTTTTTACCTCCGCATTCAATTTATCAATCTTGGCGATCAAAGGCTTAATGATAGTTTGGATTTTGGAATCAATAATGTCTGCTATTTTCTGAAGCAAATCGTCTTCGTTATAGCTTTTTTCATGATTGCTTTTATCAAGGACATTAATATCACCATCATCTAAAATTTTTGCCTTGTTTTGCCCTGTTGGAGAAACATTTTTCCTCCTATTACTGGAACGTAACCCCATCCGTTTTTGATGAGTTTTCCTGTTTTTTCTCGTAGGTCGAGTTTCCTGCTCAGGAGATGGTAAGTCATCAGCATTATGCACCAGAATCTCGTGGTCATGTTCAATATTTATTCCTTGATCTAGTGGCATAGCATTTGCGGCATCATCCAAGTTAAGGCTAATCTGATCATCCAAGTTTGGAGTAGGATGGACCGTGATGTCTATTAGGTTTGGGGTATCATCCAATACTAGAGAGCCTGAATGTTGAGGACTTTGAATTGGGCTTAGTAACTGTAAGTCAGGCGACTGACTTAATCCCAATGATTCTCTTCTGTCTTTATTTATTTTAGTTATGACTTGAAGCATGTAGTTTTCAATGGGCTTAGAGTTAACTGTAGGCTTAGAGCTAGCAGGGGGCTGTTTTTTAGAATTCTTTTTAGACATATTAAGATTATATAGTCGATTGTCCAGGGATTATATAGGCTTTACCAATACACACCGGATACTTGAATAGAGCCTTACGTAATGACACTATACAGTAAAGTCAATAAAGAAAGGGAATTTCTTACTTGCTTGGGTTGCAGATGTTAGAGGGGTTGCCCAGTCCAGTCCCGGCCAGTCTAGGACTGTCTAAGACTGTCCCGCCCTTGTCCCGGGCTTCTCCCGCGCGCGACTCGCGTGTGCGAGAGGCGTTCCCTGCTGATAAGGCGCCTCCTGGCGCGTAGGCGTCGTCACCCCTGCCGCGTCCACCCCCGGGGCAGCTGGGTGATGTAGTTCCCCAGCTGCTGCTGCACCGGGTGGATAGCGGAGGATGGCGGTATGGGCGCTGCGCTTCTGGCCGTTTCCCCTCACGGCGCGGTTTTGCAAGTTTTCAGGCTGTGGGCTGCAGCAACAAAGGCAACGAGATGGCCGTTTCCCTCACGGCAAGTACTGCGGCGTTCCGAGTGTCCCAAGAGCGCTTCGGCGCTCCCTGCTGATAAGGCGCCTCCTGGCGCGTAGGCGTCGTCACCCCCGCCGCGTCCACCCCCGGGGCAGCTGGGTGATGTAGTTCCCCAGCTGCTGCTGCACCGGGTGGATAGCGGAGGATGGCGGTATGGGCGCTGCGCTTCTGGCCGTTTCCCTCACGGCGCGGTTTTGCAAGTTTTCAGGCTGTGGGCTGCAGCAACAAAGGCAACGAGATGGCCGTTTCCCTCACGGCAAGTACTGCGGCGTTCCGAGTGTCCCAAGAGCGCTTCGGCGCTCCCTGCTGATAAGGCGCCTCCTGGCGCGTAGGCGTCGTCACCCCCGCCGCGTCCACCCCCGGGGCAGCTGGGTGATGTAGTTCCCCAGCTGCTGCTGCACCGGGTGGATAGCGGAGGATGGCGGTATGGGCGCTGCGCTTCTGGCCGTTTCCCTCACGGCGCGGTTTTGCAAGTTTTCAGGCTGTGGGCTGCAGCAACAAAGGCAACGAGATGGCCGTTTCCCTCACGGCAAGTACTGCGGCGTTCCGAGTGTCCCAAGAGCGCTTCGGCGCTTCCTGCTGATAAGGCGCCTCCTGGCGCGTAGGCGTCGTCACCCCCGCCGCGTCCACCCCCGGGGCAGCTGGGTGATGTAGTTCCCCAGCTGCTGCTGCACCGGGTGGATAGCGGAGGATGGCGGTATGGGCGCTGCGCTTCTGGCCGTTTCCCTCACGGCGCGGTTTTGCAAGTTTTCAGGCTGTGGGCTGCAGCAACAAAGGCAACGAGATGGCCGTTTCCCTCACGGCAAGTACTGCGGCGTTCCGAGTGTCCCAAGAGCGCTTCGGCGCTCCCTGCTGATAAGGCGCCTCCTGGCGCGTAGGCGTCGTCACCCCCGCCGCGTCCACCCCCGGGGCAGCTGGGTGATGTAGTTCCCCAGCTGCTGCTGCACCGGGTGGATAGCGGAGGATGGCGGTATGGGCGCTGCGCTTCTGGCCGTTTCCCTCACGGCGCGGTTTTGCAAGTTTTCAGGCTGTGGGCTGCAGCAACAAAGGCAACGAGATGGCCGTTTCCCTCACGGCAAGTACTGCGGCGTTCCGAGTGTACTTAAAATCGCACACCAGTTCTATTACATTAAATTTACAATGTAACTGTACAACACAGAGTATTAAATAATTCAAAACGCATAGATTATCACTGTATTTCCAGTCACAAGAGAAACAACTGCAGGTATTTCCTCAGCTGGAACAGGATTGCTGAACTGGGGTTCAATGAAAACTTGCTATGAACTAATCCTGTTGTGGTCTCTTGCATTCTTCCAATGTGTACATTTAGTGTGGACACAAATGGCAACCTAAACTCATCAAGGAGTGATCAGGAGTAGTACAGATGGATACGGCAAGGATCCATCTACAAAAATGTGCAACAATTCAGCAAAAATATAGAGATGTATAAATGCAAATACAGTGGAAAAAGGGAATATATTTGGGAATAGCCAGTTTGCGAATTCGAAAATAAATGAATTACAAATAAAATCAATAATTCTATTTGGGAATACATTTGAGAATGGAAATACGTATTGCCCTTTAAACTGAATAAGACACCTAATAAAATGTTGCACACAGGTTCTTCTTTGCCTAGAATTTACAGGCTGCAAATGTCATCCAACAGATAAGTTGCCTACAGTGGTGGACAACGTTCACTTTAATTTGACTCAGTAGCCAGATACACAGAGATCATAAAGCGGTTATTTTGCCTTGCCATCAAATAACCAGGAACTGATTCTGAAGAAGTCACATCTATATCAGAAATACTTAAGGTTTACTCGTGGTACTTGACTACCAGATAGAAGACAACATTGAGATCACAGAGACTAGACCTGCAGTTCAATGTTTCATGTATCGACAAAAATGCACATGAGCATCCTCTAACTAATTTTTGACAATGCTTGCAGTCATTCTTTCTTCTCAACGAAGCCCTTCTGCACTAGTTGCACACTTTCCACAGCTCATCCAAAAATCAAAGCAATCGTTCTTCAACTTACAAAAATGCTTCTAGAGGTAGTTGGGATAAATGTACTATTTTTGTGCCAAAGAGAAGGTTGTCACATCCTTCAAATGGTGTTCTTGATCACAAGCACCAACCTTTTACTAACCTTCTCTCGCAGAGATTTGGTACAAACAGTACTTAATGAAATTGGTTAAACTTGGTGTTTTAGAAAACCCAGGTTATGCATGGCTATGTCAAAATACGATGGAGATTTGGGGTCGTTTTAAATATGATTGAAGCTTGACTCGCTAGAGAAGGTCATCAAGATGTGTACTTTCAACGAGGCATACGATATGGATGGCGCTTGGAACAGTGGAAGATTTCGCCTAGTAGTGATAAATCAGCGATGCCTCAACTAGATCTGTGCGCAGCAAGAGAGCTCCGAGTCAACTGGCCAGAACAGGAGTCAAGCTATGCATGGTGTTTGGCAGAATTTAGGAGTCGATGTTTAGCTATGCCTGAACTTTTTCGGTTCTTTGGCAACACGTGCTATATTACAGTGACGTTTAAGTGTGCTTAATCAATGAAAAGTTTTTTTGTAATTTGACCATACTTAAGATTTACCTATAGGAGCTTCGAGCAGAGTCACACGGTTCTTATGGCAATACAATTTCCGACTAGAAAGCAGTTTTAGATTTCACTGAAAAAACGCAAAGGTGTGAATATTCAAGCAGTCACCCTCATCAAATACTCTAAAATATGATTGCATTAAAATCGGCTTTAACATCACACAATACTGCGAAGATGTCCTAGAACGGTGCACGTTTCTATACCAACGTAACAATTAAGATGACGTCACTTCTTTTATATTTTACCCTTTAAAAACCTATCAATATGCTGGATATCCGAGACCTGGGTAGGAGTTAAAAGTTGCTTCCGCTTGAAGTTCAAAACTTTTTGCAGATCGTGTCAAGCTTCACCTGAAAGCAAGATACTTTTAATGGATCCCAAAACATTCACATTATTTATGTTTGGTGAGGTTACACTGTTATGTTGCAAACAATAACTCACATAGAACAAGTTAGGTTAGGTGAGCATTGGCTGATACAGAGTTCAACCATTTACAGTGCTGCAACTTCATGTGAGGGAGACTTTACTTTAATTGGTGGATGGGTTTTGATGCCCTTTTGCCCAACTAATGCTTATGACGTCATTACTTATTCAAACAGGCTACAATAAGAGAATGCCCATTAGATAAAGTCAGGTCACAGTCATTCAATCTTCACGCTGAACAGGAATCACTCCTGGGAGATAGGAAGGGTATTATGTCTTGAAGAAAGGCCGGAAATACGTGAAGTACATAACGAGGGGCTGAAATATGTTGACTAACACAAGGTAGTAAGGGAGGAGCCCTAAGAATTGCCAGACACCCACTCCTTTTGTTTAGAGCCCTTCAATAAGGCAGGTATGATTAAAGGAATCCAGCATTGTCTATCTTAATACAATTTCAATATCTTTCCACGACTAACATTTCCACAAGTTCTCCAACCACAAAAAACTAGAATGCACTTAGTTACAGTGAACAAAACTTGCATCAATTTGGTGCAGGGGAAGGAGGCCCTGGTGATGAAAAATGGCACCTAGTTTGGGTCTGAGGTACTGTTATTTTAATTTTGTTTTTTTAACAATAACCAAAAAGTACAGTGAATAATGTTGCACTCAGGAGACAAATGAGTAAAGAAATTCCTTTCGCAAATTCAGAATGTCAGAGCATACATTGTGGGGTTGAACTGCAAGCCATTTGGAGGTGAGGAATTGGAGATGGGTCAGGCAGACATAATGAATTATGGCTTTATTTCTTTTAATAGTATTTCTTTTTTAGTTTTATATAGCGCTAGCTAGACCCTGGGGTATCAGAGCGCTTTACATGATGTGATCATAGGCGGATTCTAGATACTTCTGATGATACGTTTGGGTCAAACGCAGTCAAAGGAACAATATACAAAACAGCGAGAACAGTCAAGAAAAGTACATACTGATACAGCAATTAAGTTAATGACGCTAGTGCCAATGATGGGACTGACTGGGTCAGGAGAGCGTAACAAAAGAGTCTGTAGAGGCAAGGACTTTAGGACACGTGGATGAAACTGTAGGAGTGCTGAAGTAGTTGCTAAAAAAGAAGGGGTTGCATCTGAGATCTTTGCTGTGGGAAGCAGTGTTATTTTTTTTTATTAATAGGTGGTTGAGTTTCTCTTCAAGTTTGATGGCTAAATAAGTGAAACAAAGAGTAAAGGGATACAAATCATCAAAGTTCAAATTAATTAATTTAGCCTTACAATTGGTTTAAATTATATGTTGCAGTTGGATTATGATTTTCCATCCTGTTGGGTGATGGTGGGCAATGTATATGAAACCTTGAACGCCGTGTGTTATAAGGTTATGCGAACATTGAACAGGTTTGCCATCAGTTTGTATTAGTTTGTTAAGCGGGTCTGGCAAATAATTTCTATTAGGCTACTATTTTCTAGGCACTTTAGAAACAACAGTGCCCCTTAAACAGGTGATGAAGTGCAAAACCACAGGCGAGTTCTGCAGAAGACTTGGAACAAATGTTGAAAAGGTTGGGAGGGACCGCAGATGAACCTTCAAAACAGTACCAGTTTTGTAGTAAAGGCCCATGGTCAGTACGGTAACTCCATAGTGCCCCACCCCTCCTGCCCAAAGGAATTATGGAAATGATTTAACACGGTCTCTGACATTCCTAGTCCCTTCCAATAAGTTACGAGAGGACTTACACACAATGTCCTGGTGGTTTCTCCAGTGCCTTCACCTCATCCCTGGTCTTATCCTTCGTATCCGTTCCTGCCTCTTGTGGGCAACACCTCCTAAAACAGATCCAACAAAATATGCCTGTCCAGTTCCCACCTCCAGCCCACCCCTGTCGAGCCCCCTTTAAAAACACCTTCTTTGTGGCCCCTAACAAATCTCCAACAAAGTCTGAGAGCTAGAAACTTAAGGCTCTGAGCATATAGCTGGTCCTAGAGAGCCCAAGACAGTCAAGCTATTGGCAGCATAGGCTTGGAGTTATTCCATGAATGAGAAAGGATCAAGGGCTCTGGAGGCGTTGGATAGACAATCACCATCTCAGTCATACAAGGTAAAGAATGGGGTTTTGTTGATGTCTTTTTACTAATACAGCGAAAGCTAGTTGGGGGGAGTAACAACGATCAGTAAAACAAGAACTACTAATAATGTAAAAACAGGCTTGAAGAGCATTTGAAGAATTGCTTATTGGGGTTTTCACTGCTCCGTGTGAAATTAGTTAGTTTTGAAACAGAGACTGGCAAAGCCCAGGTAAATATTGGTGGGGCTGAAAGGAGTGATTGTTACAAATAGTTTGGATGAGGGAAAAGGGTTTATCTTAATATAGGTGGAAGCAGAGAGAGGTGAACATTTGGTTAGAATTTGTCATTTCCAAAGATGGATTTGCCAGATAAGGTAATTCTATTCATGCCCTCAGGCATTGGAAAAAAGGAAAGTAGAATGCAGGACTATCAATAAGAAAATTAACATGCTGTGTTTTAAGATGCATTGGTAAATATAATAGGTCACTCCAGTATAACAAGGGCCAAGCTCTTTATAAAGCATTGTTAAAAAAAGAAGCAAGAGAAAAATATTTCTAAATACTAGAGGACAAGAAAACATATCTTAACCCGGGAAGCAGTGGTACAGGCCCCCAGGAAAAGAGACTTCTCCCTTCTGGTCATTCCAAGTAAACCAATTGCTTCCGATGCTGCAGAGTGAGTGCGCAAACCTACTCCTCCTCCTACGCTATAAATGCAGTGTGTGTCAAGTTCTGAACTTCCATGCAACATATGGAAAATGTAGGAGCTAAAAGAAAACAAAGTCTACACCTAGGTCACAAATCGGTAAAAAATATACCGGTTATGCTTTTACAAATTAACTAGGGGGCATGGGGAGCACCACAGAGAGGCTGGAAACCTGAGTGAGGAAGCAGGGCACGAGAAGTGTGAAAGAGCAAGAAAAATATATCCACACCCATGAATTACTCAACGAAAAAGAAAAAGTAGTACCCTTATGTAAGCTGTGGAAGGCTACAAAGTATTCAGTTGCAAGGATGGCAAAGGAGGACATATGCACCAAGGGAAGAACAAATACAAGAGAGGAAGCAAAGCAACAGAAAAAGAGGCAAGCAAATGACACTGACAAGAACTCCAGCAAATGCGAAACAATGAGCTGACCCAAACTGACTCCAACTGTTAGTACTGTACACAACAGGTGTACAACAACAGATAAACGTTATCTTTAGGTGAGCCCTAAAAAGACAAAGAAAAAAACCTAAATAACACTCATAGGCAGGAAGCCAGCAAAGAGTCTGGTCTGAAACTCACACTTTTAATAAAATTGAAGTTATTGTGCTGTGGTTAGCTTTTGACCCCAAAGTTCAGACACCCCAGGCTTTATGTTATGCTTTAAGAGACAGCTGTGGGGTCCTGGCTTACAATGGAATTGGTGGTTTGGAGCCAAAGATCCAGTAATCCTTCTTGTCTAACCCAGGAGATAACCAAGATAAAGAGTGTTAAGGAATTAGCTCTAGGAAACATATCTGCCCCCATTTGTGCATCTCATTTTAACCGATGTTGCTTCTGTTAGACCAGTTTAGGCTTGTTTCGACAGAAAAGTTATTACCGGATACTTCAACTGCTTACCTAGTACTATTCCATTGTGGAAGTGGATAAAAGAGTTTGGTCTTTTGAATTGAATTTGTCTGGATGCAGCTGAATTGTACTTCTAAATGTGGGTGCTTTCTTGTTTTTGAAAATTGGAGACGAGGGATACGGATGAAATAATTTGCTTTCTTTTTCCCGCAGATATAGGCCAGCACGTTCATTTCCAAGAATACTATCCAATTGCGCTTGCTGCTCTCAAACTGCCCCTCTAATGTAAGCCCTCAGAATACACAGGAAGGGATATGGCTGAGGACCAAAGCATCAGGGATGTACAGTTCTTCAGGATAATCCTGCAAAAAGGCACATCTGGATATTAAAGGATGAGGGCTTTATGCCCTAGAGATAACTTTACCTAGTATTTTTACTCTTGCAACACGTTTTGAAAAAACAATATTAACCTCAAATTACTGTTCTCATTTTCAGTAAAAACTGAAGAAGCACAACCCTGTCCATGCCTTGAGATCTGCAAATCTTCCAGATCTCACAGACAATAAAGGTTCACACAAGAGGATATTTGTTCCAGGACCTTGCATTCACACAGGAACAATTTGCTGAGAATCCTGTGGAGGGTAGAAAATCATAGAGCATTGAACATTTTCTTGGTCGTCTAGCCTTTGATTCAGTGTCCAGTTAGAAGTTACTTTAGGTTTCTCTTTCATGGTCCTATGTTTTGTAGATTTTCTTTGCACGGGGAAGCCTTATTAGACAAACACACTCAATTAAAAATATATATTGTTCAAGTATGGTAAATGAGGCAAAACGTTTAAAACAAAAATTATGGTTTTACCAGGCTCAAGTTTGCCCCTGAAATGTACTGATGTATAAGGTCAGTGGAACGAGATAAGAGACAATGTGCGAGAATGGCCAGGAGACTGGAGGAAATAAATGATCATTTTGTCTAACGTATACAGACACTTACCCTGTAGGAGGTGTATTACCCTCAATGTTCTGTTGGACTAGTTAAATGTGAATTTGTAGGGTGCTCGTTTGGTTCCTGGACCGCACTAATGTTTAATATGCTGAAAAATATTTTGAGACATGCCATGTACTTTAAAAATTCCACAATATTGAGTTGTTGTTTTTCTTTTTTTCCTTTACAAGTGAGTTTAATAAACTTTTTTTAATGTGGATTTGCTATTACTACAATGCGAAGGCTAGGAGAATGACCACAGGTTGGAAGGTCCATGTCCTACAGTCTTTCTCCTATCGCAATTAACTTCTCTCTCTCTCTCGTTGTTTCATCACAAAGGGCCAGATTAGGTAGCCCAATACCGGTCGGTAACGGCCGAAATTATCGAATTTCAACCGTTACCCACCAGTATTGGGCATTTGAGATGTAGGGGCCAAATGTAATCATTCGGTAATTTACCGAATCGTTAATTTAAGGAATCGGTAAATTACCGAATCCTTAAAATACTGATTCAGTAAATTACTGAATCGGTAATGTAGGGAGCACTCAAGTGAGTGCATTTCTGAGTTAAGGATTCGGTATTTACCACCAACTAAAAGTTGGTGGTAAATATCGAAAACCTTTGAAAAAGCAAATTTGTGCTTTTCCAAAAGTGCCATGTGGCAGACATAAATGCCCTTAGGGCATGTATGTGTGCCACATGTGCACACATGCACAATTCAGGGGTGCAACAGGATGTCAATGTGACACCCTGCCACCCTTGAATATGCACCCCCTATTACCAATTCGGTATTTACCGAATCAGTAATAGTGAATGGCTTCCCATTCATTCCTATGGGCCTCCAGGCCCATAGGAATAAATAGGAATTACCGAATCGGTAAATACCGAATCGGTATTTACCGAATTGTACCGATTCTGTAAAATTTACCGAATCAATACCTACATACCATTTACCGATTCTGAAATACCGAATCTGTAAAATTCGGTATTTTAGAATCTGTACATTTGGATTACCTACATATGGCCCAAAGTCTCTTCCATTTAGAATATATTGGATGGTCTCATTCAAACATTCCCAGCTAAAGCATTTTACGGCCCCATTCTCATGAATCTACACGAAGGAATGAAAGAAGTTGCCGAATGGATGAAACAAAGCCGTCTGAAACTAAACTCAGATAAGACAGAAGTCCTCATCTTAGGTTCATCCCCCTCTGCATGGGACGACTCCTGGTGGCCAGAAGCCCTCGGAAAAGCACCCATCCCGACAGACCACGCACGGAACCTAGGCGTCATCCTGGATTCTTCACTCTCAATGAACAGACAAGTCAACGCCGTATCCTCTTCCTGCTTCAACATTCTTCGCATGCTCAGAAAAACATTTCGCTGGATCCCCTCCGATACAAGGAAAATAGTCACCCACGCTCTGGTCACGAGCCGACTGGACTACGGTAACACCCTCTACGCAGGTACTACCGCAAAACTCCAGAAGAAACTCCAACGAATCCAAAACGCCTCAGCCAGACTCATATTAGACATCCCACGCAACGATCACATCTCTGGTCACCTTAAAGACCTCCACTGGCTACCCGTCAATAAGAGGATCACTTTCCGACTGCTTACCCACGCACACAAATCACTCTACGACATCGGTCCAGAATGCCTCAACTCACGACTGTCCTTCTACACCCCCTCCCGCCATCTACGTTCCTCCAGCCAAGCCCTCGCCACTGTACCTCGCATCAACAAGACCACCATGGGAGGTAGATCCTTTTCATACCTGGCTGCTAAAACTTGGAACTCCCTCCCCGCTTACCTTCGCCTTACCCAGAACCACCTAGCATTCAGAAAGCAACTTAAAACGTGGATTTTTGACAAGTAATTCTCCTCCCCTTCCTAAGCGCCTTGAAACCCTACGGGTATGTGGTGCGCTATATAAATCCTTTGACTTGACTTGACTTGACATGTATGTACTCTCATACTTATAAGCCTCCGCTGGCCCTGCAGCTGCACCCAAATCTCCAAAACTTGTTAAGACTACTCTAAAGTGAGCGTCACTTGGACCAAGTGACAGAGGAAGTAAACAGACATTTTGTGTATGGTTCTCCTATAGTAATCAAGGAGGCATCAGCAGAATCTCTAAGCTGTTGCACAACAGACAGAGCAAGTCACTGTACACGTTTGAAAGACCACACAATAGAAAATGCCACAAAAACAAGTGTCTGCAGAGAGGGACACATCACACACTAGCGCCCCATACACAACAGGAACCGCTTACGAGAGGGCATTGTTAAAATTGCCGAGAGCATATCATTGAACTTCTTGGGGCAAATAAAGTGTTCTAGATATGTTCCCAGCCACCACTGACTTTATGAGGCTCATTTGTGGTACAAAAAATCATTATTTGTTTACAGGAGATAGTCAAAAACATCCAAAACTATCCAAAATTACATTTCGTAAGAATGCAGATACCAAACTGAGGTGGCTAATAATTGATGGTACATTGAGCTCTCCCAGCTCTTTAACTCCAAACATCTCCAAGAGCTCCTTTGCCAATGAAAATCATTAGCTGCATGCTAAAGCACTGTGTATGGTTGATGGGCTTTAATTTGGAAATTGACTTGACCAGCAGGGTGACATTATAAACAGCGCTGCGGCACTAACTTCCTGCAATGGAGAAAATGTGTAATCTCAGAACTAGAGGGCAACTCTTGCAGCGGCTCAACAGATTAAAAAGCATCAATTCACAGATGCATTTCACAATAATATTAATTATATTTAAAATATGTATTTACTTTTTATCTTTTGCTGCAGAAACATTTCTGGACTTCATAGAACACAACTCAGTTAAACCTTTATGTCAAGTAATTCCTCATAAAAATACGCCAATTGACAAAGTTGCATGCAGTTTAACTAATCCCACGCCAGGCATTAGTTTGCTCAAAATAAGACTCCCAGAGGAGGAAACACTGTCTTGTGATCCCATTATATTCCCGTTGTTTCTGGTCATTCATTACTTGTGTTTTTCTAATTCGATATATTAGTAGAACTTTTAAATCAGTAACAGGGGTTGGGCTACAAAAGCTTATAACAGCGTATGTCTCTTTTATGGACTCATTATGCCTAAAAGTAAATCAAGCAAAGTCCTTTATAATCATAGCTGGCAATGCGAAAAGAGACAAAGTCCTACATTTTAGCACAGATACAGGGAAAATTGAGGTTGTAGACTTTTTTCCTTACCTGGGTATTCTTTTCGACAGATTTGTCATGGGCAAAATTGATGGAAGGAAGGAGGCTGGTGATGGAGAGGGGTATTATGGCCATAAAAACCTTTGCAAAGAAATTGGGTGCCAAACCCTTATTGCCATTAAAAACCATATATCAGGCCAGAGTAAAAGCAGCAGTGACTTACGGTGCTGGGGTATGGGGCACGGTTACATCTACACCACTACAAACTTTAGAAAATACATTTTTTTAAATCAGTAGTAGGTCTCCCATCTTCGTTTGCAAATGGTATTCTACATAAGAAATTGGCCCTCCCCTATATAACAGAATACATACATCTAACCCCGCTCCTCCTATGGCACTCTATATGGAGGAGAGATACAGTACCCTTGACCCAAATGGTAATAAGGAACTGTATAACGATGGATAACTGGAAAAGGTCAAAGTGGCTAAGTAACGTAGAGTCAGTCTTAAAAGAGATAGGGCTCCATGAACTTTTTAAAGACCCCCTAGCATGCAAGAAGGTGTCTAAGCAGAAAGTCATCAGCATGTTTATGTTAAAGGCTGAATACAATCACAGGGTTATTTATCAGGAGAAAATCCACAGTACAAGTTTATCACCGTAACCCGTGCCCAGGGAGGGAGACTTTTCCTATCTAGCCAACATAAACAGTGCACCCCGTAGATTTATACTGCTAAGATTTCGCACTACTTTAATTTCCTTAATGCTTGGTTATCCAGAAAAAACATATAACCATTCCAACTTAATCGTGTGCCCGTGTGATAATTTATCATCACAATCTGAATTGCATATAGTTCTATTCTGTGGGCTTTATGAGAGCGAAAGGAAGGCATACCTAAAGCCACTTCTAATGAAAATGGGACACAAGCAGTGCCGGGTAGCATTATTCTATCTAAAAACACTACCCGATCCCTTGGTTTGCTACTCTGTAGCAACATTCTTATGGGCCTGTGTGAAGAAAAGGAAGGGGTTATTTAGCCCATTAAACTGATTGTAAATTTTAATGAATTAATATCCGAGAAATTAATTGTTTTTTATTATGTTTTTTCTTTTTTAATGCATTCTCATCTTATTCTAGGATCATGAAGAAAAATGTTGGAATCTTAACGATAATATTTTTGTAACAATATTTTTATTAATGTATTTATTATGTGTGCTTTTATGGTAATTTCTAATATGATCGAATAAAGATGATGATGATGATGATGATGAAATCAGTACTTCTGATAACAACAGAACAGCACTGGCTGAATTTAACAATTCTAATTCAAAACTGTCAGATTTGGACTGGCAATCCAGAACACTGGGAAAGTCCTCTATGGGCTGACAGAGAGTGGTCTGCTTACAGAGCATGATGTAACTTGTTACACTTTCAGGCTTAAATCAGCCATGACAAAGAAGCACGCAATATTGTCATTTGCACATAGATTAACAGTCATTTTATGCACATCCCAATAAAACCCTTTGTACAGAATTTTTAACTTTTCAAAGTGTTTTTAAAGTTGTATTAATGATGTTTTAACCTGGATGATATTGTCATTGTAAATGATCCCGAGGCGGGATCCTTGCCTTTTCTATCCACCTTTATCTTGGTCTTGCTACTGTTAATGGATTTTATATATTGTATTCATTATATAGTGTTTGCATATTTTGCAGCTGCGGCACAATAGTCACTCTATGTACCATTAAGTGCAATATCATGTTCACATTCACCCATACTTTTGATTTTGTTGCTGCTATTGTGCTCTTATATAATGTTTTTACCTTTTAGTGTTTGCAAAGTTTGCACTAGTGTCAAGATAGTCATTGTATGTACCATTAAGTGCAACACCCTCTAGTCTACTGGGAAACTGCTTAACACACAATTTTAAATGTTGGACATTTTACTTGTTAGCTTCGCCCACTATTAGGGTAACTTCTATGTACTTCCGAACTCAAAATAGCATTTTAGGATATCCTTTTTATCTGTATTTTAGGGCATACATGCATTCCAAGATTTTACGTGGACCTCCTTGGAGTTCTGCAACATAAAAAAATAAAAAACTTGAAACATACATTAATAGTTATTAATGTAATGTAATGTCAATTGACACTGTGTCAGGCCCTTATGAACTATCATAATTCAGGAACTGCTCTAGAATCCCTTTCCATTTTAGTAAATTTATTTAGAAAAAGGTATTACATAATGCACCATTGGTGTCCTATTTATACCTCCCAACAAAATTGGGGCAGAGATCCCACTCAAGTCCTGTTGGCAATGTTGGACATGTTCGCCTCACACATTTGGTCAGAGTAACACAGTGCATGCACAAAAACAGTTTGCAGACCTGCTTGTGATCGAGTCTTAGTCCATCAGACAACTGACTAGTCAAAAGGGGCTGGGGCATCCCAAACTAAAATATTTAGTTACAGTACAGTTACAGTAAGGGAGTTCTCCTCTGCAGAAGTCCAAACAAAGACATTTTGGTAACGCTCTGTTAAACTGTGAGCGTTTCAATTTTTCGGAATGTTTACAGAAATCATATAAATTAAGACAAAACAAAGCATGTGATATTCTATAAAAACCAAATAAGTGGGCTCTTACACTACAGCTGTCCACAAATCAACTTTATGAAATAAAAGTGGCTTCAACTTTTACACGAAAATTTGGGACAGTCTATCACTGAGCAGTAATATTAGTAAACAACTCAACACTGCAAAAATCCCATTGGATCCTGCGGTCTGTATCGCTCTACCTGCTCTAAATGCTAAATTAATTCATTTGAACAATAATATTTAATTAAGTGACATTTTAACAAACCTAGTTTTGCCAAATGCAAGTCCATTCAGGGAGTTCAAGTCCCCATGCTCGCAGGCCGGCAAACACTAAACCAAGTAAAAACGACTAAATTCAAAACCTTATTCCCAAATCACTCCAAAAACACAAAGCATTTGTGTCTAACTGAAAGCAAAAGTAACACAAAACCAGACCAGACCGGAGAAATTCCCACTCATTGGTTAAGAGCTGCTCAATTTCCTCCTTGTTAGATCTAGTGGTACACAGAAAAATGTATGCCATCCACTTCTAGTACACAGGGCATTCAATGTTGATAGACGCCTTCTCTATTAAATGGCATGAATCCCGTTACTGCCTCCACTAATATATGGGGCGGCTGGGCTACCCGCCCTGTAGGCTGCTGCCTCTAGAAATGGATGGGACAGGTACTTTTCCCTTCTTAGGTCGAAGAGACAAACAGCAGTGAGAGAAAACCATGAACACTGTACCAATAGCGACAGGCCAGAAGCCTGTGGGGAGTGGTGTGGACTGCATGACCTCTACGGTAAAGGAGGGAGGAGGGATGTTTGGCACACATGGTTGTTGTGAAGAAGGGACTACGTGGCAGTGTGCAGGGATGCTGTATCCCAAGACTGCAGTTGAGAGAACGCTATGGTATGCAGCGTAAGCGTGGCTTGATTATATACAAGCTGCGTGCACCTGGGCTTCCATGGCTGCCCTGGACAGGAGTCGTGCGTGCTGAGAGCCCGGCGAACAGCATCCCCGGAGCAGCCGCCCACTGCCTGCCAAACAGCAGGTTCTCGCAGCTATTATTAGCCCGGGACGGGAAACTGATGAAACATTTACTATCCCCGGCCTCGAGTCTCCCCTTACCATCCACATCCGATCCATTAAATAGAAAGTGAGTGTGTGTGCGTGGGGGGCGGCGGCCAGACGTGCCTGTGTTTACATGGCAGCCCAGCCTCCCTCCTGCTCCTGCAGAGCGGCAGCATCCCCTGGCTCCGACCAAGCGCCTGGCTGTTACAGGCCACGGGGTGGTCCCCCCCCCCCCCTACTACCAAATACCGCTCCCTCCACACGCACGTTATAATTTGTAAACACACGCGAATGCATACGCAGCAATGCCGGTGCTGTCCAACTAGGCCAGAAAATGCAGCCCAGCCCACTTGAATCGGCTGTGAAGGGGAGGGGGCTGTCTGGCTGCAGGAGACGCAGGCACCTCATTCATGCACAGCCGGGAGGGCCCTGCGTGGTACCCCAAGGAGAGCACATGCTATGCACGGTTACCATCACTGCAAACACCTCCTCCCACCTTTCTAGACAGTTACCTGCGACAGGAACGGAAAGGGGAGGAGGTGGTGGCTTTCCCCCTCCCTCCCCTGGCCCCTCTGTCTGGCAGGAGCGGCTCAGGTCAGAGGGGCATGGGCGCCGCGCATCCTGGTGGTTGGGGTCTCCTCCGGACCTGTCACTGCGCAGACGGCGGCCGCATCCTCCTCCGCCTCCCTCCTGGTCCCCCTGTGCCGCCGGGCGGGGCCGCGCGCGCCTCTCTCCCCGCGCGCCACAGCCACCGCCGCCGCCGCCGGGCTTGTTGACTTTCAGGAAAACTCCTGACGTCACGGGCCGCCGGAGAGGCTTTTCCTGCCGCCCCCTCTCGGCGCTCCTCCCGTGCACCGTGGCCGCCCTGCCCGTAGCCCCCTCCTCCCGCAAGCATCGCGAGAGCGAGCGCTGCTCCACCGCATCCTACTACAGTCCTAGCCAGCAGCTTCCTCTTTATTTTAGGAAATATTCTCTTTCCTTCCTCTTCTTTTCGGATGTTTTTCTCTCTTCATAAACACGTTGGGCAATGGGGCTGTTCCCGCCACTGGCAATTCCCTCTCCCTCCCTTCTGACTTGTCTCACCTTTCTCTCACCCTCCCTTACCGCGGCGGGTCCCATAACGGAGTCCCAAGGCAGCTATAACGATGTTTTATTGGCGTGGGCTGCACACACAGGCATTCCCAGAACTGTCTCGTAAATGGGGTTTCCCTGATATAACACGTGAAGTAGTAGTTACCCGAATGATCGGGAAAAAAATATTTCCACATGATTTGAGGCATATAAATGATCCCACTTCCTACACAATGTATCATTCTGTTACGAAATAACGTTAGATGTTTCCTAACCAGGGCAAACGTTTTTCGGCCCTTGCCGTATACAAGAAAAGGACCGTTTAAGCCAGCATTTTATTTTTTCAAGTTCTTTTCCCGCCATCGGTCGTAAAATATTCTTCATTTCTTTGTAGGTTAATGATTCATCCATTATTCCTCTCACTTTTGCTAATTCTTTTTGGGCGATCCCAACTGTTTTAATACAGCATAGCAATTCTTTATAAGTAGAAAAGGGAAGGCCCTGGGTGTGTGAAGTTTTACATTTTTTCCCGTTATTTTATGAGAAGGCAATATTAGGGCTTGCTTGTATGACTCGAGCCTGAGCCAGCTCCTATGCCCAGAGGCAATAAGCTTTTTTGTATGAGGAGTTACAACCAATTAGCATTCCTTTGTCACGTTAATTGATTGTCGTCACATGTATATGGCAGAAATTAGTTCTCAACATATCCCCGTTAATGGTTAGTTTCATTCGAGGTAAAAAGTATGTAATGGATTGTAGCTGAAGTTGATTAATGTGACCATTTATTGCAGTAAGTTATTTCTTCTATGCCACCTGGTTTGTTGAAGAGCCACAGCAAGGTACAGTTATTTACGAATATTGAATTATTTTTTCAAAAAGTATGTTCAATAGAAGGGTTATAGCCAAACAGTAGTGGAGTAACAGTCATCAAGTGTTTTGCCTTGTATAACCGTGAGGCTGGAGCCTCCTCAAGCCAGTTATGCCTTACTTCAGCATGCTCTGCGCCCTCACCTGGTCTGCTCCATTACCCCTTTTCTAAAAAAACTTGTTTATCAAAAAAGTAAAAATAACAGTTTATTAAACCTAGATTTTTGTTTTGGGGATTTTCAAAAGTCTATCTTTTTCTGTAATTTGTATTTAGTACAGTACTATTAAATTGGACGATGAGTAACTAACAGACGAGACTTTAAATTCTGTGTTTATTACGTCTTGGTAAAATTAGTGGCTTTTTACGCCATACTGTTAACTCACTTTATTGTTTTCAAGAAGAAAATACGATTGATGTTTTTACCTTTCTGTGGATCAAAGGGTGAAAGTGGCATTTGGTCTAAAGTTCCAATTAAATATATTTTTTTTTAAATCGAATCTTATTATTAGAAAAAACCCAACGTTTGGAAAAAAAGACAGGAATTTTGATAAAAACTGAAAATATTTAAATTATATCTAAACACAGTTTGTCCCTGATTCAGAGTTTCTCAGCTAATCAAAACGCATGCTCAAATGGTGTTTGTGTCTGATTTTTGATCCTGAGATTGGTGCAAATTGCACCGAAACCTATAACTTTAAACTGTAAAATCTCCAAACCTACAAGATGGAGGAATTTATAACATTCATTCCATTACAGGATAGAAATGGGGCCAATTAGATTTATTTTAAGATATAGTAAAACAGCAAACATATTGTTCCCCACTCTTGCCTCTAAAACTGAGAATGTGGGGATTAACCTGTCCCCATAAACAAGCAATGTATGTGGTACTGTTTTTTCACTGGGTGATTACAACATCCACATAATCCAGGGCACTTAAAATGACCAGCTCATTGTTAAGGGATTCGTCTTTAAGCTAATGATAAGAAAAATGGTCGGCATTAGCAATATCAGCAGGATTAGGTTTGGTTTAAAGTTAGCGTGAAGTAGTAGTTTAGGGTTTGGCTTAGTGACTAGGATAGCGTACACAAATTTAGGGGGTAAGTGAAGATGTTAGCATAAGGGTCAGGCGGTCAGGTTTATGGTACCTTTCAGTATAGACCTGTAAAAAAAAAATAGTAAAGGAGAACAAGAGAAACTGGAAAAAATCGTTATCAATCAAAATATTGTTTTTCTCGCTTTAAATTCAGACATTTCAACCTAGATGTGTTAAAGTGACATTTGCGTACCATGTGCAACTTTAAAGTCATACTCTAACTTAAGTTGAGTAACAATCCTTTGGGGACATCAATAAAGCTTTTATAACTATATTGAACTTGGAGTTATTGTTGTACATTTTTACTTAGGTTCTTTTCACAATAATGAGATGCCAACTACACAATAGCAACCCGATGGAGAGTTTGTAACAAGATACAGAAGCATTCTAATATACAATTAAAAAATACAGGTTGACATGCACATCTCATGCAATGATGTAAACAATGCTTTACTTTTTTCAATGCAAATGTAATGTATTTTGTACATTTCATTTATTTTTAATTTTAGTTAACTTCTACAAGAACCAGGATGGGTACCAGAACCTTTACACAGAGGAGTGTAGTTACATCACTTTAGAAAGGATACATAAAAGGACAGTTACATTGATAGAAGTAACTATACACAATCAAAGGACATAAGCATTAAGGTAAAAGTGGAGTTACAACCACGAGATTACTCATAATACCAGCAGCTGTAAGGATTAAAGCAAATGAGAAGCATCATCAAGGCATTTGTGGCTATATATGTTGACGGTCTCTGTGCTATCCACAAGACATGCCCATGAAGATTTTTGGGGAATTAAAAGTGGCAGTTCTATTGAAAGAGAAAAGACTTAAACTCCTTTTTGAAAACTCCAAAATTTGGATTTGTTCTGGTGTATGTTGGTTTAATTGAACCTGCATGCTAATCACAAGCGACTTTCCCCGCCCCCACATACTTACCTTTTTATCCACAGAAGCGCCAGGGTGAAACTGTGTGTGGTCACAAGATCATTGCTCCTTTTTCCTGTTTGCCCAGATTATGAGTTGCACAGTAAAACAGATGCATGATTGTTCTAATGCCTCATTAACAGTTAAGTAAATTCACATCACAGTAGAAGTATACTTTTTCTCCCTTCCACCAAGAAAGCGCTCCATACTACCATCAAAAAGCTAGCATTAAGGTGGTGCAAATAAATGAATACAACTTGAAATAACAATGTTACTGCATGTTATTCTCATATAATACATGGAATTCTTGTATCCTGTATAAAAACCTGTCTCGAATTTCATTAAAACCCACGACTTGTGGGGCCGGATCACCCGCCCGGGAGAAAACGTAGGGATCCGCCGTCTTTGCAGCATTGATTTTGCAGGAGTCGGCAGGCGGATGTGCGGCGGTCCTCTGCAACTAGGGTGGTGAGTTGAGACCCCCCTCCCCTCTCTTGGAAAGACTCTAAAGGCAGCGGACGGGACAATACCGGCACTCCCACCAAGGGGACACTACAGGGCGGCCGAACGGGGAGACACGACCCAGCACCTGCCACGACGCGCAGTCCCCCGCCAGACTTACTCACGGACGCTCTGCAGGACCATAGACTCACCGGGCCACATACGCTGTGACACTGATAGGTGGAGTACCGCATCTCGTATCTCTTGTACTAATAGTGCCCGGCCCGACCTTGCATATCTATCGAGGTGAAACCCTGCAAACAAAGGCCTACGGAGAGACACCAATCACATACACTGAGAAGTCAATTGCGCTGCTGCCTCACGAACGGTTGTAAGTGAACAAGGGGACAACCCTCCTCAGTCCGACCACCGACCCTCAACACTGTACTGCAGCGCTCATAAGAACAGGACCATGTCCAACAGAGGCCCTAAACATAGCACTACCCAGGCCAATCTAGACAAATTCGCTTATGTGAGGCAAACTCCTCCCCAAGAACAGCGCAAGAATGCGGGGAAAGCGACGGAGACCGAGGGGACGAAGAAGGCCACACTGGAGGATGTCTTGGCGGCGCTGGCCCAGGTGCAAGCAACGGTGGGGGCTACGGCCACTGAGGTCACCTTGATACGGGCGGACCTCCAGAAAATGAATGAAAGGGTCAAACAGGTTGAGGTTGTCACCAAATCCTTGGTCGAAGATGTGTCCGAACTACAAATGGCGATGGAACGACTACAAACTGACAACAAACTGCTCAGAGAAAAACTGGACGATCAAGAAGGACGCTCCCGGCGCACCAACGTCCGAATTTTGGGAGTTCCGGAATCTGAAGATACGGGTGCAATGGACCTCTATGTAGAAGACATAATCAAAACCAGACTCCAGCCTAAGGGCCTCTCGAACTTCTTTTCGGTGGAGCGGGCCCACAGAGTGCCGGGGGGCAAACCTAAGACAGGAGGTCCGCCTCGGCCAATATTAGCGAGGCTGTTCAACTTCAGAGATCGCGACGCCATCCTACAGGCCGCAAGAGTGGCACCGCCCATCCAAATCCAGAACTCGAAATTGGCCTTCTTCCCAGACTACACGGCGGAGGTCTCCAGGAAGAGGAGGACGTTTCTGGAGGTAAAAAAGACTTTGAGGGAGAAGGAACTGCCATACTCGATGCTTTTCCCGGCCCGGCTGCGAGTGGTAGCGGACAAAAAGGTGTAGTTTTTCGACTCCCCGGAGGCTGCCCGGGACTGGCTTGAGGGATGGCACACAGTGGACCGGCAGCGGAGAACGCACAGATCTAATCACGACTGCAGAGGGGACAGCAGGACTGGCTCACAGACGTCTGGTCGAGAAGGGGCGGAGGGCTCTCCATTCCGTGGATTTGCAGGGGCCGGCGGAAAGGAATGAACCCCCTACTCTGGATTCTAAGGTCCAGGCAATCACTGACCGTCTACACACAGTTTAGCAGCTGCGCATGGACACTGGCATGGACACCCCGGAAGCACGCAGGGATGCCGCCTGCTCGGGGAGACGCTCTCCCCCCTACACGCAAGTACTCTGGTTGTGGGATGGGTCAAGCACTCTGCTCAGTTGGGGGGGCGGGCAGTTGAAAGTCCGTTAGGCAGGGTAGCAGGGAGGGGGGGATGGGGGAGGGGTTGTACTGTTACAGTTAGGAATACATATGTACGGTCAAAGACAAAGGCTAGGCTTCCACATGAGTCAATACAAGGTGGGCAGAGAGGACAATGGACATGTGCCTCCGTGAGGTCCCTCAGCATTTTACTACGCAACCGCGTAGCCGACGCACATGACACACTTGCTGACCAATATACCATGGACCCCATAGTACCAAATGGCTAACGTCCCAATTCCTGAAAGGGATGAAGTAGACGCTGAGACACAATGACCCTCCTTACGCCTAATGACTTGGAATGTGAGAGGACTGGGGGACAAGGTTAAACGGGGGCTGGTGCTAACTGTACTTAAGAGACAGAAACCCACCATAGCACTACTGCAGGAAACACATCTGAAGGGGGGAGCTACCAAGGCCTTGGACAGACGAGGCTATAAGATGATAGTCCACTCTGAGTTCACGTCCGGCTCCAGAGGGACCGGTATCCTGATACAGAAAAACACACGGTTTATCCCTCTACAGACTAAGACTGACGACCAAGGCTGCTTTGCGGCTCTGCAGGGACAGTGGGAGGGAAAGCTTTTCAACCTGGTCTCGGTGTACATCCCACTGGCATTGCACTCGGTACACCTCCCGAAACTGGGTGACTTTATTCTATCACTCCCCGAGGGAGAGGTCATCCTTGGGGGGGACTTCAATGCGATTCTGGATGCACAACTTGACAGATTTCCCACACCGGTCCCCACGGGAGGGGTCCCCCACCTCCAGCGGTTCTTAACAGCCATGGGACTGATGGATATTTGGCGACACCTCCACCCCGGTGCGAAACAATACACTTTTCATTCCGCAGTACATGGCAGTCTATCTAGAATCGACCACTTCCTGACCCTGGGGGATGGTCTCCGATACATAGACACAATTGTAATCCATCCTCGAGGGATCTCGGACCACTCCCCACTTGCCCTAACACTTTCCTCTCAGGAACGATCGCGCAAACGCATATACCCCATACACGCCACTTATCTTAAGATTCCCCAGGTTCGCAAGGCACTTAAAAAAGTCACGACTCAGTATTTCAATGAGAATGCCCATTCAGTGCGCTCCTCCGAGATACTATGGGAGGCATATCAAACGGTCTTAAGGGGACAAGCCATCAACTCCATCACGGGCCATAAAAGAGAACAGTCTCAGGAACTAGCTAATCTGGAATTAACTCTGCAAGAACTGACGACAACACACGAACAACACCCCACTCCCTCTACCCTGCACGCACTCACTATTCATCAGCAGCTATACAACGATCACTTGCGCGTCCAAGTAAAAGGGCACCTAGCCGACACTCAAAATAGGATCTACGAAGTGGGCGAAAAGGCCAGGAAAATGCTGGCATGGCTTGACAAAAGGGAAGGGAATTCTAGGGGAATCCAACGTTTGAAGGATGAACACGGGGGGGTACATACGAACCCGGGACGTATTGCTGAACTGCTCGCGACCCACTTTGAACGGGTGTACACCCCTGAACGTGTGATTACACCTGAGATGGCCAGAGAAGTACTAGCACCGATCGAGGTCCAAACATTATCCCAGGAAGTGTCGAGTGAGTTGGAAGCGGACATCACAGCGGATGAAATCCAATTGGCTATTCGTGCCTTGAATCCGGGTAAAGCAATGGGACCTAATGGTATACCTATTGAATGGTATCAAGCAGTGCCTGAGACCCTCAGCAAACATCTGCTGGGGATGTTTAAGGAATGTCTAGAGAAGGGTTCGCTTCCACCGGCCCAGAGAGCGGCGACTATAGTAGCCATCTCCAAGCCAGGCAAACCGCCTGAGGAATGCTCCTCTTACCGCCCCATATCATTGCTTAATGCAGAGGCCAAAATTCTGGCCAAACTCCTAGCAACGAGAATCCTGCCCCATTTACCATCCATTATACACCACGATCAGTCCGGATTTATGCCGCACAGGAACACGGCGTTGAATCTGCGCAGACTGCACGGAATGCTGGCCAGGGCGGACTCGATCACCACACCAGCTGTGATATTGGCCCTTGATGCTAAGATGGCGTTTGATCTTGTGGAATGGGCATACTTATTTGAGACATTGTCGCGCTTGGGATTTGGGCCCCGCTTTCTTGCATGGGTTAAACTGCTATACACGGACCCGGTAGCTCAGGTGGTGGCTAACGGGCAAATTTTGCGAGTGTTCCCACTAGGGAGGGGCACGAGACAGGGATGCCCCCCATATCGCCCTTATTGTTCGCGATTTCCTTAGAACCCCTTGCCACTCTTATAAGGACCTCGCCCCTACTCGAGGTCGAGCGGAGTGCCGGCCCTACTGCATCTCTGTGATACGCACGGAAGGGTATCCGGATATACGCTAAATTGGAGTAAGTCGGAGCTGTATGTTCTGAAAGGGCAGGTCCCGACCCTCGATGCAGGGTGCCCTCTGAAGATAGCGGGCTCGTCGTTTAAATATTTAGGCATTCAGGTTACTAGTGACCCCACGGAATTTATGGACAAAAATCTGAAGCCCCACTTAGAAAGACTCAAACAAGATGTTACATTTTGGTCAGGACTCCCGCTAACGCTCCTGGGAAGAGCTGCACTTTACAAAATGATGGCCTTGCCACGATTTTTGTATGTCCTTGAAAACACACCTTACGCGGTAGCCCCTAGGTTTTTCCAGAAGGTTGCGGCGTTGGTATCCAACCTCCTGTGGGGAAACCTCCCTGCACGCATCGCGCAATCCAAACTGCACAGAGGTTGGTACGATGGTGGTATCGCCTTACCTAACTTAAAACTGTATTACTGGGCGGCACACCTTAAACCCATCAACCAGTGGATTCACGCTTCACAAATCGAGCCTGCATTCCAGGCCGACAGGGCGCAATTAGGCACTAATAGCCTGCTGGGTCCGTTATATGATACACGCAAAATTCGCGCCTTATTGGGACCCACCGTACTAACGGTGAAACTTTGGCACACGGCGACGGCCGCTCTGGGCTGGAAGGGGAGGATCACCAAAATGACCCCACTGTGGGACTCTCGAGTCTTAGGCAACATGAGAAATAGTAAGGGATTCTCACACTGGGACGCTATAGGGATATCCACGGTGGGCGATCTCTGGGAGTTGAACGGGGTGATGCCCTTTGTTAGACTGAGAGAACTGTACGAACTGGGCGAAAGAGAGCTCTATAGGTATATCCAGATACAACATGCATTGCTCACTGCGCTGCCCCCAGACGCAGACCTGCCCGAGTCCTCCCCGCTGGAAGACCGCCTTCTCACTGACTTTATGATTGAACGCGCAACATCGCTTACATATCGTAAATTACTCAACAACTTATCAGATCCAACACTGTCCTTGAAGGCGAAATGGGAGGACGACACTAGTGAAATGGACGAACAAGAGTGGAATGAGGCACTTGGGTCGCCTAGGGAAGTGGGCATCTCTGCAAGACTACGGCTAGTACAACTGAAAATACTACACAGGGTGTACTACACTAGGACTATGCTAC
Source organism: Lissotriton helveticus (assembly GCF_964261635.1). Classification (NCBI taxonomy): domain Eukaryota; kingdom Metazoa; phylum Chordata; class Amphibia; order Caudata; family Salamandridae; genus Lissotriton; species Lissotriton helveticus. The sequence goes on along the minus strand of NC_136067.1, from coordinate 936,740,273 downwards.
ACCGTATTAACAGGGTACAACATCCTTACTGCCTTCGCGGGTGCGGGGAGGAGGGCACGTTTTTTCACACCATGTGGGATTGCCCCCGGATTCAGGAATATTGGAAACTGATACTACGAACAATCTCGCAAACACTAGAAATGTCGTTATTGCCTGAACCGAAGAGGTGCCTTTTAAACATATGGGAGCGTACCGACCTCTCTAGACATGAGCAACTCTGGGTAACAGTGGGATTGATGGTAGCTAAACGGGATATCGCACAGCGCTGGGGTGCGGCAGAAGTGCCAACAAAGTCGCAATGGTGTTTAAACATGGATAAGGTAATGGTGATGGAAAGGGCAGTATATTCTAACCGTGCCTGCCCGAAGAAGTGGACTAAAATCTGGACCAAATGGAATGTATACAGAGGGGAGATCTGTGATCCCTTGCCAGAGGAAGATCTAGATGAGTCAGACAGGGAAGAGGAAGTGGGCTAATACGGCGGGCGAATTGTTGGGGGAGGACAGCCAGGGACAATGTGAATGACTTCCTTACTACGTTACTAGGGGGGGAGACAGGGGTGGGATTACGTGGAACACAGTTAAATGGGATATGTACGCGTGTATGCACATGGCCCCCAGGAGCCCCCAGCACGAATGGTAGAGGGACTAGCGAGGGACACTCTAGTAAGGTACTTGCACATCGGTTTGTATTGCACAATACATGGCCACTTTACTATTCCTAACGTTCAAGTTGGTTTGTTGTTGTTCTTAAAAAAAGGAAAATCAAAAACCGCTAACAATTGCAACACTGATGCATGAGCTGCACCTCACCATCGCAGCAGCTATTTGACTACGTATTAAGACGGACATTCTAATAAAGACTTTGGGATGCTGCAATGTAACTATCAAACTGCTATAGCGGCCAGCCCAACGGGTTGTAGGCGCTCCGCTGTGTTACTTACAGGTGCAATAAAGGTTTTTGGAACAAAAAAAAAAAAACACAACTTGTGATGCACTCACTTGCCGATTATAAAGAAAAGACGTCAGAACGTTAGCAGTGAGCGGCGAGCAGGGAGTGCTGTAATCCAGACGCCCTGAAACCGGTCCTAAATTCAACAGGAATCTGCAGCCTGCGGCCCCCCTTTTTCATAGCCAAAGGAGCGTGGGGCTTCTGGCCGCGGCTATCCCGCTACTCCGCTATCCCTCTTTTCTTCAAACTAGGGAAACCTCGAGGTGTGAGGCGTGTAGGCAACAACAGCAGCAGCAGCATTCGAAGTTAATATTGTATAGCCCATCCTTGCAAATACGGCCAGCATTGACCGTTGCAGCTTGCGAGTCAGAGCGACTACTCAGTGCTTGCCTGCCCTGTCTTACCTCACACCTTTCCGCCCTTCTTTTTCCTACGTTGGTGGTGGGCGTCCGGCTGAGACCTGCTCTTACTGCTCCACCTGCCAGGCGGAGGTCTTGAGAGGTGGAAGCTGAGCCCGGAGTCGGAGCCTGGACCCACCAAGCTATCAATCTGCGGTAGGTGCGTGGAGCGGGGGGGCCTCCAGGCCTGCCCGCCATCGTTGTGAGTGCACTGGCTATAGTGGGCACAGTTGGCTGAAGCAGAGAGTCTTCCTTAGGAGGCCTGTAGAGGCGGCCCGGCCTGGGCTAGGTGCGGTGTGTGGAAGTGGTAAGAGTGCGGAAGTTGCGCTGGCGCGAGGCAGCGGAAGGCGGAGGCATTGAAGCGGACTTGACAGAGGATTGCCCCGGAGAGGCCCAGTAGTTCTGCACAGCCGCATCCAGCGCGTGGAACCTGGACAATCGGAATCGAAGATTGCAGAGGCCCTCGCCTTCCAGCTAGATTTAGTCTGAGTCCCAGTTAGAGTTATGACCACAAAAAACTGCAAACAGGAAAATTGTTTTTTATAAGAGCGTGTAAAAAAAACAAAGCCAATCCTTTGAAGAATAACTCAATACAGATAAATACTTTAAAAGGATTTAAAGCAATTTCCACCTTTTTCTCAAAAAAAGAGATAAGTCAAAATATGGAGGCAAATATGGAGCCCAAGACCGAAATTCTATTCCGAAAGGTAGAAGAAAAAGTGGAAAACTTACGTTTGCCTACTATAACTTCTCCTGGAATTAGAGTGACTCGGACAGGAGACACAGTAATCCCTGAAACCAGAGTGGAAGGTACTCCACACAAAATTCACACGATTCATTCTATTGAAAATAGTGTATCTCAGTCCATTATTGATTTATGTTCTGAGTGTAGAGTGGAAGGCTCTTTATTGGAGGATTTTACTCTCCCAGACATAAACATTAATTTAAATTACACCTCGAGGGTTCCTCAATCTTCTAAGCCTCGTACATCTAATATCTCACATCTTTCAAACTCTCAATATCTTCCTCCGGGTCCCTCTATTAAAATGCAACTTTTTAGTAGTACGCCTAGCGGAGCGGCTTCAATGAACTTAAGAGCATATATTACCCCTGAGTTGTCCCTGGGTTTTCACCCTTCAAATAAGGTTCCTGAGGAAAACATATTGATGTCTGAATCCTTGTTCTGTTTGGAAAGAGTCTTGTCTTCAATTTTAGCTCTCATGGAGAGATCTGTAAGTAACTCAGATTATATTCTAGATTCACTTTTGTCACTAACTAAATCAATAATTTCAGATCATAGACTGCCTAACAGTAAAGCTCCCCTCCCTCGTTCTCATAGGCCTAACTCTAGTTTAGAGATCCCTCCTCTACACCTTCAGGCACCCAATTTGAACCAAATGAAATCTACTCAAACATGTTCCGTTTTATATTCTAATTATCGTGATTTTGGTACTCAGGTGGGTTTGTCCCTTGGTTCCTCAAAACATAAGGATAAAGAAATAGCTGACTCATTTGATGAATTTCATCCCTTTTCGCTACAGCAACTTTTTGATCCCGAGGCCTCTGTGTCTCTGCCTGCTAAATCTCCCCTCTTGGGCTCAGAAAAGGACACAATAAATTTAGAACGTAAAGTCTTCCCAATCTTTTAAAAAAAACTGGGGCTAAAAAAATTGTTTATCTTACTACGGAGGAACCAAAATCCAAACATATTTCACCAGTGGAAAAGACTTAAAAAATAAAAGAAAATCAGCTTGCAGAAAGGAGAAAACAAAAAGGGGAAACATCTGGAGGATCTAGAAGAAAAGAGCAAAACAACTGCTTTTTGATCCTAATATAAGTTTACCTTTGCCTCCTATCTCTGCTCTAAATGATCAGAAGAGGGAAGAAGGTCAAGTGGAAGTTTCTCCAACGGATTCTTGCTCACTTTTGTTGAATTGCAGTACTGTAATCCCGGTGTCACAAGAAGCTAACATTTCAAACTTGAGTTCTACAGTGGGGGCAAAATGTAGTTTGAAACCTAACGCTGTACTATTTACCTTCACTATTGGCAGTAATGTGATCTGTAATTTTAGAAATATGTCTAAGGGAGATTCTCATGTTAGCCTACTGCCTTTTGTACCTCTGTCTTTGGATTTTGTTTTTGATCATGAGCTATATATCAATAAGTCTTATCTATTAAGCTGTTTCGCTGAAATTTACGACCTTCAAATGACCCAGAGTAGTTTTTTGGCTTTGGTTCAAGTTTTAAAATATGGCAATCTTGGGGGAGCCGGAGTGACGTTTGGCTTTAAGGTGACTTCCCATCTAATAATCACAAATTCTGATAAACTACGATGTTGTGGTATCGATGTTTTGGTCCCTAATGAAGAGAAAGATCATGAAAAAGAGTCCGATAATAGGCAGTCCACCACCCTATTAGATTTATCATCTTTGGATACTCTTCACCTTGAGAGAGAAAGGGTTTTACAGGTCTCTCTCAGTAAGAATGGAAGGAAAATGGGGTTTCCCTGATATAACACGTGAAGTAGTAGTTACCCGAATGATCGGGAAAAAACATTTCCACATGTTTTGAGTCATATAAATGATCCCACTTCCTAAACAATGTATCATTCTGTTACGAAATAACATTAGATTTTTCCTAACCAGGGCAAACGTTTTTTCGGCCATTGCTGTATTTAAGAAGAGGACCGTTTAAACCAACATTTTATTTTTCAAGTTCTTTTCCCGCCATCGGTCGTAAAGGATTCTTCACCTTTTTGCGTAGATTAATAATTCATCAATTATTCCTCTCACTTTTGCTAATTGTTCTTGGGCGATCCCAACTGTCTTAATATAGCATAGCAATGATTTACAAGTAGATAAGAGAAGGCCATGGGTGTGTGAAGTTTTACTTTTTTTTTTCATTATTTATTGAGAAGGCGATATTAGGGCTTGCTTGTATGACTCAGCTTTTTTTGTATGAGGAGTTACAACCACTTAACGTTCCTTTGTCATGTTAATTGATTCTCGTCAAATGTATATGGCAGAAATTAGTTCTCAACATATCCCCGTTAATGGTTATTTTCATTCAAGGTAAAAAGTCTGTAATAGATTTTAGCTGAAGTTAGTTAATGTGTGCATTTATTTCAGTTAGTTATTTCTTCTATGCCACCTGGTTTGTTGTGGAGCCACAGCAAGGTACAGTTATTTACAATTATTGAATTCTTATTTCAGAAAGTGTCTTCATTAGAAGGGTTACAGCCGAACAATAGTAGAGTAACAGTCAGCAAGTGTTTTGACGGTATAACCGTGAGGCTGGGGCTTCCTCAAGCCAGTTATGCCTTACTTCAGCATGGTCTGCTACCTCCCCTGGTCTGCTCCATTACCCCCTTTCCTCCAAAAAAAACCTTGTTTTTCAAAATGTAAAAATAACAGTTTATTAAACCAAGATTTTTGTTTTGGAGATTTTCAAAAGTCTACCTTTTTCTATAATTTGTATTTAGTACAGTACTATTAAATTGGATGACGAGTAACTAACAGATGAGATGTTGAATTCTGTGTTTATTACGTCTTTGTAAAGTTAGTGTCTTTTTACACCATCCTGTTTACTCACTTTATTGTTTTTTTAAGAAGAAAATATGATTGACGTTTTTACCTTTATGTGGATCAAACGGTGAAAGTAGCATTTGGTCTAAAGTTCCAATCAAATATTCAAAACCTTAAAAAAAATCGAAACTTAATATAAGAAAAACAAAAAGTTTGAAAACAAAAAGTTTAAAAAAGACAGAAAATTTGATAAAATCTGAAAATATTACATTATATCTAAATACAGTTTGTCCCTCATTCAGAGTTTCTCAGATAATCAAAAAGCATGCTCAAGTGGTGTTTTTGTCTGATTTTTGATCCTGAGCTTGGTGCAAATTGCACAAAGCCCTACAGCTTTACACTGCAAAATCTCCAGAGTTACAAGATGGAGGAATTTTCTCTGGTGTTTCCTTCCCCACACCAACTTTCATTTCATTACAGGATAGAAATGGGGCCAATTTGCATAATTTTAAGATATAGTAAAACAGCAAACACACATTTTTCCAAATTGGGCCTCTAAAACTGAGAATGTGGAGATTAACCAGTCCCTTTAAACAAGCAATATATGTGGTACTGTTTTTTCACTGGACGATTACAACAGCCAAACAAACCAGGGCACTTAAAATGACCAGCTCATTGTTAAGGGAATCATCTTTAGGGTAATGATAATAAAAATGGGCGGCATGTGCATTATCGTCAGGCTTAGTTTTGGTTTAAAGTTAGGGTGAAGAAGTAGTTTAGGGTTTGGCTTAGTGGCTTGGATAGAGTTCACAAAGGTATGGGGTAAGTGAAGCTGTAAGCATTAGTGTCAGATGGTCAGGTTTATGGTACCTTTAAGCATAGTCCTGTAAAAGAAAAAAAAAAGGTAAAGAACGAGAGAAATTGAAAAAAATTGTTATCATTCAAACTATTGCTTTTTCTTGCTTTAAATTCAGAAAATTCAAGCTAGATGTGTTAAAGGGACATTTCCGCAACATGTGCAACTTTAGAGTCAAACTCTAACTTAAGTTGAGTAACAATACTTTGGGGACCTCAGAAAGCTTTTAGACCTATATAGAACTTGGAGTTATTGCTGTACATTTTTAATTAGGTCCATTTCACATTAATGAGTTGCCAACTGCACAATAGCAACCTGATGGAGAGTTTGTAACAGGATGTAGAAGCACTCTAATATACAATTAAAAAGAATCGATTGGCATGCACATCTCATGCAATGACGTAAATTATGCTTAGCTTTTTTCCATGCAAACATTTTACATTTAATTTATTTGCAATTTTAGTTAAACCTTTGCAAGACCCAGGATGGGTAGCAGAACCTTTACACAGAAGAGTATAGTTACATCACTTAGAAAGGATTCAAAAAGGACAGTTACATTCCAGAAGAAACTACACACAGCCAAAGGACATACACATTAAGGTAAAAGTGGAGTTACAACCACAAGAGTTCTCCTAATACCAGCAGCTGTAAGGATTAAAACAAATGAGAAACATCATCAAGGAAGTTGTGGCTATATGTAGTATACTTGTAAAGCGCACAGCTGCCCCAGCAACGGGGCGTCCCGGCGCTGTATAACTCTGGGGAACCCGTCCTGGCTTTCCCTGTGGGATGGTCCCTTGCTGGGAGTCCCCAAGGTGGAGCCAGGGTATACACCCGTTACAACGGATCTTTTACTCCGCACTACCATTACAACGCGACCATTACTCCGCATACCATTACAACGCATTGCGCTGGGGGGCGCTCTAGGATAGGGAATAAGTATAATTTACTATCCAACACCTTCCCTAGGGTCCACGGGGACTGGAGTTAGAATAGTAAATTATACTTACCACTATCCAGCGCCCCAAGGCGCTATGCGTTGTAACGGTATGCGGAGTAAAAGTCGCGTTGTAATGGTCTGCGGAGTAATAGTATGCGTTATAACGTCATACATCCGGAGCCAGGCATCCCCGGAATTGGTGGGGCCTTTGTGGAGATTAGGCAAGCTAATGCCCAGAGTTGCCGAGTGGAACCCCTGATTAGAGTAAGCACCGAAGCGAGAATTATCGAGTCCGCTGACCACGGTCCACGACCCTGCCGCGTCGGGAATTGAACCCTGGTCCCGGGCTGACTTCTGCTCTCAGGCCTGCCGCCTCTAACCAGTGAGCCACACTACTCCACATATATGTTGAAGGTCTCTGTGCTATCCGCAAGACATGTCAAAGAACATTTTTGGGTAATTAACAGTGGCAGTGCTATTGTAAGAGAAAAGTCTTTAACTCCTTTTTGAAAACTCCCAAATTTGGATTTGTTCTGGTGTATGTTGTCTTAATTTAACCTGCATGCTAATCACAGGCGACTGACCTCCTCACATACTTACCTGTTTATCTACAGAAGCGCCTGGGGAGAAACTGTGTGTGGTCACCAGATCATTGCTCCTTTTTCCTGTTAGCCCAGATTATGAGTTGCACTGTAAACAGCAGTGTGATTGTGCTAATGCCTCATTAACAGTTAAGTAAATTCACATCACAGTAGAAATATGCTCTTTCTTTTTCCACCAAGAAAGCGCTCCTTACCACCATCAAAAAGCTGGCATTAAGTTGGTGCAAATAAATGAGCACAACTTGAAATAACAATGTTACTGCATGTTATTCTCATATAATACATGGAATTCTTCTATCCCTGTATAAAAACTTGCCTCTAATTTCATTATAATCGGCGACCTATGATGCACTCACTTGCCGATTATAAAGAAAAGACGTCAGAACTCAACTGTAATAACTTATTACAGTTCCGTCCCACAGTTACAATGCGTGCTGCCATGTCCAGCAGCTAAGAGAAAAGGCTGGTCAGGTCACAGAGCATAATTGAAGCAGCTGTTTAAGGTAGAAAATTAACATAGCTTTTCTTTCTTTCTGCTCTGTTTTTCTAGCTGTAAAGTGACAACCAGAAAGGAGATATTCCTGGCAAAATGTTTATTTTTTGCACTCATAGGTAATTATAGAAAAGTTGGAATCTTTCTTCCTATTTCTAAATATTCTGAGCTATTGCACCGTTTATTGTTTATACTTTTTATTTTTTTTAAAACACCTTGTATGAACCTGATTCCAGTATCTTCTAGCAACAAATGTCACTCTTTATTTATGTATTTAACCATGCATTAGAGATTCTATTTTTTATTCTTCGTGTTTGCAAACATGCTCTCTCTATTATAGGAAAGATCTAAATGCTAAGGATTTAAGTGATTTGTGGGAAAGGTGATGATGTGACCATGTATTATAAGGGATAAAGTAACCCCTGCTGTACATGGTTAGAATATTGCAAGTCACTTTTGAGTTCCATTGCCATATAAAGAAACACTTCTGTGACTTGCAATATCCATATAATGTACAGCAGGGGGTACTTTATCCCATATGTATTTGCGTGAAACACAAAAATTGGGACATAAAACCCCACAACAACTTTATTGCAGATAATGGGCATTTCCTTCATAGTTCAAGCAAATAAGTGTAGGCATTGGTAGGTGAGTATTGGCAAGTTATCTTCTTTTTGCAAACTTTTTGCAAACAATTTCTACTTCTTAGAACCATACAAACAGAGGATTCATATGACTATTTTCCCATTTCCGGTTGAACACCATCATGATCTGTAAATTGATTGAGTTCAGTTTCCTAAAATACAGCACTGGATGTCACATCAGTTGTTCTACAGCTAGCACATTGATGTCCTTCCTGTTTGATTGAACAGTGAAAGTGCAAAATGTTTTACTGTTTAGTTAATTAAAACCAAAACAATGATTCAAAATACCAGATACATTGTACTGTTAAAGCCACACAGACATATAAACAAGTTAAAACTTATCGTTACATCCATTTCTTTAAACATTCAGTTTGAAAGTTCAAAAATTGATATGAAGGTGTAGTACACCACCTTTTTTATACGATATAATAAAATTAATTGATATTTCTCTTTACAGTAAGGTTGTTTTTAAAAAAAAAGACAAACAACGACCACTTGACAGCTCTGTGACCACTTTCATTGTGTCAATACTTTCTTATAACTGATTAAAAACTTTGTTAAGTGGCAAATAAGTTGCGGGTCATTCGAGTCAAGGCATTTTAATATAGCAGTTCTGCAGGAGCGAATGCCTATTTCATTAAATTGTGTCTTCAACAGTTGACGACGTAGCAAACCTAAGGCTGGGCAAATGCATATTAGATGAATGAAATCCTGTGAGTGCATACTTTTGAGCCCTGATACTTCCAGCGAGGCAGGTCTTCATTGGAGGGCAACTTCCCCATACGTAGCTCTAAAAACGTGTTTTTTAAGTATGGGGGAAAAGGGAAGACCCAGATATGCTGCATGCGTGGGCTCGCTGACTTAACAATGCTTCGTCTTCTAGTAGAGAGTGCTTTTTTTCCCGTCTTCTTCGTGATAAACTGAAATGAGGCCAGAGATAGTTTCTGCTGCCAGAGGTCAGCCGTCCTGGTGATTTGTAGCGAGACCTGTAAGTACTTTGAGTAGACAGACTGGGGTCACCTTGTAGGGCGGCCCAAAGTGCGATATTGATCTCAAGCCCTCGATTAGGCCAGATTTTATACCAAGTTTTGATTGAACAGTGTTTTTCTGCCTGTCTTTGTATGAGGGAGTTCTTATTACTGGACTAATATTATTTCTTTACAGGTAGTAAATGTGTTCACAGAATTTATTATCTTGTGTTTCAAATATTCTAAAATATTCTGAATCATTAAATGTCGACTTGCAGTTACTATTTTTCCGGCACACCTAACATTTAAAGTTCATAAATGTTTATGTACATGCATGTAAAGCTTATATGATTTAATTCTCTCTAACAATACAGTTCAGATGTTCCAGGTGCCACAGTATGTATTTTATGTAAGTCATTTATTGCTTACTGTTTTCTTATATTACTTCTTGGTGTTGGATGATTACATCCAGTAGGCAGTTTTTAGTATCCTGCATTTGTAATGTAATTTATTTTACTCCTCCTGCTCAACCTTCACCTACAGTGTTCCTATATCTGGGAAGTGAAAATCTGCTGTATAGTCAGTGAGGGTTCACGTTTGAGGAACTTGACTCTTTGGACATATTTCATGTCGTTTTCAGTTGAAGTTTGCCTACATGTTATTGCGCTGACTTGGACTTGGGACATTGTCGGCGAGACATTTATTTGACAGTTACGTTTTTTCTCACAAGGGACCCTTTTGCTTTTTTTCCTCGTCGCCAAATAACTGTAATGAGGAGGTCCATGCAGGAAGGATGTAATCAAAGATGTTTTATTCAAGCAGGTAACATGTTGAATAGTTCACAACAACAAGTAGATAAGTTGTGAAGGAGAGCCCCGCCAGGAGCAGCCTGCCTGCTGCTCAGCCCATGCTCAACTGTCACTTCACCTCTCTGCCCCAACATTCCGAGGCTCATCAAGACTCCAACATTCTATTGAGTACAGACCACAGGCACTGACTGAGCAGGAGGAGTAAAATACGTTACATTACAAATGCAGGATACTACACAGTTGCTTCCCAGTAGATAGAAATCTGAAAAATGATGTACAAGAATCCACTTTATTTGTCTTTATGCCCAGCCACAAAGCATATATGCAGATATCTGCATTTAAAGTCACAACTTATTTAGGGAAAGTAGTGAATTCGAATCTATCTATATAACCTGTTTAAGATTAACCGCAATTCCAACTGTCACTTAATTTGCAACCTCTTGGCATTTTCTTCTTCTTTTGTAGTTCTTCCTTGCTTTCTATTTCTATTTCGTTATAATTGTCAGTATAATTCTTATTATTATTATTGTTATTAACATTTTTAATATTCTTTTCCTTGAAATCCAATAAAAATAATTTGGAAAAAAAAGATCAACTATCATTAGTAATTTGTAAATATCTTTCGCATCCTATGAATCACACATTGTGCAAGGATTGCAAAGAAACTTTCTGAGTGATTAAAAAAAATTATATAAAAAAACAAAATCTGTTAGTGAAAAAGATGGTCCTCAGCAAAAGTACTGCCATCAAAAGTGGGAAATGCTTGAGACTAATCATAACCATGAGGTAATTCAGTATATGGTGGGGGTTTAGAGAGGGGGCAACGCATATAATACATTATTTCAAGCAAAAAAAGACAAAGAACAAGGAAAGAACAGAAGAGGCAGAGAGGGCCACAGCTAAGCTGGTGCAGCAGAAACTTAAACAATCAAGTACAGAAGGGGCACTTGTAGCAGCACCACCACTAGCTTTCACAATGCCAGTGCAGGCACCAGGAGGGTTTTCCAGCAAATAACATGGGAAAGAGACAGGGAGGCCCTTCACATTGAAAGTGAGAAATGTTAATGTTTTATGGGTCATGTGGGCATTAGGTATGCGGTAAATGCACCAAGGCTTGATGGCCCAGTCACGCCCTCCCAATGTCCCTCTCCATCACCACTAATCCCCTGTGTGGGTGCATCAGATCTGTAGTGCACCATTAGTAAAAGTGAGTACTTTCCCCAGCTAACAGAAACAACAAACATTATTAACATGGATAATGTTAGTATCAAGTACGAAGCTGTGAAAGCAAACATACAGTTCCCTCGGGAAACAATGACAGGGGGTCTGTATTGTGGCTGCTAGTCTCCATCCCCCGCCCACCCCACCACCTCAATATTGGAGTTCGATGACACATGCCCAGCAACCTCATGCAGCTGCCGCCATGTATGAATCTTTGGACAGCGACTCCAGAACTGGCAGTCTTTGCAGTGCAATTGTCACTGGGTCGGGCCACAGGTCTCCAGCTGTTGCTCTACGCAGTTACCATTGTGGACGTCTGCGGGTCTGCCAGTCTTGCTATTTCGTCTGTTGTTCTCTGGCGTTAGAGTTGTCAATGGCGAGTATCAGGCAGGTTTCCTCTAGTGATCATGGTTGGTGCAGCTTGATATTTAAACGGAAGATGAGCCGGAAAGGGTGGCTCCATGAGTAGGTCACACCAATGTTCTGCAGGCCAGAAGTCACTGGACAAAAGTCACGACGCTTATGTAAAGTTATTACCACCAAGTTTTGATAGAGCGCCGGTGTGTTCCCCCTAAGGTGCACTGGATGTTTTTTTCAGGCCTTTTCCAGAATGTTTCCTTTTAACTAGAAGTCATGGATACAAACTAAGACCTCGATAGGGGGAGGGGTAACTTCTTTCTCATTATTCCCATTCTGTGCACTTGGTCAATTTTGATCTTCAGGTCCAATTGAGCTTACAGGATGTGAAGAAAAATAGCTCTAATGTAAAGGCTATGGTCTGAGACTTCTGCTTTCTTCAGCACTCTTTCAATGTGAATATTATCCTGCCTCGATCTGTTTACCAAGTCCTCAGTGTGGGCCTGCAAGTCAATCTGCTGCACTTGAAGGCAAATGAACTCTTGTTGCAAGTGCTCCACTTCTTCATCATGGCTATTTTCATGGTCTTCAATGGCTGAGACTCAATTTCCAATCATATCAAGGTCTCTTCAAATTTCTTTGATATTGCTTGAATGATCTTGTTAGACTGCTAGCAGGTTATACTGCAAGGACGCAAACAGGGCCTCAAGAAAGGAGCGAGTTTCTGGTTCCTCTGAGCTTTCCCCTTCTTGCTGGTGACCCGAGCCTGAACTTGAGGGACGCTCCCCTGCTGGGACACCGGGAGGTTTGGTTGGCATTTCCTTCAGGTTACGATCTTTTTTCACCCGGGTCATTGATATAACTCCAGTATTCGAGGGAGCGCCTCCGAGCCTCTCCTATCCTCTCTTCTGCATTAGCCGTCAGTTCCGTCCTCCACTGAGGTACTTAAGTTCTAACACAGGTGATGTGGTAGGATTGGGGGGCCTTCTATGTGCATCAACGGACCCCAGGTGAAGTGGTTGTGGAATGTATGCGGGCCTCCATCAACTCCTCTGCCACTCCGGCTGGACCTGCGGACCCAGATCCGCGGGTCCAGACGGCTCTGCTTCTTGGAGCCTGAGGTATCTAGCTTGTCTTCACTTGAGGGATCTCAGTGCGGCTCTGTAGCTGATATTAAGGAAGTGCATCAGCGATCAGCAATGATGTAACGTGCAGTTTAGTCTTGATGGTGTGGGCCGACTTTTCATAAACATAATCCCGGGCTGCCGTGGGGAGCATCTCTGGTTGACTGTGGGAGTCCCACAGAAGTGGTGATGGTTGTTTCAGCACCCACTCACTGGTCTCCTCTGTTGTATCAGCGTGGAACAGCACTAGCGAGCAATGCAAAACTTTACAAGTAGTCTCCTAAGGGGTCAGCTAGACACGGCCACCCAATTGTAAGTGTCTCATGAGGACTGGGTCCCTAGATCCTAGATCTGGGGCGCTAACCGAGAAGTGGACCACCACAAGGAGTGCGCAGACCCCGTAGGCGGTGGCCAATGCCGTTGACATCAGCCTCACCTGGGCTTTTCTCCTGGATATCGCAATTTCATGGGGTCTGGTCCACCGCCCGTGCTGCCATGAGGGGGGGGCCCGATGCTCCACTGCTGCCTAAGTTCAGGTGCTGATAGAAAGGTAGGGCACTGATATTCCGTCAGGCCTTCACAGGCCGCGACTGGACAGCTGATCCTGGTCGGGTCCCTCTCACTCCCATCTCTCCATCAGTACTATGTGGCCCATGCTCCTGTCTCCACCAGGCCAAGGACACAAGGCCGGCAGGCGGACCGGCCGCAGGGATCAGAACCGCCCTCGATGAAGAGTGCCGAGTAGACTACACGCCGTGGTCTTCGGGGGCCAGCTGGGTGTAGTTGCACCATGTGCAGTTGTGCTCACCTCAGGTGCCGTTATGGTGTATTCAACCTCTGCTCTCCTGTAGCGCAGCCAGGTGGGCAGGCACCCGTGTCATACATGCGCCTCTTTTTCCACTGTACAAGTCCAGACCCAGTTACCAGATGCTAGTGCGAGACAGCGGCCGCCATCTTGCCGCTGTCGAATTCCCTTCAATTTCCGACTCTCATCGGGGGGGGGTGTTGTGTGAGCGAGGGGGCTGCTCCAGCTTACCAAGGAAGGCACCCCCATCTGCGTCTCACCAGTAGCCTCCCCAGGTCTCTCAGCTAGGCATTTGGGGCATTATATGTGGCTTGGGCCAGTAGCAGGGACAGATAGATGGAGAGAGAGGTCTTACTCATCAACCATCTTGGCCACGCCCCCAAGTATGCTTATTTTAGAGAGAGGAAAACAGAGTTGATACGAATAATGTGTTTAAATACTTGAAATGTTGGTGGCCTATCTCATAGTTACTGTATTTAACTAGAGAAGGATGCTAGAGCTACATGTTTAAGCTGCACAAGTGTGGCTATATGTGGCTTGGGCCAGTAGCAGGGACAGATAGATGGAGAGAGAGGTCTTACTCATCAACCATCTTGGCCACGCCCCCAAGAATGCTTATTTTAGAGAGATTAAAACAGAGTTGATACGAATAATGTGTTTAAATACTTGAAATGTTGGTGGCCTATCTCATAGTTACTGTATTTAACTAGAGAAGGATGCTAGAGCTACATGTTTAAGCTGCACAAGTGGGGCTATTCACAAAGGCGACTTACAGTTGTGAGTAAATTATAAGTGTAAGTTTACTCTTACACGTTTGAATAACTTTACTACTTTTAGCTATTATTCATTTGAAATGGTAAAGTTTCTGAAAAGTGTGGACTAGCATGTCTCCCCTCCTCAACCAGGGGTGGAGGTACTACTTTGCTATTGCCAAAGAGAAGTAAGCACCACACATGGTCAACAACTGCCAGTTAAAATGGAGGAAGGGACTTAATATAGAACCCCACAAGAAATAATGTTAAATCAATGAATGTATTGTGGCTTTACAAATACATGTATACATATATTTAATATATAATGTTAAAAATTAAACATAACTCAAAATAAATATTGTTTTATGATAAAGTTAACCCTTTTTAATTTAATTATAAATATAACTGTATTTTAAATAAATTCTATATATAACTTTTTTTTAAATTTTAATCTAGGCGCTGAGGCACCTGTTAGTGACTCCCACCCTGATATCTTCACTAGTGTACACTTCTTCATAATTATAAAAAAAATACTATTTTATGATGAAAATTGTACATATATTATGTCAGAACAGTCAGTTGAAATTATATATAAATATATATATATGTATATTACCTACTGGCGGCCGCCAGTAGGTAGTTATAGTTCGGACCTAGTTTCCATAGGAAGAGCATATTTTGTTTTGCTTATAACTTTGGCGTCGTTTGATGAATCTTCATACAATTTTCAAAACTAATTCTTTGTTCATATCAGCTCCTATGTTGAACGTTTGGGGGTGATTCGTCAAGGGGGGGGGCTGAGAAAAAAGGGGGTCCCAAAATGTGTTTTCTCCGTGTTAATTTCCATAGGAAACTTTAAACAAGGCTACAGGTCGAACGGATGAACGGAATATTCCCAAATTTGGCAGGGAGAAGGGCCTTCGTCTAGAAAGCACGCTTTTCTTTATTTGGTGTAAATCCGTTCAGTAGTTTTTGAGAAATATCGAAATTTATTGATATCGATATTTAGGAATTCTGCTATCTGATTGGCTGAGGCGTTACAAGCACGAGCTTGCTGCTTATTGGTTGCGAGCGCTGCGAGCGGTTGCAACTAGGAAGTGTTGGGCGCCATTTAGTGATTCAGTTGAAGCAAGTAAGGGAAAAAAGGGTGAAAAAAGTAGGAAAGGAGGGTAGGAGCACTGTAAGCTCTGTGGGGGAGTGTGAAGCGAAGTAGTCACTCCTACCGGTCTGAAAGTGCGGTGTTGCTCAGAGTAACATGGTGCTGAGATGATATGCTGCTACACTCGGGTATGAAACTGAGAGCCTAAACCGTGAGCTCATTGTTGTAAAGTGATGTGCTCTGGTCTTTGTAGCATACGTGTGCAAGTAGTGTTAGTACACGTTTATACCATACAGGGAGTGGGAAGCTAACTACTGACTGCTATTGTGGGTTTATACTATACCGGAAGCGGGAAGCAAAGTACTCACGCCTACCAGTGTTTAGACTTGGGGATCAAACCGAGGTGATTGCTGTAAAGGGATGGGCTCTGGGCACTGTAGTGTGCGTGTGCAAGTAGTGTTAGTAGGCGTTTAAACTATACAGGGAGTGGGGAGTGGGAAGCGAACTACTGACCGCTATAGTGTGTTTATACTATCCCAGAAGCGAAGTACTCACGCCTACCGGTGTGAAGACTCGGGGATCAAACCGAGCTGATTGCTGTAAAGTGATGGGCTCTGGGTGCTGTAGGATACTAGCCGCTGTAGTATAACTGTGTAAGTAGTGTTAGTATGCGTTTATAGTATATAGCGAGTGGGTAGCTAACTACTTTCTCCTGCTGGTCTGAAGACTCGGGGATTAAACCGTGAGCCTAAATCAGGAGCTCATTGCTGTAAAGTGATGTGCTCTGGGCGCTGTAGTATACCTGTGGAAGTAGTGTTAGTTTGCGTTTATATAATACCAGTCTTAATACTCCTGGATGAAACCATGAGCTCATTGATGTAAAGTCATGTGCTCTGGGTAGTATTCCGATGTGAGACATAGTAGAATGTTAGTATGTAATTCTACTAGAATGTAGGGCTGTCATGAGGGGAACCTTGGGGAATTTGTACTCGGTAGTGGAGAAGACGTTGCCTTGCTGTCTGCTCCTGTTGATGGGTGTTTAAGGTGTCTTGTTTTCCTGCAATAAATCGACTTATTGGATCCACTGCTGTCTGCCTCTTCACTACATAAATTTGGCGACGAGCGGGAGAAGGTAAAAAGGAGGCAGCACTCACCAATACTTCAAAGTTGCTTGCATTGTGCTGAAGACCCGTTTTCTTCGTGTAGCTGTTTCTACTCATCCCACTGTCGTCGGCTCATTGAACTATGTCATCCGAGCTCTGGTAGGATTTATATTTTTAGATTTTGCGCTTCCTCTGCCTCTTCACTACACTCTGGTCGCTGTACCACACCTGTGTAAGTAGTGTTAGTATGCGTTTATACTAACCAATGCATCATGGTCCTAGGGAGCGCGACCTCCCAGGCGCAGCTAATACAATGTCCCGGAGTGTGCATCCGCGGGACATTTATGTTTGCTATTACAAGGCGGGTGCATGACTTCCACCCTGTGATAGCAAATCCTTGTTTGACTAGTTGAAGCGTGGGGAGGAAAACCTCGTTTCGCTTTAATAGAGCGACTCCGGATGGTAAAAATGAGAAAGAAAAAAAAAAGAGAGAAGCGGGGTCTCACCCGTTAATTTAAATGAGGCCCCTCGTGGATAATTTTCCGCAGCCAATCCTATTATTATATTGCGGGGTCTCTGTAGGACTGGGGATCTTAATGTCACATGTAAATTAGGCGTTGAAGGTCACAGAGACTTTTCGTAGCCTAGTGGATCGCCACCTTCTCGGGTATTGTTTACTAATTGTTCGGGGGGGCTTCAAGGCCAACTGAAGTCTGGGGATCACCACCCTCTGGGGCTTTACTTAAATATGCAGTGTGGGCCTCAGCAGTCCCTGAAGTCGTGGTGGTCCTAGGCCGTGTCTTATTGGTTCTGTAATCACAGGGGCAGTACTCATGGTGTTATAAAGTGATACAGGCATAGAACCTTTGCAGTTGTAGAATTACGCAGGCTTCATTTATGTAATAGTCTATTGCCGTGGTTCCCAAACTGTGCGCCGTGGCAACCCGGTGCGCCGCTGTGAGGTGCCAGGGGCGCCGCACGCACGATGTGGGAAAGTGCACTTTGTGTCAGCTGTAGTGCGAATTATGAGCCCCCTGCACCCCCTGCATAATCTGGGAACATGGTTTGGCCCAGGAGTACTGGTGCGATACGTGCGTACGCATACGCGTCTGACGTACGTGCTTCTACAGGCATAGTGTAATCTCCATTTTATACGCAGCTCTGACCGTTTCAGGTGCGTTGTTGCTGTCCGCCATGCCTCGTGGGAGCCTCTCCTTCACATGATTTAAGGTTAGTAGTTGTTACAGTTACATTAGTACTAGGGCTGTTGGTGTAGAAATTACTATGGGAGGGATTCCTTTGTGGTTCGTTTTGTTTTTTACTTCTTTGCCTGCTTTAACTCGCTCTGTGGAGCCCGCCTTTTTAAAGTAAAATTATTAATCAAACGCCTGCCGATCTTCGGCCCAACCTCCGTTTTACACTCGTATCACCAGCATTATTTTTACTGTAAATTTTACAGGAAAAATAATGCTGGTGATACGGAGGTTGGGCCGAAGATCGGCATGGGTTTGATTAATAATTTTACTGTAAAAAGGCATGCTCCAAGGAGTGAGTTAAAGTTGAACTCGCGCTCGCTGGACATATGGGCACATTTTGTGTTGGGATTTCCATTGCTGGCAGTTGTTGTGGGGAGGATGCCACTGAGGGCTTCACTAGGCAGTTGTTCACTACTTGCGTTGTTGCGGATCCTGTGTGATGTGCCTTTTAAATGTAGTTCACTGTGGCCACCAGTTCACCTCCCCATCCCAGTCCAAACCCACGTGTGCCTGAATGAAGAACTCAACTGGATTATTCTTAGTGCACATCCACTAGTTGCTGGGGAAGTAACCTGGTTTAATAAATCTATGCTGGCATTACGGAAAGTGTTTACTTTACTATTTGTCCCTCTTCTTCAAAAGTACGATTTGCGCTTTACTCTCTCCGTGGAGCCCGCCTTTTTCACAGTAAAATTATTAATCAAATACCTGCTTTTGCAGAAGAGGGGCAATTAGTAAAGTAAACATTTTCCGCAAATGTGAGCATAGATGTATCTAACCCAGTTACTTCCCCAGCAACCTGTGGATGTGCACTCTGAAGAATCCAGATCTTCATTCAGGCACACATGGGTTAAGCATCAGTGATTTCTCAACTGAGGAGAGGATGTGGCCTCTTACAGCTAGACCGGTAGACCTCGAACCAGGTTTGAGTCTCAGCTGGAATGCTCAACATCATGTGATTCGAATCTAGGGGCAAATCACTTAATCTCCCCAGTGCTGAATAAAAATTAATGTGTCCATCGCAACTAGTGCTAATCAATGTAAAGTGCTTTGATACCTTCGGGTCCAGTTTGCTCTGAATAAAACTCTGGAAAAAAATGCCAAATGCAGGGCTTTAAGTGAGTCGTGTCCTGCCAGTGCAAACTGGCAGTTCTGAAAAGCAGGTGCTGAAAACAAATCTTAATTCTGCAGCAGAACCACCCGTCACGGACATTGATGTAAAATCAAAAATACTTGTTAAGTTTCTTCGACAGTCTCATTATGTTACAACTGAAGCCTTTTCAATATTATAAAACAACAAAGCCATAGTTGTTGATTATTTATTTTATCTTATGCAACTAACAAGCATTGATAAAGCCAATCATCCTGGCTTGTTGTAGGTGTGATGTTATTTGTTGTAATTATATATATCTGGATGTAATGACAGAAGCAGCAAAATACCATCTTGGCTGCCCACAGCTAAGCACAGATTTTTAGCTTTTGTGTTTTTAAGCCAGAACCTGGAAATTGATATTACAACTGAAAATTGTAGTTTTGGTCCATAAACAAGTAAACTTTAGTGTAGCCTTGTAATAAATTATACACTGGACAGCACGTTAGTTACAGCAAAAATAAATAGTAAAAATGTGATACAAAGCACTACATTCAAAACAAAAGATGAACCACCTTAAAATCTGCAATTTTGCACAATTTAGCCATGTCTTCAATTATTTATCTTTTACAATTCATTGCATCCCAATTACTTTAGGAAGCTGACAGTAAGTACTCCAGAGGTCGTGATTACATCACCCCCCCTCCCGCCCACCGGTAAAAAAATGGTGGGGAGCCACAGCCAACTGCCAATTAGGTCAAGGGAGCTACGGGTCAAAAAAGTTTGGGAACCACTGGTCTATTGGTTTATATTTGGTAGGTGCACCGCAAAATTACAAATGTTTTGTCTCAAAACCTCCTATAAACAGACAATTTTCACAATAAACTACAGACAAGTTTTGTCAGAAAAAGAAGACCTATAGACTCACTTATTTATTGGAAAAAAAAATCTTTATTAAAACAACATAAATAAATGGAAACGCAAGTTTATTAGAACAAACAACAGTATAACATGAAATACGTGGGTGGGACTCCTCCGGAAACAGCGTACAAAACTTGAAACACAAAAATGAAACATAAGTATGTGTGCCATGTGGAAGTGGAAAAGAAAGGTAGTCCGACTGTAAGTAAGATAGTGAGAATGGGGGGGAGAGGGAGTGGGTGGAAGGGAGAAGGGGAGGGAGAGTCAAAAGAACAGAGGGAGGAGGAGATAAAGCATCGGCCTATTGCACCCAGCCCTCAGTGTTTACGTCCCATCACCCATTTGTCTAGGACGCTGGGGTCCACGAGAAAGAGTGTGGTCTAGCAAGTCCTTAAAATGAAGCATATGAATGAGGCCAGAGGTTACATTATTAGCTACGGGAACATCCCTTGCCTGCACCTGTGCACCCAGGGTGCTGCACCCCAGCCCCTTCCCCTGCACTGTGCTCAATTGTAGGGCCTGCGCACCAAGGCTTCACTGCTCACCTGCCACCATCAGTGTGTCGGTTGATGCAAGCTCCGAGTCCGGGATACCTTTGGAGGGTGGGAGAGCAGGTCTCCGGCCGGGGATGGTGTCTTGATACCACGATGGAAGGCGTCAGACGGAGTGAGCACCCGCTCCGCCCATTTTGGCATCGATTCAGTGTCTGAAAAGGAAGAAATAATTTAATGGTGGAAACGTCTGGAGGTAAATGAAGGTTTATTTCAAGCTTAATAGAAAACAACAGTTGAGTGCATCCTTCGTTTTTGAAGTACGAACTACCAACTGTTAGTGGTATTCGTGGTTCAAAGAGGAGTTGGAGTGCAGGAGAATACACAAGGTTAAATAATAATATGTTATGCTAGCGTTTACATACGAAGGAACAGAGCGCATGCTAGAAGCATAATGTGTGCGTGTAATGATGTGGCAGAAGCCTGTGTGCATGTACACTTAGTAATGAGCTCACTACAGTTCCCTAAAAGCCAACGTCACGTGTCTCTGTAGGGCAGCGCTGCCTGCTGGGTCAGGCCTACAGTACGGTCCAGCAGGTCATTAAAATGAGACAGAGATGTGACTGAATGAGGTCAGATCACATCATTACGGACGGCCTCATCGCTTGTTTGCACTTGAGCACCCAGGCTGATGCACCCCAGCCCCTTCCCCCGCACTGTGCTCAATTGTAGGTCCTGCGCACCGAGGCTTCACTGCTCACCTGCCACCATTGGTGTGTCCAACGACGTGCCTGTGCAAGCTCCGAGTCCGCGGTACTTTTGTAGGATGGGAGAGCAGGTCTCTGGTCAGGTACGGTGTCTTGATACCACAATGGAAATCGTAAAAATGCAGAGGGCATCATTACGGGGTGAGCACCCACTCCGCCCATTTTCGGTCAATTCAGTGCCTGAAAAGGGAAAAATAATTTAATGGTGCCAATGTCTGGAGGTAAATGAAGGTTTATTTCAAGCTTAATAGAAAACACCAGTTGAGTGCATTCTTCATTTTTGAAGTACGATCTACCAACTGTTAGTGGTAATCGTAGTTCAAAGAGGAGTTGGAGTGCACCACAATACACAAGGTTAAATAATAATATGTTATAACAAGGATTCACATACAAAGGAACAGAGCGCATGCTAGAAGCAAAATGTGGACGTGTAATGCAGTGGTGGAAGCGTGTGTGCACGTACACTTTGTAATGAGGTCACTACAGTGCCCTAAAAGCCAACGCCACGTGTCTCTAGGGCAGCGCTGCACGCTGGCTCAGGCCTACAGTACGGTCCTAATATGAGTAGGGGATGCACAGCTTGTGCTGTCAAATCGTTGCTACGTGCTGTTTCGTTGTTTCAAATGGTTGGGTGCTACAAACAGGTGGTGTGTCCGTCCGACACACGTTTAAAGTGAATGACGTAGATGTGTCACCATGCAATTTGATGACATCCCTGTGTTTTGTGCACACCTTATGGTGCTTGAAAAAAACAAGCTTCCGTGAAGGTTAACTTTTCAAAGTTTATTCACATTCATGTCATTGACTTCATGGTACTTTTCAATGTGAGTTAATCGAGTCCATTCAATTGATTACACATTTCTTAAGGTGGCTCCAATGCATTTTGGGTGCCGAACCCTTCATCGGGGAGCTCCTGTGGTTGGGTGCTACAAACAGGTGGTGTGTCCGTCCGACACACGTTTAAAGTGAATGACGTAGATGTGTCACCATGCAATTTGATGACATCCCTGTGTTTTGTGCACACCTTATGGTGCTTGGAAAAAACAAACTTCCGTGAAGGTTAACTTTTCAAAGTTTATTCACATTCATGTCATTGACTTCATGGTACTTTTCAATGTGAGTTAATCGAGTCCATTCAATTGATTACACATTTCTTAAGGTGGCTCCTGTGGCCTCCTTCATGTTGTCCACAGGAGCTCCCCGATGAAGGGTTCGGCACCCAAAATGCATTGGAGCCACCTTAAGAAATGTGTAATCAATTGAATGGACTCGATTAACTCACATTGAAAAGTACCATGAAGTCAATGACATGAATGTGAATAAACTTTGAAAAGTTAACCTTCACGGAAGCTTGTTTTTTTCAAGCACCATAAGGTGTGCACAAAACACAGGGATGTCATCAAATTGCATGGTGACACATCTACGTCATTCTACAGTGCGGTCCGACAGACGTGACTGAATGAGGGGAGAGATCACATCATTATGCATGGCAACATCGCTTTTTCGCAACCGCGCTCCCAGGCTGATGCAGCCCACATCTCCCGCAGCACTGTGCTCAACAAGTGTCTGTAGAGTAGCGCTGCCCGCTGGCTCAGGCCTACAGTACGGCCCAGCAGGTCTTTAAAATGAGACAGAGTTGTGACTGAATGAGGTCAGAGATCACATCATTACGCAGGGAACTTTGCTTGTTCGCACCTGCGCACTCAGGCTGATGCAGCCCACCCCTCCCGCAGCACTGCGCTCAAATGGAGCCACTGTGCACCCAGACCCCACTGCTCATCTGCTGTCATTGTTGTGTGTGCAAACACTACAGGCAGCAGTGTTCACAATTCAGTTGCAGTGTTGATTGCAGGATGGTGTACACTTCATGGATCCCTTTTTTTTATTGCGCATTGTGATATGCGAGGTGGATGCGGCCATATCACCTGAGGCAGTGTGGAAGAACTGAGACATGTGACGTCGTCGTTATCCTAATTATACGTAGGCCAGTGTAGGGGTGGGAATAATTGTTCCCGGGATCTAGGCGTTGTTCAGTTCCTGCCTGGCCAGGAAGTGTAGTTATATGTGTTTCTTTTGCAGTTTTGGAAGTGAAGGGATCGCTGCACTCCCATGTAATAGAAAGGAGCTAAGAAGTGTGGTTCAAGTTCATAAGGTCGGGGTGCTCAAGAGGTTCACCTGCTGTCTAGAAGGTGCTGGCGTAAACTGACAAGTAGAACCTTACTGTGGTAAGGTGGGGGCTCTTGAACACGCCAATAATAAACGTAGTAAGTTAAGACAATTTGATTGATGCGTCTTGGCAAGGAAATGGTGGTCAACAATTTTATTCAAAGTGTCCACGTATTAAATCGATCATGCGTTGTTTTAAACATCAATTTTTCTCTCGAATCATCGTGAATTCAAATGAAAATACGAAATACATCATAGTTCATATTCACCCCGATGCATTTCGAGCCAGGGCGGCTCTTCTTCAGGGGGTTAAGTATCTAAAAGAAAACAAACCGGGGGTAAGTGGGATGAACAGGAGCCCGAGGATTGACTGAATTACGTCGTGAGGGGTGCTAAGTTATGGGAACATGTGTTTAGACAGGGGTTTGTGGTTGGTTAAAGTGAAAAGAGGGCGAGTAAACCCAGAGAAAAGAACATTATGCGTGACTGGCTGAAATGAATAGGTCCGGTAGCCAAAGAACGTCCCTAAGAATATTTAACGTGACAAGGCGGGTGATAAATGTGCTCAACGGCCGAATTAAGAAACTCGTATGGCGTGGATGGAGAATGGGAGAGTGATTACCAAGTGCACGGCCAAAATAAAAAGTGCGGTTATCATCTACGATAAATGGTGTAACAACAAAACAAAACAACTGGCGGGGTGGAGGGTGAAAAACGAAAGCTTACCCGGGTGACCGGTGAGTCAAAAACATGTGTGTCCGCCAAGGGAAACGTTTGTGGATAGAATGCCGAAGCACTCGGAGCAGGGATATAGAGATGGGACTAGCGTAGTCCGTGTGAGAAAGTGAGAACGGACATTCAAGGTGATCTGCAAAGGGATACGGAAGTGTAAAAAGTGGAAACACAAACAAGGGTCAATAAAGAGCAGAAAAAATAGAACGAGAAAAATGAACATAAGCTCAAAAAGTGTGATTGACAGAGGAAACTGAACGGGATGAATAACAATGAAAATAGCGGCCGTGTGAAAGAAAGGGTGGGAAAAAATGTAAGAACAGAATTCGAAGAAGCGTAGGAAGAGTTGAAAGTGTCAGAAAGAAGCAGGCTGAGAGTGGGAAATGAAAAATAAGAAGGAGGTAGGTGGAGGATAAGAAAAGTATGAGAGAAAGGGAAGAAACCAAATGGTAATAGGAGAGCTGCCGTCAGAGAAAACAATGAGACAATATAATACAATCAGGTACAGTGTGGGCAAGTCAAAGAAAGCTGCTGTATTCCAGTCTTTCATTAAGTCCTTTGGGAGCAATTGCTTGCAACTTATGGATCCAAAATAGTTCTCTCTGTAAGAGATATTTCTTGGGGTCAATACCAGTGGGTTTTTTCACTACCTCCAAGATTTGGAAGCGGATTTGGCTGAGTGTGTGATTATGCTGCATATAGTGAACAGCTAAGATGGATTTTGTGTTCTTAGTTCGAATGTTGCTGCGATGCTCAGTTAGTCTAGTTTTTATCTTTCGTTCAGTTTTCCCCACGTATGGTAGGCCACATGGGCATTTTAAGAGATACACGACATTACTGGTGTCACAGGTTGCATTCACTTTCAACCGAATCCTGGTTCCTTGTGAAGGGTGTAGAGCGGTATTACCAAGGATGATACTGTTGCAGTTAGCACAGTTGTGGCAAGGGATGGTTCCTTTGTAGATTTGTGTGGTTTCTTGGCGTGGTTTGAGCATTTGTTGAAGATTCTTTGATCTTTGGTATGCAAATATCAGTTGGTGTTGAAAAATCTGATTGAAGTCGGGTTCCAATTGTAACACTTGCCAGTGGTTCTTAATGATGTTTTTAATAGTTTTACTTGCAGTGGAAAATTTCGAAACGAACACGCTGCGTGTAACTGTGGCTTGTGCTGTGACTTTAGGCTTGAGTAAAGAATTCCGTTCAATTTTGGTGACTTTCTCATGTGTTGTTTCTACGAGTTGAGCAGGGTAGCCTCTTTTTAGAAATTTGTCTTTAATCATTTTGCAATCTTGGTTGTAGTTGTCAACTGTGGAGGCGATCCTTTTGGCTCGTAGTAGCTGTGAATACGGTAAATGTCTTTTTGGGCTGGGTTGGTGGAAACTGGTATGGTGGAGGAAGTTATTGCGGTCGGTTGGTTTGGTGTATATGGATGTTTCTAAAACTTTGTCTTTCAATTGAATGTCTACATCAAGAAATGCAATCCTTGTGGGGCTGATCGTGTGGGTGAATTGAATTCTGTCTTTAACTGTGTTGAGGGTTTGGATGGCGGTAACCAATTGAAATTCTGATCCGGACCACAGCAAGAAAATGTCGTCGATGTATCGACCGTAAAATTTTAAGTGATTTATCCAAGATGGGTTGGTTAGGATATTGGTTGTTTCATATTCGTGCATAAATAAATTAGCATAGGCAGGTGCCGCGCAGCTGCCCATCGCGACTCCAGACAATTGAATGTAGAATCTGTCTTTGAATCTGGAGTAACTATGAAAAAGAGTAAATTGAAGGAGTTCCATGAGGAAAACTTGAAGATTTAGGGGCTTGGAAGACTGTAGTAATGTAGATTTCACTGCTTGTAGACCCTGGTCGTGAGGTATGGATGTACACAACTAATTCACGTCGATGGTACATAACAGAATCGGTTCCGTTGGATCTAGAATCACTGTTTGTAGTTTCCTTAAGAAGTCTGTAGTATCCTGAATGAAACTGGGCATTTGTTTGACTGCTGATTGCAAGTGTCTATCCAAATAGGTGCCGATGGGTTCGTGAATGGAATTTCTTGTGCTGACGATTGGTCTGAATGGAGGTCTCTGCGGATGTTTGTGCACTTTGGGTACCATGTAAAGATACAGGATTTGAGGATGTGGTTTGAGTAGAAATCTTCTGTCTGTGTCTGTGATGGTACCTTCGACAACAGCTTTATCAATGGAAGACTGGAGAATGGCATTGTATTCGGTGGTGGGGTCATACTCGATTTCTAGATAGGTGTTGGTATCCTGTAAATGAGAGTGTACACTATCGGTGTAGAATTGGGTATCAAGGATGACGAGAACACCCCCTTGTCTGCTTTGCAGATGGTAATGGCTGGATTGTTAGCCAATTGAGAGATGGCTATCTTTTCTCCTTTAGTTAAATTGGATTTGCCGTGTACAGTGTGCCGCTTCATCGTTAGTAGGTCTTTTTGGACTAGGGCTTCGAATAGATCAAGAGTTTTGTTGCTAACAGGCGCCAAAAATGTACTCGGTGGGCGTAAATCCATGATGGTGTCGTCATTTGGAGATTGTTGTGGTTGACACACATTAGTGAAGAAATGTCTTAAACGGAGCACTCGCATGAACTTGTAAAAGCTTACTTGAGTTTCCAGGTCGGTGGTGAAGTACGTGGGGACAAAAGAAGTACCCTTCTGTAAAGCTTGCATCTGAATAGAAGAAATCTGAGTTTGTGAGATGTTCATAACTAGGTCCGATGACTCCGTGTCGACTTGGCAATGGGTAGTTGTAAGTTGTTTGTAGCGTGACCTCCTGGATCGCCGATGCCGGCGGTACCTAACTCTAAAAAAGAAGCCGGAGCTATACTAGAGGTGGTGGGTTGAGCGGTTATGATACAACTAGGTGGAAAGGTGGTTAGTGTTGGTTGTGGTTGTCTGGGAGGTCTCTGGCGGTTGGAGCCGTCAGAGGATGAAGTATCACCGTCGGTCGATTTGTTAAACTGTTGTCTTTGTTGTCGTCGCGCTGCATACATTTCGGCCCAGTTGTAAACTTCACCTAGTTTGTAGTCGACCGTATCTCTTTTGAATTTTCTGAGTTTACGTTCATTAATCTCCTTAGTGTAGTTGTCGAGTTGAGTGTTAATATCTGTGAGTGTTTGCTTTAACTCATCTGGCGTTAATTTGTTACTCAATTCTTCTTTAAGTTGGGTCACTTCTGTGTTGAGATCCTCCAACATTTTAGATAACTCTTCTACAATCAATAAGATTAAATCTAAGGAGCATTTATTGAGAATGCCAAACCATCTCTCTGTGAATCGAATATTGTTTTTACACAGAGTGGATTTTAGTGGAATGCGAAGTCCTCTCGGAATTCGTTGGACTTTGTGGTATCTAATTAATGTGCTTGCGTGTAAGCGTTGATTGATTTCTCTTTTGGCAGCGAAAAGCAGTTGTCTGATGTTGGATTGGATTGATCCGGTGCTGGAGGCTATGCACTCGGGCTCCTGGATGAGGGTATAGATCCGGTCGGCATCTTCTGAGGTAAATTCAAAAGTGTCTGCTTTATTACTGGTGAGGTTAGCAATGTCGGCATACGACATGATGTTTGTCGGTTGGGTGCGAGCGATGTAGACAGCAAATTGTCAAAATGGAAGTGAAGGGATCGCTGCACTCCCATGTAATAGAAAGGAACTAAGAAGTGTGGTTCAAGTTCATACGGTCGGGGTGCTCAAGAGGTTCACCTGCTGTCTAGAAGGTGCTGGTGTAAACTGACAAGTAGAACCTTACTGTGGTAAGGTGGGGGCTCTTGAACACGCCAATAATAAACGTAGTAAGTTAAGACAATTTGATTGATGCGTCTTGGCAAGGAAATGGTGGTCAACAATTTTATTCAAAGTGTCCACGTATTAAATCGATCATGCGTTGTTTTAAACATCAATTTTTCTCTCGAATCATCGTGAATTCAAATGAAAATACGAATTACATCATAGTACATATTTACCCCGATGCATTTCGAGCCAGGGCGGCTATTCTTCAGGGGGTTAAGTAGCTAAAAGAAAACAAACCGGGGGTAAGTGGGATGAACAGGAGCCCGAGGATTGACTGAATTACGTCGTGAGGGGTGCTAAGTTATGGGAACATGTGTTTAGACAGGGGTTTGTGGTTGGTTAAAGTGAAAAGAGGGCGAGTAAACCCAGAGAAAAGAACATTATGCGTGGCTGGCTGAAATTAATAGGTCCGGTAGCCAAAGAACGTCCCTAAGTATATTTAACGTGACAAGGCGGGTGATTAATGTGCTGAACGGCCGAATTAAGAAACGCGTGTGGCGTGGATGGAGAACGGGATAGTGATTACCAAGTGCACGGCCAAAATAAAAAGTGCGGTTATCATCTACGATAAATGGTGTAACAACAAAACAAAACAACTGGCGGGGTGGAGGGTGAAAAACGAAAGCTTACCGGTGAGTCAAAAACGTGTGTGTCCGCCAAGGGAAACGTTTGTGGATAGAATGCCGAAGCACTCGGAGCAGGGATATAGAGATGGGACTAGCGTAGTCCGTGTGAGAAAGTGAGAATGGACATGCAAGGTGATCTGCGAAGGGATACGGAAGTGTAAAAAGTGGAAACACAAACAAGGGTCAATAAAGAGCAGAAAAAATAGAACGAGAAAAATGAACATAAGCTCGAAAAGTGTGATTGACAGAGGAAACTGAACGGGATGAATAACAATGAAAATAGCGGGCGTGTGAAAGAAAGGGTGGGAAAAAATGTAAGAACAGAATTCGAAGAAGCGTAGGAAGAGTTGAAAGTGTCAGAAAGAAGCAGGCTGAGAGTGGGAAATGAAAAATAAGAAGGAGGTAGGTGGAGGATAAGAAAAGTATGAGCGAAAGGGAAGAAACCAAATGGTAATAGGAGAGCTGCCATCAGAGAAAACAATGAGACAATATAATACAATCTGGTACAGTGTGGGCAAGTCAAAGAATGCTGCTGTATTCCAGTCTTTCATTAAGTCTTTTGGGAGCAATTGCTTGCAACTTATGGATCCAAAATAGTTCTCTCTGTAAGAGATATTTTTTGGGGTCGATACCAGTGGGTTTTTTCACTACCTCCAAGATTTGGAAGCGGATTTGGCTGAGTGTGTGATTATGCTGCATATAGTGAACAGCTAAGATGGATTTTGCGTTCTTAGTTCGAATGTTGCTGCGATGCTCAGTTAGTCTGGTTTTTATCTTTCGTGCAGTTTTCCCCACATATGGTAGGCCACATGGGCATTTTAAGAGATACACGACATTACTGGTGTCACAGGTTGCATTCACTTTCAACCGAATCCTGGTTCCTTGTGAAGGGTGTAGAGCGGTATTACCAAGGATGATACTGTTGCAGTTAGCACAGTTGTGGCAAGGGATGGTTCCGGCTCAGGCCCACAGTACGGGCCAGCAGGTCTTTAAAATGAGACAGAGATGTGACTGAATGAGGTCAGAGATCACATCATTACGCAGGGAACTTTGCTTGTTCGCACCTGCGCACTCAGGCTGATGCAGCCCACCCCTCCCGCAGCACTGCGCTCAAATTGGAGCTACTGTGCACCCAGACCCCACTGCTCACCTGCTGTCATTGTTGTGTGTGCAAACACTACGGGCAGCAGTGTTCACAATTCAGTTGCAGTGTTGATTGCAGGATGGTGTACACGTCATGGATCCCTCTTTTTTTATTGCGCATTGTGATATGCGAGGTGGATGCGGCCATATCACCTGAGGCAGTGTGGAAGAACTGAGACATGTGACGTCGTCGTTATCCTAATTATACGTAGGCCAGCGTAGGGGTGTGAATAATTGTTCCCGGGATCTAGGCGTTGTTCAGTTCCTGCCTGGCCAGGAAGTGTAGTTATATGTGTTTCTTTTGCAGTTTTGACATCCCAGAATGCGCAATTTATATTAATGTAGCATGTATCGGGAGGTCGGCAACTATCGCTAATGAGATGCTGTTCGAAAAGATTGAATGACAAACATTACATCTCGTTGTCAAGGTTGTGGAAATGCGCAGACATGCATGTCAATGGTGTGCAGTATTATTGAAAGTGTTGCTATCGCGAAGTGTACACATGTGAATGTGCTCGGATGGAGGGAGGATCAGCAGTGAGGCTACGTCATACACAGTGATAACGCTCATTTCAGTCAAGCAATGTATGTCAAACGTGAATCTGAAAGTCTCACATATGACACACTACTATATTGGTAAAGCCTGACCACAGAGCGTACAGCAATACAAATCTACACATTATTGTTTACTGCTTATCACATGTGATCTAGGATGTGCACTCTGCCCGTGGCTGATGATAGTCCTTAGAGCCACCAATTCCCAGGCCGAAAGGCAGCACAATAATGTGCACACACACACTCCAGGGGCATCGTGTAACACACATTAGTTTTTTGATGTAACGTTTGAGATGCATGACCATCACATGGAAGACTTAATGTACAGACCATGAATATTGATCAAGATGATCGTTGCATGTTGTGTGTAGTATAAGATATGTGTACACAGAAAAAAAACGTTTTAAAAAAGCTGTTTAAGGTGATGTGGTGTCGCTCATCAAACTCTGTAGAGAGAATGACTAAAATGGGTGGGGTCGTCCAACTGTTACAATGGGAAATGTTATGAAGCAATCAAATGCTTTTTTTTAAGGTCACATGGCAATCACGCACCGAGCGTGCAAGGAGGGCGCACCCAACGCGATTTTGAGAAAATATATTTATCATAATATAAGTTTATTACAGTTAGAAATATATACATGTTTAAAATATTTTAGATTATTGCTTGCTGTCATATACTGTTTAAAGTTATTTAGATATACTTTTGAGAAAAAAAAGCTAACTATGACTCGCGCCCGCAATGCACTGGTGATGACGTCACATATTACATCATTCATGACATGGTCAGTGACATCACTGATGACATCTCAAATTACATCACTGATGACATCATCCATATGAAAATCTGATGCATATACTGATGCCCTAATGTAAAGTTTGATACACGCACTCTAAAATACAGACTACTATTTTTGAAACCATACACACAACAGTGCCAGATACTACATACCACCCACTATTTCTTAGGTCTGTACACACATCCAGTCA
Source organism: Lissotriton helveticus (assembly GCF_964261635.1). Lineage (NCBI taxonomy): Eukaryota > Metazoa > Chordata > Amphibia > Caudata > Salamandridae > Lissotriton > Lissotriton helveticus. The sequence goes on along the minus strand of NC_136067.1, from coordinate 936,709,079 downwards.
CTTATACATGCAGTTACTCATCAATACAGTACTATAATATGCAACCGCACACCTATACATACAGTAACACTCCACTACTCATCCATAGAGTTACTCACACACCTAGTCAGTCATGCAAAGAATTAATCACATACCAATTTACTCATGTATACAGTTATACACACCAACTCCGTTATTTATTCACACACCACATCACTTATTTATGCAGATACTAACACATACTTACTGTCTTACACAATCACTGATACAAGCAGACACTCATTTATATACACACACTCTTCAAATAACCTACTCTCACGTATAGTCATTTATATATTCTAACACTCACATATACTGCCTTAAAACATATGTAGTTACTCACACATATACCACTGAGACATTCATTCACTCAACAACACGCCCATAAACACACTAACTCACCCATACGGTCCTTCCTAGATGGACTTTTGATTCCATACAACCAGTGAATCATCCACTCAGACATCTATGCACAGTCACACACCCACCCACACAGACACCCATACAGATACTCAGACAACAAATCAATAACCCATATTGCATGTTGGAAGCAGGCCTGGGCCTCTCCAATTATTAAAAAACCCACCCTAGACCCATCAAAACCAGAAAATTTCAGACCCATTTCATTGCTTCCATGGGCCTCAAAATTGGCAGAAGCCCATGTGAACAAGGTGCTAGCAAACTACATGACGCAACACCAAATTCTAGACCCATCACAGAATGGCTTCAGGCCAGGATTCAGCACCGATTCCGCCCTGCTGACCACCATCGAACACTTACGGAACATCCTGGACGCCGGTCAAAGTGCTGCGCTGATTTTACTCGACCTTAGCGCAGCCTTTGATACGGTCTCCCACTCTATCTTACTAAAACGTCTTGAAGCTATAGGTATCAATGACCTTGCGCTAGAGTGGTTCCGATCATTCCTGACTAACAGATCTTTCCGGGTCTCTGCCCCCCCGTTCATATCCCAGCCTTACCCCATAGAGCAAGGCGTCCCTCAGGGATCGGCGCTTAGCCCGTCCCTATTCAATCTCTATGTCCAGCATCTCGCTGATATAGCAAAAGAATGGGACCTGACGCTAGTGTCGTATGCTGACGACACCCAGCTCGTCATCTCCTTAACTGAAGGCCCCTCGATCTCAGCGGCGAGATTCAAGAACGGGTTAGAGGCAGTTGCACGCTGGATGTCACAGAACTGCCTCCAGCTGAACGCTGGCAAAACAGAGGTGTTGCTTCTGGGTAAAAATCCTGACTACTGGACTGATCACTGGTGGCCGTCCGCACTGGGCCCTATCCCCCCCCCAAAACCGTGGTAAAAAACCTTGGTGTCTGGGTGGACGCATCTCTTAATTTCCAGACCCACACCAAGAAACTGGCTGCCACCTGTGTTGGCCTGCTGAGGAGTCTTCATCCGATCCTTGGCTTTTTTGACCACCATACGCGCCAAATGATAGTCCAATCTACCATCCTGGCTCGACTGGACTACGCCAATATCCTTTTTCTTGGCCTTAATAAAGCTGAGATGGCGCGGCTACAACGTATACAAAACTCTGCTGCCAGGGCAGTTGTAGGCCTCCCTCGTAGGTGCTCTGCAAGAAACACCATCCAGAAACTTCACTGGCTGCGCATGGAAGCCCGAGTTCAGTTTAAAGCCCTCACTACTGTTTTTAAAATTCTCAAGACTGACTGTCCTGGCCTCCTGCGTCCACTCCTAGAGCCCTACACCCCTCAGCGGGCCCTACGCTGCTCGGGTCAAAACTTGGTGGTTACCCCACGTATAAGGCTAAGCAGAATGGGCGGTCGCTCTTTTAGAGTCTTGGGGGCAAAGCTCTGGAACTCCCTGCCACCTCACATTCGCTCCATGACTAACCTGCTGGCCTTCCGCAAAGCGATCAAAACATTATTATTCTCCCCATCTTAATCTCTTACAGCCCGTCCTTTCCTTCTCCCCCCTCAGGTTATCGTTATAGTTCAGCGCCGGGACGCCTCGTTGCTGGGGCAGCTGTTCGCGCTTAATAAAATGTTATAACATAACATAACATATAGACACCCATGTAGCTACTCACCAACCCATGCTGCCGCTAACACACCAAATGAGAGACTAATACACACTTTCACACAGTTTAGTCATAACCCATGCATTCAGTTAGAAACGTTCAATCACTCACTTATACAGTCAGTCACGCACCTACTAAATAATCCATTCAGGCACTTGTAAATCCACTCATTCTTCAATACACCTTGGCATAGATATATAATTAAAATATTTCAACTTTCCAGAAACACACATTCACTGGATGATGTCATCAGTGATGTCATTTGAGATGCCATCAGTGATGTCAGTGACCATGTCATGAGTGATATAATGTGAGACGTCATCACCAGTGCATTGCGGGAGCGTGAGTTATAGTTAGCTCAACTAACTATAACAGGCGAATTTCTTTGGTTTTATATGAGTCAAATGTTTAACTAACTATAAAGTCCCTGAAACCAGTTTTTTTTCGTGAATATATATATATATATATGATTTAACAAAACAGTCCTTAACGGGGGAGCACTGTCCAGCTTGTGCTCACGGCGAGAAAAGGGCCAATTGTCGCAGAAATATTTACCGCAATTTGAAAAAATATATACGTGGCACTTTCTTTGGTTGATGCCACTCTTTTATTTAGTTTATTAAACAGAACAAGGGTCCTAAGGAATTGCAATAGAGAAATAAATGAAAATATAGACCACAATAAGTACTATATTTTAGCTTCCAAACCCAGCCGGGCGAGGAATATTTTATTTTAGAGATAACAAGGGATTAGTTGACCTGAAGGGGGTCAAATAGGAACGTTTGGATGGGGCACAATCCTGTACCTATCCCAAGAAAATAGAAAAACCATAGAGTAAGAAAAAGGTAAGTAAAGAAGGAGGTTTAACAGGCAAGTAAAATTGTTTTGGAGCAAACAGTGGCTTGCGAATTAATGATCAATTCCGTAAGTCTCAACATACAGTGTATACAGATAAATATGTACAATAAGTTGCATGTAACACTGTTTTAAAGCGTCAACGTTTCGATCCCTAATGCTCCTAATTAACCGGGATCATCATCAGGACTGTTTTAAATCACTGCCTGTTTACAATGCGAACGCCTGCAAATGTGGAAAAGGGGAAAAAATGGAGAGACAACATAAGGCATCTGCCTAAAATCATAGATTTTTTTAAAAAACATTCAGCAAGGGCTATGTATAACTAAAGGCCACTCTTAATTACGTCTAATAGTGAGCTATTGATCTAAAGTAACAGTGAGTGGTGATGTCATATGTGACAAGTTGCCTCGTCGTGGTTCCTTACGCATGCGTGCATTTTCCATTCGGCACAATAAAAACGGCGCGGTGACTTAGTGATTATATAGTGAATCTTTAGCAGTCTGTACGCTAGTGTGTATACAGCTGGGCAGCAAATTGTCTATGAATTAGGTTGGGCGGAGACCAAGCTAGTTTAACATGGGGTGCTTGTGACGGTGATGAAATGGTGAGATTCAGAGTGAAGCAGTGTGTACATAATTCTGCATGCCGAGTTTGGGCGGATTGCGCTCGACGAGGGTGGGGTGGTTGTGAGCGTGGTGAGATGGGCACTGACCTGCCAAGTCCGTGAGAGGCTTGGTTGGGCATTGGACTGTATTCGGACAGTTGCCGGTTCGTCTGGAAACTGAGGGAAAACTAGTACTCGTTAGACTGGGGCTGGTTCCGATCAGACAGTTAATGTGATTGCCGGAACAAGTGGTAGTTACCTGTACGGATCCACGGTAAGGGTCGTGAGGTCACGATTCTTCCTTCGTGGGGGGTTATGGAACGGAGAGTTTGGTGTACTCCTTGGGTTTTCAGGTCCGGGAGCCTGGTGCTATATGGTAAAAATTATTACCATTAAGGGCGGCTACTTCAAGGACTCAGCTAGCGTATATGGCGGGTTAGGATGGGCGCTTACCTTGCTTCATATTGGAAGCGGCGGTGGGTGGGAGACAGGGACACGAGGGTCTTCTCCCTTTTAATTTTAATGGATGGAGTGAAATGACTCCTTGGATTTTGAGGTCCGGAAGCTCGAGGCTGTTTAGTAAAGAATAATAATGGTATTAGGGGCAGCCCTTCCCAAGCGGGGCTTGTGTGTTGGGGCGGGCTGGGAAAGCGCTTACCTTTCCTTCACAATGGAAGTGGCGGTGGGTTGGGGGAAGAAACACAATGGTCTTCTCCCTCTGCTGTAGCAGCGCGAATCCGCTGTATGAGTGAGCCTCATTGTATGGTCATTAATACTGCTGAAGTGCCAAAACTGAGGGAGGACTGGTTACCTTGACTTGTGTTTGGCGGCGTTCGCATTGTAAACAGGCAGTGATTTAAAACAGTCCTGATGATGATCCCGGTTAATTAGGAGCATTAGGGATCGAAATGTTGACGATTTAAAACAGTGTTACATGCAACTTATTGTACATATTTATCTGTATACACTGTATGTTGAGACTTACGGAATTGATCATTTATTCGCAAGCCACTGTTTGCTCCAAAACAATTTTACTTGCCTGTTAAACCTCCTTCTTTACTTACCTTTTTCTTACTCTATGGTTGTTCTATTTTCTTGGGATAGGTACAGGATTGTGCCCCATCCAAACGTTCCTATTTTGACCCCCTTCAGGTCAACTAATCCCTTGTTATCTCTAAAATAAAATATTCCTCGCCCGGCTGGGTTTGGAAGCTAAAATATAGTACTTATTGTGGTCTATATTTTTATTTATTTCTCTATTGCAATTCCTTAGGACCCTTGTTCTGTTTAATAAACATATGACCCATGGTCCAAAGGCCCTTTTGGGTTTCCTTGTTCACAAAAAACTCGTTTATTTAGACCATCACTCTCCTCCTCCTACGCGTTTCGAACATCAAGTTCTTGATCACGGTAGTACTTGATGTTCGAAACGAGTAGGAGAGTGCCATGTATATATTTTTTCATGTTGCGGTATATATATATATATATATATCCTACTGGCAGTCGCCAGTAGGTAGTTATAGTTGGAACCTGGTTTCCATAGGAAATCTACAAAATTCGACGAATCTCCGCAAAATTCTCCAAGAAAATGGCCTGCTCCACTCTGCTTCTTCCCTGAAAGTTTCGGGGTGATTCGTCAAGCGGGGACCGAGAAAAAAGGGGGGGTCTCAAACGTGTTTTTTACCCATGCAATTTTCCATAGGGACCTTTAAGTGAGGCTACAGCCCGAACTGCTGAAGGGAATTACACCAAATTTGGCAAAAAGGTAGAGTTCGGTTTGCAGATCACACTTTTTGTTAAATGGTGTAAATCCGTTCAGTAGTTTCTTAGAAAATCAAAAGTAAAATCAAAAGTAAAATCATAGATATATCTTTAGATGAAGTACCGTACGCGTACCTTCCCGAGCACGAGCTTTATGCTAATTGGCTGTCAACACTCCAAACCAGGAAGTGTTGGCAGCCATCTTGTGCCTCGGTAGAACCGAGGCAAAATAAAGCAGCAAAAGAAACACGAAAAACACGCAAAGGGGGCAGGGTAGATACACCCTGACCCCCTAGGCCTGCTCAGGGGATCCCACAAGGACCCCCAAGGCCCCCACATTTTTTTTTAAATCGCCGGAATACGCATAGGTACGCGTACCCCCTGCTTTTGTTTCTAATTAGCCCCCGGGGGCTTTATAATAAAAAGTGTGGGGGGCCCCAATCCCCCCACACTGCCCAGGGGACCGCCACCCCCGGGGCAAAGTAAGTATAATAGCGGGGGGCACATGCCCCCCCCCGCAGCCCCGGCGACCACCACCCCCCGGGGCTTGGATATGAATGATGGGGGGCCTTGGGATGGGGGCCTCTAAGGCCCCCCAGCCCTGGGGACCGCCACCCCCGGGGCTTTATTATGAAGTATGCGTGGCGCTCACGGCCCCCCCGCAGCCCCCGGGGCTTCCTTTTAAAATTATTTTTTTTTAAAACCTGTGTGGGGGGCTCAAGCCCCCCAACACGCCCCGGGGACCGCCCCTGCAGTGCCCCGGGGTACCTACCCCCGAGACACTGCTGTTTGCTATGGTAGGGCGGGAGCCTCGCGGCTCCCGCCCTACCATAACAAATTGCTTTGGTTTATGAAAGAGCGAGCAGGAAACCTGCTCTCTCTTTCAAAAATCAAAGCGGATTGCTTTTCTGCATGGGGAGCAGGATGTTAGCTGCTCCCCATGCAGAAAAGCAATGCCGGATCCCGCAGGATGCGGGGAGCCGGCAGGGACCGTGGGGGGGTTGGGGACCCCTCCATGGCCCCCAACGAGGAGGGACAGGCCCCGGGGGATGGGTCCCCGGGGCCAGAAGTGGCCCGGGAGGGGGGCCATGCGGCCCACCTCCCCAAATAATAAAATAATTAAAAATTAAAAAAAGATGTAGCCAGGCCCCGGGGGGATGGGGTCCCCGGGGCCTTAAGTGGCCTGAGGAGGGGGGCTATGCAGCCCCCTCCTTTAAAATTAAATATAAAAAGTGGCATGCCCCGGGGGATGGGGTCCCCTGGGCCTTTATTAGCCATGGGAGGGGGGCCACGCAGCCCCCTTCCCCTTAAAAAAACATGAAAATACCTTTTGGGGTGAAGCCCTGGGGAATAGGGTCCCCAGGGCCCAAAAAAAGAAAAAGAAGGGGGGCTACTCAGCCCCCTTCTTAAAAAACAATATTTTTTTTTAAAACGGGATCGGGAGGAGGCCACGCCTCCCCTGCATCTCTCTGCAAACACGCCCCTTGGCGCGTTTGCAGAGGGGGAACTAATTCCCCTTGCATACTGGGGGTCCCTGGGGGCCAATTTGCCCACCAGGAACCTCCAGTATGCGCCAGTGGGCTGTGTTGCAGAGAGGTATAAAAAGGGGCGTGGCCTCAGAACACCTCTCTGCAACACAGCCCCCTGGCGCATACTGGAGGTTCCTGGTGGGCTAGTTGGCCCCCAGGGACCCCCAGTATGCAAAGGGGATTATTTCCTCTTCTGCAAATGCGCCAGGGGGCTGCGTTGCAGAGAGGTGTAAAAAGGGGCGTGGCCTCATTACACCTCTCTGCAATGCAGCCCTATGGCGCATACTGGAGGTTCCTGGTCGGCTAGTTGGCCCCCAGGGACCCCCAGTATGCAAGGGGAATTAGTTACCCCTCTGCAAACGCGCCAGGGGACTGCGTTGCAGAGAGGTGTAATGAGGCCACGCCCCTTTTTACACCTCTTTGCAACGCAGCCCCCTGGCACATACTGGAGTTTCCTGGTGGGCTAGTTGGCCCCCAGGGACCCCTAGTATGCAAAGGGACTTAATCCCCCAACTTAGAACATGCTATGGGGCGTGTTTGCACAGTGGTGAAGGTAGGGGGTGGGGCTTGAGGTGATATGAGTGCAAACATGCCCTGTGGCGCATTTTTAGTTGGGGAATTAATTCCTCTTCAATCCAGAGGTCACCTAGGGTCCAACTAGTCCAACAGCTACCTCCAGTAAGCTGCGTTGCAGAGTGTTGTAAAAAGGGGGTGTGTCCTCTGAACACCTCTCTGCAACACAGCTCCCTGGCGCATACTGGAGGTACCTGGTGGGCTAGTTGGCTCACAGGGGACCTCAGGATTGAAGAGAAATGAATTCCCCAACCTAAAACGCGCCACAGGGCGTGTTTGCACACATATCACCTCAGGCACCTCCCCCTTCCTTCACTATTTAGCAAAATATTCCTCTAAAATCAGCCGAACTATGAATTCCGATTTACTTACCTGTTATCAGAAGAGACCTCAGTGCTGCATCTTTCAGCCCACTACTGATCCTGAAAAGTAATTCTAATCGTAGTTACAGTAACCTGAATTTCCTTCCATAGGCTAACATTGACTGGTTTCACTTGGAAATTTTTCGAAGTGTGGAGTATTGGAACTTAAAAAAATTCCTCAAAATTCATCCGAACTACGAATTCCGATTTACTCACCTGTTATCAGGAGAGACCTCAGTGCTGCATCTTTCAGCCCACTACTGATCCTGAGAAGTAATTCTAACCATACTTACAGTAACTTGAATTTCCTTCCATAGGCTAATATTGACTGGTTTCGCTTGGAAGTTATTTTAAGTGTAGAATTTTGGAAGTTTAAAAAATTCCTCAAAAATCAGCCGAACTATGAAATCCGATTTACTCACCTGTTATCAGGAGAGACCTCAGTGCTGCATCTTTCAGCCCACTGCTGATCCTGAAAAGTAATTCTAATCGTAGTTACAGTAACTTGAATTTCCTTCTATAGGCTAACATTAACTGGTTTCACTTGGAAATTCTTCTAAGTGTGGAGTTTTGGAACTTTAAAACATTCCTCAAAAATCTGCCGAACTACGTATTCCAATTTACTCACCTGTTATCAGGAGAGACCCCAGTGCTGCATCTTTGAGCTCACTACTGTTCCTGAAAAGTAATTTTAACCGTACTTACCAGTAACTTGAATTTCCTTCCATAGATATCATTACCTGCTATATAAAATATATATAAATTAAAAAAATATAAAATAAAAAAGTAAATATTACAATTTCAATATTTTTTAAAACATTTTTTTCACTTTTTATATTAAAAATATGTAATGTAATTTAAAAAATAAAATATTAAAAAATAATTACTTTAAAACAATGTAGTAAATCAGTATAAAAAAATATAACAATTAATACATTTAAAAATGGTCATTTACAAAACCTTTGAAATTTACTGAAAAAACCATAGGTTTCAGCCTAGTTAGGAATTAGCATTTAAAAAACCTTAGAAATTCACTTAAAAACCATAGGTTTCAGCCACGTTATAGTTAGGAATTAGCATTTAAAAAACCTTAGAAATTCAGTGAAAAAACCATAGGTTTCACAGATGTTATAGTTAGCTTGACATTTCACTCATACAAAACCATTGAAATTCCCCCGTTATAGTTAGTTCAGCTAACTATGACTCGCGTGCCCGCAATGCACTGCTGATGACGTCACATACATCACTCATGACATGGTCAGTGACATCACTGATGACATCACTGATGACATCTCAAATGACATCACTGATGACATCACTGATGACATCATCCTTGTGAAAGAGTGGCAGACCTCCTCTCACCCTAATATAACCTTTGATAGACACATTCAAAAATAGAAACTAAAATTTTCAAAAAAATGGAGATACTAATACCAGTTACAACAACCGATTCAGTAATTCCAATATCTACATACACATCCACTCATTCACCAACAGTTCTATATAGTCACTCATACATGTACTCACTCATCATATGTACTCATACACCTTTACGTCCTGTTACACACCTATACTCATCCATATAGTTACTCACACACATACTCACACATGCAAATAAAATATCAAACATCCATTTACTTGCATATACAGCTATACACACACCACTACACTTACTTCTACAGAAACGAACACATACTTACTCTCTTAAACAATCACTTATAGAAAAGCATATTTATTTATACAGGAACTCTTTTAACCTCTCACTCTCACATATACTTACTTATATACATACTCACATATACTAGTTTAAAACATATGTAGTTACTCATAAAGACACTATTGAGACAGTCATTTACTCACTAACACACCCATACACACACTCATCCACCCATACAGTCCTGCACACATGCTGTCTTCAAAACACATACAAACAGTAAGTCACTCATTCATACATCTATACGCTAAGTAATATCACTCACCGAACTATACAGACACTCATACTGATACTCAAAAAACAAAGTAATAACCCATATACACACTTGTGTAGCTACTCACCAACCCATGCATCCACTTATACACAAAGTGAGACACTGATACAGATATTGAAATATTTAAACATTACTCGTTAATACATGTATTCATTAGGATACACTTAATAAGTCAGTTATACAATCAATTTGACAACAAAAAACATCCATTTAGACACTTATTTACCCATTTATTCTTCCATCGACCTTTAGACATGCATATATAAAAATATTTATTTTTCAGAAAGACACACATTCACTGGATGAAGTCATCAGTGATGTCATTTGAGATGTCATCAGTGATGTCATGAGTGATGTCACTGACCATGTCATGAGTGACGTAATATGTGACGTCATCAGCAGTGCATTGCAGGCGCGCGAGTTATAGTTAGCTAAACCAACTATAACGGGGGAATTTCAATGGTTTTGTATGAGTGAACTGTCAAGGTAACTATAAAATGTGGGAAACCTATGTTTTTTTCAGTGAATTTCTAAGGTTTTTTAAATGCTGATTCCTAACTATACCGTGGCTGAAACCTATGGTTTTTTCAGTGAATATATATATATATATATGTATATATATATTACCTACTGGCGGTCGCCAGTAGGTAGTTATAGTTAGGATCGATTTCCATAGGGAAATCGCAACATTCTATTTGGAATAACTTTGGCGCCGGTTGAGGAATCAGCCCGAATTTTTCAGCAACTTTGCCTCGCGGCGCTCCGCTCCTTCCCTGAAAGTTTGGGGGGGATTCGTCAAGCAGGGGCCGAGATAAAAGGGGGGTCCCAAAACGTGTTTTCCCCATGTTAATTTCCATAGGGCGGTCTGTCGCAGTTTTAGCTCGAACGGCTGAATGGATTTTCACCAAACTTGGCAAAATTGTAGGGACTGGTAGCCCGATGTGCCTTTGCTATGTCTCAAGATATGTGCTCCAGAGGATTTTGAGTAATTTAGGTTCAAAAAAATGTATATATCTAGAGCAGCGCCCCGGTACGCGCAGCGCCCCGGTATGCGCACCGGGGAGCGCTCCGGGCGCGCCACGCGACTTGCGCACGGCAAGCTGATTGGCTCTCGGGTGTCTGTAAACATTCGAAACAGTCGGCAGCGGCCGCCATCTTGTGTCTCGGTAGGATCGAGACACAAGAGGTGGTAAAAACAAAAGGGAAAATAATGAAAAGGTGGCAGGGTAGACCCCCCCTGGCCCCCTAGGTTTGATGTGGGGGCCATAAAAGGGTCCCTCGGGTAAAAAAAAATGTTTAATTTTTTTTCCGATTTTCGCGGGGGGAAGCGCCCGGTACGCGCACCGGGGAGCATACCGGGGAGCGTACTTTGGTGAAAAATAGTGAAAATAATAGTGTAAAATAATCATTTTGAGTGATTACAGGTAGGGTAGCTCTGAAAAGAGCTTTTGGGTTCTGTGGCTGTTTTAGGTACCTACAAGTACGTTCCACACACCCCCACACGCACACAACCCTACACCCCCACAGTCACACACTCCCCACACACACCTTACACACGCACACCTCCACCCAAACACTCCACAGCCCTACACCGACACCTTACACATCCACACCCACAACCACACATCCCACACACCCAGACATACACACACACACACCTCACCCCCCCAACACACACACACGCACACACACACAGATACCTCACAGACACACCTCACACATCCCACACACCTCCCTCCCACACACACACACACACCTCACAGACACATCCACACATCCCACACATACACACACATCCTATACACATACTCCCCACACCCACACACACCCCAAACATACCTCACATACCCACACTTCCACCTACACCGAAACACCCCACACACCCACACCCACACACACACTTTACACACCCACATCCCCACCCACACCTACATACCCCACACAGATATACACCTCATCCCCCCAGACACACACACACACACACATACACACCTCACAGACACACCCCTCACATCCCCCACACACACCTCCCCCACCCCCACACATGGGGAAAACTCAGTGAAACACTAAAATAATAATTTAAAGTGCTTAGAGGTAGGGTATCTCTGAATAGAGTTGTTGTGTTGTGTGGGTGATTTAAGTACCAACATGTAGGTACCAATGCAGAGTGTTAAATTCAATGTACACCGTTTACTCTGTAGATAATTTGCATGTTGTTATAGAAGTTATTGTGGTATATGGAATGCATACCATAGTCTGTCAGGAAAACATAAAGAACATGGAGGCAGGAGATGAAAAAGAGATGTCAAATACACTTTGGAGATAATATAGTGGGAGAAAGGAAGTATCTATGAGCAAAATTACTCTGTAAAACAAAAAAGTTGCACAGTATACTATAAGTCTCACATTATATTATATTCATTTTGGTACTATTTCATTGATTACATATAAAAAAGAATAATGTCTGGAACAATTTTTAATTATTAAATATACATTTATTGCTCTGATTTTTCAAAATTTAATAAGACTTCCAACATTATGTCGTCGGGAATGTCCTCATTTGGATTACATGATTCCATTTCTTCCACATATTTCAGAAACTCTTCATCAAGAGACTGATCCAACAAATCTGAATCGTTATTCTCTTCCTCTGGGTTGTCCTGAAGATCAAGTTCGAATGAAATATTAATTTATTTTGATCTCCTTCCATTATGTTGCTGTAAATTGCATAAAAAATAAATATATCAGTAGAGATAGGGCACTGTTGGGTTTAAGTTCAGACAGGTAGTTTTGATTTTTTAACAGTGAAGTTATCTTTGGGCAGTGTATGGTATCAGGCTGGAAGTATAAATATAAAAAAGTGTATGTGATGAAACCTAAGTAAATTCATAATTATACAAGACAAGCCTAAATCCATCCATAACTATAACAGAGAAGTCTATCTAAATCTATAACTATTACAGAGGGATAGTATATAACTATCAGAAAAAGTTTTCCATATTAACTTAAAGTGCACAATATACTTCAGTTTTCAAAATAACAACTTACCTTTAAAAAGAAGTTGTAGTTATTAGTGAAAATCCTTTTGAAATGTACACCAGGAAGTAGTAGTCAAAATGGCTGTGTTTCCCTCTCTTTCTTTATATATATTCATGTACATAACCAATCAAATGTCAGGTAAAAAAAGTAGAAAATGAAAGTAACATTTTAATTGGTTGTCAATTCTAACACTTCAGATGTGTTTTTGTGAAGTAATTTACCTCAGGGTATTTAGAGAGGTCTACAGGCTAAATGGGTCAATGGAATTCCATCGAATTTGGGAAAATGGTAGGGATTGGTATGTAGTATGAGCTATTCTATATTTGGTGAAAGTGTCTCCAGTGGTTTTTATGTAAATTAACTTTTAACATTTTTGGGAGCGCTTCCCGGTGCGCGCCCCGGTACGCGTACCGGCAGCGCTACGGGAGTCCTGCATTTTGTGTTTCGGTATATTTGAGACAGAAAATGGAGGGCAAACAACGTTGGGAATGGGTATAAGGGGGCATCGTAGGCACTCCTTGACCCTCTAGGTTTTCTGAGGGGGTCTTAGGAGGCCGAAATAGGCAAACAAAAAAAAGGTTTTTATTTTTCGCGGGGGAGCGCCCGGTACGCGCACCGGGAAGCGTACCGGGGAGCGTACTATGGTGAAAAATAGTGAAAAAAGTTAGAAAAAGATAATCATTTGGAGTGATCAGAGATAGGGTAGCCCTGAACAGGGCTTTTGGGTTCTGTGGCTGATTTAGGTACCTACAAGTAGGTACCAATGCACAGTCTTAAATTCAGGAGGAATATTCTATTCCCCTCATCTGAGAAGTGCACACCATCTCCCCTGTAGATATCTTGCATGTTGTAACGTAAGTTATTATTGTATATTGAACCCATTCCATAGTCTCTCATGTAAGCAGAAACAGATTTATTCACATGTTTCCGTGCTTTCTCAAATTGTGGACAAAATTGATTGGACCAGTTCCATTTCTGTCTTTGGCATATATTGGAATATACTAAGGCAGTTTGTGGAAATAGTGCCATCAAATGATCAAAGGTGTCCTTTAAAAGCATTTCCAGACCTACCCCAGTCAAAGTGCCCAAGTCATTTCCTCCACAGTGCACAATTAACAGGTCAGGGTGTGGCAAATGCAAAAAGGTTTTCACCAATGGAATCAATTGGTTACATTTTAATCCTCTCTGGCCAATCCATTTGATGTCCACGTTTGATAAATCAAGGTTGTGAAAATTTCTGGTACTAGCATACCTTTGAGCCCAGTGGATATAGCTATGTCCAATAATCCAGACAGAATACATGGCGAGAGGAGATTCTGATGCAGTCAGATGAAGTGTGGAAAAGAAATGGCAGTTGGAACAATAGGAGTTTGCAAAAAAAAACTGTGGAGTTTCAGTGCTCTTGAATCACAAGCAATGATTGGTAGAATGAGATAGGTGAAAACTGAAAGTTAGGGTGCATGGTTGTGTTCTGTGTAAGAAGTAATTTGAATGGTTAAAAAAAAGTCATTTAAAGAAACCTTACACCAGATAAGCTGGTGTATTTGCAGGTCAAACATCCTTGCAGAGGTGATTTGCAACATTGTAGAATAAACTTTTAACCCTGGCAGCTCAGTGAGGAGGGAGTTGCTATGGTAACAGGTAGAAAGGGCTGAGGGGGGGAGGGTGTTGGTTTGAAAATACAGAGGGAAGAGTTTTGATTGGTTACCATGAGCAATATGTGTGTAGAATTAGAGGTTTTCTGTGCCTTTATGGTTTGCAGTGCCTGGAGAACATACCTTTTGCTCTGCTAAAGAAATATTGGTGTGTGAATCTGACACTGTTCTGAATCTCCTAAAGCATTTGTAAAGGTGAGTTATGATTCATTTAATATACATAGAAACTTGTATACTCTATGGAGAAGATTTGGAAGCAAATTGTGGTTTTTTAATGTTGATTTGTGTCATGCTTTTTGATAATGCTTGGTAAAAAGTTTTTACTGCATAGAGGAATTGTATTTTGTAAAATTGTGAAGTTTTAGTAGTGATATGGAATGCTTTTATTTGGGACCTGTGCTGTGTTTTTTAAATGTGATGTCAAAAACGATTTTGTGAAAAATGAATTGATTTTACATTTTTTAAAAGGAATAAAGAATGTGTGCATGTTTAAAGAAATATATTTGACTCTTTACAATGATGTTACCTGTGTTTTAACTCAGTGTAGGAAGCATATTGAGTTTGTTTGCATAGAGGAATTGTATTTTGTAAAATTGTGAAGCTCCATGTGAAAGCATTTGCCTCAGTCTTATCCCTGTTGTGAGGCAGGTGCAAGATTTTGCCTCAGTCTTATCCCTGCTGTGAGGCAGATTATTGTAAATAGGATCTGTGCTGTGTTTCCTAAATGTGATGTCAAAAACGATTTTGTGAAAAATGAATGGATTTTACATTTTTTAAAAGGAATAAAGAATGTGTGCATGTTTAAAGAAATATAGTTGACTCTTTACAATGATGTTAGCTGTGTTTTAAATCAGTGTAGGAAGCATATTGAGTTTGTTTGCATAGAGGAATTGTATTTTGTAAAATTGTGAAGCTCCATGTGAAAGCGTTTGCCTTAGTCTTATCCCTGTTGTGAGGCAGGTGCAAGATTTTGCATCAGTCTTATCCCTGCTGTGAGGCAGATTATTGTAAATAGGATCTGTGCTGTGTTTCCTAAATGTGATGTCAAAAACGATTTTGGGGAAAATAAATGGTTTTTACATTTTTGAGTATAATGTGGCGCATAGGTTTAAAAAGTGACGCATACATGCGTCACTTTTTAACTATGGGGAAAAA
This sequence comes from Lissotriton helveticus, assembly GCF_964261635.1. NCBI lineage: Eukaryota > Metazoa > Chordata > Amphibia > Caudata > Salamandridae > Lissotriton > Lissotriton helveticus. The sequence goes on along the minus strand of NC_136067.1, from coordinate 936,693,477 downwards.
AGGTACATGTTTGGGCTTTCCTGGGGAGACTTGGTGGTGAGGCTTTTATCTAAGAGTGCAGTGAAGTAGGCTTCATGAAGCATATCCCTGTCTGCATTCTTAGACACAGGTGTCAATTTGACTCTTTACAATGATGTTAGCTGTGTTTTAAGTCAGTGTAGGAAGCGTATTGAGTTTGTTTGCATAGAGGAATTGTATTTTGTAAAATTGTGAAGCTCCATGTGAAAGCGTTTGCCTCAGTCTTATTCCTGTTGTGAGGCAGGTGCAAGATTTTGCCTCAGTCTTATCTCTGCTGTGAGGCAGATGATTGTAAATAGGATCTGTGCTGTGTTTCCTAAATGTGATGTCAAAAACGATTTTGGGGAAAATAAATGGTTTTTACATTTTTGAGTATAATGTGGCGCAGAGGTTTAAAAAATGACGCATCTATCTACATGCGTCAATTTTTAAATATGGGGCAAAAAGGTACTTGTTTGGGCTTTCCTGGGGAGCGTAGGTGGTGAGGCTTGTATCTAAGAGTGCAGTGGACTAGGCTTCATGAAGCCTATCTCTGCTGCATTCTTAGACACAGGTGTTTTGAGGCAAAATCTTGCACCTGTCTCACAACAGGAATAAGACTGAGGCAAACACTTTCACATGGAGCTTCACAATTTTACAAAATACAATTACTCTATGCAAACAAACTCAATATGCTTCCTACACTGAGTTAAAACACAGGTAACATCATTGTAAAGAGTCAAATTGACACCTGTGTCTAAGAATGCAGCAGAGATAGGCTTCATGAAGCCTAGTCCATTGCACTCTTAGACACAAGCCTCACCACCTACGCTCCCCAGGAAAGCCCAAACAAGTACCTTTTTGCCCCATATTTAAAAATTGACGCATGTATGCGTCATTTTTTAAACCTTTGCGCCACATTATACTCAAAAATGTAAAAACAATTTATTTTCCCCAAAATCGTTTTTGACATCACATTTAGGAAACACAGCACAGATCATATTTACAATCATCTGCCTCACAGCAGGGATAAGACTGAGTCAAAATCTTGCACCTGCCTCACAACAGGAATAAGACTGAGGCAAACGCTTTCACATGGAGCTTCACTATTTCACAAAATACAATTCCTCTATGCAAACAAACTCAATATGCTTCCTACACTGATTTAAAACACAGGTAACATCATTGTAAAGAGTCAAATATATTTCTTTAAACATGCACACATTCTTTATTCCTTTAAAAAAATGTAAAATCCATTCATTTTTCACAAAATCGTTTTTGACATCACATTTAGGAAACACAGCACAGATCCTATTTACAATAATCTGCCTCACAGCAGGGATAAGACTGAGGCAAAATCTTGCACCTGCCTCACGACAGGGATAAGACTGAGGCAAACGCTTTCACATGGAGCTTCACAATTTTACAAAATACAATTCCTCTATGCAAACAAACTCAATATGCTTCCTGCACCGATTTAAAACACAGCTAACATCATTGTAAAGAGTCAAATTGACACCTGCGTCTAAGAATGCAGACAGGTATATGCTTCATGAAGCCTACTTCACTGCACTCTTAGACACAAGCTTCACCACCTACGCTCCCCAGGAAAACCCAAACAAGTACCTTTTTGCTCCATATTTAAAAATTGATGCATGTAGGTAGATGCGTCACTTTTTAAACCTCTGCGCCACATTATAATCAAAAATGTAAAAACCATTCATTTTCTCCAAAATCGTTTTTGACATCACATTTATGAAACACAGCACAGATCCTATTTACAATCATCTGCCTCACAGCAGGGATAAGACTGAGGCAAAATCTTGCACCTGCCTCACAACAGGAATAAGACTGAAGCAAACGTTTTCACAGGGAGCTTCACAATTTTATAAAATACAATTCTATATAACTATATAACTCAATACTTTCTCGGGAAGCATAGGTGGTGAAGCCTGTGTATAAGAGTGCAGTGGACTTAGACATAGGTCTGATCTTCTTTGTACTTGTGGACAAAGCTGTCTTCCACTATACTCTTCAATACAGGCCTCACCTTTTGTGCACCCCTGGAGAATCCTCACCTGATCTGTAACCCTGTATAGGTCGTTTGCTTTTTGTAATTGCTTTGTTGTTTGGTAATAGTGGTCTATAATGTGCTACTTTTTTCTTTAACACAGATTGAAATCGTTATTTGAAGAGTAAGCAAAGATGCCCACAAAGGAAAGGACAAAGAAACAACGTAACCGGGAAAAATCAAAAACAGCAACGGAATTACAGCACTCTTCCACAACAAATACTTTAAAAAACAGGAACAAAGCTCCTGGTAAGACAACTAAGTCTTTTTTACGTAACATATGTGCATCCCAAAAAAATGATGGACAGCATGTAGAAAAATAAAATGAGAGAGTAAAATTGAAAAGGAAGGAGAGAACTTCAAAGAATCCTAAAACTGGAGCAGGAGAGAATAATATGTACAGGAATAGAAGGCAGAATCAGTTTAGAGACATTCGTAGACGAATGTTTCGCAATAGAGTGGTTTTAAATTTGTTAAAAAACATTAGGAAAGGTAAACAGAGAGCTGCTTTTTATAAGAAAAAGAAAAGTGTAGAGAAGATTGTTGATCAGGCTTTTGAAGTTAAGAAAAAAATATTTATTTTAATAATCAATAGAATTAGGACACTTAACAAGACAATTGATGTTTTCAAATCAAACAGTAGATGGAAAAGAGTAATTAATCGGACTAATTTTTGTAAAGTTTTTTCTGGAGAATGGATGCACAGTTCAAGTTGTGAGCCATTTTTTAATGAGGAGAGTTACTTCCAGGAGAATGATTTAGTGCATGCAGTTGACACCAGTGGTCGAGCGTATGAAGTGAAAGACGGTTGTCCGATTGAAAAAGAGAAACTTGTGCCTAGAGAACCAGAAGAGGTGTTATCTGATGGAGTTTTAGGGAGACGTACTAAGGGTCCAGTGTACACTTGGAAGTGTAGTAGTATTTGTAGTATGCGACAGGAATCAATTGATTTGTTTTGTAATTTCTTACATACATATAGTAAAAAAAGTATAAAGCAGAAAGTGAAGTTGTTGCAAGACTTAGATCCTTGCAGAGTGAGAGGAATCACAGGTTTGCAAGGCCATTCACTGGCTTGTCTTTCTAGAACAGTCTGTCAGAGTGTTTTTCATCATTTTAGGATGTTAGCAGTGCATCATACCAAAATGAGGAAATTAGTGGGAATGTTGTATTATGCAAAAAGTCCCGCACTTAAGCTTAAACAATTAAACAGTGCTCTTTTGCATGGAACTGAATTAGATGTGAAGAAGATTTGTGAAGAAATTGAGATTTGTTATTTTCGTGAAAAAGAGGACAGTGTAGAAATTGAGACAGCAATTCAAGGTAATGTGGAAGACAATGTACAGATTTTAAATACAGAAAAGTTTGAGATGGAAATTACCAGGTTTAAGGTGAAATCAAGTGAAAGGCCGAATTTTACTTGTGTGTGTTGTCGACGGACTCATTATAAGATTCAGACTAGGTTAGTTGATTTATATGCAAAAAGTGAAAAGATGGATAATTATGAGTGGAAAGATTTAGCAACTTATTTGTGGGTGGAGAATTGTTTTGATTTGAGTTCTGATCAGCGTATTTGTAAATATTGTTATGATAAATTAAATCAAAACAGAATGCCTGCTAGAGCTGTTCATAATAATCTGGAGTTGGTAGACATTCCCCGTGAATTGATGGATTTGAATGCATATGAGTCTATTTTGATTCAATGTGTCCATCCTTTTCAGGCAATTGTTCGCATGGAGCCTAAGATAGGGAAATTGCCTCCTACAGATTTGCAGACAGGATTAAAGGGAAGAGTTGTTTATTTGCCCCTAGATTTGAAAAAAAATATTGATACAATTGGTATAGAAAAAGTAGAAGAGGAACCTTTAGTTATTCTAGTTAATGGGGTTCCAACAAAGAGTAAAAAAATCTGGCAAGATTTAGTGGATGTTAGGAAAGTCAAAAAGGCAACGTTGTATTTAGTCAAAAACAATCAGTACTACAAAGATGTATGTGTTGCAGCAGAGGAAACAGCTGCAGATGAAGACAGTGATTGTTCAGGCGGCCAAATTGAAAAAGTTGATGTGTCTAGAAGTGCAGAAATATATGAACATTATGCTGTTCATCCTTTGCATTCCAAAGAAGTAGTGGGGAATGCAATTGAATTGTTTTAAATGAAAACAGCAAAAGGAAGTCCCATTAGTGTATGGGAAGAAAGTTTGGAAGCTCGTTGTTTTCCACAGCTATTTCCAACAGGTCGAGGTGGACGATATGACGATCGACCACTTCAAATTCCTGCATCTGAATATCGAACTGTAAGATTATATGCTGAAGATGCAAGGTTTCGTCAATGCATTCCCTATTTGTTTCATCTACTGTATGAAAGTGACTTGTCTGGGCTTTTTTATGCAGTAAACCATATTCTGAAAAGTGGAGCACATCTGCAAAATGTTTCGGCGAGGGACTTTATGGAGAAAGTGAATCTGCAAGACAGTATTTTGGAATCTCATCTAATCAATCTCATGGCATGTCAGCGTGGTACAAATGAGTATTGGTACCGTTGCCATGGGGAATTGAAATGTATGCTAAGAAACTTAGGAACTCCTACATGGTTCCTCACTCTTAGCTGTGCCGAGTATGCATGGGAGGACTTACTTCAATTTCTACGAGAGGCCAATGCTAATATACAAAATATGGAATTCAAAACACCTGGAGAACTGTGTTCTTTGGATCCAGTGAATGTATGCAGATATTTCAATCATAGATTTGAAGCTATGATGTCTTTTATTACCAACAAAAAAAATCCTCCCCTTGGAGAGGTTTTGGATTTCTTTTAGAGAAAGGAGTATCAAGCGAGAGGTGCTCCTCATATACATATGTTGTTGTGGATTAAAGATGCACCCAAATTTGGAACAGATTCGGATGAGACAGTGATGAGCTTCATTGAAGAGTATTCAACATGTGCTGTTCTGAAAACTACAGAGGAAAACAGTTTAAGGCAACAAGTTTTACGCTTTCAATCCCATCGTTGTGGAAAGTACTGTCGTCGAAAAATCAGAAACAAGGACACGTTCTACACAAAATGTTGTTTCGCTTTTCCACGACCAGTTATTTCTAAAGGAAGAGTAAATAATTTAAAGTCTTCTCTGCGACATACTGTGACGAGAAAATCACCAAAAAATACATACAATTTAAAAAGAAACGTAGAGTCCAAGTACATCAATGACTACAACCCAGTGATTTTGTCCATGTGGAATGCTAACATGGATATTCAATTCGTTGCTGACAACTCTATTGCTGTAGCTCGATATGTGACGTCTTACATCACAAAAAAAGAAAAGACAGAACTGAAGGAAATGTGGGAGGACATTTCACATGAAAAGAGCCTAAGCAAGAAATTGTACAGTTACAGTCTGAAGATGTTGTCGCATCGAGAAATTGGAGCATATGAATGTTCTGATCGATTGTCGTCAGCAAGTCTCTATGCCAAATCTAGAACCATCATTTGGGTGAGTCTAGGTCTTGCTGCAACACGAAATCGAGTTTTGAAATCTGTACAAGAGATAGAGTATTTGGCGGAGAAAGAACCAGAAAGTACAGATATTTTGAAGACAAACATGTTGGATACATACTATCCAAATAGAAGTCCTCACCTTGAGAACGTTTGTCTCTATGAAGTTCTGCAAAGATATATTTATAAGAGGAACATCAGAGAAGATATCAATAATGGAATATATGGAATCATTGGATGTGAAGGATGTCTAGTGAAACAGAAAAAAGGTCATTTGATTAATCATCGAAAATTGAGTTGTGAAAATACAGACAAAAGAGAATTTTACTATTTGGCTCTTTTGCAACTCTTTAAACCATGGCGAGAAGAAGAGGAACTACTTGGAGATTTTCTCTGTTATGAAGACTCTTTCAATGCTACGAAGGATACCATAGAATGTCCTGTTTTTCCAAATTATCTGCAAATGTTGAATGAAGAAATAGAGCAAGAATCAACAATTGCTGCAGAGATTGCGAGAGATAGTTCTCAAGGCAGTCAGAGTTCTGCTTCATTGAGTCAGGTTCCACTAGGAGGACCAATTATCCAAAATGAAGCTGCCACTGCCATGGATGAAGTGGAAAGAGCTATGGAGCAAGCTCAAGAGGATGTAATTCATTTAGAAGATTTGGTGAAACAATTAAACCTTGAGCAGAAACTGATATATGACGAAGTCACAGAACAGGTTGAACATGGATTGAGTCATGAGAAGAAAGAGTGCTCATGTACATCATTTAAGCTTGTCCGACTGTACGTGAGTGGAGAAGCGGGAACTGGAAAAAGTTTTCTGATTAAAGCAATTGCATCTTATCTGCAGAAAAGGACTGAATCACCGCTGTCTTGTGTTGTTACCGCTCCAACTGGGCTGGCAGCACATAATATTAAAGGGATTACTTTACATCATTTACTGATGCTGCCAGTGGAGCATGATAACAAATTGCAATATCACAAGCTATCTGGAGATGCGTGTTCCGAAGTTTCGAGAGTCCTGAAGAAAATGAAACTTCTTATCATTGATGATGCATGCATCATCAATGCATGATGCATTGATGGTGACATGCAACTATCGGGCGGCGCCTCTACTTGACCATCTGGCCCCAGCGCTTACTGCCTCTCCCATAGGTGACCCCGCAAGCTCTCTCTGTGTCTCCTACCTGAGGGGGTGAGCCCTCCTCAAGGATCCTTGGTGGTGACCCTTGCCTGCATCTACCTTTGCATCTACGATCTACCGGACATTTGCAGTGCCCACCCGACGACAACAACCCGGGAGGTAGGGTCGCTGGCTGCTCGCTGATTCCTAGCAGAGCCTCCCGCTAACATATCGCACCAACAGCGTCAACATGGCCTTCACCACCTGGCGCAAGCTCACCCCCACCGAGCCAGCTGACTGCAAGCTCTCCAAGATGGCGACGTGCCTGCAGCTGGCCTCCAGCTTCATCTTCCACCTGGACTCCCACCTTCTCTCCTGGACTTCTTGTTCTGTCCTGGCCGACACTTTGCTGCTGTTTTCGGACAGTTTTCTCTGGACTCTAGCCCTCCTTCCATTCCGTCGCCCTTTAACCCCTTATCCCCGTGGATGATCCTCAAATGTTTTCTCCCATTTCTGCTTTCCCTTCTCTCCTTACCCTTGCATCCCTCCCACCCTCCCTTTGTGCTGTGACTGCATTCACACTTTTGGAACTCTGCCTTGTGATTCATTGAAATAACTCTAATCACTGGTAAATGCAGTAGACTCTTAGAATATATCCATTCATTTCCCCTCCCTATGTATATAGGGATAACTCCAATCACTAGTATATGCAGTAGACCTTTGTACTCTCTACCATTCCTATATGACCCTTAAAGTATATCCAGTCATATCCCTCCCTATGTATATAGAGATAACTCTAATGACTAGTCTCCTATGTGACTTTTAGAGTATATCCATGTGTATCCCCTCCCTATGTATATAGAGATAACTCTAACGACTAGTCGCCTATGTGTCTGTTAGAATTTATCCATGTGTATCCCTTCCCTATGTATATATAGATAGCTCTAATCACTAGAATATGTATGTTGCTCTCTACCCTTCCTATGTGACTTTTAGAGTATATCCAGTCTTACCCCTTCCCTATGTATATAGAGATAACTCTAATCGCTAGTTTATGCAGGAGTCCGCTGTGCTTTCTACCATTCCTATGTGACTCTTAGAGTATATCCATGTGTATCCCCTCCCTAAGTAGATAGAGATATCACTAGTATAGGCCTAGATTTTATCCATTTGTATCTCCTCCTTGTGTGACTTTATCTCTTGTACATTTGCAATTTTTTCTGTTTGTAATTTTTTATAACGCATGTAATCCTAAATCTTTCTATTGTGGTATATAAATAAATAATACCGGATCTATTTTTGACTGGATATAGTAATAACAGATAGCTCAATAAATAAGAGTCAAGATTCGAGGTAGTAGGAGTTTGCAGGTTTTAATACAGCATAAAGGACAGGAACAGGACAACCTGCACAGGACTAGGATGGCAGCGCTGCCGGGGGCAGGATCGGAATCGGCGGATCGGCGTAACATTTAATAACAGTGCACAAGCATATATACTAAAACAATTGCATTACAGTACATACGATAGGCGGAGCAGTGGGTGTGGTCAATAGCAGTCGCGAAAGATAAGGGTGAAAGTAGGTGTAACAAGAGGCGTGAACATAAACATGTGATGTAAACTTCACAGAATATGTCATAAAATGGGGCGGAAACATGGAGGGGGCTACCTGAGGAGCTGGGACCTCTAACCTAGTGGTGCGCGTAAACTGACAATGACGTGTTACTAGGAGAAGCTGGGGGCTATGACTTCTGCGCTAGGAGCAGAGACTGAAGTCTGGAGAGTCAGGGCGACATGTACCTAAACACTATCTAGTATCTGATGTTTAGAGAACATGTTGATAGAATCCAAAAGTTATCGGGGTAAAGGCTAACAGACACTAAGACTGGTGCATGCATTATTCTACATGTAGTGCGTGTTGAAGAATATTAAATGACCATAAATACAGTATTTCTCTTACATGGAGACGTAAAGGCTAGACGATGACGGAAACTATTGATGCGATTCAGTAGCTTTAGGAATGCAGAGAAGGAGGGCTGGACTGATAACTAGAATCATAACATACTCTTGACAGACTGGCAGGCAGAGCCAGGCCGAGCCGGGCACTGTGAGGCAGGAAGTAAGTGAAGGGTCAGGGATACAGGTGGGGGCTGTATCGCTCCTCAGCGAGGGCTCAGGAGACAGGAGCTGAATCTGGTGTCCGGGCCCTTTTGAGGCCTAGAAACGGGGACTTTTCAATGAAATAACGTGCACACTGAGAAACGTGGCAACGTAACTTTTACATAGGCCTAATACTCGTAGCTTTCACGAGAACTGGAAACTGGCATACTAGAGATGGACACAACTGTAATTGCGTCTTTAATCGATCACGGGGAATACATATGCATATTAATCATGCACATACAACATAGGATGGGGAACACGTAGGGACACAGAACATGGCAAAATTTACTTTTCCACATTCCCTCCTTGTCACTACGTTTCCATCAGGAAACATCAATATTCATGATACCATCTATCATTTCATATAGTATCATTTGCTCGTCTCGAATTTTCTTGGAACTGGATTTAGAACGGGACTTGGGACTAGGAATACAAGAGGTAGCACAAATGCCGCAAATCGCAGGGCCACATTGTATACAGAGGCAGCAACTGAATATGATCGCTACTGCAATACCTAGAAAGGACAACACTTTCCATCCCCAGGCGGAAATTATATTCCAGAACCAACCGGACCATGTCCAGGTGCCTGGATTTTGGTGTAACAGATGGGCAATTTTATGGAGTCTGGTTATAGCTGAATAAACAGACGGCGCGTTATTAGGAATGAAAATGCAGCAACTAGATCCGATGACTCTACATGCCCCGCCCCTATCGGCCAGTATGACGTCAAGGACGAGACGATTCTGGAGCACGACAATTCTCATAAAAGATTGCTCTTCGGTTAAGTTACCTAGAGCAGAGGTAGTCTCAATCACTACTGCTTCAAGTGTTCTGGTCAATCTACGTATCAATTTACTATTCACGACAGTACCTAAGTAGGGGAAGACACCTTTATTGATATCTATGTATTGTTCTAGAGCAGTTTCAGTATAATCGACAATCGGGAGGTCTCTCTTGTGTCTAGTATGTACTAGGTGGAAATTCCTATGATAGTCAGGTGGGGCTAGAAAAACTGGTGGCAGAAGGAATGCAATGTAACAGGTTCCCTCCCAATCGAGGGGCAGACGAACATATGCGGTCTGACCACAAACAAAATAAGAATGACGTGAAGCTTTGAAAATAGATTTCCTGCTGTCACTATACTTGACAATAGTAGTACAATCACTATGTCCTACATGTACGGAACCATTATTTCTGACACATAATTCGCCTTTGACTGGTAGTACTGACATAACAGGTAAGACTGGAGTAGTATCAGACTGAACATTCAGGACCATAAAATTCGAAGAATAATTACCCAAATTATAAACTTCATTTTCTAGATCTAACCCTGTTCTGTGGGGAAGACCTTGCTTGCCTGGAAAACATGTACTGTTAAGAAAGGACATATCAGTTGAGGATGACGTTAACGTGGACCATGCTCCACACGAACCAGTATGTGAAAATGGATAAGGAAATAGTGGCAGAACTCCCTTCGGTGTCTGGAAAGGGGGGAGTCGACCACACACCCAACAATTAGTGGCATTGCTGGTCTGGTGTGAATAATGTAACATGCGGATAAAGGAATTATTTCGCATAGCAAGACGATAAGAGAGTTCATGAGGAGGCAGATCACTAAACGTGTGTTCTACTGTAGTATTAGAAGACTTATTTACATGAGAAATTGGAAAACATAAATAAAATGCATAACTCGTGCAGGCAATCATAAGGCTGAGATATAGCAGAAAACATAAAATAATAATGCAATTTTTAGAGTTTTCACTAACTCTCTCTCTATGGGGGTCTATTTTATACATGTCAGAAACCGGTCTAACCGTTTCACCTAGGGGAGGACTTAGACAATCAAACTGGCTGACTTATTTTACTAGACCTTAATTTCTTCTTATACTCCTGTTGCGGAGTTTTCTCTAACAGGGAGGGTTTTGTATCATTGTCTTTTGCGGGACAGTCCTTGAGAATAGTACTTTGGCAGTCTTTAAAATCCTCGGAAATGTTCTTGGAAACAGTCTTTAGTCCATAAAATATCTTTACGTGAGACAGATGGACCCACCCCTTCCTGCCTTCCAGCTTGACGGCAGTACGGGTGGCCAGGAGGACCTGCTTTGGCTCCTTCCAGCGAGGCTCCAGCGGACTTGAACGATCAAAGTTCCTTACGAGGACCAGACTTCCGGGAACGATTTCATGCGGTGCCACCTCGGTATTGTCTGGAAATGCGGCGGCAACCTGTGAACGACAAGAGTGTAGGGCAGACATCAAGGAAGCTAGGTAATCTGTCAGCATATTACTTGAAACATCTGTAATACTTCGGGGTCTAGGTGTACCCCACATATTAGGGGGGCGGCCAAAAACGACCTCGTACGGGGACAGACCTGATCTGGAATGTGCGACCATGCGCATATAAAACAGAGCGACTGGCAGAGCAACTAACCAGTCTACACCTTTTTCTTTACAAACTTTGGCGATACGGATTTTCAGGGTCTGGTTATGTCTCTCTACTAGACCGGCTGCTTCTGGATGGCGTACACAATGGAACTTCCACTGGTATCCTAACAACAGGGAAACGTGTTTCATCAGTTCAGATGAGAATGGCTGGCCGTTATCAGAATATACGACCCTTGGGAGTCCATAGCGGGGGAAGAATTCACGAACCAACTGCTTGGCAGTGGTCGCGGCTGTGTAATCTGGGACTGGATATGCTTCTGTCCACCTGGACAAAGCGCATACAACTACAAGGACATACTTGAAACCTCGACATCGCTCCATCTGAATATAATCCATCTGGAGGACTTCAAAAGGGTGGTCAGGGGGCTGGAATCCACCTTGTTCCACCGGAACACTTTTACCTGGATTGAACTGGCAACATATCATACAGGTACGGACTTTCTGCTTGGCTGCAGCTCGTAGATGCTTGTTAAACCAAATGTTCTGGATACTGTCTAACATGGCTTTTTCTCCTAAGTGTGCTGGACTATGTGCGGTATTGATAATGACTTGAACCATAGAGTCGGGGAGAAACCATGTGGCTCTACCCTTCATTACCCATCCCTGATCTGTCTGGACCCCTCCTTGTTCGGACCATTTCTTGATTTCATCGGGAGTAGCATGTAACTGGATATCTATGACATCTTGAGTGGGGTCCTTAACTGTCATACAAGTAGTCTGTTCTAGAATGGATGTCGGTGTCTTGTTAACTGGTATATCTGGTGTCTGTGCTGTAAGCTTGGCTGTGCGATCTGCTAGATCATTACCCTGGGAAATAGTGTCAGTAACCTTCGTGTGTGCTTTGCACTTCATGATAGCGATAGATGTCGGTAAGTGTATAGCATCTAACAGAGCTTGAATAAGGAGACCATGCTGAATCTTGGTTCCATGAGAAGTCATGAAACCTCTCTCCTGCCAGAGCACTCCAAAGTCGTGTACGACTCCAAATGCGTAGCGTGAATCTGTATAAACATTGACTTTCAGGTTCTTGGCGTGTATGCAGGCTTGTGTCAGAGCAACTAGCTCTGCTGCTTGAGCAGACAGGGTGTCAATACGGTGTGTTTCTATAACTTCAGTGTCAGTAGTCACTGCATACGCGGCTACTAGTTCTCCTGTACTTGTTCTCATACATGAACCATCCACATAAAGTGTCAGGTCAGGATCTGGTAATGGAATATCTGTCAGATCTTGTCTTGGCTTAGTCATAGTATTAACTACTTCCACACAGTCGTGTGTGGCAGGATTTGAATTAACTGACGGTAACAGTGTAGCAGGATTTAGAACGTTGCAGCGTCTGATTTCTATGTGTGGCTGGAACAGTGTCAGTTCATAACCTGTCAAACGTGCAATTGTCAAGTGCTGAGTCTGTGTTCGGTTTAAAAGAACTTCCACGGAGTGTGGAACTTGTACTGTCAGAGAGTGTCCTAATACTATGGAATCACTTTGTCTGATAGCTAGTGCTGTGGCTGCAACTGACTTGAGGCACGCAGGCAAAGCCTGGGCTACAGGATCTAATGTGCTCGAAAAATAAGCACAGGGCTTGTATTGTCCTGCTTGATCTTGTGTGAGAACAGATAATGCTGTACCATCACGTTCTGTAACAAAAAGTGTAAAAGGCTTACTGTAGTTCGGTGTAGCTAGAACAGGAGCTTGGCATAGAGCTTTCTTTAGCTCATTGAAACTAAGAGTATGTTCAGATGTCCAAGGGAGGACAGTCGATACGGCTGCCTCCTGTGTCGTTAACTGTATCAGTGGCTTAGCTAGAAATGCATACTGAGGAATCCATTGTCTGCAATAAGAAGTAAGGCCGATAAAAGCACGTACCTCCTTCTGTGTCTTGGGCTGAGGAAGACTCGCTATTAACTGGATACGGTCTGGTGTCAACTGCCTACCCCACTTGGACATTAAGTGGCCTAAGTAGATCACTTGCTGGACACAGAATTGAAGCTTCGAAGGGGACACCTTGTGCCCCATCTCGGCTAGGAAATACAAGACTGTAAGTGATGCTCGCTCGCAAGCACGTTCAGAACGGGCTGTAATCAGTAGATCATCGACATACTGGAGCAGGGCAGTGTCAGCTGGCATGTGAATGTTGTCTAGTTGTCTCTTAAGTGCTTGACTATAAATACTAGGACTTTCTGTAAAACCTTGAGGAGCTCGTGTGAATTTATAGCTCCTTCCATTTAAGCAAAAACCGAAAAGGTACTGGCTGTCTGGATGAATGGGGACACTGAAAAACGCGTTCTTGAGGTCTATGACTGTGAAAAATGTGGCTTCGGAATCAATGGCTGTCAATAGGGAAGAGATATCTGGAACAACTGGGTACTGGGGAATAATACATTTATTGAGTTCTCGAAGGTCAATCACTAATCGATATACTGGGGGTGCATTTGGATCAGTACGTTTCATGACTGGAATGATCGGAGAATTACATACATTGGAGTCAGTCTCTACAACTACTCCTTGAGCAATGAGCTCGTCAATTATTTTGGATAAGGCTGCTACAGCCTCAGGTGGCAATCTGTACTGTCTGATTCGTGGTAACACTACACCTGGTTTGAGAGTCACACGATGGGGTGTGATTTGCATGAAACCAACATCAGTTGGACCTTGCGCCCATAGATGCTGCGGAACATTTGACAATCTTGGATCAAAATCTCGTAATACATAGTGACCCTTGAAGTCACGTAAAAACAAACGTATTCCCTCTGGGGAACAGCAAATAACTGCACCTAATTCTTTCAGTGTCTTAATGCCTAACAGATTTTCTGGACATGACTTCGTAAGTAATAGATCAGTAGTACGGGACAATGGACCTACGTCTAGAGTAACTGGCTTAGATATCTCGTTTACAATAGGCTTTCCTGAAAATCCAAGGGAAACATTTCTAGAGCCTGAGAGCGGAGCCCCTGGAACCTCGGCGTGACTTATGGTAGTCCTACTTGCCCCTGTATCAATCAGAAACTTTCTGTCTTTCCCTAATACTTGACTATGAATATAGGGACCTTCTTGATCTACAGGAATCTCGACGAGAGGCAAGCCTACCTCCCTCTCTAGGCTGTTTCATGAATACTGTTGGTACTCTGGATACTCTGCCTGAGCATACTGGTACATCTGCTGTGTAACATGCTGTGTTGCAGCAATAGGCTGCGGTGCTGGAACTGTCTGTTGTGCATTCTGTGGCTGAGAAGTCTGTGAAACTTGTTCTTGTCTAGGCGGACGTGGTCTTTCTTTAGTTTTACCGGTAGCTATATTATGTTTCAGAACTGCACACTCGTTTATGAAATGACCTGGCTGTTTACAATAATTGCATGTCCCTTTAACGGGAGCTGCAGGATGACTGGCTTGATTCGGACCCCTCTTCTGACTGTCTTGTGGAACAGATTGTGCAACTAGTACTTTCATTTTCGTGTCTTTCATACGTTTTCTCTCGTGATCTTGCTCTTCTCTGATTCTATTCTGGTGGTACTGGAGCATCTGTAACATCTGGGACGGGGTACTAGCTTGCCATGTACTTTCGACTTTTAAAACTCGATTCTTAACTTGTGGACTTGAATTCTCGACTAATTTAGTAACAAAAAGATGAGGGTATGACTCGCTACTCGTCTTCAATCCACTGTTTATAATGAAACATTTCTCAAATCTAGAATAAAAATCACTAGTGTCTTCGTCTTGTTTCTGTTTACAGGCTGAGATTGCATCCCAGTCTTCCTTTTTAGTGGCTAACAATCTGGGCAAAACTTGTATTAACAGTTCTGGTAATTCTTTACATTTCTCTCCAAGACCGGTACCTGGTACTCGTATCTTATCTTCAGCTTCTAGAACTGCCCAATCGATCTTTTTCTCTCCCACCTCCCATTCTTTTTCCTTGAGTTTTTCGTATACCCCTGCGGGCAACAGGACTTTTAACATTTTAATAATATCTGGATACGTGTATTCTCCCATACGGAGCATGTCCTTTAACTCTCGGTGGAACCCTGCTGGATCTTTGTCGTGACAGGGAATTAATTTCTTCATTTCTAAGAGTTCCATCTTTGTAATCGGGGTGTAAACAAATACTCGTTGCATTTCACCATCTGCTGTCCTGACTGGGTGTACTTCTCGTAACGGATGCTGTCTGTCTATGTAAAACGGTTTACTTTCTGGAGGTGAGACGTGAACAAAATGCGGGTTCAAAAACATACTATATTTATGACGCTGTTCTAGAATGACACTAATTAAATCGGTACCTAAACCTTTCCATCTATACTGGAGTAACTCGTTCAGGACATCATGTAACGGACCTGGATCAGAATGTTGACCCTCATACAATGTGATGAGGTGCTGAATCATATACATACCCACCAGTCGTTGCTCGGCTGGGGGCAGTTTCAGAAACATTTGTGCCACTATTTCGTCTGGAAAAGTGGTAGAATCAGTAGTCCATCGGACTGCTGATCGGGCTAGTTCTTGTTCATGCATAGTACTTAATTCACTATAACCAATTCGTGATTTCAAAATGTGATCGGTAGCTTGAAATACTTGTTCTAGAGAACCTTGTTCTGGTGCTGGATGATGAAAGATTTTCTTGTGTTCCAAACGTGAATGGCGGTCTGGAAATCTAGATCTTCCTACATACGCTATTCTGGCGGGATTCTCGTCCTCTACCTCTTCGGTAGGAGAGTCATTCTCTTTCTCGCTTACTTGTGCTGTTTTACGTTGTTCGTGTAACCTTATTATTTCCTTACGAATTTTCTTGTACATACTCTCTATACTACTGATGGTTCTGTGCTTACCCTCGGCTATATTATCACTCCACCTTGTCAAGGTTCTCATTTCTGTCGGATCTTTGGACGGGTAATCTTGTTCCCTTATTAAACAATTAATCAGAAACTTTAATATCATGAGCTGGATCTCAGCTTTCCTTTGGGACATGGTTTCGCCAATACTTTCTGGATCATCCCCTGTACGGATGAAACGATATATTCTGTCTAGATCTTCTTTCATATCCGGTAGGGTGTCCAAATACCCGGTCACCCGTCTTACACGTATGGAATATATAACCGTACTATCATCGCCTGTGACTGGATCATAGCGGCATTCAGTAAGAGCTCGTCGGATTTCTGCAACGGACTTATATTTGGGCGTACGCTGTAACGCACGTTCATGTAACTCGACTAACGTTACACGTTGGTGTGGTGGCGGGGTACCAGGAGGACCTCCTCCTGCGGCCCCTAAACTAGAATCGTCGACTGATACTCTTCGTGCTGGCGCGGCAGGAAATTGTAATGTGGGCTGGACCGGGGGTACCGTAGCAGGCACTGCCACAGGTGCCCTGGTGACTGGAGGAGCAGGATTTACATTATTTACAGGAGCTGGTGGAACAGGATTTGCATATTCTGGGACTGTGTCGTCCAAATAGGACGAGAGAAAAATATCAGCTGCGGTCGGTTTGTGACGTAGCTTGGTCGGAACTAATGGTGGCGGAAAATTGCTGGATGCCTCCGGGGTTGCTTTTGGCAAGCCCTCGGCAAGAAGAGGATACATACCCTTAATGAGGGCATTCCTCTGTCTGTCTGACTGTTCGGTTTTAACTCGTTCACCTATCTCGATTAATTCCCTTTCTTGGGCTCTTTCTATGGATTCTCTACTTGATTCTGACTTTCTGATTTCTTTTTCGGTTCTCTTATGAGATTCTTTGCGCCATAACTCGATGGCATCTTTCTGTGACTGTCTGGCTTTCTTTTTCCATAATGCTTCTTCTACTCGCATGATGCACTCGGCATCCCATGTACCCGATACGGGCCATCTATACTTTTCCTCTAACTCTTTGGTGTACTCTACCCATAAATCTAGATACAATATGGCACTTATGCCATGCTTTTGATACATAAAATGACCTGGACTGTCCCTAGGCGGGACAGGAACTGCTTCTTCTAACAGACCTTTTCTAGTTTTTAACTGACGTAGTTTGGAAAACAAAGGCATGACTGGACTGTAATCTAGACACAATACAATACACAATGAACACGATAATTACACCACTTTCATTCCACGACATTAAAATACATGAATGACATTTTAAAATAACAGTCTTGACAAAATACTACCTGGAATACTGAAAACAGGATACATGAATTTTCTCGAGAACAGAACTGACTAAAACAGAAACTAGATGCACTGCTAAAACAGTACGAACTTACCGGTCTCATAAAGAGACACGTCAGGACCCGCATCCACCGGAGTGGACACTTCGTGTTGGGTCTGTGTACCACCAAAACCCACGGACCAGAGTCAATTAGATTGACCCTGTCTAGATACTACCCCAGCAACGGTACTCACCGGGCAGCAAGAACGGAAGGCCTCGGACTGGACTGGACTGCTTCGACGCCGGACGGACGAACTTCGGACTTCAGTTACGGGTGGGCCTCCGGATACCTCGGACCTTGGACTCTCGGCTTGGGCTCTGGTCGGGACTCGCCGCGTTCCTCCACCGCCTCGTCTGGATACTGGACCGCAACCTCCGTCTCCTCCGTGGGCCTGAGGGATACCTGAAGCAGAAATATCTGCCGGTGCGCAGAAGAGTTCCGTCACGGCTGCAGAGGGTCAGGGGGCATACGTGGCTTCACCGGCGCGTGCGGAAAGGGCAAGTCCCTGTTCGGGCGCCATTATGTGGTATATAAATAAATAATACCGGATCTATTTTTGACTGGATATAGTAATAACAGATAGCTCAATAAATAAGAGTCAAGATTCGAGGTAGTAGGAGTTTGCAGGTTTTAATACAGCATAAAGGACAGGAACAGGACAACCTGCACAGGACTAGGATGGCAGCGCTGCCGGGGGCAGGATCGGAATCGGCGGATCGGCGTAACATTTAATAACAGTGCACAAGCATATATACTAAAACAATTGCATTACAGTACATACGATAGGCGGAGCAGTGGGTGTGGTCAATAGCAGTCGCGAAAGATAAGGGTGAAAGTAGGTGTAACAAGAGGCGTGAACATAAACATGTGATGTAAACGTAACAGAATATGTCATAAAATGGGGCGGAAACATGGAGGGGGCTACCTGAGGAGCTGGGACCTCTAACCTAGTGGTGCGCGTAAACTGACAATGACGTGTTACTAGGAGAAGCTGGGGGCTATGACTTCTGCGCTAGGAGCAGAGACTGAAGTCTGGAGAGTCAGGGCGACATGTACCTAAACACTATCTAGTATCTGATGTTTAGAGAACATGTTGATAGAATCCAAAAGTTATCGGGGTAAAGGCTAACAGACACTAAGACTGGTGCATGCATTATTCTACATGTAGTGCGTGTTGAAGAATATTAAATGACCATAAATACAGTATTTCTCTTACATGGAGACGTAAAGGCTAGACGATGACGTAAACTATTGATGCGATTCAGTAGCTTTAGGAATGCAGAGAAGGAGGGCTGGACTGATAACTAGAATCATAACATACTCTTGACAGACTGGCAGGCAGAGCCAGGCCGAGCCGGGCACTGTGAGGCAGGAAGTAAGTGAAGGGTCAGGGATACAGGTGGGGGCTGTATCGCTCCTCAGCGAGGGCTCAGGAGACAGGAGCTGAATCTGGTGTCCGGGCCCTTTTGAGGCCTAGAAACGGGGACTTTTCAATGAAATAACGTGCACACTGAGAAACGTGGCAACGTAACTTTTACATAGGCCTAATACTCGTAGCTTTCACGAGAACTGGAAACTGGCATACTAGAGATGGACACAACTGTAATTGCGTCTTTAATCGATCACGGGGAATACATATGCATATTAATCATGCACATACAACATAGGATGGGGAACACGTAGGGACACAGAACATGGCAAAATTTACTTTTCCACACTATAACGCATGTAATCCTCAATCCGTATATTTTCAACTGGTTCTTATGTAAGTCAACAATTTGCAAATTCTTTTTGTACCGTCAGTCCTTATGTTTGAAACTGGGTCCTATGTAAAGCGCTCTGACACCTTCGGGTAAAGTTTGCGCTATATAAAATCGCATAAATAAAAATAAATAAAATAAATAAAAGTAAGCATGGTGTCAAATATAATGCTTGCTTTTGTGCATTTGAGAATGCAAGAAATTCTTAGAACAGACTATGATGTTTTATTTGGAGGAAAACATATTATTGTTTTTGGAGATCTTCTGCAGTTGACTCCAGTGAAAGGACAACCTGTGTTCAAAATGCTCACACATGAAGATACCAGGAAGTGCCTAGGAAGCATTGGAAACGTTAATATATGGTTAAACTTCAAATATGCAGAACTGCTTCAAAATATGCGGCAGGCAAAGGATGAAGATTATAAAAATATTTTACAAGATGTAAGAGTAGGAAAAATAAGTCAACAAGGGAAAGAAGCTTTACATGGACAGTTAATTTCTAATTTCTACCCAAATGAAAACATTCTTCCAGAGAATATTTTTAAGAAAATTAACGAGAAGAAATCTGCCATATGTTTGATGCCTACTCTGAAAGAATGTTCCATGTTCAACATCAAAATGCTGAAGTTAGAAAATGAAGAGATAGTGAAACTGGAAGCTATAGATAAAATAGAGCATATGGGAGCAACAATTATTTTGTCAGAAAATTTGAAATCAAAATTGGATTCATTGGAGAAGACTATATCTAAAACTGCTGGTTTTGAAAAAACTCTGAATGTTTGTTTGAATTGTCGTGTCATTTTGAGAAGGAATTTAAATGTTGAAAGAGGTCTGGTAAATGGAGCAATGGGTCATGTTGTTGGTTTTGTGAATTACAAAAATAGAGATGAAATTGAAATTTTAAAAATTAAATTTGATGGCATTGATGAAATAGAACAAATTTGTCGTTGTTCAGCTAGATTTTTGCTCGTGAAAGACTTATATGTTCGCCGAAAACAGTTTCCTATTTGTTTGGCATATGCGGTGACAATTCATAAGTCTCAAGGTTTAAGTGTAGATAGCGCTTTGGTGAACATTGGAAGTTCTGTGTTTAAAGAGGGTATGGCATATGTGGCATTATCACGAGTCAGAACTTTATCAGGATTGTACTTGATTGAGTGTGACGAAACAAAGATTTGTGCAGATCTAGATTGTGTTAAAGAATACAATAGGTTAAGAAGAGAGTATGCTCCACATTTGCCTCAATATCCTCTGATTGAAAAACGTGTGGTAGGCCGAAAAAGAAGAAATGAGAGTAATTGCAGTGAGGTCGTAGCAAAAAGACAAAAAGTAGATGAAACTGTAATTGTAAGCAGAAGGAAAAAGGATTCTGTTGAGGATGTTGTTGGATTTCAGTTTGAAAACAGTTCTGGTGTCAACTGCTATGCTAATGTACTGGTTAATGTTGGTTTTTTTTCTTCAAAATTTACAAAAACAGATTGTCGAAAATCAGGAATAAACATTGTGCTGTTTATTGAATTCTGTGTTAGAGAAATGTAGTAGTGATAGAGGAAAAATAGAAAGTGTTTCAGAAATTAGGAATCTTGTAGACATATGTTCAGGTCAAAATCAATTTTCACAGATAATTCAGCAGGATTGTCAGGAATTTTTAATGTATATGTTTGATGTATTGGAAGATGAAGGAGTAGATATAAAAAATCTTTTTAACCTTTCTTATCAATGGCAACATGACTGTGATAACTGTGCTTCATCAAGTACTACTAGAATAGACAGTGAAAGATTTATATATTTGACTTTACCAGACTGCAAATCAGTGTCTTTCAATAATCTAGTTAAAGCAGCTGATCACAATATGGTATGTACCCAATGTAAGTCTGCAATGCTGTCCACATTATTTCTACAAAGTTATGGTCACTATGTCATTTTAATGTTCCAACGATGTAGACCTGATGGAACTAAATTGACAACTTCTATTAAAAATTTCGTGGCTTCTCAGTTATCAATATCAGGACGAACCTTTGCAACTGTAGCTATTATTTTTCATGACGGTCCTTCTACAACATCAGGGCATTACACATGCTATTTAAAAACTTCTAAAAGTTGGACCCAATGTAACGACACTCATTTGACTTTCAAACAACGTTTGCCTTTTGGCTTTATAAATTCATACCTAGTGTTTTTACAGCCAAAATTTAGGTAAGGGTAATTGGCCTATGAAGACAGGAGGAGTACTGATTTATACTCATACACCTGACACTATTTGGCCAAATGGAAAGGTACAGGAATGAGTAAAGAGTCATGACTGAAAAAAAGGAGTATATGAAAATATTGAAAATAATTCAGATGTTCTTGGAGTTTTTCTTCTAGAAAGTCGATGGAATGGATTTTTTACTGAACAGCAAAGTACTTTGCAACGAGAAAAGGACCTCCATGATATACTATTTGGCCTCAAGGAAAAGTAAGTCAATCAAAGATTAGTGTACATTTGTCATTTGTTAGTATCTAAGTTTTTTTTAAAAACACAATCTTTTAGATTGTGTTTTTTTTTTCCCGCTGTCATATGATGAGTAATTTGAACTCACTGTTTTAAGTGAAATTCAATATATTCTGAGAACAGCAAAAATAAACTATGTAACATGTTGTACAAGTTATTCTATACTGGATTGCGTAAATTAAATTGTATTCCCATTCTCTGACACTCACTTTCCTTTTTCCGTCCTCTTTCAGCTCTTTTAACTCACTTATAATGTCTTTCTCCCACTCTCTGTAACCCCCGTTCCCTTACTCCACTTCTTTGACAACCCCTCATTTTCATTTCAACTGTCTGCATCACCTCTCTCCCTTGCATAACTTTTCAGCTTTCAGTCTCTCTGCTTTACTTTCCTTTTCCATATTTTCCTCCTTTGCTTTTTTAGTAATTCCTGTTTACTCACTCAGCACTATTATCGCACTCTATCACTATAAATCACCCACTCTCCCTCGCTTATCTTTGTTTGCTCCTTACTTTTGACCTTTTCTATCTATTTATCGTTCACTACTTCTATGTCCTCAGTGCCTCACTCTTCTTGTGTTATGTTCACTTGTGTTTATCTACCTTCTATCATTTCTTTTACAACAACTTCACTGCTCCTCTCTCATCGTTCTTCATCCCATTTCTTTTACTCTGGTTCCATTACTATCTCTCATTTCCTATGTTTCACACTGTTATGATTTTTAACCTCTTCATTTGTATCTTTTAATTTAAAATACATATTTTACTAATTATATCTTATTTTTTCTGCTCTCTTTCACAGATATAAAGTGTACTAAAAAAATGTAATTAAATTTACATTTATTATATGGTAAGTGTGACTAAAAAAATGTAGTTTGTCATCACCCTTTGCTTTAAGCTCACTAATATTTTCTCAACCAACCTCACTCCTGTTTCTTTACTCTGCTTCCCTCACTTATTCTTATTCTCCATGTTTACTCCAATTTCCCTGTTTCCCCTCTCATATTCAACTTCTTTCAGTCCCTATTCTTTACTTCACTTACCCTCTGTTCTCTTCCTTTGTTTCTTCACTCATTCTGTTTTTCTTAATTATTTACCTTACTCCTACACACACACCTCATCCCCGTCCCAACACATACACACACCTCTGACATACACCACACACACACATCACACACACACCTCATACACAGAAACAAATCCCCCCACACACACACTTCACATACACACACACATTCCATTCAGGTACTGTTACCTTTATTTTCTCTGTCCTTTGTGTTTGTCACTCCCCATCTCTTATCCTAATTCAATTTTTCACTGTCTTTCACCCCTCTTTACTTATACTAACTGGTCTTTTCTTACCCTCCCTCACCGTTATTCATTTATCCCAGTTACGCCACTACCGTTCATTCTCAATTTTTTTCTGTCCTATCGTTTTCTTTCAACACCCACTCACATTCTCCCACTATCTCTAGTTTAGTGTTCTTCCTCTCTCTTCCCTTCTTTCGCTCCTTTAGTGATTTTACTTTTCTCATTTTCACCCTATTACACATTGTCTGTTTTTAACTATGTAGTAAACAATCCCTCTGTGTTTCTCCCTCTAGCTCTATTTCTCTTAACATTACTCTCTTTGTGTTCTTCCCTCATGCTAACTCCTTCATTCATTTTTTTTTCTTTTTTTTTTTGTGCGCTCCCCGGTGCGCGCCCCGGTGCACGTACCGGTACGCGTACCCTGCAGAAAAAAGATTGACACAGATTCTTTAAAAATATAGGTTTATTTTTATAAAGTAAAGGTAGTTCTAAAAAGAACTGTTTTTTTCTTCTTTTTGTTGTTTTATATTTTTTTTGACTTTTTAAAAAGATTTTATATTTTTTGGGATTTTTTTCAGGGGAAAAACAAAAACAAGGATTCCAAAACTGCTCAACAGGAGCAAAAAAATGTGAAAATTTAGGGACTGGCAGGGCAGCGGTGTTCCTGTTTCTTTTTGGCAATCAGTTCAACACTCTGCTCCCCATAGCAGAGCAGTTCGTCACACTGCGTGCACAAAAATTTGATGCCTGCAAACACCGGCTGTATGTTAGGGACCATTCTTCTACGGAGTGGTCCCGAAGGTGTTGCTCCACCAGTGGAGGTGCTGCCGCCATCTGTGAGTAAATTCCGTGCCAGCTCGCTGACACTCTCCCTGGCAAAGTTTTTTGGGTGTCTTCCTTTGACATGCCTGATTAAATTGGCATTTCCGAAGCTATATTTTTTTAGAGGATTGCCTCTGGATAAAGTACTGCCACATATTTTGCAGGTTACTTTTGGAGCATTGACTTTTTTTTGTCCTTCAGGGATGTCATAGAATTTCCAGATGAAATGGTCCTTTTTCTTCTGGTGAGGAAGGTCCTCATCCAAAAATCCATCGGAATCACTGCTGGATGACTCCCTTGCAGCCATTGCTGTAGATCAGGAAAGTAGGAGATGAAGACAGAACACAGAACAGCTCTTGCTCTCTCCAAGTACAAAGCAATACTGAGAGAAATGGGTGGGTTTCACACAATTTGGAAAAAAAAAGTTCTGAACCAATGAAAAGTGTTATTTTAAAGTCACATGGCTTGACGCGCTTACGCTACGCGCCCTGGAGCGCGTCCCGGGGCGTGTATCGTAAGCGCATCGGGGCGCTTACGTTGCGCGATCGTATGCGCTTCTGGGTGCGCTGACGCGGTGCGTCATAAGACGCATCTCGCGGCTACGCGATACGTGTCTTATGACGCAAGACGTGGCGGCTACGCGATACGTCACGATGTTGTTTTCGTTCGCGGCAATAGCGCTATCGGAACGCTCATCTGTACGCACCCCGGGGAGCGCCGTAACATTGCGCTTACCCGTGCGTTCACCGGTACGCGCCCCGGGAGCGCCCCGGGGTGAAAAATTAATTTTTTTTTTTTAAAATGACATAATTATACAATATAAAATTCGCTTTAAAATTTATTATTTTTTATAACTATAAAGATTTGCTATTAAAAAACCTTTGAAATTCACTGAAAAAACCATAGGTTTCACACCAGTTATAGTTAGGAATTAGCATTTAAAAAACCTATGAAATTCACTGAAAAAACCATAGGTTTTACACCAGTTATAGTTAGCTGGAAGTTTTACTCGCATAAAACCATTGAAATTCCCACGTTATAGTTAGTTGGACTCACTATAACTTGCGCGTGCAATGCACTGCTGATGACGTCACATATTACATCACTCATGACATGGTCAGTGACATCACTCATGACATCACTGATGACACCATCATTGTGACAAAGTGACAGACCTCCTTTCACTGTAATGTAACCCTTGAAACACATATTCAAAAATAGAAACTAAAATTTTCAAACAAAATGGAGATACCCATACCAGTTACAACAACCAATTCAATAATTCCACCATCTATATATACATCCACTCATTCACCAACAGTTCTATATAGTCACTCATACATTTACTCACTCATCATATGTAGTGATACACCTATACATCCTGTTACACACTGACAGTCATCCAAAAGTTACTCACACACATACTCACACATGCAAATAAACTATTGAACATCTATTCATTTGCATATATAGCTATACACACACTACCACTTTACTTCTAAGGAAACTTACACATACTTACTCTCTTAAACAATCACTTATAGAAACACATAGTAATTTAAACAGGAACTCTTAGAATCCCTCACTCTCACATATACTCACTTATATACATCAATATTCACATATACTAGATTAAAACATATGTAGTTACTGATAAAGACACTAGTGAGACAGTCATTCACTCACTAACACACACATATACACACTCATCCACCCATACAGTCCTGCACATATGCTGTCTTCAAAACACATACAAAGAGAGAGTCAGTAATTCATGCATCTATGTGCTAAGTAATACCCCCACCAAACCATACAAACACTCATACTAATACTAAGAAAAACATCTAATAACCCATATACATACACATGTACCTACTCACCAACCCATGCAGCCACTTATACAGAAAGTGAAACAATAATACATATATTTAAATATTTAAACATTACTCACTAATATTTATTTTTCAGAAAGACACACATTCACTGGATGGTGTCATCAGTGATGTCATGAGTGATGTCACTGACCATGTCATGAGTGATGTAATATGTGACGTCATCAGCAGTGCATTGCACGCGCAAGTTATAGTGAGTCCAACTAACTATAACATGGGAATTTCAAGGGTTTTATGCGAGTAAAACTTCCAGCTAACTATAACTGGTGTAAAACCTATGGTTTTTTCAGTGAATTTCATAGGTTTTTTAAATGCTAATTCCTAACTATAACTGGTGTGAAACCTATGGTTTTTTCAGTGAATATATATATTTATATATATATTAACACAGTTCAATCCACAGATTGTTTTAAAAACGCCCTCACTCGTGTTTATTGGAAGCTTAAAGCGGCTTTGTTTCAGAAGCTTGTCTTGCCCAACGCGTTTTGCCTTTACACAAGGCTTGATCACGGGATGTGCAGCACTTGAAACAGATTTCTTTTATCTCTATAGGCACACAGTTACTTCCTGTTTATGGTGAAGTGCATTGTGGTTGGTGTGATTCTACATTTCATTAACACTTACAAACATGTAAGTTCCAAAATTAACAGTGCTCTGTTATAAGTGCAATAAGTGAGTTTAAAACAATTTATGCAGAGGCAAAGTATTCGCATAGACTTTAGTGTCTAAAATAAACAATGTATAATCATTTCTACTCTCTAGTGAGTCATTATATACTCATTTATTCACTACAGATATCTCTGACAGTTTTTGTCTCAGGAGATTCGGGGTATTTATAGAGTTTAATACTCTTTGTTCCCCTATGATTGGAATGTTCATTCAGTATCCTATCTTCGTTTTCGCTCTCAGCTGAGCAGTGATTTCATTGTGGTTTGGGTCTTTTTTGGTTAGGTGTTGGATTTGCATTAAATATGTACATAAAGTTCTTCATTTTGATTTAACCCTCTGGGATCTAAGGTTCTGAATCTAACAGTATGCTTTGATTCCTTCTGTCGGAGGAGTTTTGTTCGATCTCCACCTCTTTCCGATGCTGGGATTTGTTCCAGGGCACAGTATTTCAATGTCTCACAATTGCCATCATGGTGTTTTTCCATATGTCTTGCAATTGCACTAGTGCGATCTTTATGGATTGTGGCACGGACAAGTTCCAGAATTCTTTTTTTCACCTCAAAGGTGGTGCTCCCTATGTAGTGTTTTTTACATGGACATTCCACCATATATATCACAAATGTACTTTTACAGGTAAGATGTTGTTTTATTTTCCATTTACTTCTATTTCTAAATTTCGATCTCTTTTCTGGGGTAGCTATTTTGCATACTTTGCATTGTTTGCAAGGCCAAAAGCCCTCCCTTTGTAGCCATGCTTTATTTGGGGTTTCTTGAAAGTGACTATGTACGATTCTGTCTCCGATGTTTCTTGCCCGTTGGTAAGTTATATTGGGATGGCCTCCTATGATCTTTTATAAGGAAGGATCCAGCTTTAGAATTCCCCAATGTTTTTTCATGATTCTTATTAGTTTGTTGTTTTCTGCACTGAACTTGGTAATCATCCTTCTAGGTGCTTTCTCTAGTTCTTCATCTTTCCTTTTGTTTGTATTAAGGATGTCTTTTCGCTTTTGGGTCATGACTCTTTCCAGACTTTTTTCAATGACTTTTGTGGGATATTTCCAGTTTTGAAATCTGCTGATAGCCTGTTGACTATGTTTGATAAATTCATTATCTGCTGTGCAGTTTTGCCTGAGTCTCAGAAATTCCCCGTAGGGGATTGTCACCTTTGGGTCACAAGAAGGAAGGAGCCAATACTGGAGGGTGACCGTTGAACTCTTTTATTGAGAGTTCAAAACACAGTACTTTGCAAAACATAAAGGATTAGGGGTCCGGGATCCTTTTCTCCGTGTTCTTCAGGTTCCGTCCCATGGGTTGTGTTCCCGGTTTCCAGCGCATAAAAGGAAAGAAAACAACGAGGCTTTAGTGGGCTGGTCGTGTTTTTAGAGAGTTGCAAGGAAAGGGGAGTGTGAGGGAATAGCCAGAACCACCACCATCAGTAACACGGTAATGAGTAACAGAGACCCGTGTATAGTGCAGAGAAAACACGGTGCCCAGGCGGTCCCTCCTGATGCCTACCCTGTCCCTCCCCTCTTGAATCGTAACAGAGAACTCAAACGAGCACGCACCTGGAGAAGCCACGCGTCCTCCTTCGCGTGGCTGGGCGAGACACGATAACGTTGGCCTCCTGGCTTTTCCGCTACTGCCGTTTCCGCCGTCTGGTTCTCCTCCGGTCTTCTCCTGGCGCCTTCTCCGCACCCGGTGTCGGCTCTCGTGAAGGGCTCCGCCGCGTTTTTCTCGACTCCCGGTCCCATCGTGTTGCTCTCGCCTTCCTCTGTTCTGCTGGCGTCGTTCTCCTGGCGTTTCACGTCCTCCTCCTACGAAGAGTCCTCCTGGGCCCACGAGCGTTGGCGTCTTCCAGGTCTTCCCTCATAACACGAGAGGTTGAACCGGATAGGCCGACAAAGTCAGGTGGTCCGGGGGCGAGGCCATCCGCCTGAAAGCAAAGGCTGTTCTTAAAGGGCCCGTAGCAGTCCGCCTGTAGATGAGACGAAGAATCTGTTAGCTCAGCCTGGGCCGAGCAGGGGACCCCCTGACACATCCCCCCCTGACTTTTCCCGTTCGGGGGAAAGCGGATAACGGGACAAGTAGTTAGCATTCGTTTGCTCAGAGCCCTTTCTGTGGCACACATCAAAATCATAGGGTTGCAAGGACAAGAACCAACGGAGGATGCAATCATTTCGGCCTTTATTCCGCTGTAGCCACTGCAGAGGGGCATGGTCTGTAAACAGCGTAAAATGACGACCATCTAGGTAATAGCGAAGCTTTTCGATACTCCATTTCACAGCCAAGCATTCTTTTTCAATCATGGGGTAGGCTGTCTCTCTAGGAAAAAGCTTCCTACTCAAGTATAGGATGGGTCTTTCTCTCCCTTCATGATCATGCTGTGACAAGACAGCGCCCAACCCAACCCCTGAAGCATCAGTCTGTAAATAGAAAGGTTTTTCAAAGTCGGGTGTTATTAGGACTGGGGACGAGGACAAGACATCTTTTAGGGCCTGAAAAGCAGCCTGGGCTTGAGAGGAGGGGAGTTTGAACTGGGATGAAGTAGCTGTTTTCTTCAATAGATCTGTCAAAGGAGCTGAGATAGAGGCAAAGTGAGGGATAAAGCGTCGGTAATAACCAACCAAGCCCAGAAAGGCCCGGAGATCCCGCCTGTTATTGGGAAAGCTCTGGCATTGAATGGCTTTTACCTTCTCTTGTTGGGGATACAATTGACCATTACCCAGTATGTATCCTAGATATTTGACCTGAGTAAAGGCTAGGCGTGACTTTTTAGAATTTATGTGAAGACCTGCCTTTTCCAATGCCTCTAGGACCAATCCCAAGTGGTGTAAATGGGTTTGCCAATCCGGACTATGAATGACTATATCGTCCAGGTAGGCCGCAGAAAAGTGGCAGTATGGTGCTAACACTGTATCCATAAGACGTTGGAATGTTGCAGGAGCCCCATGTAGGCCAAAGGGTAATACTGTGAAATGAAACAGACCGTCTGGTGTTGTGAAGGCTGTCTTTTCCTGATCTTGTGGGGAAAGGGGCACCTGCCAGTATCCTTTGGTGAGGTCAATGGTTGTTATGTATTGTGCCTCACCAAGGCGCTCTATCATTTCATCGACTCTTGGTAAAGGATACCCATCTTGTTTGGAGACTTTATTCACTGCTCTGAAGTCGGTACAAAACCTCTTGCTACCATCTGGTTTTGGTACTAGTACCACTGGAGAGGACCAGTTACTCTTAGATGGTCCTATGATCCCTGCCTCTAACATTTTCTGGACTTCCTCTTTTATCAATGCCCGTCGGGATTCTGGGACTCTATATGGTTTTTGTTTTATAGTCACCCCCGGAATGGTCGGAATGTGGTGTTCAGCTAGGGAGGGTTGACCTGGTTGGTCTGAGAAAATGGACTGATGTTCCAACAATAGACCCTTCAGTTCTTTCTTCCTAGGTTCGGGAAGGTCTGGATTCACGACCGCGTGGTCGATGGTATGTGTAGGTGTTGTGGTTAAGGACACTGTTACCGGGGTTCGGGGAGGGGGACCCAACCACTTTTTTAAGATATTAATGTGGTAAATCTGGGTTCGGAAAGGAGACAACTTCAGGGCATACGTGGTCCTCCCTATTTTTCTTACAACCTGAAACGGGCCTTGCCACTCCTTGCGGAGTTTATGGGTAGACGTAGGAAGAAGAACAAGAGCCCAGTCACCTAGGTTTAACTCTCTCCATTTCTTACCTTTATCATAAAAGGTCTTTTGTTTTCCTTGTGCTTTCTCTAATGTTTCATAGGACAAAGTCCTTAGCCTGTGTAACCTAGTCTTCAATTGCTGGGAGTAGTCTAACAACTCTTCAGCATCTTGGGACCCTGTCCTCTCCCAGCTGTCTCTAGTTATATCTAACAGCGTACGGGGCTTCCTCCCAAACAATAACTCGAAGGGTGAAGTCCCTAGACTGCTTTGGTACTGACTTCTTAGCACATAAAGGGCCAACGGAAGAAGTTGATCCCACTGTTTGCCGTCTCCCGACAACAGTTTCTTTAAGGTGGTCTTTATCAAACCGTTGTATCGCTCGACTAGGCCATCGGTTTGTGGGTGATATACCGAAGTGCGTAGATGTTTTATGTTCAGGAGAGCACATACTTGCTTCATAAGACGAGAAACGAATGGGGTCCCCTGGTCTGTGATGATATCCTTGGGGAATTTCCATTCTGGCAAATAATTCAACCAGCTTTTGAGAAATGGCACTAGTCGTGGCTGCCCTCAAGGGAAACGCCTCGGGGTAATGCGTCGTGTAGTCAACGACCACCATGACGTATTGATACCCTCTGTGTGATTTTGGCAAAGGCCCTATGATGTTGACGCCTATTCTTTCAAACGGTTTCCCTATGATTGGAAGAGGGACAAGAGGAACTTTAGGAGGTATGTAAGGATTCCTTTTCTGACAAATCTGGCATTCCTGACAGTATTTCTTTACTTGGGCATAAACCCCTGGCCAATAGAAGTGTTCTATGATGGAATTAGTGGTCTTCTCTGCACCAGAATGGCCAGCTAAAAGGTGAGCGTGAGCATAAAACATCACTTGTTCGCGAAACATGGTTGGCACTATCAACTGGGGAGTGGCCTGGTCCTGTCCTACTCTGTACAAGAGACCGTTTTGCTCAATAAAACAGGGGTAGGTGAGTTGATTCAGTCCTTTGTTATCCTGCGCATTCTGCCAAGCAGTTACCAAGGAAGCATCGTTTAGCTGGGCCGCCCTGAAGTTGGTATCGGTGGCCCAGGGTTCTTCGGTTAACAGTCCCTCGCGGACCCCATTCTGACACTGCGTTCCTAAGACTTCCGACATCAGAGTGGAGAACCATTTGTTATCAGTCCCTATGATAAGGGGTTCAGGTAACTCGGGGAGAACCCCTAACTCGCATTGTAACTGGGTACCCTTATCTGTTGTTAATGTGACCTTGGCTAGAGGATAGGTACGTACATTCCCGTGTACACATTTAATACGGACTGTACGATCCAAGAGTACAGAAGAAGGGGATAGGGTACTTTTCTTTACCACGGAATGGCGACACCCTGAGTCCAACAATGCACGGGTTTTCTTATTGTCCACTAGGACACTTACATAGAAGGCTGGTCCTGTCTCTTGGGCATACAGGATGGCACGCGGAGCATAGCCCACCTCCATGGGTTCTTCTTCTTTTTCTTCCTTTTTGCGGCAGTACCTTGCAATATGCCCCCATTCACCACACTCATAACATTGGGGCCCCGTGAAGACTGGTGGTTCTACCTTCAAGGGCCTAGGCTTAAAAGGAGGAGGTTCGCTTTGGTTTTTATAGGGCTTCTTGTCCGTTTTTATGATGTTCTTGTTGGCAATAGGTTTTTCTGGTTCTCGGAATACAGGCCTGGTTTGAGCTCGAGCGTATGAATTAGCCATTTCAATGGCATGGTCTAAAGTCAGCCCTGCATGCTGTCTGAGCCACCGCTGGGTGCCATAGGGCAGTGCCTCAAGAAACTGTTCCAAGTAGATTTTGTTCATGACGTTATCCATATTACCCTCTTGTGGTTTCAACCACCTGTCAGCGGCATCTTTCAATTTGTAAAAAAGAGTCTTAGGAGCGTCATTTGGGGTTCCTCTTTCTTGTCTGAACCGTATTCTGTGAGTCTCATCTTCAACCCCCAATCTGTCTAAGACTATTTGCTTCACATGTCCATAGGCGGCTGTCCCATCCTTGTTGGCCAACTGGTATGCGGCCTGTGCTTCCCCTGTTAAGAGAGGTGCCAAGTAAAAGGGCCATCTCTCACCTGGCCAGGCGCTGGCTCTAGCCGCCCTTTCAAAGTTAAAAAAAAAAGAAATAGGGTCATCTCCTGCAACATACTTCTGGAGGGGTACTACAGCTCCAGGAGGGGCTGCGGCTCGACCTTGACCCAAAGCAGCCAGTAGTTGTGTTTGGCCTTCTGCAAGTTTGGTGAGGTGCTCAGCCTGCTGTTGTATAGCAGCAGTGAAAGTTGCTCTGTCACTGTCTGCTTGTTCGGTAGACTGACCAATTGCCCACTCCAGTTTGGACTGCCCTTCACTCATCTGGTTCAACATGGCCTCCATCTTGTACTGTCAGATGGATAGCTCCTGGCTGGCTCGCCACTTGTCACCTTTGGGTCACAAGAAGGAAGGAGCCAATACTGGAGGGTGACCGTTTAACTCTTTTATTGAGAGTTCAAAACACAGTACTTTGCAAAACATAAAGGATTAGGAGTCCGGGATCCTTTTCTCCGTGTTCTTCAGGTTCCGTCCCGTGGGTTGTGTTTCCGGTTTCCAGCGCATAAAAGGAAAGAAAACAACAAGGCTTTAGTGGGCTGGTCGTGTTTTTAGAGAGTTGCAAGGAAAGGGGAGTGTGAGGGAATAGCCAGAACCACCACCATCAGTAACACGGTAATGAGTAACAGAGACCCGTGTATAGTGCAGAGAAAACACGGTGCCCAGACGGTCCCTCCTGATGCCTACCCTGTCCCTCCCCTCTTGAATCGTAACAGGGAACTCAAACGAGCATGCACCTGGAGAAGCCACGCGTCCTCCTTCGCGTGGCTGGGCGAGACACAATAACGTTGGCCTCCTGGCTTTTCCGCTACTGCCGTTTCCGCCGTCTGGTTCTCCTCCGGTCTTCTCCTGGCGCCTTCTCCGCACCCGGTGTCGGCTCTCGTGAAGGGCTCCGCCGCGTTGTTCTCGACTCCCGGTCCCGTCGTGTTGCTCTCGCCTTCCTCTGTTCTGCTGGTGTCGTTCTCCTGGTGTTTCACGTCCTCCTCCCACGAAGAGTCCTCCTGGGCCACACGAGCGTTGGCGTCTTCCGGGTCTTCCCTCATAACACGAGAGGTTGAACCGGATAGGCCGACAAAGTCAGGTGGTCCGGGGGCGAGGCCATCCGCCTGAAAGCAAAGGCTGTTCTTAAAGGGCCCGTAGCAGTCCGCCTGTAGATGAGACGGAGAATCTGTTAGCTCAGCCTGGGCCGAGCAGGGGATCCCCTAACAGGGATGCTCCATTTGAGAGAATCGCTATGAAAGCTTTCACCGTGCAGTGTTGCATTTGTGGCTTTTTTTTCCTATGCAATGTTGTTTGCAGGGAATTTTCTTCAACATATATTTTTGTGTCCAAAAATACAACTCTTTCTGAACTTATCTCATAGGTGAATGTTAGGTGAATTGGACTGTTGTTTATTTTCTCAAAGTAGGTTTTAAAATCCCCTTCTGTGCCATGCCAGATGATCAAAAGATCATCTATGAATCTGAGCCATAGAATGATTTTATTGCGAAATTCATAATTTTCGGTGTTCCATGCCGAATTTTGCTCAAACCACCCCATTGTCAAATTGGCATAATTGGGGGAAAAAGAAAATCCCATTGCACATCCTCTTATTTGTTTATAAACCTGTTTGTTAAATAAGAAGATGTTGTTGTTAAGACACAATGAGATCATTTTGTTCAACATGATGTTGGGTTCCTTATATTTGATGTTTCTTTTGCCCAGGAAGTAATTACAAGCAGTGGTACCCACGGGATTATCAATGTTGGCGTGTAAAGAGACTTCATCCATAGTTATTAGTTGGAATGTAGGTTGCCAGGTTATCTCTTGTATGTAGGTTGCCAGGTAATCTCTTGTAATTTGTGCAACAGATCTGTTGTGTCCCTTATGTAAGAGCTATGATTCTTTACCAAGGGTGCCAGGAAGCTATCAATGTAATCTGAGATGGGTTCCAATAGTGAATTATTTGCAGACACTATGGGTCTTCCTGGTGGGTTCTTTTGGGTTTTATGAATTTTCGGGAGGCAGTAGAACGTTGGTATTGTTGGATGTTTTCTGTTGAATTATCGATATTCATTATTGTCCAGTAAACCATCTTGAAGCCATTGTTGTAAATGAATGCTTAGTTGATTTTGAATTTCTTTAGTTAGATCCTTGTCCAGTTGTTGATAGCATTCTTTAACCATTAGTTGTCGTTTGGCTTCTGCTACGTAATCCGTTTTGTTCAGGATGATGATATTGCCGCCTTTGTCCGCGGACTTTATCTCAATACTTTTATCGTCTTGTAATGTTCTTAACGCATCCAATTGTTTTTTTGTTAAGTTGTTTGTCCTTTTAGTAGGTGTCATTTTATAAAGTTCTTCCACTATTGCCTCATGGAAAACAACTATTTTGTTACCTGGGGCTAGATTTGGATTATATTTTGATTTTAATTTTAATCCACTTTCACTTGCTCCTTCCATTGGATATAGCTCTTCCAACTCTGTTAATGATTCTTTTTCCTGGGAATCAGTTATTGTGCCCCTGGTCATTAGTGTTGCCAGTCCTTCAGCATCCTCAACTTGGAGGGAGCTCCATGCCATTCCTGTTGACATTGAATTTTCCTTTGCAGTTTTTCCTGCATACATTTTTGCCAGTTTTAGTTTTCATGTATATTTATACAGATCTACTCTTGTCTGTGCGCGATCTAGATGGGATGTTGGGCAGAAATGTAGGCCTTTTTTCAGTACTTCATTCTCAGTGGGTGGAAGAGGTCTTTGTGATATATTTATTATGTTTAGTGCTTGGGGATCTGGTGTTGCCCCTTCTATTTCCTGGGTTGTCTTAGGCGGTCCTTTAACCATGTATCCAGTTTGGCGTATTCTCTGGCCTCTCTGGACTCTTCTGGTCTTCCTCTTACGCTTCTGCCCCGGCCTCTGCCACTTCCTCTTTTCTGTTGGTTGTTTTTGTTTTGTTATTCCAGGGCCATCCTTATTTCTGTTAAAAAATTGGTATTTTTTTCTCACCTCTCTCATGACTGCCGTTTGTTGTGGATTTTCTTCTGTTTCCCTCATGTCTGTACTTGATAGGGAGTCAAAGATGGAAGTCTCACAGGTGGTTGTATCCATTTGGACCTTACCTTTCTTTGTATCATATTGTTTACCAAAAGTGAAGATTCTACCTTCCTCAAAGTCTAGTCTGTTGGGTTGAAATTTGTTTTGTTTGCGTTGTTTCACCCTTTCCTCATGTTTTTCTAAGTTTTTTAGGATGTCAGACTTGAGTTTTTGTTGATCTTCTGTTAAAGTCAGTTCTTCTATTTCATCTTCCACATTTTTGAGTTCTTTTCTGATTTCATTTAGCGCCTTATCTATGTGTTTGATAAGAATAATCATTAGTCCTGTTGAAGACTCCAGTATATGTTCCCCCCATTCCTGTAACAGATCCCCTGTTGTATCTTGGTGACTTGGCATCAACATGAGACGGAGGCCTCTTTGAATCCTCTTGACTTCGACATATTTTTACAGGGTTAGGAGTTCCCACCACTTATTAATCTCCTTTTTCGACAGTCTCTCCCAGTACCTCAGTTTATCTTTATTGTTGCTGGTTGTGCTAATTTGCCCCCTTTCCACTTGGGATACATTTGTAGTTGTGAATAAGTTTTGCATTTCAGCCTTGCGTTTTGCATCTCGTCGTTCCATGACAATCTATTTTACTTTTAATTGTTTGATTTGTGAATATTTAAGCCGCTTTTGTCCTTAACACGAGTCCCGTTTCCTTTTTAGGTCGAGGACCGTAGGCTGCGCTTGCGCAGTTCGGTCCGAAGATTTAATGTTTTTTAGTTAGGGGGCTTGAACCCGCCCCTCTTCTCCATTTGCTGGCCTCGTAAATGCTGGCCAGCGATTGGAGGAGAGGGGCGTCACTCCCTTTAAGCCCCGTCTTTCTCGGATTCGGGGGCGTGTTTTTTTGCGTTCTTTCTCCCGTGATGTCATCCGTCACTCAACAAAAAACAGGCCCCGATTCCGAAAATGTCAGAGCTTTGCGGCAGCCATTTCTGCCCGACCGCGTCCGGCCCTTGCATCCATCCGCTTGCTTCCACGAGCCCTCATTTCCGTTTACCGCCCGGTAGTTGTGCTCATCGCTCGAAGCCAACTTTAACTATATAGTGCTTGTCTGTAACCGCTAGGTGTGACTGCTTGCAACTCGCCGTACATCCTCAGGCACTTTGAAATGTATACGCTTGCAGTGCGGCGGTTGCTTTGTCCACATTGTCTCTACTTTGTTTGTACAATGAGATGGATGTATTTAACGTGTCTTTCTTAACTGTGCATACTGTGAGTCTGACTTTACCGTGCGCGGTGAGGCAGCACTAAGGACCGTACGCACATGCTCTGGCGGCAGAGAAAACAGTTGTAGGTATTGTATAAACTGGCAGATTATTGTCTCATGCAGCGTACCATGAGCCATAAGTACAGAATTACAGGGAATGTTCCCTAAATACCACGATGGACATACAAAGTGTGCTCGGTGTGCGCAGCCAGCAGGTACCAGAGCAAAGTTGGAGCGTTACAGCCAGGGAGAGATGCAGCGGTCCTGCCCGTGCCTCTGTCAGTCGTGCACTGGCGGGGGGGAGGTGTAATGTGCGTGTTGGAGTAGGAGAGCTTTCCGTGTTGAGTGAGAAGTGTGCGCGGCCCGTGTGCGCCACGGTCGGTGTCTGGCAAGAGCCTGCGCGCACGGAGGGAACAACCTGCGGCCGGGAGGGGAGGTGCTAAATTAGAGCGATGAATGCGCCCTTTGATTTTGGCCTTCCTGAGGCTGGTGGCACAGAATGCAGCTCCGAGGGTAGGAAGTGCCAACCGGAGGCTGGGTTCACCTCCGCAGATGTACGGCAGTACAGGAGAGGCTCACTGAGGGGACTTTGAAGGCAGGGTAAACTGGGGCCGGACTGTACTCGCCTGCTGCCGTCTAAGCACAGGCCTCTCCATATATGTACACTCAACACGTGTTCTCTTGTGAAAACATTTTCGCTGCTAGCTCGGCTACCTGTGCTAAAACGTATTGTGTGTGAAATATCCCGAGCCATCCCGTGATGCGATTGCTCCAACTCACCCCAATGCAGTATCGCCTCATTGGTGGGCGCACATGCTAACTTTGGCATGACACTGGAAGCCTCTGGCAAGTATAAAACTTCTGACCCTCACATACCATGACACTTGTAGTGCTCTCCCCTTTACACCTTAAATCCTTTAAAGAGCAGTTCAGTTTGTATATCATTCATCTCAAACTCTTATTTATTTATTTTATGTAGCGCATTTATCGGTTTTTGTTATGCACGGGGACATTAACTGATTTCCCTAGAATCACAGGAAAATGAGGCCATGCCAATACTCGAATCTCGTTCCCCAGTTCCAAAGACCACAGCTCAGACCGTTACACCACATCCTCTCAGTTGCCATCCTGCCCCGTGGGCTGACGATTGCACTCACTGCAATAAAAATGCAGTCACCGCAATGAAAACGCGCTTCAACGCCTCGCCAGGGGATAGTAAGTGCTGCACTAGGATTGGCTGGGGTGCTCCTAATTCTCCAATGCTAGATGACTTTATACATTGGCAGTACCGGCCACTCCCAGGCGACTCCTGGAATACGTTGAGCCTTGAGATTTGCTGTTAAACATGACCCGGAAGTGCTAAAATTACGGACAAATGACATCCGTTGAAGATTAGCTATAACGAGTGGATAAATACATGGTTGGTTCGCCTAAGTAGCGAACGGTTTGTGGTAAATAAAATATTACCCTGGCAGAATTTCTAGGCATTAACAAAGTATCATGCATCAAATGAGAGACAGGATCCGTGGTGTCCAAGTTAGAATGGGCTTTATTCCAATAACTCGAGTCAAAGGGAGAATATGTTCCATCACCTCTGAGGTTCAGGAAGAGTCTTCTAACATTTAATAACAATGAACAGAATATATACATTTTACTCCTTGTACATAGGGAGGAGCGCTCCAGGCAGAGCAAGAAAGAAAGAGATAAGAGCATGTGGGCGTGTATGAGGGTGCATGAGGGTGTACACTTGATGAGTCATAGGTAGGTGATAGGTAGGTGTCATAGGTGGGTGGGTACTTAGAGTAGGAGTTTGCATGACCAGCTGGAACTCTGCCCTAATTGTGCAACTTGAGTATGACGTGTAATTGACGTGTAAATGGGAGGAGAGCTGACTTTCGGCCTAGCAGAGAAATCTCTTGTGTCAGGGCGACTTGAGCACGTCTGGTACAGCTGATATCTAGAGTCAGGGGATGTTTTATCTGAAGCAAAGGTTGTTCATCACTAGAAATAAAGAAAAAGCATATATTTCTCCGTTCATTGCATGGGGGCTGAGACAGAGAGTTAGGCCTTATCTGTCGCGGACGGGTTCTGTTTGCTTTTCCTCACCGGGCAGGGATGCCACTCTGTACAGCAAACAGATAACTGTTATTCATAATAATGTCTTGGCAGGCTTCTTGCTGACGTGACTGCAGTTTTCAGTGTGCCAGGTGTCATGAAAACAATATTTCAGAAAGTGGCTTCAGGCTCAACCACAAAAAAAGGGTTCAGTACGACATTTATTTTAAAAGTGCACAATGCAAAATGCAAAAACATGGGCCTTCATGTTAGCTTAATGTTTGGGAGACTTGATGACTTGATGACTTGCAGGACATGTTTGCAGAGGCCTAGTGATTCAGGCCACTACGAGAAATATGCATGGGTGACATGCACATGTATGTAACATAGGGTGTATGTAGTGGACATTTTGGTCAGGCAAAATATCATTTTCCTCATTCCCTCCTTGTCTCCTACATAACCCTTTAGGAAACATCTATATTCATGAGACCGTATAGTTGATCATACAGAATCATTTCTTCATCTTTTCCCCTTTTTACATGTGGATGGGGAACACAGGCAGTGGCACAAAGGCCGCAAATCGCCAGGCCACACTGCAGACAGAGACAGTATCATGGCAGACTGCTCCTGGGTCAAGTTCGCCAAGGCAGATGCAGCTACATTGACAACTGCTTCCAGGGTTCTTGTTAATTTGCGTATCAGTTTACTATTTTGGACGGGGCCAACAAAGAAAAAGAAACCTTTGTTGAAATCTGTATATTGCTCCCACGCTGTTTCAGTCTGCTATATAACAAGTCCCACCCCAGTCTAAGGGCAGATGTACATAGGCTGTCTGACCGCAAATGAAATAGGTATGGCGTGATGTTTTGAAAGAAGAAAGTCCGTCTGAGAGTGAAGTTCCTTGTAAATAGCTCCTCGTAAATATGGTTTATGAAGAGCATGTCATAATTATACCTTGTTGAGTTTCTTGTAAATATGGCTTGTGAATAGCGCCATGTGGTCATGGTTTGTGCAGAGTATGTTGTCATTACGTTAGGCAGGAGAGAGCTGGATCTCTTTCAAGTGCTTGGAGAAAACGTTTTGAAGATGTGCGTACGTGTTATGTGATAACGTGGAGAGATGAGTTCATGACTTTCCCATGCACCGCAGTCATTGGGGAAAGATTGTGCTTCAGCTGCCAAAGAGTTAATATCTTGTATTGAGAAGGCAGTATTTGTTTTAACATGCTGTTTAACAAGGTGTTGAGGGATTTTGGCGTTGTTTGGTGTTTGTGGGGGGCGTGTTTTTGAGTGGAAATTCGTACCCGTTCCAGTGGAGGGATTTGGTTGTTTTTTGGTGAGGATGTAGGGCATCGCTTGGACTACTGTGATGCCAAATTTGAAAAGGATCTGAGCTGTGGAAGTGGTGGAAAAAGCATGTTTTGTGCGGAGGTGCGATTTGCCATGTTATCCAATGGGCGTTTTTTCAGAAAATTTGAGAATCTATTTCGGCAGAACTCCCTTTGTTTTCTGATAAGGGGGTAGTTGGCCACATACTCAGCAATCAGTTGCATTGCTGGTCTGGTGAGAATGGTGTAACATTTGAATAAAAGTATTGTTACGCAAGGCAAGTCGATATGACAATTCATGAGGTGGCAATACACTAAATGTATGCTCTATGGTACTGTTACTGGAAGAGTATATATGTGAAGAAATGGGAAAGAAAATATGTAGCAATAAACTGACACAGATTATAACAATGCACAGAATAAAAAGAATGATCAAGGTAACAATACATCTACTGCGTAATGTCTTGCAGTATTTTTCCTTTTTATCTCTCTTCTTGCTATTCTCATATGTGATCTTATACATGTCAGAAATCTTAGTCTAACCGATTCACCACCGGGTGGGCTTAAACAATTACACTACGTCTGACTTACTAGATCTTAGCTTGGACCTATACTCTTGCTGAGGGGTCTTTTCTAGCAAAGGCGGCACAAAGTCTGTATTGTCATTAAAGTCAATGTTCTTTGCAAATGTTCCACATTGTCCAAAGTACCGCTTAACGTGATGGGCATGGATCCAGCCCTTGCGTCCCTCCACTTTCAGCGCGGTCCTCGTGGTAAGAAGCACCAATTTCGGGGTCTTCCAGCGCGGCTCGAGGGGGCTGGAGCGATCAAAATTCCGGATGCACACAAAGTCCCCTGGGACTATGGCGTGTTCCTTGACCTGGGTGTTGTCAGGGAAGGCGGCAGCAACCTGTGAACGACAAGAGAGTAGTGCAGACATCAAGGAAGCCAGATAATCTGTCAGCATGTTACTGTCAACATCAGTTATCTTTCTGGGCATAGGCGTACCCCACATATTTGGCGGTCTACCGAAAACTACTTCATACGGAGATAGGCCAGTTCTGGAATGTGCTACCATACGCATGTAAAAGAGGGCAACCGGCAAGGCTACCATCCAATCCACGCCTTTTTCTGCACAGACCTTTGCTAATTTTGTCTTGAGGGTCTGATTATGTCTTTCTACAAGGCCTGCTGCTTCTGGGTGTCGGACACAATGGAACTTCCATGTATAACCTAACAGAAGGGACACTTGTTTCATTAATTCAGAAGAGAATGGCTGGCCGTTGTCTGAATAGATCACCCGAGGTAATCCATACCTGGAGAAGTACTCGCGCACTAACTGTCTGGCTGTTGTTACAGCAGTATAATCTGGAACTGGATAAGCTTCTGTCCATCTAGATAGTGCACACACTACTACCAAGACATACTTGTAACCTCTACATCTGTCCATTTGGATATAATCCATCTGGAGAACCTCAAAAGGGTGGTCAGGAGGATGAAATCCGCCTTGTTCCACCGGGATGCCTTTACCTGGATTGAACTGACAACAGATCATACATGTTCGTACTTTCTGCTTCGCTGCTGCACGCAGGTGCTTGTTAAACCAGATGTTCTGTAAGCGGTCTAACATTGCTTTTTCTCCTAAGTGTGCTGGACTATGGGCTGTGTTTATGATTACTTGTACCATGGAATCTGGGAGAAACCATGAGCTTTTTCCCTTAGTCATCCAACCTTGGTCAGTCTGGACCCCTCCTTGTTCAGTCCATTTCTTTATCTCATCTGTGGTGGCATGTGTC
Organism: Lissotriton helveticus; assembly: GCF_964261635.1. NCBI lineage: Eukaryota > Metazoa > Chordata > Amphibia > Caudata > Salamandridae > Lissotriton > Lissotriton helveticus. The sequence continues at coordinate 936,651,819 of NC_136067.1, read as the reverse complement.
TGTATGTCAAGTACATCTTGTGTGGGATCCCTGACTGTCATACATGTTGTCAGTAATGGTACCTCTGTCCTTGTCGTGTCTGTTGGTGTCTGGGCTGTCTGGGCTGTAAGTTTAGCTGTTCGGTCTGCCAGGTCATTACCCTGGGAAATGGTGTCTGTAACTTTGGTGTGAGCTTTGCACTTCAGGATAGAAATGGCTGTAGGTAAATGTATGGCTTCTAACAGGGCTTGAATAAGCTGGCCATGCTGAATCTTGGTCCCATGAGAGGTCAAGAAACCTCTCTCCCTCCATAGTACCCCGAAATCATGAACAACGCCAAAGGCATATTGTGAATCAGTATAAATGTTTACTTTCAAGTGCTTAGCTCTTATGCAGGCGTGTGTCAGAGCGATGAGCTCTGCTGCTTGTGCTGACAATGTGTCTATTTTCTGTGTCTCTATGACTTCTGTAGCAGTGGTCACAGCATAGGCTGCTACTAACTCTCCTGCACTCGTTCTCATGCATGATCCATCTACATAGAGCGTTAAGTCTGGTTCTGAAAGTGCAATATCTGTCAGGTCTTGTCTTGGTTTCGTCACTATATTCATTAGTTCCACACAGTCATGTGGTGGTGCATTTACTGTACTTGAGGGCAAAAGTGTTGCAGGATTCAGAATATTACAACGTCTGATCTCTATGTGTGGTTGAAATAATGTCAGTTCATATCCTGTCAGTCTCGCTACAGTCAAGTGTTGTGTCTGTGTTCTGTTTAAGAGAACCTCCACTGCATGTGGAACCTGTACTGTCAGAGGGTGACCCAGCACTATCGAGTCACTTTGTCTTATGGCTAGGGCTGTTGCTGCAACTGATTTCAGGCATGCAGGCAGAGCCTGGGCCACTGGATCCAGTGTACTGGAAAAATAAGCACACAGCTTGTGTTTTCCTGCTTGATCTTGTGTGAGAACAGATAACGCTGTTCCTTCCCTTTCAGTTACAAAAAGCATAAAAGGTTTGCTGTAACATGGAATCGCTAAAACTGGCGCTTGACATAAAGCTCTTTTTAATTCCTCAAATGCCAAGGTGTGTTCTTGTGTCCAAGGGAGGACAGTCCCCCCTGCCTCCTGTGTAGTTAACTGTATGAGTGGTTTGGCTAGAAAGGCATACTGGGGAATCCATTGCCTACAGTATGAAGTGAGGCCAATAAAGGCACGTACTTCCTTTTGTGTCTTGGGCTGTGAAAGGTTAGCAATGAGCTGTATACGTGCTTGTGTTAGCTGTCTCCCCTCTTTGGAAAGCAAGTGTCCAAGATACACCACTTGCTTTTCAGAGAATTGCAACTTCGAAGGCGACACTTTGTGTCCCTTATCTGCCAGAAAATGTAATACTGTCAGTGATGCATTTTCACATTTTATTTCTGAACGTGCTGTAATTAGGATGTCATCTACGTACTGGAGTAGGGCAGTGTTAGTAGGCATGTGAACACTGTCTAGCTGTCTTTATAATGCCTGACTGTAAATACTAGGGCTTTCTGTAAAACCTTGAGGAGCTCTTGTATAGACAAAGCTACGACCTTTTAATGAAAATCCGAACAGGTACTGGCTGTCGGGATGAATGGGAACACTAAAGAAAGCATTTTTCAAATCGATAACAGTAAAGTAAGTAGCCTCTGAATCAATAGCAGTCAATAATGAAGAAATGTCTGGCACCACTGGATATTGTGGTACTACACATTTGTTCAATTCTCGCAGGTCAATAATCAATCGGTACACTGGCAGTACACTAGGATCAGATCTTTTAAGGATAGGAATGACAGGCGAGTTACATACATTTGAGACTGTCTCTACCACTACTCCTCGTGCAATAAGTTCGTCAACTAATTTCAATAAGGCTGTTTCGGCGTCAGGTGGTAACTTGTATTGTCTAATACGTGGAAGTACTACTCCTGCCTTGAGTGTGACATGGTGTGGCGTTATGTCCATGTAACCTACGTCAGTCGGTCCTTGTGCCCACAGGATCTGTGGCACGTTCTTGAGTCTGTGGTCAAAATCAGTCAGTACATAATGTCCCTTAAAATCACGTAAGAACAGGCGTACTCCCTCTGGAGAACAGCAGATAACTGCTCCTAGATCTTTTAATGTCTTCATACCAAGTAAGTTTTCTGGACATGACTTAGTAAGTAGCAAGTCAGTGGTACGTGACAGTGGACCAACCCCTAGGGAAAATGGTTTTGATACTTCATTAACAATAGGCTTTCCTGAAAATCCCAGGGAAACATTCTGTGAGCCCGAGAGAGGTGCCCCTGGAACCTCGTCATGACTGATGGTAGTTCTGCTCGCCCCTGTGTCAATCAGAAACTTTCGATCCTGACCTAATACACGACTATGTACATACGGACCCTCTTGATCTACAGGTACCTCAATAAGGGGCAAGCCTACTTCCCTCTCGAGGCTGTTTCATGAGAACTGTTGATATTCTGGATAGTCACACTGTGTGTACTGATACATTTGTGGTGTGCCCTGAACAGGCGGTGGTGGAGGAAAATTCGCTACTGTCTGTTGTGTGTTCTGTTGCGTGTTATTCTGTCTAGGAGTGTACTGTCGCTCTTTTGTCTTGCCTGTAGCTATATTGTGTTTCAGAACAGTGCAGTCCTTTACAAAGTGACCTGGTTGTTTGCAATAATTACAGTTCCCTTTGACAGGTGTCGTGTTATGTTTGTTTGAAGTCGCCGGTACCGTCTGGGCAACCAGCACCTTCATTTTTGTCTCTTTCATGCGTCTCTTTTCATGATCCTGCTCTTCTCTAATCCTATTCTGATGATACTGTAGCATCTGTAACATTTGTGAAGGGCTGTTTGCTTGCCAAGTACTCTCAACCTTCAGTACTCTATTCTTGATCTGGGGTAAGGAATTCTCTACTAATTTGCTCACAAAAAGATGTGGAAATGACTCGCTACCAGGCTTAAGGCCACTATTAATAGTAAAACATTTCTCAAATCTAGAATAGAAATCACTTGTGTCCTCGTCTTGCTTTTGTTTACATGCTGAAATAGCATCCCATTCTTCCTTTTTAGTAATCAATAATCTTGGCAAAACTTGTATCAGGAATTCAGGTAGTTCTCTAGCTCTATCTCCAAGACCAACTCCTGGGAGCCTGCCCTTCTCTTCTGTTTCCAATGCATCCCAACTTAACTTTTTCTCACCCACTTCCCAGTCTTTTTCCTTAAGCTTTTCATAAATCCCTGCAGGTAACAGTACTTTTAATAGCTTCAGAATGTCAGCGTATGTATAATCTCCTATGCGGAGGATGTCTTTTAATTCACGGTGAAATCCCCCTGGGTCTTTATCATGACAAGGCAACATCTTTTTCATTTCAAGAATCTCTAGTTTCGTTAAGGGGGTGTAAACATACACCCGTTGTAACTCATTGGCCGCATTCTTAACGGGATGAACCTCTCGTAGGGGGTTCTGTCTGTCTATGTGTACGTTATGTCTATCATGGTGTAAGACTGGAGGCATGTATGTAGTCAGAGAATCTATGTACTTATGTCGTTGATCCAGGATTACATTAATTAATTCAGTACCTAAACCTGTCCATCTATCTAGTAAAATGTCGTCAAGTATTTTATGCAAGTGACCAGGATCAGAATGCTGACTTTTATACAACGTTATCAAGTGTTGAACCATGTAAATACCAGCCAAACGCTGTTCGTTCGGTGGAAGGCTTAAGAAAGTCTGAGCCACTATATCACTGCTATATATATTGGCATTGGACACCCACTGGGTGGCTGACCGGGCCAACTCTATTTCGTGTTGTGTGGGAGGTCTCTCACTCCCTATCCATTGTTTCAGTGCTTTTTCAGTAGCCTGGAATAGAGCTTCAAGGGAATATCTTTCTTTTATAGCTGGCCCTTGTTTACAGTAATCAAGGCACTTGGGTCTGTCAAACTGTCGCGCTTTTCCTACATAATTAATCTTGCCTTTCGGATCCTGACGATCCTCTACCTCTTCGGATGATGACTCGCCCTTCTCGTCAGACTCTTTTCTGTGTCTTTCTATTATTTCTTTTTGTATTTTCTTGTACATGGCATCTATCTGTCCCTGTTTCTCATGTCGACCGGCATCTATGTGATCACTCCATTCTATCAATCCTGATTTTACATCTCCGTCACCTTCGTCTTGTTCCCTTATCAGGCAGTTAATAATAAAACGTAAGACATGGTTCTTAACCCCTACTTTTCTCTGTGCCATGGCTTGTGCTATACTATCTGGTCCCTCCCCCGTTCTAATAAAACGATACATGCTATCTAGGTGATCTTTCATGTCTGGTAATGTCTCTAGATATGCAACAGCTTGTCTTAGTCTACGTGAAATCACGACCATTTAACCCTTTCCTGGTTCTGGATCATATACACAAAATGGAATGGCTGCAACTACAGTAGGCGCCCCTCCCACTGCCCCGGGACCTTTTACGGGCTGCTGCTGGAGTTGCTGGAGCTGATCTGCTGGTGGGGGCGGAGGAAAACCTGCATTAACGTAGTCTGGAAGGGACTCGTCTAGATACGAGGAAATGAACGCATCTGATGCTGTCGGCTTTATTCTATGTACTCTATATGGTACAGGTGGTGGCGTTCGCGGCCTACTGGATCTTTCTGAGGTGGTCACTTTAGCTAGTTCTTCTGACAGAACGGGATAAATACCATTAACAACGGCGTTTCTTTCCCTATCAGTCTGTTCTGTTTTGACACGTTCCCCCTCCTCCCGCAGTTCCTTTTCTCTGGCTTTTTTCCCAGCTTGTCTAATTCTATCTGCTTTATTCAATTCTTTCTCTGTTCTCCTATGTGACTCTTTGCGCCACAATTCGATGGCATCTTTCTGAGAGGGTCTTGACTTCTTTTTCCATAGCGCTTCCTCTACTCTCATAATGCATTCAGAATCCCATGTACCCGAGACAGGCCATCTATACTTTTCCTCCAAGTCCTTGGTGTAGTCTACCCATAAATCTAAAAACAAAATGGCGTCTAGCCCATGCTTATTATACATATAATGACCAGGTGTGTCTCTAGGCGGGATGTTAACTGACTCTTCTAGTATACCTTTTCTGGTCCCTATCTGACGTAACTTTGAAAACAGTGGCATGTTTGAAACCAATATTCACAAAAATAGACTGAAACAATCAACAATCATTCACACACAAACAAATATTAAACACTAAAACAGTTACAACCTAAACTGATACAGAGAGCTAAACATGTACTTGAAAAACTTTATGCACTGAAATACAGTACAACCATACCGGTCTCAAAAATGAGACACGTCTTTACCGTTCCCACGTTTTATCATGGGCCCGTCTTGACCGCGCTCATGTAAATGAGGCACGTCTTGACCGTTTCCACCTTTTACAGTGGACCCGTCTTGAAACTTGATGCATTCCCCATAGTGGTACTCACCGGGAAGCAGGACTTGAAACTTGAAGGCCTCGAACTTCTACGCATGCGCCTTGGAACAGGTGGACCTCTGGAGACCTCGGACCTTGCTCTCTAACGGGCTGGGCTCTGGTTTGAGACGATCCGCGTGCCTCACCGCCTCACATGGATGCCTGGTCGCAGTCCGTCCTCCTCCTGGGCCTGAGGGAGTAGCGGGAAATCCCAATGGCGTGTACACTTTAAAGTCCGTCACGGCTGTGGAAGGGGGCAAGGCAAAGACTAGACCAACAACTCCGGCGAGTGGGGAAAGGGACATGTCCCTGTTCAAGGGCGCCAATTAATGTGGTAAATAAAATATTACCCTGGCAGAATTTCTAGGCATTAACAAAGTATCATGCATCAAATGAGAGACAGGATCCGTGGTGTCCAAGTTAGAATGGGCTTTATTCCAATAACTCGAGTCAAAGGGAGAATATGTTCCATCACCTCTGAGGTTCAGGAAGAGTCTTCTAACATTTAATAACAATGAACAGAATATATACATTTTACTCCTTGTACATAGGGAGGAGCGCTCCAGGCAGAGCAAGAAAGAAAGAGATAAGAGCATGTGGGCGTGTATGAGGGTGCATGAGGGTGTACACTTGATGAGTCATAGGTAGGTGATAGGTAGGTGTCATAGGTGGGTGGGTACTTGGAGTAGGAGTTTGCATGACCAGCTGGAACTCTGCCCTAATTGTGCAACTTGAGTATGACGTGTAATTGACGTGTAAATGGGAGGAGAGCTGACTTTCGGCCTAGCAGAGAAATCTCTTGTGTCAGGGCGACTTGAGCACGTCTGGTACAGCTGATATCTAGAGTCAGGGGATGTTTTATCTGAAGCAAAGGTTGTTCATCACTAGAAATAAAGAAAAAGCATATATTTCTCCGTTCATTGCATGGGGGCTGAGACAGAGAGTTAGGCCTTATCTGTCGCGGACGGGTTCTGTTTGCTTTTCCTCACCGGGCAGGGATGCCACTCTGTACAGCAAACAGATAACTGTTATTCATAATAATGTCTTGGCAGGCTTCTTGCTGACGTGACTGCAGTTTTCAGTGTGCCAGGAGTCATGAAAACAATATTTCAGAAAGTGGCTTCAGGCTCAACCACAAAAAAAGGGTTCAGTACGACATTTATTTTAAAAGTGCACAATGCAAAATGCAAAAACATGGGCCTTCATGTTAGCTTAATGTTTGGGAGACTTGATGACTTGATGACTTGCAGGACATGTTTGCAGAGGCCTAGTGATTCAGGCCACTACGAGAAATATGCATGGGTGACATGCACATGTATGTAACATAGGGTGTATGTAGTGGACATTTTGGTCAGGCAAAATATCATTTTCCTCAGGTTGGTGGTCGTATTTGGGATCCGCTTTCCTTGTTTCGGGTAACACGTTTTTTTCCGATCCCTGCGCAGTTTGCGCAGGGATCGGAATTACAAGTTTTGTGTTAATTACCTGATAATCTGCAATTTGCCTTAGGTAAAAATTGGCATCTATAACCTGCCCAAATTTTCCCAGAGGTGGGGAGTTGCCCCATAATTACCGGTACATGCATATTTTGATATGTGAAACACCAAATTCGGCATGTTTAGCCTCGTTTAAAGAACACAACTTTAAATCAGTTTGTTCCAGCTTGTAATAGCCATGGAAAGGAATGTGGGATCTGCCCCTTACGGACACCAACTGCTGGAGTCAGTATCAAAGGGTCGCCTCTTCCCCGCTTTCCAAGAAGCAGACTCAGTTATAGGTGAGACTCTATGTGTGGGTGGCTGTGTGTGTGTGTGGGGGTGGCTCTGTGTGTGTGTGTGTGGCTCTGTGTGTGTGTGGCTCTGTGTGTGTGTGTGGCTCTGTGTGTGTGTAGCTCTGTGTGTGTGTGGCTCTGTGTGGATAGCTTTTTTTGTAGGTGGCTCTATGTGTGGGTGGCTCTGTCTGTGTGAGGGTGGCTCTGTGTAGGTTATGTTATGTTATGTTATGTTACACATATTTGTATTGCGCACAGCTGCCCCAGCTAAGGGGCGTCCTGGCGCATGGCAGGAAATATGCAGCACCTACCGGGAACACAACAGATAAAATGAAGAAAATTTATTAAAAGAGAAAGGTTTTTAAAGCTTTACGAAAAGCTAGCAGATCGTCAAGTAACCGCAATTCAACTGGGAGGGCATTCCAAAGCTCAGCTGCTCTGACCCGGAAGGATCGGCCACCAATCCGACACAGCCTGTATCGAGGGATCACAACAAGAGCTTGGCCCCCAGATCTCAAAGTGCGGGTAGGAACATACCAGGACAGAAGATCCGCAAGGATTTGCGGACCTCCTCCCCTCAAGATCTTGAACGCCAGACACAGCACTTTAAACTGGATACGTGACTTAATAGGCAGCCAGTGCAGCGATCTCAGTGTGCCCGAGACGGAACTCGTTCGAGGTAAGCCGACAATGGCTCTCGCCGCGGCATTCTGCACGCGTTGGAGGCGGGTGATCTCAGCCACATTGGTCCCTACCAGGAGAGAGCTAGCATAGTCCAGGTGAGATAACACAGTAGCCTGGACTATCAGCTGCCTGGTACCATGGTCAAAGAACTTCAGAATGGGACGCAACGACCGCAAGATGCCAAAACAGCAGGCCGCGCTTTTCTTCGAATGGCCCACAAAACTAAGAGCAGGGTCCATCCATACTCCCAAGTTCTTTAGTTCAGTGACCGGACAGGGGACCGGCCCCAGTTCAGCGGGCCACCACCTGTCCCCCCACAGATCCGCCCCCCTACCGACGATCATGATCTCTGTTTTCTTAGCGTTGAGCTGGAGACAGTTGTTCTTCATCCAGCTTGCCACCGCCCTAAGTCCACTCTGGAACCTGGGGGCATCCTGGTCCGCATCTCCGCTGAGCGTAACCGCTAGCTGAGTGTCGTCAGCATATGAGACCATGGTCATGTCCCATTGCTTGACGACCTCAGCCAGCGGTCTCACGTAAAGATTGAACAGCGTGGGTCTCAGCGAGGAGCCTTGCGGGACCGGGACGGGTTAGGTGGCTCTGTGTGTGTGGGTGGCTTTATGTGAATGACTCAGTGTGGGTGGCTCTGTGTGGGTGGCTCTGTATGTGTGTGTGGGTGGCTTTGTGTGTGTGGCTCTGTGTGGGTGTAAATGCAATAGGTCATGCATTTGCGAGCGATTAAGCTATTGGCATTGTAAATGACAATGCCATTTATTTAACGATTAAGCTATTGGCAATGTAAATGACAATGCCATTTCTTTATGATTAAAAAAAAACACCCAAAAAAAATGTCATGAGCAATGCCAATAGCTCTACCTTTAATAATGCCGAGACCATTGCATTGTAAATGCTTGTTTATATACTGTTGCCCCTTGTGACAGCCAGTTGTATCATCAGCTTAAAAGACTGCCTCGTTTGATTTATCTCTGCCGTTTGTGTTTTCTTTCGCAGTGGGCACTTCCTATTTTCAAACAGTGTTTTCTTTACCAAGGAATTAATCTTCCTAAATGCAAGATTGTTGCGGGACCCCTTAAGCCACGTGTTATACTTTGTAGCAGTTCATTTTACAAGTAGAGGGAAATAACACCGGCGGTCACTCTTACCCGCTCGAAGTTTTCTGTGTGGTTCCCCGTCCTCCGAAAGGGTTCTTCGCAGTTGTTTTCCTTCGTTCTTGGGCTTCTGGAGCTCCCGCTCAGTTGTTAAACCTTCCCTTTCCACCGATCCTTTTCTGGCTCACAGAGTTTCCATTACTCGCGGCGGCTGCCTCGCATCTTCTGTAATATCCACCTGCAGTGTGACCCTTCTCGATGCTGGCGCTCCAGTGTGGGGCGGTGCGTTTTTCCGGCGGGTCTAGCTGGTATTAAATTATTACAGTTCAATCCACAGATTGTTTTAAAAACACACTAACTCGTGGTTCTTGCAAGCTTAAAGCGGCTTTATTTCACAAGCTTGTCTTGCCCAACGCTTTTCGCCTTTACACAAGGCTTGATCACGGGATGTGCAGCACTTGAAACAGATTTCTTTTATCTCTATAGGCACACAGTTACTTCCTGTTTATAGTGAAGTGCATTGTGGTTGGTGTGGTTCTACATTTCCTCAACACTTACAAACATGTAAGTTCCAAAATTAACAGTGCTCTGTTATAAGTGCAGTAAGTGAGTTTAAAACAATTTATGCAGAGGCAAAGCATTCGCATAGAATTTAGTGTCTAAAATAAACAATGTATAATCAATTCTACTCTCTAGTGAGTCATTATATACTCATTCATTCACTACAGATATCTCTGACAGTTTTTGTCTTAGGAGATTTGGGGTATTCATAGAGTTTAATACTCTTTGTTAACCCTATGATTGGAATGTTCATTCAGTAGCCTTTCTTTGTATGTATGTGTATCTATCTATCTATCTATCTATCTATCCATCCATCCATCCATCCATCCATCCATCCATCCATCATCCATCCATCCATCCATCCATCCATCCATCCATCCATCCATCCATCCATCCATCCATCCATCCATCTATCCATCTATCTATCTATCTATCTATCTATCTATCTATCTATCTATCTATCTATCTATCTATCTATCTATCTATCTATCTATCTATCTATCTATCTATCTATCTATCTATCTATCTATCTATCTATCTATCTATCTATCTATCTATCTATCTATCTATCTATCTATCTATCTATCTCCAGGTTTCACCCAATCTGCCAAAACTCAGGACGGGTGCTTTCTCCTGCAAACGTGAGGGTAAATCACGTACAATACTCCAGCTCCAAAAACAAGCACACAGCACTCACGGGACATTGGTTGTTTTAATTAAAGCAAATACATTTCGGCGCACTGTCTTATTCAGTGCTCATTCAAATGCCATCAAAATTACACAAGTTTAAATTGCTTCACGGGTGATTTAATTGGAGGAATGCATGGAATAAACAACAACGAAGGACTGACAGAGTTCTTGGTGCAAATACCGATGTTGTGGCAGCCATGTCAATGGATATGCATGCAGACATAATACTAATGGTAGGATTTGGGGCATCTAGTAGTGATCCCAACCCAGATATCATCAGTAGTGTACACTCCTTCAAGGAGCCAAGAAAGAGCTGAATTTGCAAAATGAGAGGTGACAGCCACATGATCCACCTACATCAAGAGTTGGCTTCCATCATGCTGAAAAGGAGGAGAGATTTCAGAACGATCATTGCAATTCTACAAGCAATGAGGATATACAAGAGGACCCACTACTGCTTGATTTCTTTTTGGCAGGAGCAAAAACCGATGGTCGAATCTTTCAGAGAGGCCTGAGAAATCATAGATCTCACTGAAGAGGTTAGAGAAGTCTCTGAAAGAGAACTGCACAAGAACATCCCTCTAGAAATCAGACCACTTTGGTAGAGGGTGAAGTCATATAAGAAGATGAAGAAGAACCCGTCACTAAAGGTCATTCCCACAGGCAAGACAAGAATGCTACATACAACACCTGAAAGCTGCAGGCAGAAAACAGGAGGCCTCTTGCAGCATGAAGGAGCCAGCTTCTAGTTTCAAGAAGATAATCTCAGTGCGTAACACATAGTATGTACTTAGATGTAAAAGCCCATTCAGGGCTCAATTGTGTGAGTAGTGCATAACACAAAGTATGTATTTACCCATCCAGGCTATTGTAAAGGGAGGTGTCTTAGAAGGTGGTTATAATGAGACATGCCAGGACTTAGAGGGTTTGGCGGGAAGGAATAGGAATATGGGAGGTCTCGACCTATGACTTAAATCTCGATTGACTCTGCAAATCTAATTGGGCCTTTAGCTAGTGGGCTTACACCAGAAGTAAAATAGTTACTAGAGGATTTTTGACTTGACATTTATGTTGTTTAGGATTGTATAGTAGTTAGTTGTGATGTGGGGATGTTGCCATTGGTGGGAAGAGAGCGTTTGCTGAGATGAGTGCCATTTTAGATAGCTCCAATCCCAATGCCTTCTTAAGACTGTTTTCTGTGTGTGACTGAAACCACTCAGTTTTAAAGCCAGGAGCCTAAATACTTCAATGAAACATCTTGCAGAGCTGAATCTATTGTGAAACACAAAATGTGATCATTGTCTTATACAAAAAATGCATCTGCTGATGAAGGCTCTCTTTCAACTTAGTCTAAATGTAGTATATGTCCTCTTAGGAGGGGTGGTGATTGTTGTAACAGAAAGGTGCACCTCTGAAATTGTGATGGCTTTGCCAGATAACTAGAATGAGATAGTCATTGCAAGGTGAGGGAGGACAAATCCTTGAATGATAACATTGTAAGCAGAACATTGTGAAACTTTGGTTTTACTGTAATTTGAATTGTTACAAGAAAAATCATCAAATGGTAATTAAGAAGCCCAGTCATCTTGGTGGTATTGCAGTAACACTGTTACACCTTTAATTAGTTATCTCTTTTTGCCCCATCAGATTGAGGGGAATAACCAGAAGAGTGCAAGCTTGTTTAATTCCTAAAACCTTCCAAAGAGTTTTCCACAAATATGAAAGATATTGGGTTCTTTTGTCAGAAATTATTGATTGTGGTAACCCATGTAGATCAGAAATGTCTGTCAGAAATCACTGAGCCATTCCTTTAGCAGTAGGTAACTTAAGCAAAGGAGAAAAATGAGCTATCCTTGAGAAATGATGTCATAATTATAAATTGAAATCCTGAGGAGGGTGGAAGATCCGTTATCAAGTCAGTAGAGAGAATATACCAAGGTTCAGGAGCTACTGGTAGAGGCTGCAGATATACAAATGTTTGGAGAAAGCACCATTAGGGAACCAATAAATCCCCTCAATTTCAAAGGATCCCCAGAGAAATGTGGTGCAGAAAATGGGACCACCAGGATGTAACACTAGGTTCTCATTTAGTGCCCTACTTTCAAAACAAAGTTGTTGCAATTGTTGAGACAGGTCCCGAGAAGGATTGATAGCAAGGGCATACTGTGGGATCATTGACGTTGCAATCTGTTAAAGACTGGATGCTGTGAAAATATTTCTAGTTTCACTATTGATCGCCGGATGTAAGGGTGACTCCTAGCAGCCACAGTACCACCCTGCACTTAATATACATGTGAAATATGCCAAGGGTCTCCTTAAGAGAGTTCCATTGAGAAGGGAAATGCGGCACAGGGCAGATAAAACTTCCTGGGCAAGATGAGTTGTTCTTAATTGAAGATGATGAATGTTAAAAAAGTTGTTGAGCAAGGCACCAAAACTACCCTGAGACAGGGCAAAGCAAGAGCCCTGCATAATGTCTTCTAGGTGAGGAAATCCAGTTAGAAAACGGGGTGATGAAATTGTTGAAAAATTGTTGCGACACAAATGTTTCTGACCAAGCTCTCTTTATATATGTTCTAGGCAGTAAATTACATGATAGGATTTTTTTTTTGGCATATCATGGATTGGGAAACTCAAACAGGAAACACTGATAATGAGACCATCTTGGATAGGAATAGAGTTAAGGAAAGCCATGCCTTAATCTTTAGGAGAATGGTGTTTCCTTGAGTCGGAAGGTGTAAGAAGAACCTTCTGCTTAACTTCTCTCCTTGATTTCATACTCCCTTACCATTCCTGCTAATTCTCAGCACTGCACATGAGAGAGCTCAGCTCCATCAGGAAACTCCCCAATCTTTTGTGACCATGGAAGCACTGACACAGGCAAACCTGACTGGGCGGAGCAGTAGCAAAGTCCTCACTGTGCACCGAGTGTAAGGGCCAAAGATGGCAGAAGTGAGAGCATTTTTAAAGGTGCAGATGAAGGAGCTACTAGGGGTGTATAAAAGGAATGAGCTGCCAAGTGAGGAAGAATGGGCCTGGTTATTAAACTAGCTGAACATGCCAGATTCAGGACCAAACAGCATTATTATATTGAAAGAAAGAGAGCTGGTCCTTTATTAGCTTGTAAACTTTGGGCACAAACTATTAGAAAAAGGATAGCTGGGTAAAAGACTGGACCTGGAACTTGAGTTCAGATGACTCAGGAACAGCAGAAGCACGTAATCAGCGCAGGACTGGAACGGGAAAGAGGGGTGGAACTAAGGTTTAAAAACAGGTGAACTGCAGTGTTCGGGATCACGCCCGAGCGAGTAGGTGAGGAGTAGGACGGTGTCAAAGCAGAATGAAGGATTGTAAGCAGGTACGTTAGAGACACTTATTTAAAGAGGGAAATGAAAGCATAATGTGAACATTGGCAGAACGGTCTCTGTTTAAATATAGCAGGGAGGTCTTTGAAACGCTGTAAGATATGTTGGGAAATGCAAAGTAAATATGTACCGGGAGCCATATGTAGCTGGAACTTACAACTGACTAGTGAAATTAAATGTAAAGAATGGTGTTGAAAAGCATACAATAAGAAGATGTTACATTAATATATTTGCATATTGTAATTTTCAGTGACCCCTGACGAAGAGCCATGTAGGCTTGAAATGCATTGGGAGTGAATAAACTGCTTTTTTAAGAACCTGGCTCTATTACGTGTTTTTGAAAAAGGTTCGGAAGGACCATCTTTAACGCAAGAAACTTGGGAAATTGCCTAAATTCCTCACTTGTGGATAGTGACTATGTATAAGTTTAAGTGGACAAACAAGATGATAAAGCACGCCGAAAAAATGAAAAATCAAGAAAATGGATTAAATGTGAAGAAATAATGGATAGCCAAAGCGGCATTTCGCAGTGCTAGAGGCTTGGGACACAGAGTTGTCCCATTTTTTTGATGTTGTTTAGTTTAAACACGTGACGGTTGGGCTGAGCATGTTTTCCTCTGAGCACGCACAGTTAAAACAGTAAAAAAGTATTTGACGAACTTTTGAGAACTATTGCAAATAAGCGGAGTGCAACCCATCCCCATATGATGTCTTGTATAACTTAGCCCTGGGGTTTGCACCCATAATTAAACGGTAGATGAAGCATAGAATCAACGTGTCTTTACATTACATTCCACACGTGAGACGGAACATCAGTGTTCGTAAAGCATGTTTTGGCGCAGAGAAACATAACTTCACTGAATATGTAGCAATGCTAAATCTCCATATTTATATTGAGCACAACAGACTCTGAGTTATCTCGCATGTTTTTAATGATATGTAAATATTTTGCATAATTCATAGGCACCGGGTCATGCTGTAGAAGGGAATGATGCATTATGGGAATTAGAGTGTTTGACAGCACAAATGAGTGATAGATGGAGGTCAGGTGATCACTACGTAATCAGCGCAGGACTGGAACGGGAAAGAGGGGTGGAACTAAGGTTTAAAAACAGGTGAACTGCAGTGTTCGGGATCACGCCCTAGCGAGTAGGTGAGGAGTAGGACGGTGTCAAAGCAGAATGAAGGATTGTAAGCAGGTACGTTAGAGACACTGATTTAAAGAGGGAAATGAAAGCATAACGTGAACATTGGCAGAACGGTCTCTGTTTAAATATAGCAGGGAGGTCTTTGAAACGCTGTAAGATATGTTGGGAAATGCAAAGTAAATATGTACCGGGAGCCATATGTAGCTGGAACTTACAACTGACTAGTGAAATTAAATGTAAAGAATGGTGTTGAAAAGCATACAATAAGAAAATGTTACATTAATATATTTGCATATTGTAATTTTCAGTGACCCCTGACGAAGAGCCATGTAGGCTTGAAATGCATTGGGAGTGAATAAACTGCTTTTTTAAGAACCTGGCTCTATTACGTGTTTTTGAAAAAGGTTCGGAAGGACCATCTTTAACGCAAGAAACTTGGGAAATTGCCTAAATTCCTCACTTGTGGATTGTGACTATGTATAAGTTTAAGTGGACAAACAAGATGATAAAGCACGACGAAAAAATGAAAAATCAAGAAAATGGATTAAATGTGAAGAAATAATGGATAGCCAAAGCGGCATTTCGCAGTGCTAGAGGCTTGGGACACAGAGTTGTCCCATTTTTTTGATGTTGTTTAGTTTAAACACGTGACGGTTGGGCTGAGCACGTTTTCCTCTGAGCACGCACAGTTAAAACAGTAAAAAAGTATTTGACGAACTTTTGAGAACTATTGCAAATAAGCGGAGTGCAACCCATCCCCATATGATGTCTTGTATAACTTAGCCCTGGGGTTTGCACCCATAATTAAACGGTAGATGAAGCATAGAATCAACGTGTCTTTACATTACATTCCACACGTGAGACGGAACATCAGTGTTTGTAAAGCATGTTTTGGCGCAGAGAAACATAACTTCACTGAATATGTAGCAATGCTAAATCTCCATATTTATATTGAGCACAACAGACTCTGAGTTATCTCGCATGTTTTTAATGATATGTAGATATTTTGCATAATTCATAGGCCCCGGGTCACGCTGTAGAAGGGAATGATGCATTATGGGAATTAGAGTGTTTGACAGCGCAAATGAGTGATAGATGGAGGTCAGGTGATCACTACGTAATCAGCGCAGGACTGGAACGGGAAAGAGGGGTGGAACTAAGGTTTAAAAACAGGTGAACTGCAGTGTTCGGGATCACGCCCTAGCGAGTAGGTGAGGAGTAGGACGGTGTCAAAGCAGAATGAAGGATTGTAAGCAGGTACGTTAGAGACACTGATTTAAAGAGGGAAATGAAAGCATAACGTGAACATTGGCAGAACGGTCTCTGTTTAAATATAGCAGGGAGGTCTTTGAAACGCTGTAAGATATGTTGGGAAATGCAAAGTAAATATGTACCGGGAGCCATATGTAGCTGGAACTTACAACTGACTAGTGAAATTAAATGTAAAGAATGGTGTTGAAAAGCATACAATAAGAAGATGTTACATTAATATATTTGCATATTGTAATTTTCAGTGACCCCTGACGAAGAGCCATGTAGGTTTGAAATGCATTGGGAGTGAATAAACTGCTTTTTTAAGAACCTGGCTCTATTACGTGTTTTTGAAAAAGGTTCGGAAGGACCATCTTTAACGCAAGAAACTTGGGAAATTGCCTAAATTCCTCACTTGTGGATTGTGACTATGTATAAGTTTAAGTGGACAAACAAGATGATAAAGCACGACGAAAAAATGAAAAATCAAGAAAATGGATTAAATGTGAAGAAATAATGGATAGCCAAAGCGGCATTTCGCAGTGCTAGAGGCTTGGGACACAGAGTTGTCCCATTTTTTTGATGTTGTTTAGTTTAAACACGTGACGGTTGGGCTGAGCACGTTTTCCTCTGAGCACGCACAGTTAAAACAGTAAAAAAGTATTCGACGAACTTTTGAGAACTATTGCAAATAAGCGGAGTGCAACCCATCCCCATATGATGTCTTGTATAACTTAGCCCTGGGGTTTGCACCCATAATTAAACGGTAGATGAAGCATAGAATCAACGTGTCTTTACATTACATTCCACACGTGAGACGGAACATCAGTGTTCGTAAAGCATGTTTTGGCGCAGAGAAACATAACTTCACTGAATATGTAGCAATGCTAAATCTCCATATTTATATTGAGCACAACAGACTCTGAGTTATCTCGCATGTTTTTAATGATATGTAGATATTTTGCATAATTCATAGGCACCGGGTCACGCTGTAGAAGGGAATGATGCATTATGGGAATTAGAGTGTTTGACAGCGCAAATGAGTGATAGATGGAGGTCAGGTGATCACTACGTAATCAGCGCAGGACTGGAACGGGAAAGAGGGGTGGAACTAAGGTTTAAAAACAGGTGAACTGCAGTGTTCGGGATCACGCCCTAGCGAGTAGGTGAGGAGTAGGACGGTGTCAAAGCAGAATGAAGGATTGTAAGCAGGTACGTTAGAGACACTGATTTAAAGAGGGAAATGAAAGCATAACGTGAACATTGGCAGAACGGTCTCTGTTTAAATATAGCAGGGAGGTCTTTGAAACGCTGTAAGATATGTTGGGAAATGCAAAGTAAATATGTACCGGGAGCCATATGTAGCTGGAACTTACAACTGACTAGTGAAATTAAATGTAAAGAATGGTGTTGAAAAGCATACAATAAGAAGATGTTACATTAATATATTTGCATATTGTAATTTTCAGTGACCCCTGACGAAGAGCCATGTAGGTTTGAAATGCATTGGGAGTGAATAAACTGCTTTTTTAAGAACCTGGCTCTATTACGTGTTTTTGAAAAAGGTTCGGAAGGACCATCTTTAACGCAAGAAACTTGGGAAATTGCCTAAATTCCTCACTTGTGGATTGTGACTATGTATAAGTTTAAGTGGACAAACAAGATGATAAAGCACGACGAAAAAATGAAAAATCAAGAAAATGGATTAAATGTGAAGAAATAATGGATAGCCAAAGCGGCATTTCGCAGTGCTAGAGGCTTGGGACACAGAGTTGTCCCATTTTTTTGATGTTGTTTAGTTTAAACACGTGACGGTTGGGCTGAGCACGTTTTCCTCTGAGCACGCACAGTTAAAACAGTAAAAAAGTATTCGACGAACTTTTGAGAACTATTGCAAATAAGCGGAGTGCAACCCATCCCCATATGATGTCTTGTATAACTTAGCCCTGGGGTTTGCACCCATAATTAAACGGTAGATGAAGCATAGAATCAACGTGTCTTTACATTACATTCCACACGTGAGACGGAACATCAGTGTTCGTAAAGCATGTTTTGGCGCAGAGAAACATAACTTCACTGAATATGTAGCAATGCTAAATCTCCATATTTATATTGAGCACAACAGACTCTGAGTTATCTCGCATGTTTTTAATGATATGTAGATATTTTGCATAATTCATAGGCACCGGGTCACGCTGTAGAAGGGAATGATGCATTATGGGAATTAGAGTGTTTGACAGCGCAAATGAGTGATAGATGGAGGTCAGGTGATCACTACGTAATCAGCGCAGGACTGGAACAGGAAAGAGGGGTGGAACTAAGGTTTAAAAACAGGTGAACTGCAGTGTTCGGGATCACGCCCTAGTGAGTAGGTGAGGAGTAGGACGGTGTCAAAGCAGAATGAAGGATTGTAAGCAGGTACGTTAGAGACACTGATTTAAAGAGGGAAATGAAAGCATAACGTGAACATTGGCAGAACGGTCTCTGTTTAAATATAGCAGGGAGGTCTTTGAAACGCTGTAAGATATGTTGGGAAATGCAAAGTAAATATGTACCGGGAGCCATATGTAGCTGGAACTTACAACTGACTAGTGAAATTAAATGTAAAGAATGGTGTTGAAAAGCATACAATAAGAAGATGTTACATTAATATATTTGCATATTGTAATTTTCAGTGACCCCTGACGAAGAGCCATGTAGGCTTGAAATGCATTGGGAGTGAATAAACTGCTTTTTTAAGAACCTGGCTCTATTACGTGTTTTTGAAAAAGGTTCGGAAGGACCATCTTTAACGCAAGAAACTTGGGAAATTGCCTAAATTCCTCACTTGTGGATTGTGACTATGTATAAGTTTAAGTGGACAAACAAGATGATAAAGCACGACGAAAAAATGAAAAATCAAGAAAATGGATTAAATGTGAAGAAATAATGGATAGCCAAAGCGGCATTTCGCAGTGCTAGAGGCTTGGGACACAGAGTTGTCCCATTTTTTTGATGTTGTTTAGTTTAAACACGTGACGGTTGGGCTGAGCACGTTTTCCTCTGAGCACGCACAGTTAAAACAGTAAAAAAGTATTTGACGAACTTTTGAGAACTATTGCAAATAAGCGGAGTGCAACCCATCCCCATATGATGTCAGGAACAGCAGAAGCATTTTGTAAAAAAATACTGCTGTAAGTAATTGGATTATTAATTGTGGTGAGTCACTACCTACAGCAAGGAATAATCACAACCTTTGTCAGGGTGAACCCTCAAAGTCAAAAAATTAACCTGAGCGTAACCCCCTTGCACAGACTAGACAGGCTTAAATTGGGGCAGTGTGTAATGTATTTATGCACACCAAAACAGAAGAAAAGTAAAAATACAAAACAATAAAAATCTCAAACCGAGTTAGAATGACAGAGCAAAATTTCATAAATAAAATTACATCGAAATGATAGAAATCATATACGGAAATATGAATTTTAAAATGTTTAAGTAGTACTAGCGCCAAGAAGCACAAAGTGCCAATGATAGTCAATGGTTGCAGTAGACAGTACCCTAGCTACAGCTTGGGGCTGGCTGCAATGGAGAGCTGGCCAGATAAACCAAGCAGGTTCCTCCTCGTCAAAGAATTTACATTCTGACATATGACCTTTCAGTCACAATAGACCCCAGTCGCACACTTCTGAAGCCCCCCAGGACCTCAGTGGAGGCACTTAAATACTCAGAGGGTGCCAGGCAAAGGCCACCTGTGGGCTCTAGTTCAGCTCCAGTTGCCACTGGTGAGCTGGGCAGGTGCATGAAAGACCTCTTGTAGCTTGTTTTATCCCTGAAGCTTGAACAGGAGGTCAGACTTATGGCCCTTGAAGTCCACTTCTTGGTCCTGGTTTCAAGAGGCAGCAGGTCCAGTCCTTCAGGGCTCCTCTCAGGTCACAAACAGCAGTTCCAGTCCTCTTCAGTTCTTCCTCAGGTCCGGAAACTGCTGAAGTGGGTGCCTGGAGAAACCACATGTATGCTTGGCACAAGCTTGTCAGTGGAAATGACTCCTGAGCATGTCCTAACCAATGGGGTAAGCGTTCCTGGGGCCAACTCGATCCATTCTGCGCTTTTTCAACAAGTCAAAAGTACTCAGTCACACTAAAGTTGTACTCAGAGGGCTAGAGGTGTGTGTGGGGAGTATAGTATGGCAATCCTAGTGTCCTAAGCAAAACCAAAGGAAATGATGGACGGAGCGTTGACAATACAAGCACTCACCCCCAGTCAACTGATCTGGGTTTAATCCATCACCATTCTTTAGCCCACTCTGCCACCCCAGTTCAGACCAAATGCAAATCAGTCTGACCCTGTGCCTCATGGGAACAGTCCAGCCCGAACTGCCAAGCCATGCCTTCCCTGGACCGGAAACAAGCTTCCCAGGACCAGTTTCTGGCATTGCAGCCGTCTTCAGCCGGGCTTGCTTGAATCCAGTGGCAAAGTGAGCAAGGGACTCACGTCTGAGCATACCCTGCCAACTTATGGCGAACAAAGCAAAACCAAAGGAAATGATGGACGGAGCGTTGACAATACAAGCAACGCTCCCACACCTAACATTAAATCCAGTTCGGGGCCGCCACTCTACCCACAATAAGCCCAGAGATAGAAGTCTGGTAGAAAAAAAGTTGGAGTTTTCTAGGAACCAGACAGTGGATACACAAAAAGTGCCTTAGAATCATGTCCTGTACCTTGTAAGTGCAGCTCAAGTATTATATGTAAGCCCAGCAGACCTGTCAAGCAGTATTTGACACTGTAATGTTAAAAAGGATGCTCACTACTCCCACGGTGGATATGCTGTGAGGTTCAGATAAATCATCCCTGCCCATTCAGCCCAGCGTATTCTTTGCACCCGTGGGGCATTTCACAATTTTTTACACCTATTCAAATGCTAATTCCTGGCTGGGAGAAGAGCAAATGCAAATTAGCCCTCAAGTGCTTCAGGCAGGGAAAATGCAACTTTCTAAAAGTTACTTTTTCTTAATTGTTAATAAAAACCTGACCTCATTATTGAATTGGATTTTTAATAACTACTAAAAATAGATGTTTAATTATTTTTCGAGCTATTTCTGAGATACAGTATTAGGATTTTAATCTGTACTTCGCTTCTCTACATAGGACAGCTGGACTACCACAGTGGAAAAAAGGTTTTGGGTGCTAGTCGCTGTAAGGACATGTTAACATTAAATTTCTGCATATCCTACGTTTACATATCATGCACCCTGCGGGGGTAACTGATTAATATTTCAAAAGGAGGTTTTACACTGTGAAATGTGTTTATTTTGATGGGTTGAATTGCAGACTTTAAACTGCCGCAGTCAGGTTACAAAGGTAGGCCTGAAGCCATGTTTTACACTATCACTGTAGTGGATGGCACAAGAGGTGCTGTGGACTGCAGCACCTATTGTGCCATCAACTTCATTGGATACATCCACTCAACTACAGCTCTGGTGGATTACCAGTGACATTTAACTTACAGACCCTGGGTACATTTTGTACCGTAGACTTGGAACTTATCTGTAAGTTAAATATGCCAATTAGGAATGTGCCAGTTTTACCTTGTTCAAAGGGGGAGCACAGGCAGGGTTAAAGTGCACAGAGTTCTGAAGCCAGCAAAAATATAAGATCCAGCAAAAGTTGAAAAATACAGGGTGACCAGGCAGAAAAGGCAGATTTCTTACAGCTGCCTGCATAAGTTAGAAGATTCAGCCAGAGACCAAATCCCAATATATTTAGAATCCACTCAGTTACAATCACTGACTTCTGGCCAATCCTAGAGATTGGACCAGCCCATACATTTAGAGGAGTTCAATGCATCAATAGCCCGACTAAACATGTGTAAAACTGTAGCCTGGCTAAGTTCTTGTTTTTCAAATCATTTTCTTAACCACTTGCTCCCGAATTAGGGCAGTTTAACTTATTTGTGGATTCCAGGAACATCTCTGCAATTATAAGGGAATCACAGTTGATATTAATTCCAAAACTCTGGAAAGATCCCACTCTCTATGGACCTTCTAAACGGGTCCCCTCAATGCAAAGTGAGGCCCACTGCTTCTGGGTCGTATTGACCTGGATCATTATGGTTTTGTGCTTACCAGGCGGCAAAAGGACAATACTAAAAAGGGCTTACTTATAGTTATAATTCACAGAATATGGGTGGAAACTATTTTGCTATGAATGAATGCAGAAAATACATTCAAAAAATTGAATTGGTATTTCTCAGAGTGACATTAGAGACATTTATGGCCTGGTTACGACCTTTCAGCAGAGCGGTGGCGCGGCGCGGTAACCCACAAACCGTGCAGTTATGATTAATGTTACTACAGGTTCTTCTCCCCATTGACGTTCACAAGGTAACTATACATGGATGCCACTTTCCACAATGCTGTTCACGTTTACTTGGAACCTTTAACGTAATTTATCCAGAGGCGTACTTATAGACCTGTCAGCCTTAGGGTGGTCTTCTGCCTAAACATTTTGCCTTCTCCCTTCCTGTTTTACTGAATTTGTTTTTGATGGCCTCAGGACTTTGTGCACTTTATGCCTGCTAACCAGTGCTGAAGGGCTTGTGCTCAATCCCTAAAACATGGTAAAACTGTCTTACACCTGGTTGGTGTAGGAAGATGGAGTATTATGTGGTAATGCTGGTTAGGCCTCACCATGCAATACTCACACAATACCCCAAAGATGGTCCTTGGATCCACAATAATAAATCCTTAGCTCAGTCCTGATAGAGTGGCAAAAAGCAGTCAGGCTGTACTAGAAGAACATGGGCTAAGCATTTCAAAGTGCCAACATGGACGATAAGTAATTGACATGACTTGAAAGAAATCCAACACCAATTTATAAAAATAAAGCAGATATTTATGTAAATTTAGACATATGGATGAAGGTTTTACGGAGTTCCCTCGTAGTGCAGTGTTGAGTAAGGAGGGTGGGTACCGGACTGGCTCCCAACAAGTCTTGGCAGCGGTAAGCCAGCAGAAAGTTATTTTGTGATCCGGGGAAAAATGGTAGCTGCCTGAAACGGAGGCTAGGACTACATTTCCCACAATGCACTGGACCATCTACCTCTGGGCGGATCCTCCGAGGGCCCGATGGCCGTCTATTCTTTTGGTTCTGGTATGTTTTGTTTGCCTGTAGTATGTAGGGGAGCAGTGTCACTAGTCCAGGGACGTCGTATGATGCCTTTGGCTCTCAAAGGGGTCCCTATGTAGGGGGAAACCGAGCTTTGGTACAGGACAAGTCACAGTCATGCAGTGCCAGGAAGGTTGCCACAGGTACAGAGTATCATGCCTTTGGTTTATTCAGCTTCTGTTGTCACAGACTCTGGTCTCTTCTTGTGTCTTTTGTTGCAAGTCAGATCAGAACTGAGGTTCTGATGTCAGGGGTAGACCTTAAATCCTATATTTAGGGGCGTTAGGGGTGTGGGTGCAAGTAGCCAATGGGCTGCAAGCCACATCTGCTAATCTGCATCTGAGATTACCACATCTGGGGGTGTAGGTTACATTTTCTACCCAGAACCCGCTATTCTACAACTTTTAAAAATGTCCTGTTTACTTGGGTCACTCAGTGTGGCACAAACAGTGCTTAGAACCTGGTGACCCCTTTAACACCCATGACCTGGTACCACTGGTACCATATACTAGGGACGTATAAGGGGTGTGTAGTCCTTGCCAATTGGGGTTACTAATTAACACATCCGTTTTAGAGAGAGAGCACTGTCACTGGGGCCTGAGCGGCAGGCTCCAGTGCACTTTCAGAGTTGAAAACCAGCATCTAGTAGTCCAAATGAGGGCAGAAAGGGAGGGGGGATCAGCATAAACCCTTTTCTCTTTCACAACCTCCCCCAGCCAACTCGTCCTGGATACTCAACCCAACACTGCGTGAGTTTTCCTGACTTGTCAGTGAGGAAGAATGTAAAGAAAACTGGCTTAACTAATGCATGGTCTACTCTGCCTCCCATCCTTCTGTCAGGGTCACTCACACTGGGCAGTTGACCCATCTCAACAGTAACAGGACCAAACTAGACTGGACCTTAACTAAAACTGTATCTTTACCTTCCTCCCCTTTTACTTTGGGTAGTGATGTGCCCACCTCTTCTATCCCTATCTTAGCTAGGTCAACCCCTAGCTTACCCGCAGAGGCCACCTAACACTTGAGTAACCCGACCATGACCAGTATGGTCAATGGGCCTAACTTACTTTTTGCCATGGGCTCTGCCTCTAATGCCAAGTACAGTACTTCCATGAAGGCTAGCACCCAACAGATGCAACTGACAGCTGTTAGACTCAAGAACCACATCCTGAGCTCTCCACTGAGAGGTGGATGAGCTACCATAGGAGCAACTGTGGGTTCTTGGAGCCTCCCTAGCTTTTCAGTGTGAGGGGCTACCACCTCCTAGGGAAGACACCCTCCATGCCAAGTCCCCTGCCAAATTGATAACAAATCTGTATCGCATTGCCCTCTCAGAGAAAACGACGGAATACACTAAGCCCCGCCTGGCATGGCAGAACGACCTGGCTGTAGACCTACCGGATGAGACTTAGCAATACTGTTGTTCTAATCCGAAAAAAATATCGCTTAATGGTCTCCATAGGTTGATACACTTCAAGTTTTTAAACAGGGTTTACTATACCCCATAACGGCTCTATAGATATTGGCTGCGAGAAAGCCCGCACTGCGAGAGATGCAGGGCGCAGCTGGCGGATTCCCTACATGTGGCAAGGTCTTGTCCAGGCATCTCTGCCTTCTGGTGCAACGTATATGAAGAGGTGAACAGGGTTACGTAACTCACATTACTCCCAACTCATTGTTGGCCATTCTGGGCTGCTCTAAGCCCCTAAGGAAAGAACACAGACGACTGGTAGACATGGCCTTTCTCGTAGCCAGGAGATGCGTAGCGCTCTCTTGGATGCGTGGCCCGCTGCCAACACTCTCCCAGTGGACTAACGAGATGACATATTGCTGTACGCAAACTGAATTATACAATGACTTGCTGCCCCCCGTAACAGGCCCAAGAACTTCTGGTCTAAGTTTCTGGAGAAGAGGCCCACACAGGACACTCTGGACGAGGAAGAGGTAGAAGTAATTACGCGGGTGGAGGGGTCGACTGGGGATTCGCCCCACATGCTAGAGAGACGATAGGTTAATATATAGGACTGACTGTGGAGACCCTGGACTGTGATGGGTATCTGGAATGATATGCCCTTGGTGGACTTTTAATTGTTATGCAAAGTCTGCCTGTATTTTTATGATATGCATATATAGATTATTTTTTCAGGTTTAACTGTTACTCTTACCGACTGGTGTTTGTACATTGCACTGTAACGGATTGATGCCATTGTCTTTTTGTGCTTGTCATTTTCTGAAATGCCAATAAACATATATAAAAAAAAAACTCTATAGCTTATGACCTTTGCTTAGCACAAAACCCTCAGATCACTAATCTTCAGGGCTGGGATGACTGAGAGGTGGAAATTCTTACTAGCCTCCATTGGGCCTAACCTTTTACTTGGAAGTTGGGACCTTTTTAAAACTTTTAAAAACTTTTAAACGTTTTCCTAACTTTGCTAAGGATTTTTAATGTACTATTGGAATGGGGGTCTACACAAAGCCCTAAAATTCCAATTTACGAGAATCAAAAATATTTTGAAAAAATAATTTTTGAGTCTAAAGCCACTAGTGGATTTCTCGTGCAAAAATCACTTATGACCAAGTGGGACTTCAAAACACAAGTTCAATATCTCACTGCTGTAACACCAATGTAGGTGATGCTGGTTAGGCTTTACCATGCAGTACTCTCACAATCCCCCAACCAACGATGGTCCTTTGATTCACAACAATAAATCTTTAGCTCTGTCCTGTTAGAGTGGCAAAGAGCAGTCAGGCTTTAATAGAGGAACATGTGTTAAGCATTTCAGAATGTCACCAGCATGGACAATAAGTAATTGAAATGACTAGAAAGAATTCTAACTCTAATTTATAAAAATGAAGCAGATTTCTATGTAAATCTATACACCAAAACAAAGTAAATCGGAAAAGTGAAACTGTAGTTATGGATTTTAGAAGCAATATTAAATCAGTGTTAAACAGTACTGCACAATTTGCACTGGACCATCTACTTCTGAGCGATCCCCGGAGGGCCTGTTAGCTAGGGATTCTTTGGTTTCAGTACATTGTTTTTACCTGTGGTGTGTAGTGCTATTAGTCCAGGGGAGTCTGGTGATGCCTCTGGCTCTCAAAAGAGTCCCTCTGTGTGGGGGAAGGAAGCTTTGGTCTAAGACAAGTTGCAGTAATGCAGTTCCAGGAAGGTCAACAAAAATAAAAAATGGAGTGGATCGTATGTTCTGGAGGAATCCTTTCAGGAAAAAACTGTGGGACCCTGAACAGCTACTTTGGGTCAAGGGTATATGCTTTGCCACTGACGTACTAGTAGTTGGTAGCATCATCATTGGGCCTTTTTTCCTCCACCAGGAGGTAATCTCTCTGATTGCAGAGATTAGTTGGGATCCACATCAGAATAAGGAATGTTAAAATGATCTCTTATTTAGAAAGGAATGATTTATTAAAAACCTAGATAGGGGTAAGGTTAAAAAAGAAAAGTGGATGTGTATTTCGGATATATTATGTGTCCTTCACATTACAAAGCGAAAACAGGTCTACATGTTCCAGCCCACCTGCACCCTCAATGGGTCGGCGGCTTTCGTCAGAACCAATCGAATAGGGGGATCCCTTTATTTACCAAGCCAAGTGGAACACTATCCCCTGTTTTTTTTTTGCAGGTCATAATTTTCGACTTTGCCCGATCTCGAGTGATTAGATGTCAGTGGTTGGTGCTTTGATCTTTTAGGTGATAGATTGCACCAAAAACATTTAAAATTCATAATTCCAATTCAACTGGATTTATGTTTCCATTTTTGTGTTAAATAGTTTATTACATTTTACTCTAGTTTTCTAACTTAATATGGGATTTTTGAGGGCTGCATAAATATTTTACACGTTGCCTCCAAGTTAAGCTGCTTCTGTGCCAAGCTTCCTGAGGGTTAAACACAGGGTAATATAGTGACTTTTTGTGATTTACCCAGAGAAGGGCTGTGGCCTTTGCTTGAGAATGACTCGCACCCCCTTCAACCAGCATCCTAGTTACTCAAACTTTCTAACATCAGGGAGTGAAAAGATGATTATAAACTGTCAAATGTAAATGTAAATGTAAATGTAAATGTACAGGAATTTATATAGCGCAAATCACCAAGCGGTTTCTAAGCGCTTGCTTAGGGAACCCGTCCTGGTATTCCCCTGTGAGATAACCCCGGCAGGGTATCCGCAAGGTGAAAGCCAGGCATCCCGCCGCGAGGGGCCGTTGTGGAGATTAAGCAAGCTATTGCCCAGAGTCGCAGAGTGTGAACCCGTGAATCGAGTAGGCACCGGAGCGAGAATTGTCGAGTCCATGGACATTATTAGGACTCAAGACCCCGCTGAGCCAAAATTGAACCCTGCTCTAACCAGTGAGCCACACTTCTCAAAGACTGATAAATGTAATGGTCTGTTCAGTCCCCTTCTGGATTTCCTGAAAAAAGGAGACTCCAGTAGCCACAGTGCCATCTTACACTTATGATGATGGACGAGTCAACACTTTCTATAAATTCTCTTGTAAATAGATCTTCAGTAGTTCCTTCCCTTTTTCAGTCAAGAAGCAAATCTATCTAAAGGGAACAACAGCACCAGGTTCAATTGTCATTGCGCAGTCACTTTCCACATGAAGGAGAAGAGTGCAAACATTACACTTTGCAAAAACCTTGGCACTGATGGTAGATTAGCCATCATTAAATTAGAAGTTGAGTTGTTTAGCTCATGTCTCAGAGAACAGTAACTTCCTGAAACATATCAATGAATGTGACGAAACTGATGATTTGAGTTGGCCATGCCACATATGGATTGTGCCTCTCCAACCAAGGAATTCCAAAAATGTGGGCATAATTAGGAGAGGAAATAATGTAAGAATATAACACATCTATGTGAAAAAGACTTGCGGCAGGATAGAGGCCTCTCATATTGGATCAGAAATAAACATTGAACCATCAACAGTTTGAATTACTTTGGAAGCCTTCTTGTCTCTCTTAGAAATATTATTCCTTGTGACCCAATCCAGATTTAGAAACATACCACAGACTACCTTTATCCAACAAAGCAGAATCATTGACTTTCTTCTCCGTCTTGACAACAATCAGTAACAGAAACAAAGAATCATCAATAGAATTAACTTATGAGCCAATATAAGCAAGCCAGCATTTTCCTAACTTTTTCTCCCTCAGAGGATTGAATTATGGCAGTTTTTTGTAAGACTGTTTAGCACATCTCAAGCATCACAACAGTATTGATATGGCCAAACTCCTCCCGGATCCTACTTGCATAGGCCATTATTGGAACAATAAGTCCATTCTGAGCTCTGATCGACCAGTCAAAGAAAAGTTAGGAAGATTAGAATGACTCCTGAATTATCATTCTTTTATGCCTCCTCTTGTAATGTATATTCAATTAACAGCACCAAATCAATAAGTTCTGACAATGAAGTAAAGCGTTATGCGTGGCCAATTCATCGCAGATTTCCTCTTTCAAACGAAAATGAGAAATCAGAGTTCCTTCAACCAAGGTGGTTTTAATTTGCCAACTGGTGAAAGCAAGTCACATATATCAAAACATCTATACCACCTTGTTGAATGTCACACAATACTTCCTCGGTAGAGTACTCCAAACCAGGATGCTCAAACATCTTCTTAAAAGCTAGTGCAAAGGCATCATAGAGCTCCAAGCAAGCATCAGAACTAGTTATCAAAGGAGAGGCTAGGGCAGAGTAGACTCTCTAAGACTTCCAATTAGGTACTTTGCATTGACTTGGTCTTGATTAAATTGAGCAGGATGAAATAAATTCATCATGGGGAATCCAAAAAGTCCCTTTCCTTCATTGGATCCCCAGAAAAATAAAGGGCACATTAAAGGAACAGCGCTGAGTTTTATAGGCCATACCACCAAGCCTGCTTTAGCGCCAAATTCCCCAGGCACAACTTTAGTAACTGTTGTGCTCGGTCTTGAGAAGGAGCTAGAACAAAATGTTGTTGGCTGCACAATCTGTCAAGGACTGGAAACTAGAATTGTCTGTTGTGCCCCCTTCTAGATTGTCCAAAGAAAGGGTGACTCATATCCATAGCTAAAGTGCCATTCTGCACAGAATAGTGCACACGAAAGACGTTTCAGCTGGAAGGAGCAAAAATCGGGGACAAATACAAAATGAAGAGAATGAAGATACCAGTGAAAAGTAGGGGAATAAATGTCTTGCATTGCATCCTTCACTTAGAACTGCCATTTTATATGTGGTTCTACCAGAAACTGACAACACAGGAACTAGGGATCCACAGCCAACTTCCTAAGACTAACCAACAAGCAAAGAAGCATCACGTTTGACATCTTTCACCCATCCCTGCATTCTGCAGTGCCATTGCAGTGTTCATGTCATGTACTTCAAACGGCTTGCGTAACATCCCTCTGAGTGGCTGTGAGCTTGTAGATACCGGGATGGTCTTGGGTGCTGAGCCACAGGCATCTCAGAAAATGCCCCCTAACAATGTAATTAGTGTTTCTTCATATTGGAAGATCACAGGGCCTCTGGTAAGCTGTCAACTGCACTCTCAGAGCAGATGTTAGAAAAACTACCAATGTATGTGGACAATGTCCAACTATGGAGGAACTGGAGGTAAGTGGCTGTATTTAATCTCAACTTCTAGAATTTGCAGACTCTAAACACCTTGCTCCGACAATATCAATTCTCTGAATTGAAGTCTCATTTCCCATTCCAGAGGGCAACCAAATCAGTTTCACGTTTGAGGGTCCTGATTACTCCCATTCAGACCTGCCAACTAACACAGTAGTACAATGTATTGCCCGATATCGCCTAACATGACACACGGTCTCCCAGTGCAACGCTAATATCACACAGAGAAATAAAAAAATGAAGGCAAGTTTGAAAATATGCATGGAGTGGGTTTTCTGCTGACCTGTAAAGCTGCTGCACATCTGAAATCCATGCCAGGGTTTTCAAATCACCCAGGCATGGAAAGCAGCTTTTCAGCAAGCTCCAGCTAGGAATGTTGGGCATGGCTAGCACTTAGACAGAGTGCCTAGGCGCTAGTATGGACCAGTTTTGATCCCAAAGCCCTAAAAACTTGGAGAATTATGAGATCATCCTTGAACTCCCTGTCCCCAGGTGTTGGAAAGAGCCTATTGGCTAGTTTGTGAACTTGGGGAAGTGTGAGACTGTACCTTAAAGCACCTGCTTTCTCATGTACAATCTCATCTAAGCTCCACAGACCTCTCTGTGCTGTCCCTGCACGGTGCTTGGATTTACCAAGCTCCTGCTGTTACAGGGCCTTGTTTCCTATTACCTTTACTGCATCTGCCGTTGATTTATGAGTCTCTCGTCGGCAGGTTTAGGACTATGGTCGCTGGTGAGGCCAGACTTGGCTTTATTTTAATTGCAGCCCCAGGAACTCTGCTGGTTATTCATGCTGCACGCACTAGTTAAGGTAAGAAATCCATTGAGGGGGTCTTTTTTGGTTTGTAGATTCTCATCTGCTCTTTGAGATCCTTGTGGGAGTGCTGCTTTTTTTAATCTACTGTTCCCACTCTTTCCTCTAAACCCCTTGCCCCACTTTTGTACTTTTAAATTGCCTGGACATTTGCATTGAGAAGATCCTGCCAGTGTTCAGACTCTGCAGTGTTCAGACGTGGCAATGACTAGGATCTCAACTATGGTGTGAAAAGAGCCATTATGTTAAACCATGTAAGTATGCAGCCCCTGTTTGTGTTTCACAAGTTTTACTTGGTCCTGCTCTCCCTAAGAGTATTTGTGTTTCCCCCATGTAGTGCCTCTGTAGTTTTTTTGTTGATGCAATATAGAACTCTTGTACAGAGCATACTGTGAACTGTGGCACTTCTCGTGCCGTGGTGAGTTCACGTTGCTGAAGCAGGTCAAGTTTATCAACGTGCCTGTCAGTGGATCATAAAGGTGTCAATGCTCATCCAATCCTTGGCCTCTCCGCAGAGCACACTGAGCAATGCCCCCATATGTGCCAAGTGTAATTATTATTTTCTGTGAAAGTGTGTCAGGAGGTATACACTCCTACTGAAATATTAGCAGTGCCAAAGGAAGTGAAAATGTTGTGTTTATAGAGCTGGGGTCTTCAAACTTTGGGGCACGACTCCTAGGGGGGCCGTGGAGCGATGCAAAGGGGGTCATGTCTTCACAGTCATACTTCTTCCCAGGCCCAAGGGCTTCAGCCCCCCTCCTCCCTTGTCGTGTCTCTCAGCCCGGCTGCTGCTGCAGTGCAACTCCATCTGCTGTGGGCCTGGCTGAGCAGTTTCTGGAGTCATCTCCAGCACGCCCGAGTTTTTCACAGGTCTTTAAAGACCATTTGCATATTTACATGCCTTTGTAAACTGATTACAGAGGCGTAGTTTTTTCCCCT
The DNA here is from genome assembly GCF_964261635.1 of Lissotriton helveticus. Classification (NCBI taxonomy): domain Eukaryota; kingdom Metazoa; phylum Chordata; class Amphibia; order Caudata; family Salamandridae; genus Lissotriton; species Lissotriton helveticus. The sequence continues at coordinate 936,620,295 of NC_136067.1, read as the reverse complement.
GGTTTCAGTACCCCCTGGGTCCCCACTGTGCCTGTTTCTTACATTTGTATTTTACAATTACTGCTGTAGTGTGAGAATGTATTTAATGAAAAGGAATATAAAGCCTGTAAAGACCTCCTCTTGACACTAAATAGACTTTTAAATACAATAGTATCTATGCATTAGTTATGTGACTTTTCTGTGTTTTTTCTCTTTGTCAGTCAGTGATCATTGAGACAGCCCTAGAACACAATTAAAAGGGCTTTCCATTTATATTTGTGGTTCGAAGTATGCACATATAAGTGCTTAAAATACAGCTTTAGGTGTCTGCTTATTTTTGTACCGACTGGGCCATAAAAAAAATCTGCTGGCAACCCTAACCATAGGACTGTACGTTTGTTGCAGGATGAGCACATTATTTATTTCCTCCACCCTCGATCTCCGATTAATGCCGCAGTAGTTTAACTTAGATCTTAAACCCTACGCTGCCGTCAAGAACATGCTGCGTTACTTCAAGTGTATGGAAATGCACCCTGCATTCAGACAACTCGCTCCTCATTCTCGCCCTTCACTTTCACGCTCACCCTGCACTCACACTGATCACCATGCACTCACATTATTCACCCTGCACTCACAGTAATCACAATGCACTCACACTGATCACCATGCATTCACACCATTAACCTGCTCACCCTGCACTCACAGTGCTCACTCTGCACTCACAATGCACTAGCGCTGTTCACCCTATACCTCAGCCTGCAGTCACACGAGTACACTACTCATCCTGCACTCATGTGACACTTCACTCACCTGACCCCATCACTGCTCAATAAGCAACTCACTCAAACAAGCCCATCAGTAATCATACATTCATTCGTCCCATTCTGAACTTGCATCCGCACCCAAATTCATACGCCACCTCACTCACCCTGCAGTCACTCCTCTTACCCAGTTTTATGACGTTACAACTCATACTTTTACAACGCAACATCCTTTACAACGCATTCCATTACAACGCATGCCATTACAACAAATTGTCTGAAACTACCTTTACAACGCATTCCATTACAACGCAACATCCTTTACAACGCATTCCATTACAACGCATGCCATTACAACAAATTGTCTGAAACTACCTTTACAACGCATTCCATTACAACGCATACTACCTTTACAACGCATACCATTACAACGCATGCCATTAATTTGCAAGTATGGTAAGTATTGGATAGTATAGGGGTAAAAATTATTATTCTAACTCCAGGGGGTGCAAAAGTAGGGTAAGTGTTGGATAGTGTAGGGGTAAAAATTACTATTCTAACTCCAGGGGGTGCAACAGTGGGGTGAGTTTTGGATAGTGTAAGGGTATTATGCGTTGTAATGGTATGCGTTGTAATGGTATGCATTGTAATGTCTGCGTTGTAATGACATGCGTTGTAATGGTATGCATTGTAGTGTCATGCAATGTAATGGTTGCATTGTAATGGCACTCGATGTAAGGGATGTTGCGATGTAATGACTGCGTTGTAATGGTAGTGCGTTGTAAAAGTTGTGTTGTAAAGGTTGTTTCCCGCAAAGGGTTAATGTGCCTGCTACAAAGGACGTGTACCATACAGATCACAGAACTGAGTGTGAGTAAAATATGAGTAGCGCTATAAAAAAATGAAATGTTTGTCAGAAAGGTGCTATAGAGAGATGACATGCATTGTTAAAGTGTGAGGTTGAATGGGGAAAGTTCAGATGTTGTAGAAAGGGGTGAAAGAAAATGGCCTGCAAAGTGAGAGAAGGATCCGGGGTTAGGAGAGGAGAGAGGGATGGAAGGGAAGGGGTGAGAGGAAAGCTGCATTGGTAAACTGCTTAACTCTGCACAAAACCGCCAGGTTTTTAAGGGACCCCTGCCTCTCCTGGCCAGGGCCAGGTGAGCTTCTAATGTGGCAGCACGTATTCCTGCGGAGTGGAAGGTCCTTCTCAAAGGTTGACTAGAAATCTTTCTGATGTTAATTGCTGCATTTTGGTTATAAACGGCTACTGATGGGGTGAAATCTTTCCTCAGTGTTACTGTGTGTAAGAAATGTCAAAATAATGAAGCAATGCTATCCCAAAATACACGGCATCACATATCATCACTTACATTTTCTTCCCACACAATTTAGTCAAGCCTGTCGCGGAATTTGGTCATCACTTGCCTCATAATTCTAGTAGCCCTGCCTACAGGTTTAGAAATTTTTGTCAGGAGGGGGTCCTTAGGCCTCAAAATGTTGACAGAGGGGGTCTCGGCATCCAAAAGTTTGAAGACCTCTGTTATAGAGAGAGAGCGCGAGAGAGCACGGATAGTGAAGGAGAGGTGGCACAAGGAAGCACTTACAGAATGACATAGGGAAAAAATAATGATACAAACGAGGTGGTATGAAGATTTCAGATATGTGAGGCCAGAAAAAGGATGTAATTAGCTAACAGTGATATACTGCAGGAGGAAAGAGGTGGGAAGGAGAGAATGGGAGTGGCACTCCGAAGACCACTACTCTTCCCATGGCCCTTAAATATGTTTAATTCACAGATTCCTAATTTCAGATTTAAAACTCTTTCAATTCTAGTTATTCTCAATTTCATTCTTAATCATTTAGCTGATAATGCTGACAAGCACTGGATAAAGACAATAGGTCAGGTTTGTTATTAAGGGTGTGTGTTCCTCATTGGGTGATATGTCAAGTCAAGTCAAGTCAAGTCAAAAGGCTTTATTTCGATAAAAGAAATTATCATAAAAGCAGCAAATAAAACACAATACACAATAATTTAAAAATGAAGCACTTATAAAACATTTTTACAAATATACAAGCAGTTCATTTAAAGAATAACTTATTTAAAAATCAGATTAAACAGTTGATTTTAGCCTTTTGATACGAATGGACCAGGCCCATGAGAGGAATTTAGCTAAAACACAAGCATAGGTGGGACGACTGTCAGAGATTAATATCCTAATTGCAGTTACATGACTCTTGGTGCCTAACTGCCGACATAGATTTTTGAGCCAGACCCTCCTTGGGATTGCATACTCCATGCATTCAAACAAAAAATGCGCCAATGACTCTGGTTTGGTTGAACACGCTGGGCAAAGCTCTGACGATTGTACGTGCGATTTCCATCTTGAAGTGAAGGAAAAAAGGGGAAGGGTTCCTGCTCTGAATTTAAAATATAGAGCCCTATCAAAGGGTTTCTCGATAATGTCAAGATACACTTCTCGTTTGGGTTGGTCTTTAAAGGACAGGAAATCCTCAGTAAGTCTGCCCATGGTATTGCTAGTATTTCTTTTTGTAGAGATCCAATCCCAGTAGAGTTTCTTGAGCATTGACTTCGGGGGAGAGGATCGATTTGTCCATGCCTCATTTAGGCCCAGGTTTGTTAGCAGCAACCTCATGTCTCTTAACCATTTAATTTTGTGCCACCCAGGTAGTGACATGATTTCTGCAAGGCCTTGGGCATATTTACTAAGTTCCTCCACACGCCAGAGCCGCGCCCATAGCAGGAGTGGTCGAAATTTTGCGAGATCATCAATTGGGCGACATCCTAGGTCCAGCAATAGCGGGACCGTAGGGGTTCCCTGCGGTAGAGACATAAGCGCTCTACAAAATTTCGTCTCCGATCTTGGTAAAGCATCGGAGATAGAAGAGCCCCAAAGTTCGGCCCCGTAGAGGGCAGAGCTGACACCCTTGGCCGAGTAGATCTCTAGGACAGTAGCTATAGGTCTTGTTTTGCAGGAGCGATGTTCTTTCAAAAGAGCTCCTGTAATCCTCTTGTGAGTTAGAAGCATTTTGTCCAAATGAGGTGTCCAATCCATTTTATGTGAGAGGCGTATCCCAAGATAATCAAAAGCTTCAACCCTTTCCAGCGGTTCAGCATTCAAGATAGGAGAATGGACTGGTTTTTTGGGAGGATTCAGAACAAGATATTTTGTCTTGCTTGTGTTGATTACCAGGCCGCGATTTGCACAGAAAGATTGGAAGTTGTTTAGGAGTTTTTGGAGACCAGTTGGGGTTTTAGATATTAAAAGCGTATCATCCGCGAAGAGGAGGGTTGGTAGGCGTTCGCCAGCCAGGGATGGTTCGTCTGAAGGATATTTCCGGAGGTGCTCGACCACCCCATTGATATAGAGAGAGAAAAGGGTGGGAGCCAGGACGCATCCCTGGCGCACACCTCTCTCTACCGGGATACTGTTAGTTTTTTCCCCATCTGGGCCCCACCTAATCTGGGCAAAACTATTTTCGTGCAGCCTGACGAGCAACAGAAGCAAATAATGCGGTAACCCCATATCGGCAAGTACGCTCCATAAGGTCTCCCTGGGTACAAGGTCAAAGGCAGTCTTTAAATCGATAAACGCGAGATAAAGACAGCCCTTGCCTATGACCACGACCTTCCAGTAGACCATCATGAGCCTAAAAGCTTGCTCGATTGTCCCAGTCCCTGCTCTAAAACCCGCCTGGTAGTCAGTAAGGATTTTATTTTCTTCTACCCATCTTAGAATTCTTAGCAGTAGAACCTTGCCCACTACTTTTTGGCTGGTATCCAACAGGCTAATGGGCCTATAATTTGACGGATCTTCCCTGGGGCCTTTTTTGTAAATAGGGACCACCTCCGCCCCTTTCCACGAGGAAGGGACAGGGGCGCCCCTGCAAATAGCGACAAGTAGGGAATGAATGAGTTTTCCCCACTTCAAGGTGTCAGATCTTAAAAGGTCACCAGGGATACCATCCGGGCCAGCCGCTTTTTGGGGCATAATAGTGCCTATTGCATATTCAACCTCCTTGATAGTGAAATCAAAGTCACTAGGCTGGATATTCCAGACTTGAGGGAGCAATGAAGGAACCGCAACCCCCCCTGGGGAAACGTTCATCAGCGATTGATCAGCTTGGCGGGTATATAGCTTGGAGAAATGTTTAACCCACGCCTGGCTAGGGATATTACAAGTTATTAAATCACTGTCAGGCCTGTTCCGAGCTCTAATAGCATCCCAAAAGCTTTTAGAATCCTTCCTAAAGCTAGCTTCTTTAAGTGTAAGCCAGTAGGCCTCTTCCCACTCCTTTTTAGCTATAGCCAGTATCCTCTTATGTTCTTTCCTGGCTAGCTGTATTTGGGGGTGGGATTTGCCTTTAACGGCTTCAATTAGTCGGGACTTAGCTTTCCTACAAGCTCCTGTGTACCAGGCATGCATTCCTTTAAGTTTATTCTGGGGCCTAATCTTCCCTGCGTAGCCCTTAGCCCAAAAGGCTTCCCCTATGGTCTTGACAGCAGCTTCAAAAATGGATGTTACTCTATCCGCTGCCGTGGCTAAGTCGATGGAATCAAATTCTATTTGTGAGGCCACAAGAACCACCTCTATGTTGGCAAGTTTGACGGGGTTACTAACAACTTTATCCCACTTTAAGCGCCTTCCACAGGAGGCAACAGTAACCTTGTGCAAGCATTTGGAAGGTGCTGGCAGTGCTACATTGACCCAGGGATTCGTGATAGTTAAAGAAAGCGAATTATGGTCGCTCTCAACAGTAGGAATGATTATCATGTCCTCAACCCGACTCCAAAGCCTCAAGTCCAACAGGATATAGTCAATCCTTGAGGTATGACCAACCCTGTTGAACGTCGGGGCACCCATCCGATCAGAAGGTGTACGGCCATTAGTGGCTCTTAGCCCAAACTCTAATGTCAGTGCATTAAGCTGTACTGCACTGCGGGTCCAGCGCTTGATCGGAGGGATGGAGAGTGAAGGGATGCCCCATCTGCTATCCTCTTCACCCAGGTCAGGAATACCATCTAGTGGGAGTGGCTCATAGGTGCAATTAAAATCACCTGCCACTAGGGTATGGTCAGCTTCTTTACAGTCCCTGAGTTGCACCTCAAGATCTGATATTACAGTTGAGGTGTACCCATTTCTTGTACCTCTAGCATAGACATTGTAGAGAGCTAAAGACAAAGCTCTACATGGATTGCATAATAGAATGCCTAAGATATCCGGACTATTTATCTGTTTAGATGTTCTACAGTTCAAGGAGATGCTTACCCAAGTAATAAGACCCCCCGATGGACGCCCCTTCCCATTCATAGGTTTTACTGCTGGAATAAAGAAGGTGACAAACCCAACCCGATGGAGTGGTTCTGTACTCCAGGTCTCTTGGAACATGCAGATCTTGTGTGCTTCGACCAGATCACTCCACTCAGGTAGATCCAGTTTCCTATAGATGCCCGCAAGGTTCCAACTAAGGATTTTTATTTGTTCCTTACTGGATACTCCTCTATTGCCAACGGTGTCTACAAAGCTAGGGGATTCTATACATTCCCTCTCAAGGACAGGGGATGGTGGCTTAAACAGAGTATTAGCTGTCACAGCTGGAGGTTTGGGGCATGACAGATAAGACATAGCACGTAAGCCCTCCTCCTCACCCTTATTGGTGACGGATTGCATGGGGAGAGCTTCATTGAAATTAAGTCAGTCCACCTCTTCCAGCGCACTGAATCTGTTCCAGTGGGCAAACTGAGATACAAAGAGGTCAAAAGGAGGAGGTGGACCTTGCCATGGATGCTGCCACTGGTGAGTAGTATGATGTGGAGCATGTGTATATCCTCTATTTAGTGGGAAGTTAAATAGCGGGGGAAGTTGTCTAGGGGGCATGGGTAGAAAATAGGACAAAGGGAGGGGGTGTATTTGGGAAGCCGGCCCACTATTAGGTGAGTTGCAGATATAGTTCACAACCCCTGTGTTCCTGAAATTAATAGTTATGACATCACCTGCTATGGTCTTAGTATTTCTACCTACCCAATCTCCTCTTCTGACTGCGTGTATTTCACCACACATGTTATTGGGCAAGGGTTTATGCAGGTCAAGCCACTGGGCACATTTATTTTTTAATTCAGCCAGGGTTTCTCTTTTTCCCTCCTTCAGTGGTGGTACCCCCGTAAGAACGACCACAAAAGGTGAGACTTCCGGCGGCAAGTTAATTGACTTAAAACGAGCCAGCCTGGGCCTGGGGTCATCTGCCTTATTAGTTGAAGCAGTTGCTGTCGAAGTAGTGGCTAAATTATTGGGCCCCTTAACAGATTGATTGGGCCCTTTTTTGGAACCAGATGGTATTTGGGGCTTTGTGATAGAATCTGCACCACTAATAGTTGGTCGGGGTGCAGGAGCATTTTCCCCCCTTTGGGCCAGATGGTGCGTTACTGCTTCTGGTTTGTCCGATGTAGATTTGTCCTTTATGGTGGGATCTTTTAGTAGATTGCTATTGATGGCATTCGGCATGGGCAATTCTTGGGTTTTCCCTTGAAACTGGGTTAGCACGTTTCCACTTGCCTTATTAGGCCATTTATTATTGATAAGAGATATTAGTCTATCAATTTTGGACATTAAGGGCTTGATTTGGGCCGATATGGAGGCTTCAAGATCGGATTTTAAGTCTGCTACCATATTTTCGACCCAGCAGGGTATGCCTGATGTTAAAATTGGGGCTGGTGCCATGAGGTTGTGATTTCTGGTATTAGTTTTAGAGTTTTTCTTGGTCTTTGGCACATTCCTTGGTTCTAACGATACAGGAATGCATCCTTTCCCTGGATCCTGGGAACAATTATCTATAGTGGGCTCTGGCCTTTCGGGTGTTTGGCAAGCTTCAAGATCTGGAGTAGACTCTAGGTCAACAAATGATGGATCGGACTCTAACTGAGAGACTGATAAGTCTACTAAGTTTGGTACAGTAAGTGTACCAGCAGCAGGTTGAGATAAAGGAAGAGAGCGATTGATTACAATTTGCTGGGGAGGTGAGCTTACAGTTGATAAAGGGCCCAAGGACGAGCGTTTAGCGTTCATAAGGTCCAATGACACTCTACGTTCCAGTAAGGAAATACTATGATCAATTGTCTCGTTGACCCGGGATATAAATTGGTCAATAGGCCCAGTGATTTGGGCTACAGCCATGGCAGATTTAGTTTTGCTCCTGGTTCTCCCAGGCATAACGGACATATGTGGAGACTTATAAGATGGCTATGGAGGCAGAGTAGGGAACCAAGAGGGGTGGCCCGGTCCGGTCTCTGGCGGTCACTAACGGGCAACAACGGGCCCGCCCTTGGCCCGGGCTTCGCCCCGGGCTACGACCCGCGCGCGTCCCGCGATGCGCGTAGGGGGCCTTGCTTAAGTGTCTGCAGGGAGAGAGGGGGCGGGGCACTGGGAGGGGGCGCGGCTCACGCGGGAAGAGGAAACAGCTGATGTTGATGGCGCTGTACCTCGCAGTCCCGGGGCCGCGCCTCTCACCTCCTCTGCGGCCTCGCTTCTCCTCCCTCTGGGACACGCTGAGTTGATGAAGGCTACTCCTGTAGCAAGGTCTGGTCAGAGCGTGGCAAACACTGGAACAACCTCTAAGGCGAGCGGCTCCCGCGAAGCGGGGGCCGCGAGAGGTTAAGTACGCCTTGTTGGGGGCGGGGCACTGGGAGGGGGCGCGGCTCACACGGGAAGAGGAAACAGCTGATGTTGATGGCGCTGTACCTCGCAGTCCCGGGGCCGCGCCTCTCACCTCCTCTGCGGCCTCGCTTCTCCTCCCTCTGGGACACGCTGAGTTGATGAAGGCTACTCCTGTAGCAAGGTCTGGTCAGAGCGTGGCAAACACTGGAACAACCTCTAAGGCTCTATGTCTTGTTGCAATATCAGAAAACTCAGGTAGAAAATCAGCTGCTGCTCATGTGGCATGCTGTGTGATGCACAAACTTCAAGCACCCATGTTTTAAGTCATTCCCAGATATACATATTTGGCCAAAATATGAGGTTTTGTGTGAGGTGAGTGAGGTTAAAAGATGTGCTTGTAAACTGTATCAGGTGCCCACAGCCACATGCCCTTCCTCTTTAAACCATCTGCTTGTTTTTGTGCACCCATTCTGGTTACTTTGTATAACATGAGCCCATTTTGCATATACATTCGGTATTTATTTTTTTCTAATTTTGGGCAGTATTTTCTTCACAATTAACGTCTTTTTACTTTATTCTAGTTCAGCAGACGGTCTCCATCCTGAAAACTCGGTGATGGCGAAAATAGGCATCTTACGCCAAAAAAGAGAGTAGCCAGAAAGATAATGATCAGGCTATTAAGAACAGGAAGTTGGATGAGACAGCAAAATACTGAACACATTTTCAAGTAGCCTGGGTAATGAGTACCCTGCCTGTGGAGTGAATAATGATCCGCTTGCATGTAAGTGTCTTGCTTGCTTAAAAATAATGAAATGTGAACATCAATGAGTCGGATACATCCAAGCATACAAGTGCACTAAGGGTCACAGGAAGCAAGTAAATGCAATAAAATCACAGCAAACACTGCTTGTTGATATGCGTGCTGATGTCATTGACATACATATAAAAGTACTTAAGGCTGAAGTAAAATTTGCAAAGTTTTTGGTTCAGCACAATTTACTGCTTTCGACCATAGACCATATTGGCCCTTTATTCAAATCAATCTTTCTTGATTCAGCACAAAAGTATATATCAGTGTGGACAAAAACAACCTGTATTTTGAATGGTGACATAGGCCCAGAATGCAAAATTTATTTGATAGCTTTTTGTTATAAATAAATCCTTTAGCATGGTAATTAATGGCTCCAGTGACACTGGGATAGAGACAATGACTGCTGCTGCTTTAAACATATTTGATTTAGAAAGAGCACGTCATCACTCAAACCATTTTTAAGAAATGTGCCTTACATCTGGAGAACAATGGCTGAATCAATATTTCCTGCTTTAAAAGCCAAGTTTCAGCATGATATCATTCAAAAACTGTGTTTCTGTAACTGTAGATAACACAGCAACTAATATTGGCTGTAAAAGGTCAATTGCTACCAGGCTTGCAAAGGAGTCAGGTAGAATTTTCATGTCTGGATGTACTCGCCATCTTACCCACATAACAGCTACTCAATGGGCAATTATGGCTATACATCTGTTACCGGGTTCAATGTAGAGGATATGATGATAGAGCTCATTTATTGGTTTGAAAAAAGGTTTTAAAAAAGGGAGATTAGAAGACTTCATGGAATTTTGCAGTTTGGAGTGAACAAAAGTCTTGAAGCATGTAAGAAGTTGACAGCTGTCATTGGTGGTCTGTGTTGAGAGGACACTAAAAAAACATAATGGTTTAAGTCTTAGGCTCTAAGTAAGAATTTCCATGAGGAAAGATTTCACCATTTTCAAAAATTGTATGAAAATCCTTTAACAGAGGTCCACCTACTATTTGATTCTGCAGCACTGCCAATATATGTGGTTCAATGCTCATTTGCAGCGTCAACAACCATTCATCCACATTTTACATAGAGCCATGCCGGATCTTGGTAAGAAGCAGACACAGCAGATCATACTGCCAGGGATCCTGGTGAAATGATGAAAACATCTAAAAGTCACCAAAGTGTGTTTTCATTGGGTTGCCTTCAAGAACTGCTCTCGTTCAGCTTCTAAATTATGGAGACATCTTGGAAGCAAACTAGAAGCAGATTTCTACAGCAGGACACCAGTACTTCAGGTGTAGCCTGCTATCGCTTAAAATACATTTCCACTTAATATTCTTATAAATATCTATGAAAATTGTGTTAATATTACAAACTGTGTTTATGGTACTTGGTCAAATGTTGACTCCCTTGTAATAAGATTTTCCATCTTTCTCAGAATTTCAGACTAGGAGATCATGCAGCTTTTTGATGAGCTATTAGATCAGCCAAGCATTTCTGATGAGTAACTAGGACAAACTGCATTCACAGAGGCCCGTATGAATGATATTGATTGATAACTTACTTTACCTGATGAATCATCATTAAAAGTTGATGGGAGGCTCTCCAATATGTTATCTGATAAATACGCCTACCCAGAAAGTAGCGTTCCATGTTGTAGTTGGGAACCATCCAACAAATTACTTTGTGAAGCCAAGCCGGCAACTAATAGGATCATTCGTCATACTAGGATCTGGTCTGTTTTTTTTGTACAAGTAATTACTGATGAATCAGCTGAAGGATCACCCTGTGGAAATCTTTCCACGGTTGACTGTTCTGCCAATTTTAGAAAAATCGACCCCTGACAATCATGGCCTTGTGATGCAGAAGTTCCGAAAGATTGTTAGGCTTGGCACGTAGGGCTATCCTGGTTTTGGAGAATGATGGCCATTAAAATGTTCTTACTGTCTGAAATTGTATTTCTCTTTAAGAACTGCCCGTTGGTCATTCCTGTGTTCATGTTCCTAGCAAATACAACAAAGTGGGAAGGAAACCTTGGTTGGCAAGACCTCTGCCTAGCAAACACCCTAAGGAGGACGGTATGGGCATCCCTAATATTGCAAGATACTAACTAGTGACACAAATACACTTCTTATTGAAATGGGAAAGAACCACATCAAAAAGGGAATGGTGCTAAATAGATCAAATCATAGCTGGACATAATGTCTGGAATGTGCCATTAAAGTGGGACTGGCTTTACTAAGACGATGGTTCGGATTGTCTTGAGTGCCTCCATGTATTAATGGATCTAATTTATTTACTCTTCATAAGGAGTCTTGTTTAGAGAATTGTCAGTTGAAAATTAATTGGAAGTATGCTGGTTTAGTATTAAAAGCTCTAGCAATGCGGGTTTCAAATACTTGGGGGTGTTCATCACCTTAGATCCTTTGGTTCGCTATTAACGTAACCTGCTGCCCCCGCTTCAGCGCTTGCGATCCGACGTTGTGGCATGGCGTAGACTTCCGTTGTCCCCGCTCGGACGTGCGGCTTTATTTAAGATGATGTCACTGCCCCGATTTTTATATGCTTTACAAAATACTTGTGATACCATCATGGCCAGCTATTTTCAGGAGATTGAAAGCTTGCAGCGACAACTGATATGGGGTGGACGGTCCCGTATAGCACTTGCCAAGTTGACACTTCCTTGGTATGACGGTGGAATTGCTCTCCCGGATATTAAGCGTTACTACTGGGCCTCCCAACTGGGGGCGATTAATCACGGCACGTATGATCCTGCGTCAAACCCCGCGTTCGAAATGGACAGATGGTTGCTGCCTGGTGGTGACTATAACAGGGCGCTTTACACGAACTCCGCAGAGTGGCAGCTCACTGGCCCCACCAAAATAGCGGTGCAGGTATGGCATCGTGCGAATGATGCCATGGGATGGAAGAATAGACTTACACGCGCTACTCTGCTTTATGCTTCTGAGAGGCTGGGCTCCCTATGGAAGACGAAAGGCTTTGATAAATGGGACGTGATTGGTATATGCAGGGTGAATGATGTGTGGACCAAGGGTAGAGTCAAAACCTTTGACGAGTTGAGATTGGAGTATGACCTGAGTGACAGGGAGTTTTTTAGATACGCTCAGATCCGACATACGCTGATTGCGGTTTTCCCTCCGGGCAAGGTGGTTCCGGAGGCGTCACCGCTTGAAGATCGGGTGCTGGATGGGCACATTCCTGACAGTACGATTTCGCTTATCTACAAAAAGCTGATTAACGATAGGACCGACCTTTTGCAGCGCCTTCGGGAAGCCTGGACTGGCGATGGTTTGGAGCTAGACGACGAGGACTGGCAGCTGGCCATATCCTCGCCGAAAGAGGTTGCAATTCCGGCCCGCCTTAGGTTTGTGCAGCTTAAGATTCTCCATAGGATCTATGTTACCGGTCCGCGTCTGGTCAGTATGGGTTATGCCTCGGATGAGCTGTGCAGGCGTGGTTGTGGCCTTCCGGGCACTTTTCTTCACATACTCTGCGAGTGCCCGGTGGTTGTTCGCTTCTGGAATCGAGTGCATGCAGTAATGGAAGAGGTCACGGGTGTTGCGTTGTTGCCTGAAGCTAGACGCTGCTTGTTCAATGTTTGGGAACCGAATGACTATGATTTGTCACAGACTCAGTGTGTGACCCTTGGCAGTATGATCGCTAAGAGGGATATCGCCCAGTTGTGGGGTTCCCAGAGACCGCCCACAGTCCTGGCATGGAAGGAGAATATGGACTGGTGTATGTTCAGGGAGAAGACGGTGTATGTGGCCCGTGGCAGGACCCGCAAGTGGGGTAAGATTTGGGGTCAGTGGAACTCCTACCGGGGAGATATATGTGCACCTCCCTTCACACAATTGGTGGCGGATCCTCCCTCCCCCTGACCTGACATTCCTGCTACCAGGTTACTTTGATTGACTTCGGAATTGCTGTCCCACTCAATCCTCCCATCCTGCAATGTCAATGATTGTACTCTGTTCTTATGCTTTCCTCCCCGCAGGCCGCTTCGCCATTCGATTGACTGCACTGCCTTGATTTTTTTGTTGTTGTTCATGTTGTTAAAAGTTTCAATAAAAAGAAATACAAAAAAAAAAATAAAGCTCTAGCAATGATTGAAGATAAAGGGGGTCATTACGATGGCAGTGAACCCACCACTGGCCTGCCATATGACAAACAATTTCAAAAAGTTAAATAATCATAGAAGAGAAATCAATTACCCTGCATTGTTGTTTATTCACAATGTAGGTGCGTATGAATAATTGTCGATTTGCATACAAAATCACAAACACTTCGCAGTGCCCCAGGGAAGGGGGAGGGGAGGTGGTATAGTGCAAGGAAGTGTGGGTAAAGGATAGTGACAATATAAAACGGCCAGTCGGCCTCACTGTGCTGTATAATTAAAGTCCAATGGTGGACACAAAGCAAAGACCGCGGGTTCTATACATCATTTAGTATTCATCATGCTCCACATATTACATTGAATGTACAAATTAAGGGGTGAAGCTGAAAGAACTGTTGTAAGTTGTCGACGTTTCGACCCTCTATTGGTAGCAGGTATTACTTTGGACCTTGCATCGGGGTCTTCATCAGGACGGGGGTGGGGGCAGGCAACCGGGGGGGGGGGTTGTGCTTGTCTCAGAGATGGAGTTGAGGACGCTCTCAAAATGGAAGAATAATTCAAGGTCCTGTGGTGGAGAGTATGTCGATCGTTAACCCAACAATGAAAATGTCCAACAGTAGAAATTGAATAAATCAAAATTACACTCACGTGTAATGGTCGTGTCTGGCATCATACAAGTAGTGAAATGAAGCAGAGAAAGCGATTCACTTGGGGGTCCGGCCACTTGTGCACGTCCCGCTGTGTGTGGACAAATCGTCTAGGAAATTCACCATTGTGAACCGAATGAATCAGTCCTGACGCTACCTCGCGTTAAGGTAGCGTCAGGACTTATTCATTCGGTACAACAGTTCTTTCAGCTTCACCCCTTGATTTGTACATTCAATGTAATATGTGGAGCATGATGAATACTAAATGATGTATAGAACCCACGGTCTTTGCTTTGTGTCCACCATTGGACTTTAATTATACAGCACAGTGAGGCCGACTGGCCGTTTTATATTGTCACTATCCTTTACCCACACTTCCTTGCACTATACCACCTCCCCTCCCCCTTCCCTGGGGCACTGCGAAGTGTTTGTGATTTTGTAAGCAAATCGACAATTATTCACACGCACCTACATTGTGAATAAACAACAATGCAGAGTAATTGATTTCTCTTCTATGATTATTTAACTTTTTGAAATTGTTTGTCTTTCTGGGACCCCCCTTTCTCAGTACTTATGATACCCAGGTCCCAGTGACTCTGTTTGGGTGAACCCTTTTTGATACTCTGCCATATTATGACGGCGGGCGTTACCGTGGCGGATAGAAACACCAACCACCACATGTCTGATGTGCTCCTTGAGCCCCCCGATGCTGCAGAGACCTTCAGCATGTAATGCATGCTGGTGGTGCCTAGCAGGTACCGCCGGTGAGATTACGATGCTGGCTCCCCAACAGCCTTTCCATTGCGGTTCACCCGCCATGGAAAGGCTGTGGGGGATGGCCTTTGGGGGTCTGTTGCTGGCACCTCTTGTGCAGGGGCAGGTGCCCCCCTACATTTCCCTGCTCTATGTGGCAGGCACCTTGTGGTGCCTGCCACATAGTGCAGGGAAAAGCAAAACCTGCCTTTTTTCCATTGCAACAGGTGCTTATGCCAGCAGCACCCGCCGCAACGGGAAAAATGCCTTTTGCGGCCGCCGTGGTGGAGGCCACATTGTAATAGCATTTGTGGGACTGCCGTCTTATAGACGGGTGGGCCCTAGCCGCGGGACGATGGTGGGCAGACAGAAGTCTTTCCACCATCAGGCCAAAAGATTTGAATATACCAAGAGTACCCTAGCATAAGTTTTAAAAGTAGAGGCAAAATTAAATAGTTGCAGAAATGATCTGTCCTATTGTTGTTCAAAATCAAGTCTGGTCGACCAGTAAATTCTATTTCTCAATTTAAAATTCAGTTGTACAGTTGTCAAGTCAAGTAAAAAAAAACTTTATTGCGACCATTTATAGCCATAAAAGCACATTAATTTTACATCATTTATAAATCCAAGCTGGATGAGAATTACTACATCATAACATACATTGTCGACTAGGCATACAATGAAAAATAATACATTTCATTAAGAATGTAGACATCGTCATTATGGGAATTTCATGATTTTAAAACATACCATAAAAATATGTTATGTTATGTTATGTTAAAAGTTTATAAAGCGCTCAAATCACCCAGGGGCATCACGGCGCTAGCTAGGCAGAATGCCACTAAAGGAGAAATACAGAAAAAACAGACAGGAATTACTAAAACAAGAAGGTTTTCAGTTGTTTCCTAAAAACATTATAACTTGTAATTTTTCTTATGGCGTGTGGAAGTTGGTTCCAGTATTTCCGGGCAAGAAATGAAAAGGCTCTCCCTCCCGTACAGACTAATCTGACCCGAGGGATCTCTAAGAGGCCTTGAGAACTATATCTAAGGTTCCTGCAAGGGGAGTATTTCCGCAGTTTTTTCTGTAAATACAGTGGACCTCTTTCATTCATGGAAGTAAATGTCAGGCAGCAGATCTTGAAAAAAGATCTTTTCGTTACAGACAGCCAGTGCAGTTCCCTTAGTAGAGGAGTTGAGGGTGAGCCTGCAGGTTGATTTAAAATCATTCTGGCTGCTGTATTTTGTACTACCTGAAGTTTGGCCAATAGAGTCTCTCCAACTTCCGCTAACAGGGCATTGCCCTAGTCCAGACGACTAATTACTAGGGCCTGGACTAATGTTCTGCGTGTGCGATGGGAATATAAGGTAAAATTTTCCTCAAAAGTCGGAGACCATAATAACAGGAACTCGTCATAGTTGCAACATGATCTTTCATGTTCAGAGCCCAGTCCAGTTTTAAGCCCAGGTTTTTTACTGTCAGTTTAGGAGAGGGGGCAGTACCCAACTGAGCCGGCCACCAATCTTTTGCCCACACCTCCCCAGCTTTTCCCATGAGCATCACTTCTGTTTTTTCCGGGTTCAACTGGAGATAGTTGGCAGTCATCCAGTTGGAGATGACCAACATCCCGGAAGAAAACCGATCTTTGTCGAGTGCTAGGTCCGTACCGATGGTAAATATAAGCTGCGTATCATCTGCATAAGAGATGATCTCGAACCCCAGTCGCTCAACAATCTTGGCCAGTGGTGCCATGTATAAGTTAAAAAGAGTTGGACTTAAGCAGGAGCCCTGCGGTACGCCCCTATCTAGATGTCTTCTTTCCGAGGTGTACGGGCCTAACATCACTGTTTGCGTTCTCTCCGACAGAAAGTGGTTAAGCCACTTGAGCGCTGTCCCCTTAATACCAGAGGCTACACATCTCTCCGCTAGCCTAGTATGTGAGATGGTATCAAAGGCTGCGGAGAGATCTAAGAGGATCAGGATTGCTGACCCACCCGCATCCACCGTCTGTCTGAGAGAATCGGTCACTGCTAGGATCGCGAGCTCCGTGCTAAAACCCGGCCGAAACCCGGACTATGATGGGTCCAGCAGAAGATTATCCTCCAGATAGGTACTTAGTTGGCGATTGATATTCCTTTCCAGTATTTTGCTAAGCAGAGGCAGTAGGGAGATAGGTCGGTAGTTTCCAAGGATCCCCGGGTCAGCTGTAGGTTTTTTTAAAATAGGGCGAACCAGTGCCTCCTTCCAGGTGGCAGGAATAATACCTGGCTGGATTGAGACATTAAATATATCTCTAATGCTTGAAGAGCAACAAGTTGTTAGTAAAGCCATTACTTTTGGCAGACACAGATCTAAAGGTGACCCTGATTTGGCCGTCGTCAAGCCTTGTATTACTTCCTCAGTTGTTATCATAGCAAAATTAGTGAGGGAGCAAGCAGCACTCTCATTTTGCTTATCTAATGGGTCAGAGGAAGGTGAGTCGCACGGACCTAAAGGGGGTAAGTTCTCATAGATTTTGGAAATCTCATTATGGAAAAAAGATGATAAAGAATTACATAAATCCTGCGACTCCACCAGGTCCTGACTGCACACTTTTGGGGAGACAAAGTCTTGCACTATCTCAAACAAAGTTTTTGAGGAGTTGCTGGCATTTTCAATATGAGTGATAATAAACTGACACCTAGCTTCCCTCAAATTCAGATGGTATTTTGCTAGGGCTTGCCTATAGACCAGTTTATTCCCATCACTCCTGTTTAGGCGCCACATTCTTTCCAGCCGCCTACATTTTGCCCTTTCCGTTTTAAGTTCTAACGTGTACCAGGGGGTGGAGGCTCTCCTTTGGATGGGGCTCGCTTTCTTTTTTGGAATAGCCACATCCAAGGCAGTCTCCAAAGCGGTATTAAAAGCCTCTAACTTTGAGGATACATCCCTCGTATTAATGATCAGATCTGACGAAAAGGCTTCATTAAAAGTCTCTACGGAGAGCTTACTCCAATTCCTATTCTGATTATGGGTCTGTTTAACAGGGCGGTTTGCAGTCATCTGGGCTGGTTGCTGCATGTTAATTGGGATCAGATAATGATCTGTCCAGAGGAGGGGGATGGGGGGTCACATATTAGATGGTCAATATAGGTAAAGACCGAGGGGCGGAGCCAGGTCGGCGACCAAGATGGTCGACCTGGCTCCCGGCTCCGTCGACCTTCTCCCCCTACTGTGGGTTCCGGTCGTCGAGGCGGCGCTGCCGACACTTTCTTGGATGACGGAAGGGGACCCGACCCGCTGAGAGTGACCTCGGAGGCTCTCCGAGCTCAGACGACGGAGATATGCCCCCCCGGCCGGGGTGGCCTGCGCGAGTCCCGCAGCCTGGTCCTCGCGTGCTGTTGTTGCTGGAGCGAGTGTGATTGCAGCGGCCGGAGGGACCCAGAGCATGCCGGTCACCCGCCGAGGCATCCTAACCCGCTCTGGACGCGACCCCGACTTTCGCTGCTGCGAGTTGTTTCCCAAAGCTGAATGGAGGGCCCCCTCCACCCCCCCTTTTTGATTGCTGCCCTGCGGAATAAGAACATGCGAAGCCGCTCTTTCTCCCCCCTGATGTTGCTCGAGTGACTCGCTTGCAGCTATCTGTCCCTTACACTCCTGGGGATCGGAACAAGTTGATATACGCTGCTTTGGCATTGCCTGTGGGCATTGGGGGGCATGGATGAGATCAGCGGTGGGGGAGTGGAGGTGGCTGCCTCATCGTGTGCGACCGGGGAGACGCTCGGACGACACCTAAGATGGCGGCTTGATGTGAGCCCCGGCGGCACTTCTGAAATGGACCCCGCTTGGAATCATCATCCCGGGGAGCAGCACCCGTCCGTAGGGATTGCGACGCACACCTCAACCAGAGCGCGCGGATCGGATGCCCCCCCCCCCTGTGTATTGGTAACGTACAGTATGGATTGGGTTTATAAGGTGATCAGACCCTGGCACGCGTGGAAATATGAGAGAGCCTGCTCCCGGCGCTTTTTCATGTGACTTTGGTTTGGTGACTCTCTCTGCGCATTTCTGGTAAGGCCCGAATGGATGTCTCTACACGACCCTGCCTGTTTTGGATAAGTGGGAATATGTGCGTGGGATTTTTTGGTCGTTTCGAAGTGACTCGTCGCAATGGTGCCTGACCCACGGATTCAAGGGGAGGTCGGACATTCCATCGGAAGTGATGCTGTGGAGTTTCAACTGTTGCACCCTCCCTTTTTCCGATGGCTGATGTCGTCATGTAACGTAGCCAAATGACCTGCTGACAATTTCTGAACCTGGACCTAATTTTGCTGCTCGGGGACTGGTTGTGGGTTGTGAATAGCCTTGGAGTGTGTTGAGTCCTCGTGTGGTACACTGTTTATTGCTCCCCTGGACATATTGTCTTTAGTACTGTTGCCACTCTGATTGATTGCCTTTACATCCGTATTGACTGTGCCGCGCCTTAGATTATGGCTGGGTGGGTCTGGATCCCAAGATGGTGGTCATTCTCTTTGCTTTTTGACGGGGAGGGGCCTTCGAAGAGGGTGGGTGACTGGGTGGATTGATGTGGTAATCGCTGTTCTATCTTGGTCGGTGTCCTGGAAATTTTGCATTAGCGCCGCTATAATTGCAAGCTGAGCACTGGGGGGGGGGGGGACCTAGACTGGAGACCCCTCATTATATTCTTTTCCTTTCCACTTTCTCTCTCTTCTATATTTCGGGTTCTTCACGGGGCGACAGGCACACTGCTAAGGGGGAGGCCGTAGCCGTAGGCAGGGGGTGCGGGGTGGGGGGATTGGGGAAGGGTATTCTTGTTTTTCACCTTTTTCTGTTTCTAGGGCCTCTTTTTTCTCTTTTGTTTCTCTCGGCTGTCCTTTACTTTCTTCTTCTTTTTCTGGGACTCGAGTAATAGGTTGTTCTATGTATGTTCTATAGGCTCGACTTACGAGGGTGGATGTCTTTCTGAAGCTTTACGTTATAGCGGGCTCATACTGTACTGGTGGGTGAATTGTTTGCTTATTGTTTATCCTGATTACTGCGCGTTAGCGCCAACGTCCTGCCTACGCCTATCCTGCTTGTTAATATCCTGTTTCTGTTAACCATCTGCTCTACTACTGCTCGATTGTGTGACACCAGATCCTTTTCTTTTTATAATTATAAAAGAAACCTCTTTAATCCTGGTATTATCCTGTTACAAGCACTGTCCTGTGTTGCATTGGGGCGTTTTGGGAGCGTATTGTTGCGTTCCTATGACATGATTCATTGCTTTATACGCTTCTTACGTAATGGCCGGCCGTCAGGGTTGTAGGCCCACGACTGTAACTGCTTTTAATACCAATAAAGGTTTAAAAAAAAAATATATATATATATATAGGTAAAGACCAAATCTGGTAGATGGCCTGGTCTGTGTGTAGCGCCCTCCACCCTTTGGGTAAGTCCAACCAATTCTAGGGAGGAAAGGAGTTTATTTACCTTGGGGTCTGTTAAATTTTCCCAGTGGAAATTAAAGTCTCCAAGTAGAAGAAACTTCTTAGCCGCAAGGGCATGTAGGGCAAGATGGTCCAGCAAAAGATCTATGAATTTTGCTTTGGGCCCTGGAGGCCGATAAATTAAGGCACCATACCAACAGTCAGAGGCCGCCAATGTGACTTTAAAAATTACGAGTTCCATACAGTCATTACAGACTGTCGATACCCAGTTCACCGCCAAATGATTTTTAGAAGCGATCGCAATACCTCCACCCGTTTTTATATCTCTATCCAAATGGATGAATTCATAATTTTCACGAATAGCTAAAGCAATCAAAGGATGGTTTGTGGTTCCCAGCCAGGTTTCGGTAAAGAAACAGATGTCAGGGTCGTGCGAAGAGATCATGTCCCATATTTCATATGGATGCTTTGCAAGAGATCTGACAGTACACATAATGTGTTTCTGGCTCTTACCCGAGGTGGCTGCTCTTATTCCCCGACCTTCAGTGTCCGCAGCCCCAGTATTCATTTGGAATTGGCATGCACTACAACTTACAGGTCCTTCTAAGTCTAGTGGGAGCTTTAGGGCACAGTTTTCGATCGGGACTTTATTTTCACGGGCCCGACTTTTGATTTTCATCAGCATTTCTGCGGAGTAGCATATTAGTTCTGAATGACTGGCATCTGTCTTAAAAAGGGCAGCATTTCTGGCCACTGGGCCCGTTTGGGCGCGGACGGGCGCAGACGGACATGCCTTTGGCGCGCTCGCTGTGCACTTCCGCTGCGCTTCCGCCATTGCATCGTCTTTTATTGCCTGCTAGCCTCCGACACTAGAGCGCCGAACGTGCTATCCCCCCAAGATGGCCGCCTGCTCCCGCGATATAGCGAGTGTAGCCCCACCGAGCATCCCCAGCACCTAACTCGGCTGGGAAGTCGGCAGTGTGAGCGCTAGGCGAGCATGCAGGTAAGGGTAAAAGATGGCCAGTTTAAAATTAAGCACATCAATGTTAAAAACAACAATTTAGTGGCAATTCCTCCAGTACTCCCGGCTTCCGCCTCTGGATCAAACTATCTAGCTGTCAGCGCCTGCAGGTTCCAACTCCTTTTATCGCCTGCTAGCCTCCGACACTAGAGCGCCGAACGCGCTATCCCCCCCAAGATGGCCACCTGCTCCCACGGTATAGCGAGTGTAGCCCCACCGAGTATCCCCAGCACCTAACTCGGCTGGGAAGTCGGCAGTGTGAGCGCTAGGCGAGCATGCAGGTAAGGGTAAAAGATGGCCAGTTTAAAATTAAGCACATCAATGTTAAAAACAACAATTTAGTGGCAATTCCTCCAGTACTCCCGGCTTCCGCCTCAGGAGCAAACTACTATATTAGATATAAAAATTCATACAATTCTAAAATTCTAAAAAAAGTCCATGGTCAACATCCGAGCCCGTGCGTGCTACTAGATCTCAGTCTAGTTTACCTCGATCCACCACAAACTAAAATTAGGGATTCCTGAGTTGATCATAGTACCACAAATAAAGAGAAAGGGTGTTATAGATTACTAGTGGTGTGCTCCACTATTAACAGGTTTCTTCGTGTTGACCACATAGCACACAAAAATTTTGATATTACAACCACGTGAACCGGGTCAGTATCTGTTTTTAGGATCCTAAAAAAAACAAGATAGCTCCTAATACCTAGGTTCTTGCAAAGTTGAATAATCCACTTCTGCCTAGCTTGTTTATATGCCACGCAGAAGAGCATTACATGGACCATAGTTTCTTCCTCCGCGTGGCAGCCAGGACAAAGACAACTGGATACTCCCACCCACCTATTTGTAATCCCAAATAGCGGTAGGGTTCCGTATCTAAATTGTAAAAACAACTTCTTCGCTAATGTCGGTTGAATAGAATCCAACACCCGCTCAAACTCATAGTGGGACTTAAAATCCAAGAATCCATAGGTTAAACTGGCGGAATTAACTGACTGCATAATTTTAGTCAGTTTATACTCTTTTAATGCACTAGCCAAAGTTTTCTTGGAAATGGCAGGGCAGGAGACTTCTGGGTTCAACCAAAGGTTCTCCCTACCAATTGCCCTAAAGGAATCCCTTATAACCAAAAGCCAGGGTATACTACCAGCCCCTATTGCTGACATTACTGCTTTTAATTCTTCCCTATAGCAGCCCAACTCTGGAATACTCCACAACCGCCACCAGTAAAGCAACGGGCGTGACGCTATGAGATCTGCAATAGGAAGGATATTCAGGGAGGCAAGATAACGGCCGAGGCGTGGGCTGTGTAGGCATCTCCTCTCCTCACTCCTGTTCCTCCAGACCTACGGACCGATTAACAAGAGAGAAACGCTGACTGATAAATGAAATCTCGCAGGGTATACCGCTGCTGGGAGACGCTGAGTAGAAGCGAAAGAAGCGAAGAATTGGCTGATACGGTGATACGGTGACACGGAGATTTGGTCTGGCCCTAAGCTATCGGCTACCAGCTAACGGACACCTTGGACACGCCTCTGGAGAAGGACGGAGCTTGGAAACGCCTGGATGGCGCTGGACGACGTTGGTTTGAGGCTTGAAGTTTCCTAGCTGTGGCGCAGCGAGCAGCGTGTGAGAACCGAAAGCGGAAAGCTGAAGGGGATAGCAGCGCGAAAGCTGGACGAGAGCTTGACGAGGGCCGAGTGTTGGAAACTGGTAGTTGGACTCGGGTAAGATCCAGCCATTCACCTGAGACGCTATGGCAACAATGTAGCGCTGTAGCGATAAAGAATAGAAGTGTAAAGCCGAGACTGCGATGATTTTGTTATTGACCTTTCGCTGCTGGATTACCGGAGGGAGAGAATTTGGCCCTGTTAAAGACATTAAAACTTAAAAACCTCTAACAATAAACCCCATTCGGAGGGATTGTGGCTGGTGCAACACTAAATTACGAACTTAAAAAACTTTAGCTCAGCGACTGTTGGCGTGATTGTAAAAAAAAAAAACACATGCACTGAAATATCTGTGACTTCTAACCGACTTGCTTATCTTGTTTAATTTGCTCCACTGTTTTATTGCCCTTGGAAGAAATTGTTTGTTAAATTATAAAAAACAAATCTCACTCTGAAGGACTGCGACTTGCAGAACGTGCTAAATTACGAAATTCATAAAGTCCGTTGCTTGATGCCGGTTGGTGTGCTTGTCAGAAAAAAAAAATAAAGAAACACGCTCTGAAACATCCGTGTTCTCTATTCAGCTTGCTTGTTCTGCTTCATTGTTTTACCCTCCCTAGAAGAAACCGCCCATGCTTAGGAACTTGTCAATACGTCGGCATAAAGCCCTGTTTTGGAGATGACCTGTTTGGCTGTGGCAGGGGCATTATAGCAGGGTAGCCAGAGGTCGAGGACGTGCTACATCTAAAAAAAAGATGCCGGCGAAGGGGGCAGCAAACGTGAACGAGTCTGCAAAAATTAACACCAGGAGTGGGAAGAATAAAGAGCTAGGCCTGGTTATACCAGTGGGTACTGAAATGGCCGGAAAAAATGCAAAGGCCGGCAGAGATTATGAGGATGGTGAGGCTGACGAGACTACTATGGACTCCTCTACAGCTAGTACTTCCAAAGGCGCTTGCTTAAATCGTAGGAAAGATGGGGATGACAAGGGGAATAGAGCTATGGCTCAGAAAGGTTCAAAGCAAAGCACGCAGAGCCAGACCCTACCAGCAATGTTTGGAAGGCATAACGCTCAAAAGAATGATAAGGCATCAGACACAGTAGTTCCGGAGGGGTGCGTTCTACCTGAATCTCCGAATGGGCAGGTAATGTCGAATTCTGTAGTCATAGCCATTATTGATACATCGAATGATGCCCTAATGAGAAATGAGCAGACACATTTGATGGAAATTGAAACTGAACAAAATACTGACAGAGAAGATAATTCAAATAAGGCGATATTGGACAAGCCGAATTCCCAGTCTGCAGATATTCAGGTATCGGAGGGTACAAACATTTCAGAAGCTGGCGATAATTTTTATTCACTATCAGAGGCTTCCTCAGAGGAGGGATCTATTTTGAGTAAGGACTGGATTGATTATAGCGATGTAGAAGGAAGCAGTCCAGAGGCTGCCGCGGGTGAGAGCAATATATCGCCAAATTGTAGTGTAACGACCATCAAAAGGAAAACAAAGAAAAAAGGGTCATCTCAGAGGTTACTAGAAGACCAAACAACACCAAGGGAAGATATAAATGGGTTGTATGAGACTAATGTATCCGTTCAAGATAGCGGTGAAGAAGCATTAAATCCTGTGGCTAATCAGGGGTCACAGGACATTACATTGGTGACAATCTATGAAACAATGATGGGCCGCAGAGCCGAGAGCAAAGCTGAGAATGCTCGTATGCAAGCAACCTGCAGTAAAGTAAAAAACGCTGTTCGGCGGGCTATAAAACTTGGGACAGAAACCGCGGAGAGAGTTACGGAGGCAGAAGCTCGGATATCCGCCCTAGAGGATCATGCTGCGGCCCAGAAGGAAGAACTTGACTTAATTAAGGCTCATCGGGATGACTTGTCCTTTAAGTTATCCGAACTTGAAAACCATTCACGCAGAAATAATTAGCGTTTCTTAGGGGTACCTGAGAAATTGGAGGGCGGAGATGTTCGCAAATTTGTAGCTGAGTTATTGAAAGAGGCCTCCCCAGAACTTACAACCTGGGATTGGGCCAGAGAGATCCAGCGGGCCTACAGGTTTCCGTTTTCAATCAAAAAACCCCGGGAAGGAACAGAGGATTTTCCTAGGGCAATTCTAGTGTCTTTTAACAACTTTTTGGCAAGGGAGGATATTTATGCTCTGGCGAGACCGGACAAGAAAGCATCTGCTAAAAAATGTAATTTTTTTGTAAGGCCAGACTTTTGCCAGGCAACTGTTTCCAAGCGTTGGCATTTAAGACAACTCATCCCGGGTTTTCAACAGAAGGGTGCAGTGGTTTATCTGCAAAACCCGGCCAAATTAAAAGTCATATTAATAGGGCAAACCAAGTTTTTTAGGTCACAGATCCAGGCTAAAGAATATCTGGATTCTATATAGGTTGTGAATTTGGGAGTGATAGCCTAGGATCAAGTTAATTGTTAAGAGACCGAATCGGTCTTGCGGGGGGGGGATGCTCTTTCTGTTTCTTAGGGGGGTTTGCTGAAGAGGGTTAGGGTATCTCTGCTTCTTTTGATATTTCCTTTTTCATAGTAATACCAGCAGAATGTGTTATAAAGGTGCAGGTTTTTTTCCCCCCACAGGTCTTAGAGGACAAGAGGGGGGTACACGGCACTCCATCAATGCAGGGACTAATAGTCCTTGGGCCTCATATGTTGGGAAGGATGGGTGGGGGGGGAGGCAGGGCAGGACGGGGTGGGTGGGGTTGGGGAGGTCTCTGGGGTTTTGGTGGTGGGGGAAAAAAAGACAGCAGCAGGCATGATAGTCGAAGCAATGGGTTGTTTAATTCAGAAGGCTGGGATAAGTCTAGCAAAGTACCTCAATAAGGAGAAGAGATGTGAGGAAGAATGGTCTAATGGAGCTTTATTTGGTTATTTAAGTACGGAAAATGGCGTCATTAAGAGGAAGGGATAGGAAAGTTAAGATTTGCACCCTAAACATTTGTGGTCTAAATGACCCGAGAAAACGTCAAGTGTTAGCCAAATTAGTTCAGATATTACGTGTGGACATACTTTGTTTACAGGAAAATCACGTGGCTTGGGCCAATAGGGATTATTTAAAAAATATGGGATTGGAGTTGGTCGTTTGTTCTAAACAAACAGGTATTAAAAGGGGGTGGCGATACTCAAAAAACGGGGAGTAGGGAAATGCACAAAGACACTGGCATACAAATGGGGTCGTTGGGCCATTGCCGAATTGAAATTTGGACACCGTAGATTTACAATTTGTAATGCTTATGGCCCAAACCTGGATGATGCAGAGCTTTTTAATTTTTTAAATCTCGAACTGGCACAATGGATTACACCTGTTTTGCTGGTTGGAGATCTCAATATTAACATTGGTGTTGATTTGCCTATAAGATCTAACCAAGTGTTTCTTGGTAGAAAGAAGTTAACATATACAGCAATACGGCAATTGTGTCTTGATCATGGCTTATACGACGTCTGGCAGGCGAAACACCCTGCTGATCCAGGATTTACTTTTTTTTCAGCTCCCCATTCAAAATTTGTTTGTCTAGATTATGTTTTCTCCACTTCCGAATTTTTACCTAAAATCAATATAGAAATATGCCCAAAATTGGTTTCCGATCATAATCCGGTGGTAATTGACTTGGCATGGGAATTAGAGGGACAATCAGAATTTTCCTCATGGTCTTTTGACCGAAAACTGTTACTAGACGAAGAGTACTGTCAGTTTATGTCCGAAATTATCCAGGGTTTCTTTGATATAAATAAAGGTACAGCAGCTCAGGAAACAGTTTGGGACGCATTTAAATCCGTTGCTCGGGGTGAGACTCTAAGCTTTTCTTTATTTAGGAGTAAACAGCTGCACCTTAAACAACGGCATGAGTTTAATCAGGTCTTACAGGCTGAGGAAAAACTGTCTGAGGTCATAAGACTTGGGGCTGATGTAGAAGAACGAAATCAAGCTCAAAAAGACCTCACTATCAAAAGGGCAAACGTGTATGCCAACATTGCTGAACAAACGGCGCGCAACTATGTACAACAGAGGGAAGCAGCATATGAATTTGGGGAAAAACAGGTAGAATATTGGCAAAAAGGGCAAGGGAGAAAGCGGTATATAATGAGATATTGAGAATTAAGGACGTGCAGGGGGTCATGCAGGAGACAAAGGAAGGCGTGTTGACTGCCTTCCAAGAGTATTACCAACAGCTATATAGTAATGACAACATGATGGATTCAGCCGTGGCTGATTTGTATTTAAATGATGTTATTCCGGTGACCCTCACTGACGCTCAACACGAAATATTATCGGCACCACCACACTGGGGAGAAACTGAGATCGCAATTAACGGGCTAGCTCAGGGGAAGGATGTAGGGTCCGATAACATCCCTTCGGAGTTCTACAAGAAATTTAGAAATTTACTAAGAGAATAATTAGTAACGGTATGCCAGCAAGCCTTCTTGGGAAAAGCTCAGCACTCTTGGACTGAAGCCACTATTGTGGTGTTTAAAAAGAAAGGCAAAAGAGAGGATGAATTGGGGTCTTTCAGATCTATATCACTTCTCAATTCTGACAGTAAAATATACTCAAAAGTGACTGCTAATCGTCTAAATGAACTGATGCCAGAATTTGTTTCTCCTCGACAACATGGCTTTATACTGGGTAGAGGCACCACAGACCACATAAGGCACATAATATCGCTGTTGGATTGGTCAGAGGGGTCTAGCTCTCCGGTTGGCGTGGCCCTGTTGGACGCCGAAAAAGCGTTCAACAGGGTCACGTGGACCTTTTTGTGGTCAGTTTTGATAAAAAAAGGCCTTCCAAAAGAACTAGTTAAGGCTGTAAAATCATTGTATTCGCAACCATCTGCGGTGTTTCGGATTTCAGGGAAGACCTCAGGCAGGGTGCGGATAGCGAGGGGGACGAGACAGGGTTGTCCCTGTTCCCCCTTGCTGTTCGCGATGTATATTGACCCGTTTATTAACAAACTGGAAATGAATCCAGCAATTAAACCCGTTCAGATTCATAATATGGATTTTAAAGTTTGCGCATATGCAGACGATATTGCTATAGCTACATCTGAAATTGCCAGTGCATCGCCGATCATAGTGAAATCTGCTGAGGAATTTGGCCAGCACTCTGGATACAAATTAAATATCGAAAAGACACAGTTTATTCACTCGACGTCTGGTCGTCCTGATAGTATAAAGTTTGATAAAGAGGCGACCTATTTAGGAGTCAAGATTACACATAAAATGGAAGATATTATATCTATTAATCTAGACCCCATAATTGGATCTTCTAACAAATTTCTCGAACGTATAAATAATTTGAAACTTTCCCTCTTAGGGCGCAGTAACGCGTTAAAAATGCTTATTCTTCCTAAGTTTTTGTATTTGTTCCGGTCTATTCCTCTTATGATCTCATCTGGTTATTTTGTTCGTATAGAAAGAATGTGCTCGAGATTCCTCTGGGGGTACCATCGAGCTAGGAGAGCATATAAGTATTGCGCACTACCTAGAGAGAGAGGGGGATGGGGTATCCCATATTTTCAGTTTTACCATTGGTGCACATTATTGCAGCATATGGGATTCTTAATATTTCCGGAAGATCCCACTGATGAGTATTTGAAGCCTTCTATATATGAAATGCTTTTGGGCACAGAGGCTAAGCAGTGTCTAATCCGGGTCATTTAACCTAGCTACCACAAAAAAAACTAAATTTAAGATTTTTGTAGCGGCATACTACATATGGAGGAATGTAAAAAAGAGGTTCTGTTTTGGCCCAAACATTAATATCTATACACCTTTGAGGGGTTGCACTTTTTTACCTGTTCTATTTAAAGACGGGGTGTTACAGAGGTGGCATAATTTGGGGATATGCAAATTTGGGGACATGTTTCAGGGGAAGGAGTTTGTCTCTTTTGAGTATTTAATGAAAGAATACCAGGTACCCCGTCTTGACTTTTTTAAGTATCTCCAGATTCGAAGTTTCTGTATGATGAAAATATCAAAATCTATGATCAGGTTAGAGAAGATTGCCTTGCTTGAAGCATTAAAGAGCCCGCAGAAATTAGGGCCTTTATATCAATTATTTGTGGAGATGATTTAGCAATTAGAGCTGATAAATGGCAGAATAAATTGGGTGTGTCAGCTTAGAGAGAAGTATTGAGATAGCTAGCAAAGTATTGTTGAACGGACCCATGATAAGTCAGCACTTCATGTCAATTTTTGAGCTATATTACACACCAAGTAAACTAGCAAAATGGAATTCAGGGCGTGGGACGACGTGCAATTGTTCCAACTTATATTCAGCAGATGCTGTTCATATGTTTTTTGAATGTCCAAAATTGGGTCAATTTATTGCCGACATAGAATACTTTGCTTTGAGGAGTTTAGGTATTTCAATTCAACTCACAGCTTCACTTGTGATTTTAGGTCATGAGGAGGGGTTGAATCAACAAAGAGCTTGGGTTGAAGAAGGATTTATTTTTATTTGCATGTTTTTTTGTGTCACGTCTCACTGGCTAGACACTGATCCACCCCATTTTATAATGTGGCAAACAAAGCTTTTATCTATGTTTTATTTTGAAACAGCATTATATAAAATGAAAGGTATAAAAAAGAAAACTTTCGGCCGACAACTATGGTCTACAATTGCTAGATGGATTGGTTCAGGAGATTAAATTTCAAAAGTTGGGAGGCTCTAAGCTATGGCGGACCGAATTCTTCATGAATTGAGTTGATTTGTAATTTATTGTTAAGTGCTTTTCTCTGTTGCTATGTATGTACATTTATTGACCTGTTAGCTGTCAAGAAAATCAATACAAATTTTTTTTTTTTAAAAGGAAGGATATTCAGATCCATCCTTAGGGGGACTAATGGTGTGCTTTTCGATAGAGTCAGGATTTGTCTAATAAAATTATTTTCAGTTTGTGTGAGGGAATTGGAAGACCTATGCCCCCACAGTTCTGCTCCATATAGGGAAGCCGACCTGGCTTGGACTTTATAAATTTCAAGTGGTGGGCTTATAGTCTTTAAAACACATTTCTTCTGGACTTTTAAACCCCCCCCAGCAGCCTGAATCCATTTTAGATTAGCCTTGTCCATTTGGGGGCCCCACCCCATTTTATCATTCAAGGTGAGCCCCAGATAATCAAAGATGGGTACCCTTTCGAGGGGTCTACCCACCATCACTGAGTGTGGGCAGTTAATGGAATTAACATTAAAGACCATGTACTTAGTTTTGCTAATATTGACCACAAGGTTCCTCTTTTTGCAGAACTGGCTAAATACATTTAGCACACGCTGCATACTCATTGCCGACTTCGAAAGCAACAGGGTATCGTCCACAAACATTAATGCGGGAAATCTACAGAGGGCCAATTTCGGGGAGTCTATGTCCTTAGTAGCAGATAACTCTTGAATTAAACCGTTTTGGAAGAGGGAGAAGAGGGTCGGTGCAAGCACACAGCCCTGCCTCACCCCCTTACCCACGGGGAACGGAGCCGTGTTTTGCCCGTTCTTGCCATATCTTACTCTAGCAAAAGTCTCTTCGTGGAGTTGTTTAAACTGAAAACATAGATATGGCGGAACTCCCATGGCCAACAAAATACTCCATAGCTGGTTACGGTCCACCACATCAAATGCAGATTTCAGATCCACATAGGTAAGGTAAAAGCTCCCACCTTCTAATACTACATGCTTCCAGTAAATAAGCTGGAGCCTAAATAACTGATCTATAGTAGAGGTTTTGGCCCTTAAACCTGCTTGCAATGGGGTCAAAATATCATGGTCTCGAATCCATTCCTGCAGTCTTTCTAGTAGCACCCTTATGTATATTTTTTGGGATACATCAATTAGGCTAATTGGCCTAAAATTGGCCGGCTCCATGGGGGACCTCTTTTTATAGATGGGGATGATCTCTGCCCCTGCCTACGTGCTAGGAGCCTGGAGGCCCTGAAGTATTGCGTTAAAGAGTTGTTGGAGATAGGGTACCCACACTACCATTTCATTTTTATACAGGTCTCCCGGGATCCTATCTAGTCCTGGTGCTTTATTTATTTATTTTTTAATTTTTTTTTTAAATATATTTTTATTGCAGGAAACAGTCAAAGTTCCAATTTGGTCACCCGTATAGTAATCTGTGATGCAAGCACCAACAATGAAGCAACACCCATACACGGCCATTCAGCCCACAACCCGGAGGTCGGGCGGCGTTGACATCGAATCGTTGCATAAGGGCCCAGCGGCCTTCCAATGTTGAACAGGTGAAAATAAAAGGTTCTCTCCTGCTTTTCTAAACAACCTGAAGAAAAAGAAAAACTCCCTCCCCCTCCCATGGAAACAGACACCCCCAGAGGACTAAATTCCAAATCGTCAGTGCTATAAGTCTCCAGTGCTGACGGAAGCTGATGACGCTCCCCTTCCCTCTATCCACCTCCCCCCTCCCACCCCGCCATCGGTGTACTAGTATACGTGCAAAGAGCGTGCGGTAAGAGACTTTCTCCTTCCTGACGGGAACACCACGTCTGTGCTACTCTACAGGGACGGAGGTTGGTCACCATCAACACTATCAGTGTCAGTGGGTGTGTCGTGATCGTGCAGGGCCTGCACCAATGCCTCCCACACCTGTGCCGTCTCTAGCGCCTGTTCGTTCTGTTGCCGCCTCGCCAGCTGATATCGCAAGGTGCTCTCGCCCCCTGCCCATTTAAGAAGTTCATTGCGCCATTTAGTGCCCGTTGGACCAACCCCTGCCTTCCAATGTCTGGTAATTTCCCGCTTTGCCAGGAGCGGCCCCAAGTCGATGAATTTACTAGAAGTTTTATTTTTGGGGGTATGCGGGAACCAGTGCAAAATCCCCACCGCAGCGTCAAAGTGCAGGGACCTTTCAGTTACCCTATTAAGCGTGTCCCCTACGAACGTCCAATATAAGGTCAACGCGGAGCAGGACCATAACATGTGAATGAGGTCAGCCCCGAGTGTCCGGCATCTAGGGCAGGCTGCCGTGTCCGAGGCGAAGTATTTCTGTATTTTCTCCGGGGTCAAGTAGGCCCGATGAAGTATATAAAAGTGGACCAATTGGAATCGAGCATTACGCGTGCCCTTCCAGGCCCGGCGTAACAGCTGGGCCCATGTGGTCTCCGGGATGTCTTTCCCTATGTCTGCTTCCCATCGGGTCCTGAGTGTGTCCAGGGGGGATAGCCTCTCGTTAACCATCCTGGAGTACAAGCACGTTACTGGTTTGACCGTCCCCGCCGTCATCATGATGTACTGACACGCCGCTGACAACTGCGGTTCTTCAGAACCATTCTTCCAGTGTGCTTGGAGTGCCCTTGTGACCGCCGCGTGAAGCAAAAAGTCACCCCGGGGGATGTCAAAGCGGTCCAGAAGCACCTGAAAAGGCAGCAGCACTCCATCCTCATAGAGGTCGCCCATGAGCTGTATCCCCGCGTCTTCCCAAACCCGCAGCTGCGACCAGTCGCCGCCATGCGGTAGCGCAGTGAGCATCCCCAGCGGTATCTCTGGGGCATAAGGATGTTTCACTCCCGACCTGCGGTGTACCCGGTTCCAGCACGTTCGTATAGTGCGTTCTTCTTGAGTGAGGTCCCTCAAAGCTAGCCCCTGTTGCAGCGCGATATAGGATAGGACGTGTCTGGGCATGCCACGCCCCGTGTCTCCTCCGGGCCTCGAAACTCCTGTGCTATCTCCTGAGTGTAAGTCTGCAGTTGGGCAGCCATATAATATGTTTCAAAGTCGGGTACAGCCAACCCCCCCTCCGCTTTTGGTCTCATCAGGGTCTTAAGCGCCACTCTGCGGCGGCCCGATCCCCAAAGAAACGCCACAATCAAGGAATTCAAATTCCGAAAGACAGTCGGTAGAATCCAGACCGGAAGTGTCCTAAAGTAATATAATAGCCGAGGGAGCGCCACCATCTTCAACAGTGCGATTCGTCCTGCGACCGACAGCGGCAGGGTGGCCCAAAAGGACATACTACTCTTCAACGCCCGGGCGCATCTGGAAATGTTGCCCTCAAGAATGTCAGCAGGGCCATGATAAACGTGCACCCCTAGATATTTAACGCAGCTAGGCTCCCATCTGATCGCCCTGGGAGTGTCCGGTCGGGGCTCACCTCTGCGAACCGGGAACAGGCACGTTTTCGCCCAATTCGCCCTGGGGCCTGATACCTCGCCGAAAGCAGTGAGTACTGCGTCGGCCCCGGCCAAGGCCGCACCAGCATCCTCAAGGAAGAGCAACAGGTCGTCAGCATAGAGGGAAATGTATTGCTGTCCCGACAAGGCCCGTAATCCCCTGAAATAGACCCCGGTGCGAACCGATAGTGCCAAAGGTTCCACCGCGAGGGCAAATAGCAGCGGGGATAGCGAGCATCCCTGCCTCGTGCCCCGTTCCACTGGGTATTGTTTGGAAATCAGCGGTCCCGACCGAAGTCTAGCCACCGCCGAGGCGTATAACACCGTGGTCCATCGCAGCGTGGTCTCCTTCCAGCAGGCGAAGCAAACGGCGGATATTCATCGTAGTATTACGCTTGGGGATGAAACCCGCCTGTTCGTCATGCACCAAGGAGCTCATGTGACCCAACAATCTCGAGGCTAAAATGCTGCTCAAGATCTTGTAATCGACTGTAAGCATCGATAGCGGCCTGTAAGATGCCGGGTCACCGCCCTCCCTATCGGGCTTGAGCAGGGGGACCACTAGGGCCTCACGCATCGAGCCAGGCAGGCGCCCCAGGTGCTTCGCCTCCTTGTAAACCACTAAAAGCCGTGGGGCCAGGAGGTCTACGTAGGTGGAGTAAAACTCCACCGGAAGTCCGTCTAGGCCTGGTGTCTTGTTTCGCGCCATCTTTCTTATGGCGCTGCGGATCTCCCCCAGCTCCACATCTCTCCCCAAGTCCTTCGCCTGTTCGGGTTCCAAGGCGGGGATCGGCAAATCATGTAGGAATCCGTCAATAGGGGTAGTGTCTAGTGGCAGTCTACTGCGGTACAACATCTCATAATAGCGCCGAAAGCAACCAAGGATCTCGGGCTGGGTATAGACCTCCACGCCCTCCGCAGTTCGCATGGCCACCGTGGGCGAAGTACGCCTCGTAGGGTTGGCCAGCCAAGCCAGAAGCGCCCCCGATTTATCACCCTCAGCTAGTGACCTAGTCAGGTAGGCCCTGTGGTCGAAGCTTCGCAGCTGTTCAACTTCCACAGCTACCGCCTCCCTCGCTGCCGAGGTCTGCTGCTGGAGTTCCGGGTGGCCGGGGCGGAGGAGCTCCATCTCGCGGAGTTTCCGATCAGCCCCGGCCAGGTCGTCCAGGAGGACTCGTCGCACCCCCACTTTCTGCGTTATGCAATAGCCCCTAATCACCACTTTAAATGCGTCCCATTCCGTGGCTCTCGCCCCAGCTGTGCCCTCGTCCTCAGCAAAGTACTCAGTGACTCTGTCCTCTAGGTCACTCCGGAACACCAGATCTTCCAATAATTCGGGGCGCAGCCTCCAAGTCGGCACACAAGGGGTGCTCGGAAGCCACCTAAAATCAGCCAATAAAGGATTGTGGTCGGAGATGGTCCTTGCCAGATACTCAGACCTCACAGCCGAAGAAACCAGTTCCGCCGACCCCAGCAATCCATCCAACCGCACATGCAACTCGTGCATGCCGGAGAAGTGGGAGTAGTCGCGGGTGCTGGGCTCGCCAGATGTCCGTCAATCCCCACTTAGCCTGCCAGTCCTTCCTACCCCTGGCCACTCGGTGGGTTGGTGAGTCCGGAAGGGGAGGATGAGACCTGTCAAGGTCAATGTCCACCACCGAGTTGAAGTCCCCCCCTATCAAAAGAGGTCCCGACAGGTAGAGGGCCAGGGAGCCCGACAGAGCGGTCAAGAAGGCGAGTTGGTCCGCATTAGGCGCATAAATGCAGCAAATGTTCAGATCCCTTCCCCCCAGCCTGCCAGCAATTGCCACGTATCTCCCCTCCGGGTCTACAGTACATCTATTCCCCTGCAAGGGAACCCCGGCCCGTACCCAGATCAGCGCGCCTCTAGCATATGCTGAGTATGTGTTGTTGTAGACCTGCCCTCTCCACCTGCGCTGTAACGCCAGTCCCTCTGATTTGGTGAGGCGTGTCTCCTGTAGCAGCGCAATCTGTAGGCCTCTGGGCACCAGGTAAGCGTGGACTTTGTGTCGTCTGGACATGGAGCGCAGGCCCCGCACATTCCAAGTGATGCATTTCAAGGTGGATA
The DNA here is from genome assembly GCF_964261635.1 of Lissotriton helveticus. Taxonomy (NCBI): domain Eukaryota; kingdom Metazoa; phylum Chordata; class Amphibia; order Caudata; family Salamandridae; genus Lissotriton; species Lissotriton helveticus. Next base: position 936,585,193 of record NC_136067.1, on the reverse strand, counting down.
GATCAGCCATTGTCCCATAGTATCCCCTCCAGTCTCCCCCAGCAATGCTCAAGCACAGGTAAGCACCTAGTTAGTCCCGCACCGATGGCGAGTCCACCCCCCAACAACAACACAACATCCCCGAAGCATTTTCCCCCCTCCTCCCCCCCAGAACAGGTTCCAAATAGTACCATCTAGTTCCCATCCAAACTGTACCCACAGAAAAAACTTCCCAATCTATCCTGACGGTAACCACCCCAGGTGTGCCTTAAGGGCAAAGTGGGGGCCGAACGTCGATAGGGGGTCTCCGCAGCTCAATGCTACCAAAGTGCGATCGAGCCCTGAGTAATGAGGGCCGAAAGAGAGCACAACCCCAACCCACCATATAATCAGTTACCCAACAGTTCCCACAACAAGTCCCCCCTCCTCCCCACCACCTCCCCCCTTCCAACCAGAGCCGGCTCACCCGAAGTCATCATTGTCCATCAAGCAGGCCTTCCGCCATCTCTGGAGTGATCACAGGGAGATTCACGCTGTCAGTCTTAGAGCCCTCCGTGTCCGAGGGGCCACCACTCCCGCCAGGTTCCAAAGTGTCAAGTATGGGTCCGTCTTGGGAGCCAGATATATTGGAGACCATCTCCAGTGCCCCCCGTTGCTCCGCCGCAGCCTCCACTGTCGAGGGTCGAGCAGACCTGCCTCTGCGATTCCGGATCCTTTTAGATCTCCGCTGTAGGCTAATCTCCGAGGTGGACTGGAAGGAGGACCCAAAGCCATCTTTGCTAGCTCTGTACAACTCAAGCCAACTGCACGTGTCCTCCGGGGTATCAAAGAACTTGGTTGTGCCGTCCAGGATAATACGGAGCCGTGCTGGGAACAGTAAGGAATATTGGATGCTCTCACTCCGCAGTTCCCGCTTGTTTGCCAGGAAGGAGGTCCGTCTCCGCTGGGTCTCGTAAGTGTAATCTGGAAAAATGTTCACTCGACTGTTTGCCACCTGGTATGGCCCATTTTGTCTGGCGGCATTGAGAGGAAATCCCTGTCGAGGAAATGAAGTAGCCACGCCACCACCGGGCGTGGGGACCGGCCCTGCTGCGGCGGTCTGGCCGGCACCCTGTGTGCCCGTTCCAAAGTATAGAAGGAGGAAAGCCCCTCGGGCGCCACCACCGTCCTTAGCCAATCCTCCAGATATGCCACCATGTCCTCACCTTCAATTTTTTCTGGTAGGCCTACCACACGAATGTTATTCCTCCTATTGAGCCCTTCCGCATCCTCCGCCCGTCTCTCCAGAGCATCTATGCGGGTCAGAGCGTCCTTCATGGTAGTGGTCAAGGTTTTTTGTGCGGGTTCCAAGGGTTCCACCGAGCTCTTCACTTCCTTGACTCTGTCCGAGAGCTTGCCGTGGTCCGCCCTGAGCAAGCCCAGGCTCGTCGCAACTTGAGCAATGTCCTGTTGAAGGGCCGACCGTGTATCAGTGACCGTCACCAAGATCCTGTTGAGCTGCTGTTGAAGGTGCGGACTCCCCGGCCTCTCCGGATGTAAACGTTCGTCGTTATCAGGCGCCTCCACATCTGAGGCAGTCTGAGTGCCTCCCTTAGCACCCCTCGTCTTCCCCATATCGGTCGTGGTCTCCAATGGAGGTCCTGATGCACCCCCAGTCGGGGGAAGGGCAAGCGGAGTGCCCTCGATCGTTGTCAAGGGATCCGTGTTGATACGGGTCACCGGCCGGACCTCGGTACAGCGTTAGTAAATATCTCAGCTATTCGGGCCCCAACTGCGCAGAGACGGGTAGTCACCCAAGGAGGCCTGTCCGTCTGTCGAGAGTCCAGAGAGCCAATTAAAGTGTCAGTGGGACTTCGCAGGCTCGGTGAGGGCACTGGGGCCAGGATACAATGGCGTCTTCCGCCGTCGCCGCGTGGCGCGGGCGCCCAGCGGGTCCCCTCTTCCCATAGGCCGCAGAGGTAATAGGTCGGGCGGGAGCCAGCAGCCCCTCCCTCTGAGGTGAGGGGGGGAAGGGGCAGGGGTCACTGCCAGACGGTAGTACACCGCCGGGGTCGTCAGGTCCACCAGGCACCGTCGCCTCCACCACCAACTGTAGGCCCTGCCGGCTGTCCGGCACCCAGTCCGAGCTCCGTGCCACCGCTCACGCTGTCCCCCAGTTCCCGGGCGGGGCTCGAATTCCTCCCAGTGTGGTGCAACCAGGACCGCTCGCTGCCAAAGTCGGGGGCCAAGACGGTGAGAGTCCGTTTTTTAGTCCGAGCAGCGTGATGCGATCAGCCGCCCTTCCTCCTCCGCAAGGCTTCGCGGCGGAGAGCAGCGGTCCCGGAGGGCGCCGCCTGGCGAGTTCCCAGGTGTCCTCAGTCCCTCAGGCAGTCGGCGGTGGCATCGCCCCTCCAGGGGGGAAAGGAGAAAGAACGTGATGCCGGAGGCGCCGGCCTCTCCAGGTCCACGAGACGCTTCAGGACCCCGGGGACGAAGCGGGCGCCATCTTGAGCTCCGCTCTGTTTGCCTCGCGGGCTCTCGTTCTCCCCGAGCGGGCCGCGTTACAGGACTCCAGAGTCGCCTCCCAGGTCAGGACCCACAGCGGTCACCGGTATGGGGGTCGGGGCGCCCGTGGTGCCCGGAAATCAGGATAAGAGACGGCTCGATCGCGGAGCCGAGCGCTCAAGCGACCTCCGCCATCGGCGTTCAAGCCACGCCCCCGTCCTGGTGCTTTATTCAATTGGAGCTTTTCCAGAGCTAGTTTAACCTCATCCTTGGTGCAAGATGGTATGGTCCACAAGGGATCAGGTGTTTGAAGAAAAACCGGCGCCTCACTTGGTTCGATTGATGTTATTGAATATAGTTCCTTAAAGTAGAGACGCCAGGCTTCCTCAGCAATATTTGGTTCGATAGTAGTCTTACCCTCTGGCCTCCCTGTATGGACCAGATTCCAAAAGGACCTTGCATCTTTTGCATCTGCCATCTATCTGCTTCCCATTCTGATTTACTATTAAAAACAATTTTCTTAAAATTGAGCCTAGCTTCCTTTATACATAGACGATCGCCCCCCTTGAGAGCTGAAAAGAGGGTTCGCTTTGCCACCCTACAGCCCTTACTAAACCAGGTTTTTTTTTCCCCACATGGTTTATGCAAGATTGGCCTGCTGGTAATAAAATAATCCCCTAGGGTTACAACCAGTTCCTGGTGGATTTTCCCTGGATCATCTCAGTTGCCAGCATTAAGGTTTTTTCCAGAAACAATGCTTGCCTTTTCTAGAATGGGAATAATACTATTATACATTCTTGACATTGTTTCCGGAGATTGAGTTATTGTGGCCCAGGGGATACGCCTACCTCCATCCACTATTCTAAAGTTGCTTCTAGGGGGGATTACAATTCCTTAATCTGTTTCAATCATAACAAAATCCAGCATAATGACCAAAGGATTAAGATCACTATCGGTGCGCTGTTCCACACTGAAGTCTGCCACTTTGTGCCAACTTTCAAGGCTAATTAAAAAATAATCAATGACAGAAGCCTGACCAACCCTCTCAAAAGTTGAGTGCCCTGGATTATCTCTCGGAAATCGCCCATTACAGGCCCTCAGGGAAAAGGTAAGTGTGAGCGAAGTCATTTGAAGGACTAATGGGGTCCACCCCTTGATCGGGTATGTGTTGTACAGTTGTATAAATTAAACAATCTAGACATTACGTTTGTTCCTGAACTTACATACAGGGGGGACCTATGAAAAGAAAATAAGGACCAGTGGAGGAATGCCGCAAAGACAGGCTAGAAATGTGGTTGGCAATCCAGGATATGAAACATGTAATTTTAATCTGTTTTGTCAAAAGCTGTTTGGATTTAACTAAAATGTAGGATTTATATTTTGTCTGTTTTTATTTAAAATGGAATATAAAAATTAATAAAAATTGAATTAAAATGACACCAGGGCCGGGGTGGGTTTTTATCACCCGGACTACTTTTGCGGTCTGGTATTAGACAGTTAGTAAATACAAACTGAGTTAACTCCCCTTTCTGCACACATATGATGGACGACCCACATTTTATGTCAGCTATGGCTGAGAGTTTCTTTAAAGTATGTGCTTCCCAAGGCAAAATATGACTTGGCGACTTACTCGAAGGTACAGATACTAAACTGATAGAAACCCTCAAAAGGGAATTCAATCTGCTGAAAATGAAGAGACCTAATTTCTGCCAGATATGTCACTTGGCCTATCATCCATAAGTTAAATCCCTAGCTACCAGCTATGTGACAACTTTAGTGGAATAGTTCATTAACAAAGGCTGCGATCAATGACTTGTATAGGAGATATTTAAATGCGAGTCCTCTCTGTCATTTCTAAGAAATCCCCAGGGTAGAACAGATGTGGGGGTGAGCTGGGATGCACTCTTTTGGAGGGAGAATTCTGTGAAATACACGCCAAGGCTGGGGGAACAGAGACAGTATCCAGAGTGGTCAATTACACTCCTGTCAAATTGAAAGGATGGGATAAGCGCCAATCAAAGGGTTGCTGGTGGTGATTCTGCAGAGAGAATAAACGGAATAACTTGCTCTAGTACTATCCTACGTTAAGTCTCTACTACAGTCCTGAATTCTGTTGGCTTAATTGTGCAGACTTCTGTTCATAGTTTAATTGCATACTCTATGTCTTTCTAGTCTACCGATATACCCCATTTATTCCTTAAGGGACAGACAAGTTATCTTGTCTCTCTGGCAAAAGGGAAAAATCCCAGAATTAAGAGAATCGTCATATCACATATGGGGTACAGTATACATGGAACAGCCCTCGCTGTCTTTAGAAAGATTGGTCGAATTCGATGAGACTGACTTGGCTACCCTTCTCCATTGCCTGGTGGCAACATTTAGGCAACTGGCCAGTCATCGATATCTCAGAATACTGAGGATTGTCCCACCTTGTCTTACCCAGACTCCTCTGTTATGGGCATTGTAGGGGTTTGTGTCAACATTTGGGGCAGATGCAGAAAAGCACAGAAATCATATAATGTGGGTGTACTCACCAATGGGTCGGGAGAGGATATGATATTATAAAAACAAAACTCTTTCAGGTAGGCCGAATGGCAGCGAAAATGCCCTACATATGAATAAAGGAATGGATAGTAAGTTAGCTAAGTGAGCCTAGCTCAAGACATATAGACCACCTGGGAAGAACTATTACAGAAACGAAATGTATGTTTGTGTATGTTATATTTATGGTGCAAACCAACCCAAATGTCAGTGTGAAACTGTCCTCCAAAGCAATGGGCAGCGCATCTCTTCCTGGACACTCAGCTGCCTCCAATTGTGTGACTAATTACATTTTCTCATATAGCCAACTCGAAACTTTGCCTGTGGCAGGGTGATTACACCTCCTGGCCAATTAAAGTTTTACAAAAGTCCTGTAAATATCTTTTTTCCATTGTGACACAGTTTTCATCTAGATAAAACAGTAATCATTGATTCCAGTTAAGATTCTGCTTTTTATGGTTGTTTCACGTAAAGTACTTTCTATCACAGGTTAGTCAAATAGCACAACAAAAGCTGGGACCCTTTCCTTGATGCGAAGCTTCTCTGGCAGCCAATCGGTATGCTCTACTCAACCTGTAGGGGCTTTCTTGACATTTTGGTTGACCTCAGAGCTAAGGATGAAGCTGGTGGATCTAACCAGGGGTATTCAGTCAAAATATTGAGTTGGAAAAGTCAACTTACTCTAATATCGAGTTTTAAATATCGTGACACAGAAATATCGACAGCAAGAATATTGTGGTCAAGAATATCATCTGTAAAAATATAGAAGTCATTAATATTGTTAGCAAACATATAGTTGTTTAAAATATCGATTTTTTAATTAGTGTTATGTATTGTAGTATGTATTTTAAATGTAAGTAATGTATTTTTTTGTCTAAGTATTGTTCATCTTTTTGATATATGTTTTACATTTTTAGTAGCTATTAATTTAATTTTAATTACATTTTGTGTTTTTTAGTTCCGTAGCAGGTTGTGGGATTATAGGGGAATAGGGTGGGAAGTTATTTAATTATAATAAATTAATGATTATTCTTTATTTATTAATATTTATTTAATTGAAATTTGCTTTGGACAGATTTCCCTCTTGTTGCCAATCCTGAAATACACATGGCTCGCCAGGCCAGTAGGTCCTCTTGTAATTTCTCATCCCGCCTGGTGTGCTGCATATGTGTTTCTTCGGCTAGGGACCATTCTCTCACATCTCTAAGCCATGCTGGTATCTCTGGGGCCATCCAAGTTATGGCTACCCTGCGCCTGGCCAGCACCAACATCAGTTGCAGTAATTTATAGGAAAGTTTCCGTTTCTTTGGCCTAGGGACCAACGCCAGTAAGCAATGTAAGGGTGTGAGTGTGATCTGGAGGCCTGTAGTGGCAGTTATGTGATCTACTACGCTTGCCCGAAAACACCTAATTACCGGGCAGTCCCAGGCTAAGTGCAGGAAGCCTGCCCCCTTTACGCTACATCTGGGCAACTGTCCCCTCTGTCCTCAGAGTAGCGACTCAACGGAATCGGAGTGAGGTAGGTACGGTGCAGGAAGTTGAATTGTATTAGTTTAAAGCGTGCATTGCATGAGACCTTACGCGTCTGAGCCCCTATGCGTTTGCGCTGCCCCATGTCCAGTGGCGAGCCCAAATCCGCTTCCCTGGCCACCCAGGCCGGTGGCACCGACGGGGCCGAGTCTCGTTTCATAGCAGCATAGAGCAGGGAGATTAGTCTGCATCCCCTGCCGCAGGACAGAAGAATATGTAAGGTGTGAGTCATTGGAGGTGCCTCCGGACACTGAGGCCAGACCGCGCGTACCACGTCTCGCAGTCCTGATAGTGTAGATACTGTCCTCTACTAAGTCCAAAGGTCTCTTCCGCCTGCTCATATGTCAGGAAGGTCTTGGTAGGGTACAGATCAGCCAGGACCTCACAGCCCCCTTCTCACCAGTCACGGAAGGACATATGTTGTTCCATTGCTACCATAGGGGCCAGTATCCAGACCGGGAGTTCCCTATGGAAGGGCGCTGGTCGCAAGACTCTTTCTATAAATCGTTGCCAAACGCCCGCCGTGTGCCTTAGCACGTAGGGCAACGTATCAAGGACACTGATTGCTGCAAGGACATAATCACCCGATCAATATTGTGGGCCAGTAATTGTGCCTCTGTTGAGGCCACTTGAATACCTAAATAACGAAAGCCCTCCCGTTCCCAGCGCAGTCCAAGCTGTGGCAAGTCCCCCAGGGGCACTGACTCAAAACCCGAGAGCAGAAAGATCAGTGACTTGTTGCGGTTGAGCCTCAGTCCCGACGCCTCGCCGAACCGATCCAGATGATTCAACAATATCGGAAGCGCCTCTCTCGGGGCTTTCAAATAAAACAAGGCGTCATCTGCATATAGAGAGATAACATTACATGTGTCTCCCACCAGTATGCCCCATTGCGACATCTCAGAGCGAATCCAAACGGCAAAGGGCTCTATAGCCAGGGCAAAGAGTAGTGGCGAGAGGGGACACCCCTGTCGTGTACCTCTTCCTAACTGCCACTCTTCCGATCTCGCGACTTCAAGTCGTACCCTGGCCCGAGGGGACTTATAAGGATACGAATCCAATGGCAAAAATTGGGGCCCAAGCTCATCGCTCGGAGGACCTCCTGCAAATAGCCCCAATTGACCGTATCAAACGCTTTGGCGAGGTCGATGGAAACCAGTACCGTCTGTTCCTCTTTGCCCTGTACTTCGTGTTTAATGTGATTCAAACGCCGTAGGTTCATGGCTATATTGTGCCCAGGAATAAACCCACATTGGTCCGGGTGTACCAGATGCCAGACGGGTGGCCAATAGCTTGGTCAAGATCTTCACATCCATATTAATCATAGTGATCGGGCGATATGAAGACGGGTCATGCTTGTCACCCCCCTGTTGGAGGATCATGCAAATTTCCCCACGTGTCATGCTCTGTGGGCGAGACCTGCTCTCGAACGCTTCAAAAAATACTTGTAAGAGGAGACGAGACAGTGTACCCCCGAACTCATGATAAAATTCCGGTGGAAACCCATCGCTACCGGGCGACTTTGCACGCGGCAAGCGGGCCAGAGCTGTGCGCACCTCACCTAGCATCAGGGCCACATCCAGGTCCTCCTGAGCCGCTTCAGAAATGGTCGGCAGGGTAAATCCCTGTAGGTAAGGGAGATAAAAGGCCTCGGAAATATCCGGGTCTGCGGTAGATACTCGTTTTAAGTGGGACTGGAGAACCCCGAGGATGTCCTGTTCCGAATGAACTATGCCCCCGTTTGGGTCACGCAGGGCTACAATACCTGCTCTTTCCGAAGGATCCAAGCCAAAAGCCGCCCTGACTTGTCGCCCTCTCTGTGAAGGCGATGCCTATATTGGCTTAGAGTATATTTGTCGAGCCGGTCAAGAATATCATGTACCCGAGCTCGGGCGGTCTGCTCCTCCTCCCTCTGCAGGGCGTCATTGGCCGCTGAGGTTTAGGCATTTAGAAGAATATCCTTCGCCTTCTGGAGGTCCTGGTGGAGCTGCTTCCGGACTCCATAGATGAGTCCCATGCAGACTCCCCTCACCACTGCCTTTAGGGCCTCCCACTTGGTGGCCAGGCAAATGCCTCTCTCCTCCCAATTAAGGTCCACGTAATCCCCAAGGGCTGTTTCCACATGGGCTTTCCCAACCTGATCCCGGAGGATATCAACCGGAATCCTCCAAGTCCGAGGACGGGAAACTGAGGCTCCCCATCGCACCATGCATGCCACCGGGGAGTGATCAGATAAAAAACGAGCCTGGTGGGTAACCTCAATGGACATATTAGGCTCAGCATTCACTACCAAGACCCTAACTAGGCGACTCTACGTGTTATGGGTGGGGGAGAAACAGGTATACACTTTCTGCGTCGGGTTTTACTGGCGCCCCTATATTCTCCATAACCTCCTTAAGTCGCGCAGTCATACGGGGTTTTGTGCCCTCTCGTGGTGGAGACCTATCCAGGACAGGATCAAGAACACAATTAACGTCCCCGAACCAAAGCACTGGGGCCCCAAGATCATGAATCAGGACGTCCTAGAGGGCCTGGAAGAAGACCGGATCATCCGTGTTGGGTGCATAGGTGTTCAGTATAACGACTTCCCTACCATCCAGTTTCGCCCTCAGAAGCAAGTATCTGCCGTGGATGTCCGCCTCCACCTATTGGATAGCGATACGGGACCCCAGGTGCCACCCAAATCAGTACCCCTCTAGCATACGTAGAAAAGGATGAATGGAATACCTGACTCCACCACTTTTTTCCCAATTTCTGTGCTCCCTCATCTGCGAGATGGGTCTCCTGGAGGCATGCAATTGAGACTCCATGTCTACGAAGAAAAGAGAGGACTCTATATCTCTTAGTGCATGTGCCCAGTCCCCTCAGGTTCCAGCTCATAAACTTATACCCCATGTCTGACAATGTGGCCTACCCCACCATAGTGCTCTACCCACAGTGTAGCTCCAACCCTGTGCCCGAAATGTAATATATACGATGCCTAAAACATTCCCCCTCAACAACCCCTTCCAACACCCCCCCACCCACTCCCACGAGCAATATACGTGCAACAACAAAACTTGCCAATATGCCCTTCCCATGCTGGTGCCAGGATGTGCACAGCCACCCCATTCGCCCAACAGGGCTAAACCACCCAAGAATAGGAAAAAGAAGGCCAATTTCCCCCCCCCCAGCCCAGCTCCCGGCCAGGCCAGCTATCACAGCATTAGTACAGGGCTCGAACCGCCTTATTTAAAGAAGAACATACAATTCTCCCTCCCTTTCCCCCCCACTCTGCACTCCCCGAGGAGAAGTTATGTCCCCCTTGTGCAATATCCTGAGTATATACTCCCTCCTGGGAGAAGGCCCAGCTAGGCCGGCCAGCAGTACCTCCATCATACAAACAATGCATAACCACACCATCCCATCAAGGCGGGGCCGGCGAGCCAGGCAATTGGGCCCCCGCTGTCTGAGGAATCGTAGAACTGGTAGGTGTCACAGCATCAGTAGTGGGCTGCAGGGTGTCTGGGACCAGTACCTCTCCCGGAGGGGGTGTCTTTGATATCACTGACAAACCCTCAGAGTTCGTCGGTTCCAGGTGGAGGGCCTCATCATCCCCCACTGTAACTCGCCGCCTCTCCTCGCGCTCAGCCATGTCTGAGCGGCGTAGTCGTCTGCTAGTGCGCCTCCTCAGTGATCGTGTCCCCCACGTACCATGGGCCCCCCCCCGCTCTCCGGGAGGGAGGGCATCTCCCCTGATCTCCAGCCACTCCCAGACTTCTTCCGGGGTTTCGAAGAAATGCGCCTTTCCTTGTGACAGAACCTTAAGCTTAGCCGGGTAGAGCAGCATATACTGTAGGTGCAACTCCCGGAGCTTCTGTTTAACTGCCAAGAAGGACTTCCGCTGCTCCTGTACCTGCTGGGTGTAGTCCGGACAGACGGAGACCCGAGCATTTTCAAAGGTGAGATTTGCAGTCTCCCTCGCAGCTCTCAGGATGCAGTCCCTATCCCGATAATTGAGGATCTTGGCAATGAGGGCTCGTGGAGGCCCTCCCGGTCTCGGCGGCGGAACCAACGCCCTATGGGCCCGCTCAATCACAAAGACCTCCGACAGACCCGTCGGGCACAGTGTTGTACTAATCCATTGCTCTAGAAAGCGCTCCACATTGCCCGCCTCCGCCCGTTCCGGGATGCCGAGGACCCTGATGTTACTGCGGCGTGCCCTCCCTTCAGCATCCTCTGCCCTCCGCTCCAATGCCCCCGTCGTGGCCGTAAGTTGTGAGACTGTTTTTTTGAGGGACACCACCTCTCCTTGAAACCGTACGATGTTCCCCTCCGCATCGGAAACCTTATCTGCCACCTTTCCCAGATCTGTCCGCAGTAATTTCACATCTATGGACACTGTTTCGATTTACCGCTCCAAGGCCGAGTGAGATCCCTGGATCGCCTTCAGCATATCCGCCCTGGAAGGCTCGTCGGGAGCTTCACCCCCCTTGTCCTGCCCCGACTGGCGCTTGATCCACTGCGAGGGGAGTCGCTGAGTGGTATATTGCGTTATGGTGTTTGGCTGTGAGGCACGGGACATCCTATCCTTACGCATTGCAGGCCCCCAACGGATCCGTCTTTGGGCTGCAGATGGCTAAGGAGACTCTATCAGGCACACACAAAGGCCTGCGTGTGTGTAGACGATCTGCGACCAACTCTCCCGCTGCAGCTCCCCACAATGTCCGCACCGACTCACCGTTGTGACAGTCTCATACGTCGCGGACCTGGCAAGGTACACCCACAGTGCCGGGGGACAGTGGAGAAATCTCAACCAGGCCTATCCCAACGCAATCGTGGTGAACCCCGCAGGTGAGAGGGCCGCATCAACTCCTCAGGCAGGCCAGGAGCAGCTGCTAGCCCCCGGAGCCGCCGTCTCTCCCTTGCAGCACGACAGGTCGGCCGTGTGACCCAGGGAGCCCCGATGATCCAGACCAAGAGGAGCCGAGCCACAACCCACCATCAGGCCCTCGTTGCAAATGGTTCTCGGTACTCACGCGCTGCAGTCCGGCTCCAGGTCAATGACTCTTCCAGGACGGCCGCAGGCCGCAGTCTCAGGCCAGACCCACCACTGAGGCAATCCCCAACAGGTTCCAACAGCACGCACAGGATTCCCAGTCTGCAGGAGGCCCCCGATGGCAGGGGATGCTCCCGCGGCACTTCAACTGCTCCTCAGGGCCAGTGCAGGAGGGCCACGATCGCCCCCACCGCCACGACACAAGCCGCCGGCCTCACCTTCCTCTGTTTTAAGGTCCGTTCCCAGGCCCCAGTAATCCTGGGGCGCTCTGCGGGCCGGCGCTCAAGTCCGCCGCCAGGCCCCGTTACCGCCGCAGAGCTCCGGTGTACACTGGAGGGCCCGATGGCAGCGGGCACCTCCCCAACCAGATCGTTCCCAAAGGGGTCAGCCCCTAGGTCTCGGGCAGCGCGAGCCACTTCCCCTAGTTCAGCACCGGCGCGGCTGACTCCACGGGCACCCCCGCAACACCTGGAAACTCCACCGGCGATCTCCCGTACACCTGGGCCCCAGATGGCAATAGGCCCCTCTTCTGTGGGAGCGTTCACTCGTCCCGAGGCCCGATGACTTTGGGCACTCGGGTTGCGGTCTTCCTCCGTCCCACGGGACTAGGCCGCAGACCTCGGCCTTGCGGAATTCCGGCCCACCTCTACTCCTCGCGGGGCGGCGCTCTAGCCCGCCGCTAGGCCCCGTCCCAAGCGCTGACGCCCGGTGCAGACGGGAGGGCCCCGATGGCAGCGGGTGCCTCCCCAACCGGACCGTTTCCAAGGGGTCTGCCCGGAGGGCCCAAGCAGAGCGAGCCACCTCCTCTATTCCAGCGCCGGACGGCGCGGCATTTTCCGCGGGCACCCCCGCAATGCTCGGCAGTTCCACCTGCGATCTCCCGCAGGCCGGGGCCCCCGATGGCAGTGGGCCCCTCTCCTGCAGCGGCGCTCCCCTCGTCTCGGGGGCCCTGGTGTCCGTCAGCACTTCTATTACAGGCCGCCTCCGTCACGTGAAAGCAGGCCGCGGACCCCGGCCTTGCGTGAGTCCAGCCCCGCCGCCACACAGCCCGGGCCATCTCCTCCACTCCCCCTCCAGCAGGCAGTTCGCAATTTACATCAGAATGTGCCCCCCTGGTACTCGGGGCTCGTGTACCCCTTTTTTATTGCGGTCGATGAGCCTGTAAAGGATATTTTGTCAGGATTTCTCTGTGGGCCCGCCAGGAGCCGAAGGAGCTTACGTCCTGTCGGCCATGCTGCTTGACCACGCCACCCGCTGCAGGCCTACTTGAAGCATTTACTTCATAGGCCTTGGGTACCCATAGTGCAACTCTACTAGGGACTTACACGTAAATGAAATATGCCAATTGGGGATAAGCCAATTTTACCATGTTTTAAGGAAGGAGCACTGCAAAAGTGTCAGTGTACTAAGGCCAGCAAAAATTAGATCAGCAAATATGGAGGAGAAAGGCAAAACGTTTGGGGAAAGACCATCCTAAGACTGACAGGTCTAACAATTGTCAATTCTCTTACTGTTCACTTTACTGCTACTTGCGGTTCTGTCCCGAATGAGTTGTTCCCACATGTTGTGCAGCAGAAGTATGTCTGCTTCTCTGTCACAGTGAGTGTTTATCTGTTGCAGAGATGTTCCTGACACTGGAGATTTCCTCACTATCTTGAAGTTCAGCAGCTACCCCACTAGGTATTTGGGCAGTTTGTAGTGCCCCATCTGCAGAGAAAATCTGCCCTAAGCTCCTTGAGATGTTGCCACTAAAGTGCCTCATTTTGCCTTGATACGGTTGAAGTGGCATGTGCCAATCTCCCAATTTAATGAGTTAATCCATCTATTCATATTACAGTGCTTCTCTCTCAACGCTTTTGATTGGCGTTATCCAATTTGTAGGCATAATTTTTCAAGGGCATTAATGAAGCTTTCCATTTTTGTGTCCACCTTTTCTAGGTTATCAACCAATTGATTGGCTACATTATTGAAGCCAAATGAAATACATTGCTGCATGTGTTGCATTTTTTTGTTCACTATTTTTAATTGCTTATGCTGTAGGCGCTGAACTTGCAGCATGGAACACTCATGCCCACCAAAGCGCTGGGAATTTGCAGCTATAATTTCCAACAACAAAGGTTGATTGCCATAGGATGCTTCACTGTGCTGAGTGTGAGCATGCACTGGGACAAACTGATGTCATAGCCTCACAACTGGATGCAGTATTACACTATGGGACTTTTGGACATTAACCTCATCTAATGATGGTGATTGTGGGGAGTATGAAGCACTGCTACAATAGCCACGATGAGTGGTTGGCCTATTTCAATGGGGCCTTCCAACACCATGTTTGAGTCATCTTGTCCCTATACATTTGAGCCTTTGCTGCCTTCCTTAGGCTGATCTGTTTGAAAAATGTACTTACAATTAATTACGTCTTATTATTTGCTATCATTTGGTTAAAACATTTCTAACATTGACTACAGTTTGTGAATTATTGGCTACTTGTCCCATAATGCACTATGATGATCTTTTTACAGGTCCTTAAAAGACAATTCTGTATTATGATACTGAATTAATGCACGTAGAAGATAGATTTTGGGTAAATACAGATGTGTAAATGCAAAAATATTACACTTACTTTGAGATGTTGCAGCTGAAGATGTATAATTTCTTTCAAAACCCACAACTGCTGCTGGCTCCAAGGTAGTCTCCACCATCAACTCCAATGCAATGTGTGGGGGACAGTAGAGGGGCCACCTCCTTTTGCCCGGGACTCACTCTGATGACAAGTAGCAACCAAATTCTTTATGAGCGACCTGAGGTCGTACCACCTCTTCCTGATTTCTTCACTGAAGTGCTGCGTTACTCTAACTGCATATATTTTCTGCTGTATCTCCTGCTATATTTTCTTTTTCTGCACCTCTTGCATAGTAATGCACGACCTTCCAAACAAGAGGTCATGGTTGTTGTTCTTTTTCTGACAACTTGAGTTTTCTTCTTCATCCCTCTGACTCCTTCTCTGCTTCTTGGCTGGCCATTGTTGTTGTAGAAAGCTGTGGCTTGCTGCTCCAAAATGCAATTTGCACCAAAAGCTGTGCTTTACCTCCTCTCTGACTGCTTTCCAGGTTTAAAATGATAAGCACTTTCTGGTCTTGAGGTCATTACTCAAAACCAGAAAGAGCTTTTCTGTATTTCTGGTTGTGTTTGTAATTTGTGACTGGAATAGCAATTTTGGTAATTACAAAATGCAATTTCCGAAATAAAGATAGCAACTACATTGTGGGTCGCAAAACATGGGTGCAAATTGTACAAAAATTCTGATTTGCGATCTGCTAATTGTGATTAGCAAAAAAATCACAATTAGGCAATCGCAATTCAGAACTTTCATACATCTAGCCAATTGTAATGAACAAGTTTAAAGTTTTGAAGAAGATAGCACAAAAAGACATTAAGCATCAACTGGGGCCATCTGGTTGAGCTTGAACGCTACCTAGTTCAGAAATACGTTGAAAGAGAGCTGGTCAGATACAGTTTCCAGGTCAATCCCAATATGAAGTTTTACTTTCTGACTTAGACTTTGAAATGGAAGTTCAAAATCCTCAGTGGGTCAAGGCAGCAGGTTGTCGCTGAGAAGGGCTTCATGAAGTAGATAGCTGTCGGACAAAGTCCAAGCTAAGCTGTTAACCCCTTCCCGTTTGTGAGTGGTTACCACCTACTTGAAGTAGGTGGTAAACTGCGAGTGTTTTGCGGGCGCAAAACAATCATACATTGCATTGAGACTCATTATTAGGAAGGGACGCCCTTGGTACGTCCCTTCCTAATAGCGAGTTGCAAATGATATTTTGCGAGTTGGTAATAGGTTACCAACTCACAAAATATGGTTTGTGCATGGGGCAGACCAATTTTGCAGTTGCAAACGGGCGGAATTCCTGTTTGCGACCACAAAAAACAGTCATACATCTGCCTCTAGGTCATTTATCCTCCTCTTTGTCGCAAACACACGATGGCGGGTGCTGATGCAGATTGCAGCAGAGAACCCCTAAGATTCCTGTCTCTCAGGGTGTCATGGTACAACTAATTGCTGTTACTGAAACCTGATCCAACCCATCACACTAATATACTAAAGCTTTGGGCATGCAATGGTTAGGGTTTCAAGGGAGATGGGTCTTACATGGTGTGAGGATTTGGCCTGGTAAATGATGTCCACTAATTAAAGTGGGCACCTTGCACCAGTCCAAACAACCCTTCTGGTGATTTAAGAGGTCAAAGATAACCTTTGAAAGCTATCCAAGTGGTAGCTGTGGAGAGCAGCCTTCAGGCTTATTCTTGAAGGAATGTTAAGCAGCTTGTTTTTCCAGAACTTAACCTTATAGTATTGGTTAAATGAAAGGAGAACCACACAGTAGTAATAAAAATATGTATTTATTAATATAACACTCTCTAGTACGTCACAGTATCTTCTACACAAAGTTAATCACAAAGCACACAATACTGTAGCACAGAAACGATAGTAAGTAGCAAGAATACACAGTGGGGCCCAGGGGGTACCAAACCATATGCTCAAATAGTGGTATAAGAACCATGACTCGAGTCAAGACAGTGTCTAGAGTACGTAGAATCACTGGAACCCCAAGGAACCACCCAAGGTGAGTAAGTAGGGATCCCCCGGAGGACGGGTGCAGTGTGGGAACACAACTGCAGCTCCGTACAATTCTATGGGGAAGTCGTGGTTAGTGTTTAAGGACCCTTCCCAGTGGATTATGAGGAAGTCCTTTGGATCATAGGAGGTTAAAGAGCCACCCACCTGTGGATACCGTCGTACCAGAGTTACCTATCCCAGGGAAGCCGGGTGCATAGAGCTGGAGTGGTGTCGGAAACCGCAGTCAATCTCAATGGGGACTTCAAGGAAATGCCACTGCTGGAAAGAAGAAAGGTGTCCGATGGAACCCAAAGATGTATTCTTGATTAAGGGATCCTGAAAGCAGAGGGCACAGAGTCTGTGTCACTCTGGAGTGACCAGGGGCTCGGTAGTCAAATGCCCACCGATGTCGGGCGCTTCAGGTGTGTTGATGGAGACCTTGCCTCTGCAGCCACGGGGACCAGAAGATGTTGAGGATGACCATGAGCTGGATATGAGCTGTCCCACGAAGGATGTCGAGTGCTGAGGGGATGGTGTCTGGCGGGAGCACCAACAAGCCTTAGCAAAGGCAACCCACGAAGAAGGTCAAGGAAGGTTACAGTCTGGACCAGCAAGGTCCAGGAGACTCAACACAGCAAGGGGATTCAGGGCAGGCCTGGAGAAAACAGGGGAGCCCAAGAAGGCAGAGTTTACCCTCAAGGGGTCTCACAGGCCGGAAGCACAGTAGTCGCGAGAGGACCTCAAGTGATTTTACAAAATGAGAGTTTGCAGAGCACTCAGTGCAAAGAGGCCAAAGTTCTTTGTAGGGAATGGTGCCAGAGGTTGGGACTATTTTTAGTCCAATGCCCTTGTTTGGGACACACCAACAAGTATATGCACTTGCAAAAGTACACAGTGCACAGGGGTTTGGGTATTACAGCCCCCACAAGAGATTCTGACTTCACACTCAGTGAGAGAACAGCTCGGACCTCAAGGGACAGGTAACCAACCTTCTGTGTTGCTGGAGCCTCTGGAGTCTGCAGGAGCTCAGGATCAGCAGACTAGTCAGTTGCGTTACGGTGCCTGAAAATGCAGCGGAGTGGCTCCTTCGCTCCAAGGGAGATATCTTTGGTTGTCCTTGATGCTTCACAGGTCCTGCATGGAGCCTGTATGGTGCACACGCACAAACCATACTTCAGACTGAGAGGGAGACGAAGTCGGGCACAAACGAAGTCCAGCGAAGTACAGAGTGTCCAGACGGTCGAAGTTCAGTGGTTTCGTGATCAGAATCTTGCCCACGTCGAATCTAGGGTCCTACAGCCAGGTAAGCCCTTTTGTACCCACAGGAGATGTTATATTCCATATACGTACCCTATATAGGTGCAGTAACATTTTAACCTTTCACCTATATTCTTCCCTACATTACATACATAACGGTTCTTAGGGACTGACCTTTTACCTAGATACAACACTGCATTCAGAATGCAGGTTTTTCCCGTGTTCGAATCTCATACATTGTGCATGAGGTTTCTTGGAAGCACAACAGGACTACCATCTCCTGTATAATATCTCTGTATAAAGTTCAGGCCCAACGTCATCCTTTAGGCCTACACAGTAACACCGCAAAGTAGGACTCCTGGGGAGACCTATGGGTATATATACATCATATCTTGCTTAGAAGGACAGAGGAGACCGAGACTTCCCGGATGACACACTGACCAGAGATGTTGAGGTTCATGCATGCAGACGCTCCAGCTCGCAGTGGTCTAACATCCCTTGCGGGGTGTCCAACTCGAGTCCAGGACAGGGTCCCATATTCTCTCATTCTCAGGTAATGGGGTTGACTAGATCCTAGAGGGATTCTTGACATAACACCTGCACAGGTGCTAGGTACATCTAGTTAGGGAGGCATCTTAGGAGTATGCATTTTTTATCATGTATCTTATGTACTTGTATATATTCATGACTACTGCAAAATGGTAGAACTATACCATTCCTTTACTTTCATAGTCCTTCTAACCCTATTTCTCTGCTACTGCCTAGAGGTTTTTGCAACTTATCTATTCTACACTAGAATAACAACTGTTCAATAAATTCTTATTGACAAACGCCCAGCATGTTTATTCTGTGTATCTCTGAGACAAACTAAGTGAGCACGAGTGACTGAGCGAAAGGTAGTATATTGTTTCCACAATTCTGAGGGATCAGGGTTGTCATGTTCTGAAGTGCCAATAACTATTCTCTCCCCGATAAGAGGAGATTCTAGTACCACTGTGAGCTAGCTGATACAGACAGGCTAACATACCTAGTGGGGGTGCACGGAATCAATCTGCCACCAATCCCACAGTTTATGTTATCCAAATGCGCAGACCCTGTATAGGTTATATAAGAACTACACAACATGGCACTGCCAATGTTGGTTGAGTACTTATTTTACAGTAGAATCTGAGTAGTTCAGTCGTGCTATTCTCAGAGACCCCGACTCACAGAACTCCAGAGACGTCTGGAGTGGGTAGGCACAAACTCCGCCACAGCTGAGTATGCGAAAAATACTATTTTTTGGCTGTTGGTTAATTACGCTTAAAGGTCACAGTGTTCCTAAATTGTGCAGAAGCGCCGTATCTTGGTTTCCTTGGAAAACATATTTACAAAAAAGACTGAGGACAGAGATAACGTAATAGTAGATCTACACCTCTCAGCCACAGAAGACGAGGCAGATGCAGTACAAATTGCAGAAAAGTTTAGACATACAGTCATCCTGAAATTGCTGACGGATGGACTAACAGCTTGAGGTGGCATAGCAGCTTTCGTGATTGAGGCACACGAATCATACAGAACAGAGGTATTTTATTTGTGGGTTACATTCCCAGCAGCAAATGCAAGAACAAAAACATTTCACTCCTACACAGAAGGAGATGCACCAGTGGAATATTGTCAGTTTGAATACATAGAGGTTCCGCTCACGTACCAGGAGCACTTATACTGGTTTAAAGGCACCCTACCCCACATAAGAAGAAGAGTGAGACTCGGCCTGCTTGAAAAAGAAGGGGAAACATGACCGATATAGCAGCCTATACACCACAACCTGACATTGAAACAATGCCACCAGGAGACTTACTCACACAACACAAAGAATTGATAAAAATCTACAGAAACTTGACACAATTCGTCAAGACACACACAGTCCAACCAGCAATAGTTGCAACACATGGAACTCAAGCTCAGGGTACAGCAACTAAAATCACACCACAAACATTACACGCAGTGATGGGCAAAATGCCCACAAAACGTGAACAAATGCCATTCTGGGTAGCTCAGATAATACCACAGCTAGTTGCTGTATTCCTGAATATTACCCCATATGAAAAACACAGAATGCTAAAATTCTGCTTGCCCATGGGGATAACACCACAAATAGAAGATTGTACCACTTGGGGTACAGACTTTGCTGCCACAGACTTTGCTGGCATTTATACAAGGACTTGTGGTATTCCGTCATTAGCAGTGATACCAGATGTATTGAGACAAATAAAAAAGGAGTAACTATGCCCAGGTATCAGCCATAATATAAGCTAATATTAAAGGGGAAGCTGTGTCAGTGGCTATTCACCAACGCCTAAGGGAGTTCAGTCCTATAGAACAGGAACACGAACTACCAAAAGCTATTGAAACTGCATATGCAGAATTAGGCAGAGACAGTTTGGATGGTAAAGCTTTAAAACCACAACTGATGGACAGTCCTGAAAAGGACACTTCCAAGCAGACACCTGCTTCAACTAAGAAGAAGTGAGACAATAAAAAACAACAAAACTTTAAACAGAACAGATCTCAATACAGAGATAGATCTCCTCCATAGGAGCCCTCAGAGAAGAGGTTTAACCTTAGGAATAGGAATAACATTAGGAAACCTGACAGGTATCAGGATACTGATACATGTTCCTCTTGTTCCTTTCAGGGTTCATTGAAAAACTCAGAGAGGGAAGGACGTTCAGACAGACAAGAAGAGCGTACAAAGTCCAGAGACAAGCAACACGCTCAAGATTACACTTCTAAAAAAGAAGAGAGACCAAAGCAAACGTCACAGTTCAAAAAGAAGAAGATTGGAGGTCTAAAGATCAGACATTCCCAGAATTCTGAGGACTCAACTACTGAACAAGGAATGGGCTCTGACCATGCTAGACAGTGCGGCAGACTTAACAATAGCTTGCCTGAACCTGATGGAATTTCTGGTGACAGCGGACTTGAATGATTTTATCCCTGTAGAAACACCTGATACTAGGGTAAGTGTCACACATAAAGTATATGAAATTACGCTCCAGATGGAGGGGGACAAATGTAGAACAGTGAGAAGTCTCTTTTGGGAGAACCTGACATTTCGCTATGACATTTTGTTAGCTGAACGAGATTGGCCGCCAGAATTCATCATGGATTGCTCTAAAGGGAAACGGTAATTCTACCGGCATTCTCAGACCAAATTCCCAGGCACTTAAAACACACATATGCGCAGGAGTGGGCAGAAGTGGGCAGTAGCCCAAGCACCAGCATTATACAAAAACTATGTTGGATGGAATGAGAATTCAACCCACCACATAATTTCTTTAAAAACTACTCCAACTGCACAGAGGCAGTAGCCAATAAAGCAAGAAGCTAAAAAACTGGTCAGGGAGATCTTAGATCAACTTGAATACCAAGGGGTGATTGAGAATTGCACCTCACCGTTGAATAATCCTTTGTTTCCGGTCATGAAACCTGACAATTCATATTGTTTAGTTTTACATTATAGACAACTGAACACTTGCACTAAGACATTTGCAGTCCAAAATACACCCAGTGCCACATTAATGAATAACATTGTGCGGAAAAAATATTAAATGACACTTGATATCTCAAATGGATTTTTCTGCAAAATATAGCTCCTGAAAGCAGGTATCTAACAGCATTCTCAGCCCCAGGGTTCAAGCAGTTTTGTCGACTCCCCTAAGGGTATAAGAACAGCCCGGGGTGGTTTTTGGCAATTTGTAGGAAAAGGTATTGTCCTACATGGATGATATTTATCTGACGGACGATGAACTAGAGGAGCACTTGAACAGAGTGAATACCATAATTTTGGGATTCCCATCTGAGGGCTACAAATTCAACTTTAAAAAATCTAAAATTGCCCACCTCAGTGTCCTGTTTTTAGGATATGAGCTTTCAAGGGAAGGAAAAATCTTGGCAGCCAATTTTTTTTAAAACATGCTGCTTCTCCAATCTACAAAATCATAATAAAATGTTTACAATCAATCCTGGGATTCCTAAATTTTGGTAGAACATACACTTTAGATTACGCAGAAAGAGTAAAACCTTTCTACGACTTAATAAAACCTGATTTTCAGTAAGACAATGGACACAGGAACACACAGATACACTTTGTTCCTTATAAGCTGACATGATAGCTTCCAAACACTTACAGACACGTGCAAACGTACGCAAACTGGTAATCCGTATAATTGCGGGTTAATCTGGAAACACCTATCTGACATATAATGAAGGTGAAACAGTACCAATTGCATACAAATCACATTTGTACACAAATGCGGAGATGCGCTTTGTGTCTACAGAAAAGATCCTGACAGCAGAACAGTCTGCTGTAGTGAGAGAAAGGACTTTCACTACGCCTTCGGCAACGGACTTGCTTTCCGGTTAACATTTCTGAACCGCGGCAGATTTACTCCCGCCACCGACGTTTAAAACAACCCCTAAATTGATTCCTTATCAAGACGCCACTCAGTATACTAAGAATGTGAGTGTGATCTAACCCTACAGCAGTGTACCGCTGGGCGGACGCCATTTCACCTCTGACATCGAATAAATTGCTCCAGAGAGTTAATGTCCTGGTTTACAGCCTTCGCTGTCACCCGTGTGACCACCTGTGCACGTTGTACAGTGATTATTCCAGTCCCTGTCCTGAGGAGAACCTAGAACTTTGTTGGTTCGAAACGCGTAGACCCCCAGCCTGTGACAAGAAGGAAGTGTGCGACTTGGGACGAATTTGTCCCACTGCAGTGGGCCCTAGTTTGCAACCATTTAAAATACAGTGTCACAGGTCTTGTGGATAGGCAGGCAGCCTTTTTCCATCGTGCATTCCGCCTGTCCATTGGTAGTACAGTCAAAGGACTGGTTTTGTTTTGATTCCTTATGCTATATGTTTTTGATTTTCTAATTGATTTGTATTGTCTATATTGAAGTCGAAGTGACATTTTGGTGTCTATTTAATGTAAAAAGACTGATTTGTTCATTTTTCCAATGTTTTGTATACTTTATAATTTCGGTGTACACAGTTGCTTGTTTTTGCTTTGTGATTTATCTGTCCTGATGGTGTGTCTCCTTGTACGTCATATTCTTACCAATTTCGTAGATTTGGTTTTTTTAAATGCTGAATAAATATTTTGCTAACAAAAGGCCTGACCACTCAGCACTTATTGGCTGTGTGGGTTTTGAATGATATTGTAAACTATCTGACCAGCCGCATTTTCTCTGTTTTTGCAATTATTGAGGTCCTGGCTGGCCAGGTTTTTGGACCCACAACCTTTTTGTATTCACGTAGTGAGAGAAAGAGCACTGGCTCAGGGGAAACGAATAATAGTAGTGACTCCAGTTCCAGCCTTAGAGGCTGCGACAGAAGCAAGCGTTCGAGATGTAAGGCTCACTGCAACAAATATACAATACCGGTACAACCCAAATTTAAAGACTCAAGCATTTCAGCAAAACAAACAAGAATATCCTGTACCAAACGAAATAATGCCTCTAGATCAGTATGAATATATAATTTACACTGACAGATCTGCTCAACCGGCAATAGGAAGTAAGCAACAATATAGCGCGGCATGTGCAATTATTAAAGGTTGCATATAGGATGGAAAGTTACATCCAAGTTGCACAAAAACGCAATCTCTAGGAGACGGCACAGCTGGCAGAGTTAAAAGCCTTGATACTGGCACTGGTAAATACGGATTGAGAATTCCCCACACTAATTGTGTACAATTCCTTTTACTGTGTACACTCTTATAATGAATACTTGCAATACTGGGCTCAAAACGGGTTCAAAGAGGCAAAAGTTGGCATAATTAAGTACAAAATGCTATGGGAACAGGTAGTGGAGTTGAAAACCAAACTACAGAGGGCTCACATGATACATACACTTAGTCATCAGCGTGATGGCGTTCACAATGAAGGAAATTCATTGGCTGATGAAGCCGCAAAGGGGGCTGTATGTACGGCTTCCGTAGCTGCAATCACTAGTTCTAAAACGAGAATAGCCTGAGATTATGGTGGCTGCCATTGCTTCACGCAAAAACAGCAAAGCAGTCCCAAAAATATTTTCACCCAAGTACTTCTAGAAGTTAGATGTCAATAGCATTCCATTTGCTCAGATTCCTGGAGTGGGTGAGAGAGTAATTCCAAACCTGAATCGTAGGTTAGGTCGAATTCTAGAAGCACACAAAGGGATAGGTTCTGCACATGCAGGAGTCACAGCGACTGTTTCTTTATTGAAACAACGCTATTGGTGGTCTGGATTAACAAATGCGACATCTGCCAGCAGATGAAAGGTTCAACCGTAACACGTCCAGCACAGACACCATTATTAATATCTGACAAACCACTAGCGTGTGTTTACTTGGACCACTGCGGTCCTTTACAAAGAGAAGGGGCTTTCAGGTATATCGTGGTTGCAGTGGATTCTTGTTCAAGATTCCTATGGGTGTGGCCCCAACGCTCGACTGACACTCGAACTGTTATAAAAGATTTGCAAGTCTTCATAGGGACATACGCAATTGGCACATTACATTCTGACCAGGGCCCTGCGTTTAGTTCTTGGGCTTATAAGGAGGCCATGCAAGGATTGGGTGTAGCATTGCGGTACTCCTCTCAATACCATCCCAAAACAAATTCGGTCTTGGAGAGAATAAGCCGAGACTTAAAGCAGTCTTTAACAGCTAGAGTATTAGGCACGGGTGAGAGTTGGGTAAAACATCTGTATGGAGTGCAGCGAGCATTGAATTACATGCCTAGAAGTTCTCTAGAGGGGGTCACGCCATAAGAGGTCCTATTTGGGACAAGAATGGGATATATATTTTTTTCTTTTTATAAATCTTTTTATTATTTTAAAATCAAGAGGAAGAAATAGACACATCCGGCGCCATACATTCATACATAATAGTGGATTGGATAGTTACTTTAACAAGATAGACTTGGAACACGAGGATCCCTGATGCGCCTGCGTTGGTAAGTCCAAAACAGCTATTGCGACAATACAATCAAGAAACTATTTAAGCAAAAGCCATCCAATCCCGCCCACATCGTATAAACAGGATAATAGAAGAAGCGAGGCCACCGAACATTGGAATTTAAAATTATCAGGATATGTCACCAATTATTCTAAAAGGGAAAGACCAAGAAAGACTAAGAAAAGAGAAACTAAGAGAAGGACACACAAAGAAAATAATAAACCCATCCCCCCACCCTGCACCCCTGCATATGGCTGTTGCCTAACCCCAACTAGCAGCGTGCCTGTCGCCCCAACTAACTAGGTTCCAAAGAAGGAAAAAGAGAAAAACATGAGGGAGGGCATATCCATATAGGCTCCCAGTCCCTTTCCCCCCCTGCCAGAGATCGGCACCCCTTATAATGAAAATACAAGTGTATCAGAGACCACAGTAGAAGAAAATTAGGGGGAGCCATAATACAACGCCCAGCCTCACGTAAGTCTAACAGTTGCAGTTCGAACACCCAATTGAGCCAAACCAATCACCCCGGTCAATCGATCTCAACCTTGACCCCTCCGAACCATCCCACAAACCCCTCCCAGCGAGACTAATATGTCAACAAGAGAGTCAAAGAGGAAAAGGAGTCAAACAGAAATCAGTTTGTTACTTCTCGCAGTCAATGAGTCCACAGGAACTGCAGCACACAAAAAAGCGCCCTCCTGGATGAATATTCCCAATGTAGTTTTTCCTGAAGTCGTACAGTCACCAAGGAAGAAAAGGATGAAGACAAAGTGGAAGAACAGTCAACAACAAAAGTCTCCGGAAGGGGAACGTCAATCGATGCATCCAAAGTCAGCAATGATGGAAGGCTTAGCGATATGCTCATGTCCTCGGGAATACAGTTCTCCAAAGCACCAAATGAGGGTTTCGACTCTTGTTGCCTCACGGGGGTCCTCGCACAGAATCAAAATGGCCGTTGCTTGAATCGCAGCCGGTTGTTGTTCCAGCAGTGGAGCAGGGTCGGTTTCCCCAGACACCATCTCAGATAGGCCCGTATCCATTTTGTGAATCAGGGCATCCATATACGAATGAAAAGCCCCGAGCGCTGCCAGTACTGACCTCAGCGATGGCTCATGCTCCGTCCGGTCCGTTATCTCTCGCCCGGTACCAATCATAATCACCTTCCCCGGTGATTCCGGTATCCCCGGGGGAACAAACAGGACCGTCGGAGGGTGACTGTTCGTTATATGCGGCAGTAATCTGCCCGTCGACACCGTAGGCAAGTCCCCGAACCGCGGCGGGAGCCAAAACCCGGGCCCGCGGGACGGGGACCTCGACCCACAGTTGATATCGTACCAAGTCACTCCTCCCTCGATGTTGAGTAGGCAAACGATCGCCGACTAATCCGGGCGAAAAAAGAAACCTCCACTTCGATGGACCGGACCCTGCTATAATCACTCGGCCGATGTTGTTGAACTACAACCCGGCTATGCAGATACTCGAGGCCCCGGTTTCCCCACTGGACTAGGCCACAAACTTAGACTCGACGCAACTCCGTCGAACAAGCCGATCAAAAGTTCAGGATTACACCATCAGAGTGCGGAACAGTTCATCTACACGGAGGTAGGGCGTTAAAACAGGATAATGGACAGGATCATCTGGCAGGATGCGGAGGTCAGCGGAGCCGGGAGCCTAAGCAGCCATCTTGTTTGCCAGCGTAGCTCCTCCTCCCAAGAATGGGATACCTGATCTTGATTGTAAAGATGCAGTGGCGGATAAAAAGCCTTTTGACATCCATGATCGTTTGGCTGTTTTACAGGATCTAAAAGAATCCAGGACACAACAAAGTAATGTGCATATGAAGCAGACAGCCACTGGGGAAGTCAAATCAGTCAGGGCAAGACCTGTCTGGATCCCAAAAGTCGGGGATCTGGTCAAAGAGAAAATAGCGGACAAGAAATAATTTGGGCCATCATACAGTAAGCCTGTACAGGTCATAGCAGTTTAAGGAACGAGGACTGTACTTCTACTGCCTCTTGCCAGAAAAAAGGAGAAAAGATTTGTCTCAATCGACCTAATCAAACCACACTATGTGGCCGATACTGAGTGGTAGGCCACGTGGACTCCAAAGATGTAGACGCCCTTCTCTCGCTGCAATTCAAGAAGTTCAAACGGAAAGGCTCATCATGTTTGAAGAGTCTCCTGCACGGAATGATGGACTATGCAACAATGCTATGGAACTCGTTCCCCTTGAACCTGAAGTTCATATTCAGAATCAAAATGAAAGACAAATTTCACTTTGACCAAATACGGATGTCTACATCAACATGTCTCAACAAGAGCAAACTACGATTTCCACAAATCCTGATGCAATCCCAATAATTGATCGAACTGCTTCTAGCTACTTCATAAACTTTGATGCGTTTTCTTTGGATCCAAGTGAACCTGAAACGATGTCAGCCCAAAAATCACGCAGGCAGCAAGTTAAATAGTTTCTGAACTTTTTTAAAAAGACTTCCCTGCTGTCACCCTGGGTAGAACTATGGGTAATCACCAGGATACTTTTCTTTCCTTTCTGGGTAGGCTTAGTAATAGTTTTTAGCATGCTTGTTAATGGAAAATACCTTCGACAAAGCTCTGCAGCCCAAAAGGTGAATTTAATTTTAAAACGACATCAATCATCTCATCGAGAACTTAGGGGCTCATTAGGATGGCGGGCGGACCTGAGTCCGCCCGCCATCCCTGCGGTGTTTGGACCTGCCATCAGACATGCGGCGGTCCCGCACCACAAATTAGGATGTGACCGCCACCATGGCGGTCGCATTCTGCAATTTAAGATTACGGCGGGTGCTGCTGACAGCAGCACCCGATGCGATGTTAAAATCACATGTCTAGCCTTTCACTGCACCACATGGCAGGCACCACACGGTGCCTGCCACATGGTGCATTGGTCCCCCCAAGTGCACCCCACCTCCCCCAGACACAATGGGGGCCCACAACGGGCCCCTAGACCCAATCCCACCAGTTTGAAAGGCCTTTCATTTCCCACATCCTAATATGGCGGACGATCCCACCATATTAGTGGCCCTGCTCTGCCCGCCAGGCAATTGTCACGATTGCCACCGGTGGAAAAGCAGCTGCGGACTTTGCGCCCGCCACTATACCCAATGCCATCCTAATATGGCAGTGGGTAAATCTCATTGTGATGGCGGAAAGATTGCCACCGCCGGCCCGGCGGTGGCGATCATTCTGCCATCGTAATGAGCCCCAAAGAGACTTGTCATCAGTGAACATTACAGCAGTTTCTATACCTGGCGGTATAGTTGATTGGGATTTTGAAACTGTAAATAACATGTTGTCTGACTTGGAAAAATCTGCTGCATTTTCTAATAGTGAAACATTGGAAAGCACACCAGATTTTTAAACAATGGATTGTTATCAACATTATGGTCATCATTCCCTGCATAACTCTGCTAATCCTAGAAGTGTGTTCACATACCACCAGTGGGAACATTATCCAACACCACCGAAGGGCAGTTCAAAAACATTTACACAAAAGATTCCATATATGGCCATATTACAACACGACAATCTCAATTACGTTCTATTATGTTGTTAAGCTGGTTGCTGCAATCTTTGCATGGAGGCTCTGTGCCTTGGTGTTTTATGAACAGCATGTCTCTGGTCTCTGAATACACTCTAACAGATAAACAGATAGAAATGGCACAAAGGAGAGCAAAATATACAATGCTCCGTATAAAAAAACTGGATAGATTACCATTTACAGTGGCAGAATAACCGTCCACAGAATGGATAATCCATGGCCACATAACTCTACCGCTCACTACTTTTCAGTTTCAGTATTGCCTTGAACAAAAGCAGGCAGACAGATATGAAAAAATGGGTAAGGAATACATTAAGGAATCATGGGAATTACCATACAGATTTCGATGCCAGAGTGGGGATCGAGAAGTGATTTAAGCGATACAAACTGTGAGAACGCTTTTAGTGGATCACTCATTAGCCAGGGAATAATGCTGCACAGGGCTTGTAATGGTTCTGTAGCAAACTTGTCCTGTCATTTGAGAGGTGTCCCAGCTGAAGTGATTATTCCAGCATTCAGGCTACTTTCAAATGGGAGTTACTTGATGCTGAACAGTCAAGGCTGCTGCGGAATGCTCCGGGCATCGCAGATCTGGTAACCGTGAGCTCCAGGATTACTTGTTGAATGCAAGTATTGTTTCTACCGACACATACAGTCAACGAGGCGCCATTATGACCTTCACTGAATGTTTCTTTAATACGGTTTGATACTCTAAGCAGAATGAAAGGCATGCTTTTACAGAAGTCTGTGCCCTTAACCTTTGCTCGAGGGACTTTTGATCTCCAGATCGCAAGGTCTTCGGCAGAGATACAGGGGCTTATCCGTACAAACTGCCCTTTCCATTTCGCAGAAATAGTAAATCGTATCTTGAACATGTCTAATACGACAGGCATAGTCCACATATTTAAGAACATAGGTTCTGGACTTCTGGCCACCTTTCAGACAGCACTTGGAGTTATACCAAACTTCATACACTCCGTATTCGGAAGCATCTTTGGAAGACTTCCGCTAATCCTGTTTCTAATAGCAGGCATCCTGATTGTTTTCCACTTGCCACGCAATGGAGGTCCCAGTCACCAAGGAGATGGAAAAAGCAATCCTGGAGAGTAAATACCGTGACCGCATGGTACAACATCTAGGCACGCCTCGCCTAAGAGAACTAAGTGATCTTGGTTCTTGTCATTTCGACCAGTCTAGATGTACTGCATCTAACCTGTCCTCCGATGCCTGCTTTGCGGAGAAGAATGCATGTTAGACCTTTGTTTGACACTCCCATCATGTGCTCAACCGGACGTGAATGCTCTACTAGACCCGATAACGGCCCATGTTCTGCAGTGTCCTCAGCGTATTCCAATGTTGATGGCGGCATTCCTTGAGCCATCACAAGTAGTAACTGCACCTGTTGATATGGACACCTGCTCCTCCACTGACACCCAGCCTTTGGATGGCGCACAGGCTGCCCCAGCACTGGCTGCGGACAGTGTGGAACATCATCTGTGCTCAATTGACGTACTCTGCGCGGTGCTACAGGGGCCGTCTACTGCAGAGGCAAGCAACGAAAAGGTTGCGTCTACCAGCCAGGACACATAAACAATTGACTCATTTTGGCTCATCGTGTGCTGGAAGAAATTTGCCCTTTTTTTAAAATAGCTCAATTTGGAAACTCAAAAAACAAAATTGACATTTCTTCCTTTTTTGGAGATACATGGCTTTCTAATGCTTATAGTGGTTCAGACTATAAATACGGACACTTTAGAGCTAGGGCTTGCAAACATTTTTCTTTTTAAATTTTTACATTTTTTAGATTTTTTTTAGAAATGTTAAACATTTTAGCGAAACAAATGTTTTATGAACTTTGAGCATATCTATATCTAGTTAAGCTTGTAGTACGGTAATAAGTTACATATGTCGTCCAGTCGAAAGAGGAGTGGGTGTTATATTCCATATAGGCGCAGGTAACATTGCAACCGTTCATCTATAATCTTCCCTACATTACATACATAACAGTTCTTAGGGACTGACCTTTTACCTAGATACAACACTGCATTCAGAACACAGGTTTTTCCCTAGTTTGAATCTCATACAGTATGCATGAGGTTTCTTGGAAGCACAGCAGGACTACCATCTCCTGTATAATATCTCTGTATAAGGTTCAGGCCCGACGTCATCCTTTAGGCCGACACAGTAACACTGCAAGGTAGCACCGCTGGGAGGCCTATGGGTATATATAAATCACATCTTGCTTAGAAGGACAGAGGAGACCGAGACTTCCTGGCTGATACACTGACCAGAGACGCTGAGGTTCTTGCATGCAGACGCTCCAGCTCGCAGTGGTCTAATATCCCTTGCGGGGTGTCCAACTCAAGACCAGGATGGGGTCCCATATTCTCTCATTCTCAGGTAATGGGGTTGACTAGATCCTAGAGGGATTCTTGGCATAACACCAACACAGATGCTAGGTACATTTAGGTACTTCTAGTTTGGGAGGCTTTGTAGGAGTATACATTTTTTTATCATGTATTTTATGTACTTGTATATATATTTATGACTACTGCAAAATGATAGAACTGTACCATCCTTTTACTTTCATAGTACTTCTAACCCTATATCTCTGCTACTGTCTAATGGTTGTTGCAGCTCATCTATTCTACACTAGAATAACAACTGTTCAATACATTTTTATTGATAAATGTCCAGTTGTTTATTCTGTGTATCTCTGAAACAAACTAAGTGAGCACAAGTGACTGAGCAAAAGGTAGTATATTGTTTCCACGATTCTGAAGGATCAGGGTTGCCATGTTCTGAGGTTGCCAATAACTTTTCTTTTCCTGATAAGAGGAGATTCTAGTGGCACTGTGAGCTAGCTGATACAGACAGGCTAACATACCCGGTGGGGGTGCATGGAATCAGTCTGTACTCTCCCGCCTGGATTTCTCGAAAAGTCTCTATCTGGGTCTCCCAGCAGGCTTGCTGAAAAGGCTGCAGATGGTCCAGAACCAGGCGGCCAGACTTATCTGGAAGCAACCTAAGTGGCTATCGATTAGAACTGGATTAGAAAAACTTCACTGGTTGCCAGTGGAGCAAAAGATTGCCTTTAATGCGAGATGTATCACCTTTAAGGCATTGCATGGTAGCGGACCCAGGTTCATTAGAAACATGATTATTAACTATACACCAGCACGTAACCTGCGCTCTGCCCATCGTGGTCTAGCAAAAGTCCCTCTAGTCAGGACGAAGTGGCAAGGAGGTAGCTGCTTTCATTATCTGGAAGCCACTTTTTGGAACTCCCTGCCATCGCCCATCCGACACTGCCAGGATCTTCTGACATTTAGAAAATCTTTGAAAACGTGGCTATTCCAGCAAGCTTACGCTTAGAGACTGTGCTCTGTGTTCCTTACAGACAGCGCCATGAAACCTTCGGGTGTACGCGCGCTTTAGAAATAAATATTAACATAACATAACATAACCAATCTCACAGTTTATGTTATCCAAACGTTTAGACCCTGTATAGGTTATATAGGAACTACATACAGAGAGGGTTGGACAGATTCAGGGGACCCTCCCAGGGGAGGGTCTGGACAGTGGGGAGATTACTCCCATGTCCTTTGACCAGTTTTGTGCCAGAGCAGGAGCCAACGGCTCCCAGGACTTGTTTGAACTGGACTATGCACAGGGACACCAAATGTGCCGCTAATGCAGACTTTCGGTCTCTGGCACGCGCACCCACCCAGACCTAATACACTAAATCCTGTCTGGGAGGTGGTCACACCTCCCTGTGACAGGATGCCTATTGTTCTGCCTTCCCCTGCTCGAGCTTGGCTCAGCAGCAGTTTGGCAGAAATGTGTCTCTGGTCGGCAGCAAACATTTTGGGCTGCCCGGGACAAGATGGCTGGAACCTCACAAAGCTTGTTTCTGAGGGGTGGAACCAAACTTCCCACACCGGATACCAAACACGATAGGGCTACTTTCAGCCGTTTTAGAGTTGGTCATCATACGGTCGCATAATGGCACTCTATATGTCATAAATGGCTGCAGCACTAGCAACCAGGGAGAATGGACTTCGTAGGCTGCAGGGGTGTCCTACTCATGCAGTGGCACCCTCCCACTTAGAACCAAGCACCCTGCCTTCAAGATTGTCAAGGCCTGCTATAGGGGTGACTTATAGGTTTTAAGTGTAGTGATTGTTAGATATAGTAAACCTATATCTTAAGTAAGTGATGCATGCACCAACTTGTACAGGCTGCAATGGCAGGCCTGTAGTTCCATTTTGCATGACCTCTCATGGGTGGCATAATACATGCTTCAGCCCATGGGAGGTCTCTGGGGTACTTATGCCCTGGGTACATGAATACCATGTACTAGGGACTGATAAGGGTACCCCAGTATCCAATCTGGAGTGTACCTAAGTAATTATCAAACAATTTGGGGAGAAAGCAGATAGACTGGGGTCCTGAATAGCAAAATCCCAGTCAGACTAGTCAAAAACCAGCACATCACCAGGCAAAAAGTGGGGGTAACTATGCAGAAAGATCCTACCTTCCTACACATGGGTTTTTGGTTACTATGTCTGCCATGTGTATAGGCAGTAGGTATCACATTTTCTTGCAGGACCTGTTTGTTAATAGTTAGACAGTTTTGTTTATGCTACTCACCTGTGAGGGTCTCAAGGCGCTGAGGGTGCTGCTGATCTGTCTGGGCTAGGAGGTTCAGTCGAAAAGCCAGGTCTTGAGATCCTTCCTGAATTGTGTCAGCGACGGGGATTGCCTGAGGTGGAGGGGCAGGGTGTTCCAGGTTTTGGCGTTGAGATAGGAGAAGGATCTTCCTCCGGTTGTGGTCTTGTGGATCTGTGGGACTGTGGCCAGAGCAAGTCGGACGGAGCGGAGTTGTCGAGCGGGTACGTGGAATGAGAGGCAGTGGTTTAGAAATGCTGGTTCTGCGTTGTGGGTGTAAGTGAGAAGCTTGAAGTTGATTCTCTTGTTGACTGGGAGCCAGTGGAGTTGTTGGAGGTGTTGAGTTATGTGGCTGCGGCAGGTGCTGTCACGGACCAGTCTGACTACGGCGTTTTGAACGTTCTGTAGTTTCCTGAGCTGTTTCTGGGTGACACCGGTGTAGAGTGCGCTGCTGTAGTCGAGTATGCAGGTGATGAGTGCATGGGTGACCATCTTTTGGGATTCTGTGTGGATCGTGTGGAAGCAGGATGAAGATAAGGCGTTGATCTGGCGGTTCATTGTGAGCGATTAGTCCAGTATGATGCTGAGGTTGCGTGCATGGTCCGTGGAGGTGGGGGGGAGTTCCCAATGCGGAGAGCCACCAGGAGTCGTCTCAGGCGGAGGTGGTGGGTCCCATGATGACGTGGTGGGTCCCAGGATGAGTACTTTGGTCTTATTCCAGTTGAGCTTGAGGCAGCTGTCTTTCGTTCAGATGGCCACGGCCTTCATAACACTGTGAAGATGATTCTGTCAGCTGTGAATTCATTGATGAGGGAAAGGATCAGCTGGGTATCGTTGGCATAGCAGATGATGTTGAGTCCGTCGTTTCTGACGATGTCTGTGAGAGGCGCCATATAGATGTTGAAAAGGGTGGTGCTCAGGGAGGATACCTTTGGCACTCGGCAGCTGACCTCTGTAGGTTCTGAGAGCAATGGAGGTAGTATGACTTGCTGTGTTTGGCCGGTAAGGTAGGATTGGATCCAGTCCAGGGCCTTGTTGCGGATGCCAACGTCATGGAGTCTCGTGATTAGGGTGTGGTGGAAGACGGTATCGAAGGTGGCTGAGAGTTCCAGTATGATGAGGGCTGCGGTTTCGCCATATTCGAGGAGGGAGCAGCTGTCATCTGTGGCGACGAGGAATGCAGTCTTGGTGATGGGTTTCCTTCTGAAGCAGTATTGAGAGATGTCCAGTACGTGCTTCTCTTCGATGAACTCTGAGAGCTGGGCGTTGATGGCCTTCTCAATGATGTTGTCTGGGAAGGATAGGAGGGAGATGGGTCTGAAGTTCTTGAGGTCTGTTGGGTTGGCAGATGGCTTCTTCAGCAAGGGTTTGATCTCAGCCTGTTTCCTGTCATTGTGGAAGGTGGCGGTTTCGATGTTGCAGTTGATGGCGCTGCGAAGCTCTGAGGCGATGGGGGTGGCTGCTCAATGGAATATATTATACGGGCAAGGGTGAGATGGTGCTCCAAGTGGATGCTCTTCATGGTCTTGAGTGTGTCTTCTGTGGTAAGCGGAGCCCAGTTGAGCAGGATCTGTTGGGGTGCGGCATAGTTGCGAGCGGTGGTGACGGGCATTGTGGCAGGGTCTTGGGTGTCAAGGCTGTTGTAGATTTGCCTGATCTTGTGGTGAAAGAAGGTGCCTAGTTTTTTTTAAAATATGTTTTTATTGTTTTTTCTTGCACAGCTACAAACAAACAATTCTGTATTACTCATATACAATACCCCTCACAGCAACCACCCCTCTAAGCAGGAGATTCACCACCCTCTATTTTCCTATTCATCGAGTCATATGCTAATAATTAGTCAGCTAGCCCCCACTAGTCCTTCCCCCTTGCAACGTGCAGCAGTCAGACAAGAGCCCATACCGCTCTGTTCTTCGAGGCAAGCCTGTTCCACAAGAATTGGGTAATATAACTTAGAATAAGCCGACCCCCCCTCCACCCTCCTCTCACCCCACCCTCCTCCACCGGTGTGTCCAACCTCCAATTATCTGTACACTCTGGAACAACCTTTCCCTCAGCAGTACTTTGCGTGGTAATATTATCACAAAACATCGTCATTTCTGATCTCTCCCTTGCGATGACTGCACAGCATGTCTGCCCCAGGGGAGCCCCTACCACCCTCATTTTTCAAGGTTGCCCCTTCTGTGTGTCTAGGACCGAATCTGTATCTGAATCTACCTCTAGTGCTTGCAGCGCTATGACCAAGGCCTCCCATGCCCTTGCGGACTCCAGCGCCTTATCGCTATTAGTCCACTTGGCTTGCTGAAGTCTAACTGTGCTTTCTCTCGACGCCCATTTAACTAGTTCTGCCTTCCATCTCGTAATGCTAGACCCTTCCATTGACTTCCAGTGCGCTGTTATATCCCTTTTAGCCAACAGCAATTCCAGATCTAAAAACTTGCTAGTTACCTTCAGTTTGGGAGTGTGCGGAAACCAGTGCAAGAAACAGGTACCCATGTCAGGCTCGATCCGTCATTCCGTGATTTCACAGAGCATGTCCGTTACCGCCTCCCAGTATGTACCCAGTTGCGGACAGCCCCACATCATGTGACAAAACTCTGCCCCCTCTAAATGACAGCGCGGACATTGTGCAGTAGCTATTTTAAAATACTTGTTAATCTTAGCGGGAGTAAGATCTGCCCTGTGCAAGATAAAAAACTGAATCTGCTGAAATCTAGCATTCCTATGGGTAACACGGGGAGAGGGAAGGGTCAAGGGATGGAGGCGTGCCGTGGGGGATCGCAGTGGCACGGGTGATGAAGAGAGCAAAAAACAGGAAAAGGAAAAAACCAGAAAAAGGCAGAAGCAGAAGAAAAGGTAAAATAGGCAGAGAAAAGCAGAAAAAGAGGTACAGAAGGACAGTCAAGCAGCAGAGCAGTAACGCTCTACCCCTAGACCACCAGGGATGAGGCAGCAGGCAGGTGTCTGCAGGTGGAGGAGGGCCTCGAACTCCTGATCAGGGGGTCAGCATCAGCGACAGGGGCAGCAGCAGCTACCCGGCGGAGCTGTGCAGAGAAGGGAGCAGTCCACTAGAAAATTAGTGGGGGAAAAACTGTTAATGTTTTGTTTTGTAATTAGTGAACTCAAAAAGCATATATAGCAAAATATTGCATTGAAAATTATTTTGACAAAGGTGAGTATTTTCATTGCATTATTAATAAATGAAATGTGCGTACATGTCCTTATTGCTGCATACATGTGATCATGACAGCAAATGAAAAACAATTAATGTGCAGTGTGATTACTAATGAATAGCAAAGTGTCTTGCTGACAGGCTAAGGCAGGCAAACAGCATAGATTCCCTAAACAAAAAGACATAAACTGGCAATTGAAACATCGTTGTGCGAGCAAAGTACATATATCAAAGAGGGCAATCAAGCTGTAGTCTAACAAAAGGACTACTTGATGCCCCATCACCAAAACAAGAACACAAATAGGACACCCTACCCATTCACAAAATGGTGTGGCTTACCAAAGCCGCCTTTCTATTTGTCCTTCATTTTGCACTTATTTGAAGAATTGATGACATTAGCTTATCAAGACCGCTAATGTCTATAGGCAAGACGTAGTGAAGAACACATACTCACAGAGATGAAGATGAATCAATTAGCGCAGAGCAGCAGCCTGCAAACTCCGAAATCTTACTTCAAACATGGTTGTTTGTCTGTTTGTCCGTTTCCCTTTTTGAGGGAAATCTGGATCAGTGAGCTCTAGTAAGTGAAAGCCTAAAAGGATCACTGATGAAAAACCAAGATTTATAACAGCTCAAATGAGACACTATAAAGAGCATTAAATATACCATGCTATAGCGAGAAACGCTGACGGTAGAGAGACTTGGGGGTAGATGTATCAAAATTCCATTTTGCGATTTCTAAATAGCGATTTATAAGGAATCCCTATTTAGAATTTGCAAAATGGAATTATGTAAAAAAAATCGCTATATTTTAGCGATTTCTTAGTCTTCCTTAAAAGCGAATTCGCACTTTGTGAATTCGCAAATAAGGAATTATTTCCCATGCATTCCTATGGGCCTTCTGGCCCATAGGAATGATTGCGAAATATTTCTCAATTTGCGAATTCGCAAATTGAGAATAATGTCAAGGGTGCAGGGGTGTCTCAAAGACACCCTGCTGCACCCCTGAAATTTACATGTGTGTGCATATGGCGCACATACATGCCCTATGGGCATGTATCTGCGTCACATGCCACCTTCACAAATGCCAAATAGGGCATTTTTAAATGAAATCGCAAATTACCACCAACTACAAGTTGGTGGGAATTTGCGATTTCTTAACCCAAATTCGCAATTTCAGAAACCCACATACATCGCATTTAAGGAATCGCAAAATTTGCGATTCCTTAAATGCTTAAGAAAAATAAGGAATCGCAAATTATTGCGATTCCTTATTTTGCGATTTTTTAATACATTCCAAAAAATGCAAAAAAGCCTTTTGCGAATCGTAAAAGGCTTGATACATCTACCCCTTACTTTTCATAAACACACATTTAGCCGTTATAGGGATTGCCTAGGTCAGAGACTGATGTAATATTTTGCACGAGGTCTACACAGATCGTCGCTGTTGCCTTCAGCAATAAATCTCTCTCCACTTTTAAACAGCCTCTTTGTTTATTTTATTCACTTATTTGTTTTGGAGCATTGCTAACTTGTAAAACAGCATCAAGCACTTACCATTCCAAACAACCATTACTCGAAAGGCGGCGATCGACTGAACAAGAGCTCTAAAGAGAAAGTTTGCATTTCACAGAGCAAGCAGGGCAACTTTGTTTAAACACTAAAGCGCACAGGACGCCCCGGCAAGGGCACCTTGAACCGAGCAGGCGGTCATTGACTAAACTGTTTGCGATGCAAAGGCTTGTTTTAAGTTTCATGAGTCGGGACATATTAAGGATTTTGGGTGTCCTGGGCCAAACGTATTTTGGGGTCCCGGTTCGGAACAGCTTTGAATTTATAATCCAATGTCAGCTCAAATGTATTTTGGGGGCCTCTGTTCAGAAATGTCCAATCCAGTTTCAGCTCTATCATGACCTCTTTGGCAGGTCACTGACTGCACAATTGATCAAAATTCTAAATGTGTTTACATCTATTATTCAGGAATGTTTACGTGTGTTTTCAATATTGTAGCACAGCAGCAGCTCACTAATATTTCTGCAAATAATCTCTATGTCACCCCTCCATTTTTCATATGTGAGGTCCTGTTTCGAACTAAAAGAAGCACTTTTTACGAATTTAGCATGAAACAGAAACATGACATTTATCGCAAAATGTCAGTAACAGAGTGTCATGCATCACCCAACATTAAAAAGAAATGAAAGCTGTTCAAGAATAATTCAGAGTCATCAGGGCGAGGCATTCTGCAAAAGAAAACTGACACTATCAGTGGGATCCTGAAAGGCTGGGGCCCAGGGCCAGAGCTCACTTTGCCCGTGCATTAAAACGTCTCTGTTCATGAGTTGCCTTTTTAAAGTCATAACTGCATTTCAATGCCTGTGTCAAAAGAATATGCACATGCTAGCTGCATTCCAGGACTCACCTTGCCGTGAGGGGAACGGCACATCAGCGCCAGGCTTACCGCTCCAGCACTGGGGCAAACACCGAGAGCCAGCACCTTCGCCGCTACCGCCGTGAGGGCAGGACCACAAGCCCCAGGTGCCCCGGCGGTCGCAGCACTCGCGTGACGACACCAGAGCGCCCGGAGGCGCGATAAAGCAGAGGAGCGCCGAGCGCTCAGTGGGGGCATTCCAGGACTCACCTTGCCGTGAGGGGAACGGCACATCAGCGCCAGGCTTACCGCTCCAGCACTGGGGCAAACACCGAGAGCCAGCACCTTCGCCGCTACCGCCGTGAGGGCAGGACCACAAGCCCCAGGTGCCCCGGCGGTCGCAGCACTCGCGTGACGACACCAGAGCGCCCGGAGGCGCGATAAAGCAGAGGAGCGCCGAGCGCTCAGTGGGGGCATTCCAGGACTCACCTTGCCGTGAGGGGAACGGCACATCAGTGCCAGGCTTACCGCTCCAGCACTGGGGCAAACACCGAGAGCCAGCACCTTCGCCGCTACCGCCGTGAGGGCAGGACCACAAGCCCCAGGTGCCCCGGCGGTCGAAGCACTCGCGTGACGACACTAGAGCCCGGAGGCGCGATAAAGCAGAGGAGTGCCGAGC
Organism: Lissotriton helveticus; assembly: GCF_964261635.1. Classification (NCBI taxonomy): domain Eukaryota; kingdom Metazoa; phylum Chordata; class Amphibia; order Caudata; family Salamandridae; genus Lissotriton; species Lissotriton helveticus. The sequence goes on along the minus strand of NC_136067.1, from coordinate 936,546,281 downwards.
GCTCAGTGGGGGCATTCCAGGACTCACCTTGCCGTGAGGGGAACGGCACATCAGCGCCAGGTTTACCGCTCCACCACTGGGGCAAACACCGAGAGCCAGCACCTTCGCCGCTACCGCCGTGAGGGCAGGACCACATGCCCCAGGTGCCCCGGCGGTCGCAGCACTCGCGTGACGACACCAGAGCGCCCGGAGGCGCGATAAAGCTGAGGAGCGCCAAGCGCTCAGTGGGGGCATTCCAGGACTCACCATGCCGTGAGGGGAACGGCACATCAGCGCCAGGCTTACCGCTCCAGCACTGGGGCAAACACCGAGAGCCAGCACCTTCGCCGCTACCGCCGTGAGGGCAGGACCACAAGCCCCAGGTGCCCTGGCGGTCGCAGCACTCGCGTGACGACACCAGAGCGCCCGGAGGCGCGATAAAGCAGAGGAGCGCCGAGCGCTCAGTGGGGGCATTCCAGGACTCACCTTGCCGTAAGGGGAATGGCACATCAGCGCCAGGCTTACCGCTCCAGCACTGGGGCAACACCGAGAGCCAGCACATTCGCCGCTACCGCCGTGAGGGCAGGACCACAAGCCCCAGGTGCCCCGGCGGTCGCAGCACTCGCGTGACGACACCAGAGCGCCCGGAGGCGCGATAAAGCAGAGGAGCCCCTCTCGCCCCGCGAGTCGCGCGCGGGAGAAGCCCGGGACAAGGGCGGGACAGTCTGTGACAGTCCGGGACTGGACAGGGCTGGGCTGGGCCACAGACTTAGATCTATACGACACACCGCTCTTTGGTGCACCCTCACAGTGAGATTGAGATTTGTTATTATTACTAATACCATTTGTATTCATTATTAAGACAGCATCTAGTTGTGACATCAGACTAGGATTGGCTATGGTGTAAAAGACACACTAGAGCAGTAAAGACAATAGACCACAGAGGGAGGACTTACAATGTCTAAAACCAAAGGCGAGAAGGTTGTAGCAGGGGCAGGTGCTATTGACAACTATATGGTGAAAATGGTCAATAAAATAAATAATGATAGGAGAGCCTCTCTAGGTAGAGAGGGTTTCTCCATTGATCCCTCAGACACCCCTATTATGTTGGATATTCATTTGGAAGCCAACGAAAATGGCACAGGGGCAGGAGCTAGTACATTAGTGGAGGCACAGGTGCATCCAGAGCCGCTGGATGAGGACACAAACATATCATCTAGTGAAACTGAGGAAGCCCCACCAGCCCCCAGACCTATTAGACCATGTAGGAATCAACAAAATAAAAAGGGGGGAAAGTGTAGTAAAAAAAGGATACACACACCCAAAGTAGTTAACCATAATCCGGTTGCTCCTATTACTACGCCAGAGGGAAGTACTGCAGCTAGCATTACTTTAACCCCAGAACAGTTTGAGCTACGGATACATTCATTAGAAGTCAAATACGAGGCCAAGTTAGTGGAAACTGTTCAACCATTAGCACTCAAGCTGGATACTCTTACAGCAGAAATAAAGATGCTTGGGGCTATGTTAGAAAAGCAGATGGCAGGGACCAATAAATTACCACAAAATAGGAATGTCCAACTAGGGACAGAGAAGAAAGTACAGGCAGAAAAGCAGCAGAGACCGCCTCAGCCGTTAGCAAGACCAGGCTTTACCATACCTGATCCCTCTGCCCCAACCGCCACAGTCCCACTCTCCCAGATAAGGCCAGAAGGAACACCGGGAATGCGGGTAATGAAAAGCAAATCTATTAAATCTATTAATCTCCCACCTGACTGTGCCCCCTATGTCGTGGTTCTAACCAATGTCCCTCCCCCTGATCCTCACTCTGCCCAGCCCAGAGAAGAATCTCATGATTTTCTTAAACACAAAACTGTGGCGTGGCTAAATAGTAGATGTGGCTTTCCAACAAAATTTGCTACAGATATTCTAACGACTAGAAGGGCAAACTGGATCGGGCCTTCGAGGAAAACATGCAGTGGAGAATGTATAATAGTAAACTTTAGACACCCACAACATGTCGCTACAGTCCTGTTACAGGCAGCCTCTATGCAGAAGGATGAAAATAGTATCTGTGCCCGCCCCCTGGGGTATTTTTATTCACACTTAGGTAGAACTATCCCGCTAAGTGCTAGTATGAGACCTTCCACACCCTTTACACCTTTTGAGGCGCGGCCCCCGGGAGCAATGCAGGGCTCTGGGGGAGACAATTGCTTCACATTTGGGCCCAATCTTGTGACCTATAATAGATTTGATGCATTATCAGGCCTAGAGTTATGCGATTGACAGGAGGGATATGTGGGCTTAGGAGGGGATAAACCGGCAGGTGTAGAGCAAGAAGAAGCGTGGTTGAACTTGAATCCTATTTATAGCAAACCGGGGAGTAGGTGCTATAATCTGGTGGATAAGGTAAAGTTTTTAAGTTGGAACATTGCTGGTCTACGATCTAAAAAGGAGGATAATAATTGGCTGAACTTCCTGAAAAAATATGACATTGTGGCTCTTCAGGAAACGTGGGATAAGGACTGTAACTTTTGGATAGATGGATTTACATCCCACTTTGTGCCAGCACAGAGCTCAGCTGCAGGGAGAGACAAAGGGGGCCTACTGATTTTGGTCTCCGTGTATATAAGGGGGAGAGTAAAAAGGGTTGAGTGTACCTCTGCTAATTCTCTCGTTTTAGAAATTAGTCTGATGGATGGAACAAAACTAATACTTGTGAATTGCTATAACTCACAACAAGAGGATCACCCAAATGAACATTTAAACTGGTTGTCTGAATTTTTAATTTCTTATAAGGAATCACAAACCACTTTCTGTTACTTTATTGTGATGGGCGATTTTAATGTACATCTATGTAATATGAACTGTCAAATTGTTGATAGCGATGGTCCTGAGCTCACATGCCCGCAGCATTTTGAGCATACTTCTAAGGGGGAAGCATTGGAGAAACTATTGTCCTGTAACGATCTATTTGAGGCAGGGTTCCCCGATGAGATGACCCATACCCCCACGTACGTTGCAAGGGGCTGTGAAACAATAATATTTCTTTCCTCGGTTCTTTTAAAATTTGTTTTCTTCTATAATGCTATACCCTCCCCTTTTAGTGACCACAATAAGGTGGTGATGGAATTAACAAATGAACTCTATTTTTTAAATAAAAATGACCCGCCACGGGCTGAAGTGGAAGTAAAAGCTAAAGACCAGGGGAGAAAATTGAAATGGAGCAAGGTTATCCCAGTAGATTTCTTTCAGAATATTATAACAAAGGTGGCCCCAGAATTAAATATATGTACAAATCCATCTGTACTTGGGGTGGAAGTAATAGCCTCTTTTGAGACTATCTGTTCTCAGGTAGTCAAGGAGCTAACGATAACAAGCAAAAAAGGGAAATCAAGAGCAGCTCAAGGCTGGTTTGATCATAAATGCTTTAAAGCATATAAACTTTTAAAAAAAGCCCTAAATGAGCTCCCAAGGAACAAAGGTTTGGTTGTCGAGCTAAGAAAAGCCTACCATAGAGCTGTCTTGGAACGGAAAAAAGAAATAAAAATAGAGGTATGGGAGGACTTAATGGATAAGGCCACCATGAAAGATGGCGCTAAGTTCTGGGCAATAATTAATACTCCCCTGTTCTCAGGCAAACAGAATTCTGTATTAGAATTAAATATTGAAGAGGAGGAATGGTTAAACCATTTAAAAAAAATCTATGGGAGTGACTTAGAGTTGGGAACTTGTGCGGTTCAAAGCTCTAACGACTCCTTTATGCCGGTAAATTTTAATTTAGGCGATGTTGTTAAAGCAATAGAGGGTACAGCTGGACAGAAAGCTCCGGGCCCTGATGGGGTACCGGCAGACATGTATAAGGCGAACATGATGTATTGGGCTAAGATCCTGACCAATGTCTTTAACACCGCGGCCATTGCAGGGCCCCCGAAATCTTGGTCACGGTCAATTTTAATCCCCGTGTTCAAAAAGGGTCAAAGGGGAGACCCCAGTTGTTATAGACCTATCTCACTTCTCGATTCTTCCTTTAAAATACTGGGGAAAGTCATTCTTACAAAAATATCGGATTGGGCTCTGGAAAAAGAAATAATATCGGATGCCCAGTATGGCTTTAGAATCAGGAGGGGCACGGAGGACCAATGCCTTAATTTACACTTAATAATATCTAAATATACAAAGGCGGCAAAAGGTTCAATTTTCTTGGGCTTTATGGATCTGTCCACAGCCTTAGACTTGGTTAATAGGTCTAGGCTGTGGACCATGTTGCTGGAAATGGGCCTTGACCGGTCTCTCGTGAATTTCTTAGCCGAATTACATAAAGATCTGAGTGCCTCAATACGGATGACCACGGAGGGGAAATGCACGGCTAGCTTTAAGTCCGGTAGAGGGGTGCGCCAAGGCTGCATCCTGGCCCCTATGCTGTTCCCCCTGTATATAAATTCCCTGGAAGCTAACTTGCTAACTGCGACACTTGACATCCAGCGTATGGGTGGCTCCCCTATTCCGGTGCTACTCTACGCGGATGATGCCGTTTTATTGGCAAGGACACCTTTGGGTCTACAAAGATTGCTTGATTCTTTTGGAAAATTTTATGAATTCTTTGGACCTAGTGGTCAACAGTAGTAAATCGCATATCATGGCTGTAGGCACAGGAAAAAGCAACGTTAGATCCTTTCATTGCGGCAAGGAGGAAATCAGTAGAGTTAAAGCATTTACCTATTTGGGGGTTGTCTTGGATGACAAGGGAACGTGGACACCCCAGCTAGCTACAAAGGTGAAAGCTGTGAGAAGCTCCTCAGTAGCAATCTTAGGATTTGCTAAAAGATTGGGGGGGAAACCTTATGAGGCAATTTTAACAATTTATCAAGCCAAAACTGTCGCAATCGCCAGATACGGGGCGGCTATATGGGGGTATACTAAATCTGACCCCATTCAGATAGAGGAGAACAAATTCCTAAAAGCTCTTCTTGGCCTCCCACAATCCACTGCAACTCATGCTATACATCTTGAGCTGGGATTGGGTTACATCTCAGACATAATCAAACTAGCTCCAATCCTGCTATGGATGAGAATATGGTTGAATTCAAATTTAACCTTAAACCATAAGATTATAAGGGATTGTATGAACCTTGACAAAAAAAAGGACATCCATTGGCTGGAGTATGTAAAAAACTCAAGCGAGAAAATGGGGAGCCCTGAGATTTACCACCACCCTGAATCTCTATGTAAAGCAGACCTAGAGTGGGTTAAGAAGAACTTTATTATGCAAAGCGAGGCAGAGCGGGAAAATCTGGAGCTTTGCAAATCATCTGTCAGGACCCACTTTCTGGTAATTTCGTCATTAAAAATGCAATCATATTTGTTAATTGTTACTAACCAATTTCATAGATGGCTTCTGACGAAATTTCGCTTTAATCAAATACACCAGGTGTTATGGGATTTACAAGGATGGAAGAGGCTTGAAGACGTGACCCCGTGTAAATGCGATGATTTTTCCCCCCAAGATACTATGCATTTTATGTTATTCTGCCCCTTCTTCCATGAACCAAGAAAAAGGTTTATTTTACCTGTATTGAATTAGATGAATTTTGTCCAATGTAAACCTGCATTATTGTATTTACAATTGTTGGAAACTCCTTATATTATGTGTAGTGTTGCTAGCGTCCTTGTGCCGTCTATTAGGAGTAGGAGATTGAGATTGAGACAGGGAGCTGAACAGGATATGGTAACTTGTATAACATAGGTCATGTACACTGATTAGCGTACTTTAACAATGAACGCGTCTATTTAATGTACCTTTTTAAATGAATTTTAAACTGTCCATAATACTTTTTAATGATTTCATTTTGTATAGCATACTTTTATGATTTTAAATAATCGAATAAAGTGGTTTGACTGACTGACTGACTGTATTTAACTAGTAATAATATGCATTTAAATAACAAAAGCATTGCGGGGAGACATTTCTTTTCCATTGATAAATTGTTACTTCTTAAATGTTTTTTTTTTTTTAATGGTGGCCGTTTGAAGCGGTCCACGGTAGAAGTGGCTTTGTATTTTGAAGCGATAAAATCAGACACCAATGGGTTCGGATTTTATGATAATTATCGCATATTGCGAATTTTTGGAGAACAACATGCAGATTTTGGTGTTTTACCATGCAAAAATATGCAAGACTCAGCGAAAACCAGGCCTTTTTACCTGCAAAAATTTAACAAATGGTATTTATCGTACTTGGTAATTACGGGGTGCAATAAATGTTGCACCACTTGCGATCCATGAGCAAACGCGTGTTTGTGGATGTATTGCAATTGCCACTTGCAATAAAGAACTTTAGAGTTTGGCAGATGTGGGACATCTGCCAATAAGGCAGCAGATGTCTCTCTGCCATACCTAGAGCATGTAAGGCCCTCCACATTCCAAATACGGCTAGAGGGGACGGCTTCGAAGCTGGGGAACCAGGTTCGAGTCTCGGCAATCACGCTCAACATGCTGTGATACTGGGCAAAACACATAATCTCCTTGAGCCTAACAAAAATGAATGTGCCTATATGTAACGAAACTGATGCTCATGTAAAGCACTCTGATACCCGATGTCTTGGGTCTAGTTTGCACGATATAAAACTCTTTAAAAAAAAGGGCAATTTCCATGCAGTTTACCATAATAAGGAATTGGAAAAACATGATCAAGTCAATTGATTCTGGTATAGTACAGGGCCCAGATGCATCTTGGTGCTTAGCTGATCCTTTTGCTATACTATAAGTGACCTGAGTAGCATCAACGATAGGCCTTCCTTTTCTCTGAAAGCAATCCGATGAGTGCCATGGAGATCTTAATCTTCCATTTGGATAGGTGGATGGCAGCAAAACCCCAGTGGTAACTGGAAATGATCCACCTCTCCAAAGGATCTGGTTCCTAACTTTGTTGTGGTGGATGACATAGATAAATGGTTTGAGGCCTGTGAGGTTGTCCTCGAGATGCACATGGTCCCAGAGAAGGACCAGGGGACCAGTAATTGGAGCCACATTCCCAATGAAGGGAGGGATGCCCTGTTAACCCTAAGGAAAGGGGACAGGGAAGTATAGGCAGAAGTTTAGGAATAGTCGAAAGTTGCCCCAACAGTCCTGGTTGGGTTTTGTGGACTACGTTTGCAAGGATATGGTTGGCTGGGTGAAGGGCAGTGATGTAAGTGATTACAAGGGCCTGTAGAATTTGTTTGAAAGGGAGCCCAGTTTCTGCAACTGCTTTCCAGAGCTGCGCTAATACCTAGTTGATAGTAGGCTGTCAGACCCCAGGGAGCATGCTTAGGAGGTGGACCTATGGCTCACCACCGGAGTCCACAAAAAGATACCTCAGAGTGACCCCAAGAAGGGTAGTTCAGGCTCCCTCCAGGAGTGAGAGGGAGGTCCAGGGAGACACAGGCAAGTCCCAGTGTAAGGTGGGTGGAAATGGTTCCTATGCCCCTTCTGAAAACTGGGGGGAGGTTCTGGTGAGCGGTGGCCATGGGCACCCCATTTACAAACCTGCTGCTTTGAGTGTTGCCAGTTAGGACACAAACAACAAGACTCTGTCTGTCCTAAGAAACCACCCACTGGTGGGAATTCTACAGAGGTGGCCAATGTGGCCTTAGGCGTAAGCAGGCCCCCGGGGTAGGTGGTAGAACGTGCCCTAATCTCCCTTAGTTGAGAGGTAGACTTAGAGGGTGAGGTGGTGATCCCTGAGGGTGGGAAACGTCACTTCCCAGAGGACAAAGTGAATAGGATACCTGTCACTGCTCTGAGGGGCACCAGGGCTAGCCAGACCATGGTAGTGGGAAGACTGTTTTCCCCAGAGCAGTACACCGGATAGGTGTGTAGGGTAATGCTGCCCCAGGGGCAGGACTTTTTCTGCCCCATGGCTCTGGTATATCTGGAATTGGATGGGAGGTGACCCAGAGAAAGATCACAGTGAGTCCCATAGTAAGTCCCATTGACTTCATTCTGGGAAGTAAGTAACAAGCAGTGTACGAGGAGAGTGGAAGGGTGGTTGCCAAGGGTGCCAAGAAAGCTCAGGTTTCTGGGGGAACCACTCCCAAAGGGAGAGTACAGAAGCCCATATAGAGGAGCAGGGGGAGCAAAGACTCACCTCTGAACCATGAACCATGTTCAGCTTCAGAGAACAGACCTTAGGCTGGAGAACCAGTCTCAGGGTACCACCCCTGGATTGGTGGGACGGAGAGTGGAAGTAAGGTACCCAGGGTTGTTGCTCCACACTCTGAGGAATCTCAGAGGTCAGAGAACCTTCAGGAGCCTTAGGGAACTCAATGCCAGCCCCAGGACAGGAAGTGAGTCCTGTCCAAGATCCTAGCTTGGAACTTCCACCTCGTAGTGGATGGCCGGGGGCCCGGGGCTTGGCTCTTGACACTGACAGCTGCCAGTGGCCTCTGTCGGTTGCTGTCCTTATGGGCAGAATCTTCCTTGGGTTGGGGACAGAAGTCTGATCCAAGAGGTGGAATGGGCCTCATCAACTAAGTCTGCGTATTGGGATGCATCTGTGAGCAAGTTAAGGGTAGGTGCTCCACAGACTGGGTCCACAAGCGAGGAGAAGAGTTCCCCATGGGTCAGTCCAATGGCTCAGGAGCGTGTATACAGAGGGATCCAACTGCAAACAGAGAGGCATAGAAATGACAAGGGTCTCTGCATCAGACGGCCATTCTTCATACGCTATTTCCTAAGCCCATCAACGTATTGCTTAGTCTACTTTGGTTTCTTGTTGGAGGAGGGCTGAGTTTGACTTGGTCCTCTCTGCAGGGTCATCCTCAGACTTTTTGCCGTAACCGTTCGTTTTTCTGAACCTGTTTTTGTTGGCCTTTAGTACCCTGAGCACTTTACCCCTGCTAACCAGTACTAACTTACCTGTGCTCTCTCCTTTAAACATGGTATAATTGTCTTACACGCAAATGGCACATTTACTGTACTTGCAAGTCACTAGTAAAGTGGTACTAATTGTACACAGTGCATCCAAATTAAATACTACTAGTGGGCCTGCAGTACATATTGTGCCACCCATTTAAGTAGCCTTTCTAAACATGACTCAGGCCTGCCGTTGAAGCCGGTGTATGCTGTTTTAAACTGCCTAAACCTTCCTTTTTAATGCTTGTAAGTAACCCCTAGTGTAGGCCCTAAGCACTCCATAGTGCAGGATGCATTGTATTTAAAAAGTTGGACATGTACAATTTGTTTTTTCGTGTTCTGGTAGTGATCATTTCTAAACTAGATTTTCACTACTGTGAGGCCTACCTCTCCCGTAGGAGACCATTGGGTGACCTTATTAAATTTAAAGTGCTTACCTTTGATTGTAAGCAGGTAGGAAAGTCAAGGTTGGTGTCTGAGGAATTACATTTTGAAGATCTCTTTTTTTAAAAAAAACTTATTTTTATGATAGTACTGCATTATTTGTTACAATAATTTGCACATTTAACATTTTACAATTCACATAATCTGCACATAGGGCATTTGAAGATCTCTTTAATGGTAAAGGTGGATTTTAAATCACAGGTCTGAAAATGCCACTTTTAGAAAATTGGCATTTTATTGTCCAAACCAACAGCATCACAATGTAGAGTCTAGGTGTTGGCAGGATGGACCATCTTTGACTGGATAGGAGGGCGGAGCTGTCAACTACCACACTTGCACTTTAAAGGCACTGGCTTATCACCCACAATGAGGACTTCACACTAGCCTATTGTGCCCCCAGGCAGACTGGGTCCAGGACAGGGAGGCAGTAAATTCTAGACACCTCTACAGGGGGGGAACTCAAGAAACGTCTCCCACTTCAAAGTGGGCACTAGGTATAAATATTGGACCATCAGATCCACTTTTCATATCACTCCTTGACCTGTTTAAGTTTCAAAAAAGGACTGCTCTACTGCTCTGCTTTGTTGCCCTGCTGCCTGACTAAGAAGGACGGGAACTGCACCTTGAACCAGAGTGACCTCAAGGGCTAGTTGGCTGTCCTGTTGATCAGCATCTCTGGGACAGAAAGGGCTCCAACCATCTTGAACCCTGCACCTGGACTCTGCCTGCTGTGAGTCCTAATCCTTTAAGGGGTACCTCTTCAGTCCTGGGCCCTTGGAAGTGGAGATAAGGGTGCTCTGCCAGCCCAAGATGCGGCCCCCATCAGAACCGATGCAGCACAACGCAATCCGATGCAACCCTCACAGCTCCTCATCGGAACCAATCAACACAATGCAACTCGCATCACAGCTCTTGCAGCTCCTTAACGGAACCAACGAAGTACAATGATACTTGGATTGCAGCCATCGAATCTCCTCATCGGAACTGATGCAGCATGGTGCACCTCAACGTGAATTATGCATTACAGCCTTCACAGCTCCTCATAGGAACAGACGCAGCGCAATGCAGGATCCCACATCTCTTCTCGGAACTGCCACTGTGCAGCGCAACACCCTGTATCAAGGATATAAGGCACAATTCTCAGCGGGCCTAACTTGGTCCCTGTATATGGCCCTCATTCCATTTAGATCGGCATGAACTCGTGACTTTGTTCTGGTCCGGTGCGACCAGATAACCACAGGTGGGGATTTGTGCTTTTGAGTACTATTTTTACCTAAATCTTTCAAATTGCATATCTCCGGTTCAGCAAATTTGATTATTGTCTTTTTTGGTGTCAAATAATGAATTATATTTTACTCTATTTTTCTAAATTGGTATGGAATTTTTCTTGTGCTGTGCTTTCACCTTATTACTGTTTAAGTTAAGCCTAACTGCTTTTGTGGCAAACTATCATCGGGTTGAGCACAGGTTAATTTAGTGACTTTTATTAGTTTACCCTGACAAGGATGGTGGCTGTTGTTTAAGGTTTCACTGCCCTCATCCAACAACCCAATTTCTTACATCAGTGCTCCCAGAATGCATGACTACTGGGCCATCACAAAATTGCATCAGATACAAGGTGAATGACATGTGGAAATCAGTCTTTTTAGCACCTACTCAGTAAAATGTTTGGGTGAAAAACTCGGGAGCTGTGCTTTCCCGCAGTACTTCCACTTCCCAATGTGAATGGTAACTCCTTTTCTCAGCTACATCAGGTCATTGGGCCATAAGATGAACAAAATAATATGCAGAAAAGACTACTTTATGTGATTTGCCATTTGTATAACAGTACATGGGTAATAAGTGGACTTGGCTTGAGTTTGGTTGTCATTAAGAAATTGATATTGTATTATAACGTATATCACTCAACCCATCAATGCTAAAGTGGCTACAAACATGAAACAAGGCTTCCCTTATGAATTCCTAGTAAGTAAAAAGCAGCATTCATTTTCTAATATGTATATCCTCAATATGGATATATTTATTTTATTTTATTTATTTATTTATTTTCAAAAACCTTTATTGAGACAAAAAAAGGAAGTACATAGATGATATCCCCTACATCCTGTCACATGCAGGCCGGCAGCATTCATAAAGCTGTTAATGCAAAGTATACAATACTAGGATCTTATCTGACACAGCAAGCCGCCTACAACCCTTCCGGGCCGGCCGCGTGGAGGACTTACAGGGACCGTGCATATCAGCATTCGAGAACGGCAATGCTTACACAGTGTACATAGTAAGAATGCATTAGGTTTTCGGGTTTTCTTTTATCTATCCCTCCCTCCCGCCCCCCAATACAAACAACAACCAACTACAACTCGATCCTATTATCCTGTTACCCAGTGTACCCAGTGTGTCCTGTCTGCCAACCTCGATCCCTCCATCTCGTGTCCTGCAGAGGAAAGGGAGGTGCCCAGGTTCAAAAGCGAGTATTTTGCGCCCAATGGCCCTGGTCATGAAATTACGCGTGAACGTGCTACATCGCGTGGAGATGTGTGTGGAACGCGGGGGGGGACAGCAGCGGGGAGGCATGGTGATTCAAGCAGGCCGCAGTCCATGTACCAGGCTCGCACCCGTCAGAAATCGGAAGAGGCGAAATGTGGCAGCTATGTGGTCGGGGTGACTTTGTACCAGTGCATGCAGACTTCGCTAGGCTGTGGGAGGGGATGCGCGTCAGCTATACCCCACAGGTATGTTGATCTTTATAGATTGTAGTGTAAGTGGGTCGCTAGACATGGGGCGCAATTTGTGGGTCATGTCGCAATCGCCAGGTTAATGTCGAAACTCAGGCCCCAAAATGGGGAGGGGGGGTCTGGTCAGGAGGATCGCTTAGTAACCCTGTTCCTGCTCGCAGCTTTGAGTCCCACAGTATGGCCGCTTCGGCGGAAGAAGGAGAAGTTCCCGCCCTCTATCACAGCTGGTCCAGGCAAGTAAGGGAGTAGGTAGCTGTGGATGCTACCGTAAGATTGACCAACAGTATCTGCCAAGCCCCGCGGGGAACGAAGGGCGGGTGTCTCTTCACGTCAGGTGTATTTGTGGGAAGGTCAGTCCCTGGCGTAGAGGCCTCTGCAAAATGGCCGCTGCAGCTGGAGGAAGAGGGTTCCACCAGTAGGCTGTGCAGGGAGGGAGATATGGAGCAGTGGTCTCCGTGTCAGGGGAGCAGGTATTAGCTCACGTCACCGCTGGGTCGCTCTGTAGGATCCGCACCTTCAGGCCAGAGATAGGAGCTTTGGGGCGGCCGGACTTGTTTGGCCGTGTGGGGGGTGAAGCTCAGCAGGTCGGAGCGGTGGTTGCAAGCTCGTCCGCTTGCACCGCGAGGCAAGGAGGGCCGCCGGCAGCTTGAAAGACGGGAGAGGCGCTCTCCCCTTCGTCGTGTGTCCCGGCGCGGCGGGTGGTCAGAGCATTTAGCGCCAGGCTGCGAACAGTCGCTGCCGGGTGAGGGCGGGGGCGGGGGATCCGCCGGGGAGGCTGGGAGACCGGGGCCCCTTACCTCCGCACGTCCCCGCCGCAGGCGTCCAGCAGCCGTCCCTGTGTCCCGCGGGTCGGTCCTCGTCAGCAGGCCTTGAGACCGCTGTGTCCCGCAGTCCGGCCCCCCCCAGGAGATGTAGCACGGAGGAGCGCGAGTGTCAGCTCGGAGGTTCCGCGCAGGAAAGCGGCGGCTATGACAGTCGGATCCGGGCAATGAAAGCTGCGGAGTGATCCTTGCAGTCACGCCGGTTCGGTCCCGCTATACAGGGGTCAATTTGTACCGGTCAGGATGATGTGTAGGATCTATTCAGGCTCAGGGCGATAGCCTCACTGCAGCGCGGCCATCTTGGTCCGGCGCCACCTAGCGCCCCCCAATATGGATATATTTACTTTACATTCAAATTATAGCATGGGCATAGCTCCAAAAAGAAAGATATGTCTTCATGGTGAATACTTTGTTGTCTGTAGGTTGTCTCACAGCAATTTTACAGAAATTATTAAATCAGTGTATTCAAACAGAGGGCTTACAATCCCACCTACCCCTGACTAATGCAGACAGTCCAAGGATGCTGTTGTATAGCATTTTAGGATCCTAGTGTAACTTTCCCGATTCATGCCCTTATATAGGTATAAATCACCTTGTCCTTATATAGGCACAGAAATCATAACCATATTTAGACATGGCCCACGCAGCCCAAATACGCCATGGCTACTGCCACTAGTTCCGAAAATCCACAACGATTTATTGGAAAACTCGGCTTCAGCAGTTAGGGACTTCCCCTTGCTTGAATATTGATTTGTCCAAGAACTCATGGAGTTTTCAAAGAACTGAGACTCTTTGATGACGTTATTATGTCCACCTTTACGTCAAACTCAGCACCTTCAAGGTATAAATATGCCCACACTTGCCTTAGCAAATGCACGGTGGTCTGGAGCAGTTCGACTATCTACTTGCCCGACGCATCCTGCTGCAGCAAGTGCCGAAGGAAGCCGACCCTCCAGCAGACGCACTGAGAGAGATGCTGTCTTTTCTCTTGCGGAGAAACCCAGCTCCAGTGTTTCCAAGCTACCCTTGCGGGTTGTTGGGAAATCGAGTCCTGAGACTGACCTCCTTCATTCTGAACCAAGGTACGGAGCTGATTAGACCCTAAGAGAAATCTTGGTTAGGTTATCAGCAAAAGAATACTAGATTTATGCTACACCACACCTACTTCTACCCTAGTACTAGACTTAGGTTAGGTACATCGGGGTAGGCGAATTTTAGAAGCACCAGTTGAGTACTTTTAGTCTTTATTTATTTATGTATATATTTTATGGCTTAGAAACCATACCATGCTTTTACAGTATTATTTTATAATACTGTTCTTGCTGTACGTGTTATACTTTACAGCCAGTATTACGATTGTAGCAGTTCATTTCTTCTGCATGAGAAAGAAGACTGTTCAATAAATACTTTTATTGAAAACGCTCGTCTCTCTATTTTTCCGCACCTCTGGTGAAACGAAGCATGCACGATTGACTGAGTAAAATATCTATCTATTGTTTCCACGACTCTGAAGATATGTTTTATCTTGGGGAAACAAAATTGTCATGTTTATGCGGTTGTCAGAAACAAATCCCTTCTTGTGTATTCGAGAACGTTTCTAGTGACCTCTGAGCTAGCTGGCACTCACAATTAAGTTTAATATATTCGATAGAGACCTAGTAGAGTTCAGTCCTAAGTCACATCTATAGGATATATTATTCCAAGGTGCAGAGCCTATTAGGAATATAGGAACTACATTACAATGCCTGTAACACAGGAATACAGTGGTGCAACACATTGCCATGTCCTAAACAGTTTTGAAAGCTGAAGATAGGGAAATAGAGGTGGCACTATCAAGGGATGAAGCCTTGTCAAAGAAAAAGTTAGGGACCCGAGATCCAATGTAGGACTTTTTCTGCCTGGAGCACTACCCGCGAAGCTGTTGAATTAGACTTAATATGGCTGCTGGTGACAGTATGTTGGACTGAAAGATGAGAAAGTGCTAATGGATTCATTTTTAGTGCCTTTACAAGAAGGTGACTGTTTTTGAGTAAAAAATGACTGTTGTTGAGTGTGGGCGGAAGACCATGTAATTGAAGGTTACAAGAGTAGAAACAACAATTCAGGCATTGGAGAACTGAGTGAAAGTAATGGAGTCAACCATGTCTAAATGTAAATACACCAGTGCATTTGTCTCCAATTTTCAGTGCTTAATTATCACCTTCATTATTGGCGCAGAAGACATGCTAGAGTCATATGAGATTGCCAGGAAAGTATTCAATATCTAACTGATAGGATGGCTGGCAACAAAGCCTACGCAGTTTTGACATAGAAAAGGGATATGATAAAATGGAGTTCAGAAAGGATGAAAAGGCAACAGAAGATATAGCAGCTTGGGCAGATATGGAAGATGAACTGAAAAGGAATCCAGAAAATTCACTAACACAATCCCAATGATAATAAATTATTGAATTTTAAATGTAGAAGATTTGTAATGTAAAAGGAAAGAAGCCATGATGTAGGGGCTAAGTGATAATTCTGACTGCTCTGAATGTATGTATACGAGAATTGATAGGTTAGACCGACAAATAAGCATGAGCGCAAAATCCGCTCCGATCGCGGATTTTGCGGATTTTCGGTGAATCCGCGGTCCGCGAACTCTGGCGAATTCACCGAAAATCCGCAATCCGCGATCGGAGCGGATTTTGCGGTCAAAAGTTCAAGCCTAATGCCTAATTTACGATGGCGCCGGCAAGCTGCCAGCGCCATCCTCAAATGGTTACTTAATTAGCTTCAACAGGAAGCTCTAACAGATAAGATAAAGCAGGGGCTCGAGCGCCTGCTTTATTTTATCAGTTGGAGCTTCCTGTTGAAGCTAATTAAGTAACTTTTGCAGGATGGCGCTGGCAGCTTGCCGGCGCCATCGTAAATTATTTACATGGGGAAAAACGGTGGTGTCTTCTTGAATAAATATGAAGGGCAGGGTTCATTCTGGCACGACGGTCCTGGCACAAAAAATAAACCTCAACAGGAAACACTTGCAGATATCAATAACGCATGTGCCCTAGTTGAAGCTTAAATTCAGTGACTCATTCATCAGCCCAAAAATAATCGTGAGCGTTGTGGAGGCTGGGCAGGTGTGTCGAGCACGAGTCTGTCTCTTAATCTGCTGCTCTGATCGGTCTCTGACCTTTTATACACACAAGCGCCATGTGCGCTCGCATGGAAGCCCCGTCCGTTTGGCCCCGCCCGAGCTTCTGTCTCTTAATCTGCTGCTCTGATCGGTCTCTGACCTTTTATACACACAAGCGGCATGCGCGCTCGCATGGAAGCCCCGTCCGTTTGGCCCCGCCCACACACTCGAGGAAGCCCCGCCCCCAAATCCGCCGATCCGCATAATCCGCGGATTTTGCGGATCCACGATCCGTGAATCCGCAAATTCGTGAATCGTGGATCCGCAAAATCCGCCCATGCTTACCGACAAAGACTTCATTCCGGGGCATAGCTTCTAAGTCCTGAGGAAAGCCCTGGACCTTTTGGCCACCTTGATGTGGGGCTGAAACATGTTGATACTTACAGATAGTGTGTAGGACCATTACCTCCATTGTCAACCCCCTTTTTTTAATCTATGACCCCAGAAGGAAAAATTATCCAAAGTGCTCCCTGGAATATGGTTGAACCCATCCTGGTATTTAGGGCCCAGTATGAGACCAGATGATGAAGCATGACACCACGAGGGTGTGTGCGGTTCTACCTAGCAACACAATGTGATATCCTGATTATGAATATAGCTTCACTCTTTATACATTAGTAATCATCCATGATCCACAGTAGGATCAGTTAAACGTGTAGGACATCTTTTGTGGCGATTTATCACTTTGATAGCAGGGGCATTTATCCTGTATGTCCAAAGCCTTTCTCTAATGCAGCACAACCATCATTTTAACACTGACTCTCTGATATTGGTTAACGTGTTCATCTAGGATATTACTTTGTAGATCATATAGAACCATGGTGATTCGTTTAATGAGAAACTCGTTGAAAAATTCCTTCATGTCAGATGATATCAATTGCACTTCATTATCTGTGAGTACAGATTATAGAACACCTTCTTTGCTAAATATCTCCAAAATGAAATCTAACACTGCTTTGTTGGCTGCTTGTTCAACAAATTTAATTCCTGGCAATTTAGACTGGTAGTTAATTAATATCAATGCAAATATTATGGGTGCCAACAACACTTTAATTGGTTCCATAATGTTTAACAGACATTTTTGCCATGCACCTTATGGCAATTGAACCATAGACATTGGTGGACTTTTTCACTTGAAACACAGACATCACTCATTCTGACCCATCTGTCTGCTTCTGTTCCCATGCCTTTGCAACCAAGCGTATATTCCCAGAAGGCTTTTGAGAGTGGACATTCCCATATGATGATAGTATTCACTTTTCAGAATAGTTGGTCTTATGTCCTTGAGAGGAATGCATTTGTCACTTCAGTAAAGAAAGGAATCTTTTTCCATGATCACCCCCCAATTTTTGGATGGAGGCATCTATTTTTCTGATTCTGAAGTGCACTTGGCCCTTTTGAACTTGCCCCAGTGCATGTGCACTGAGCCCCTTAAAGTGTATTTGCAATTGGTTAATCCCTGACTATCTTATTTAACGTACCAATAAGTCCCTAGTATATGGTACAAAGTGTTCCCTGGACTAGTAAGATAAATATCATCGGTGGACTGCAGCACCTACTGTGCCACCAGTGTGGATTCAGTATGAAAACATGGCTCTAGGTTTGCCATTGCAGCAAAGTTGAGCAGCTTGCAAACTACCAAGTCGACAAAGCCAAATAACTCTTTTGCCTAGTTCAGATCTTCCTTTTTAGGTCTCGCCTCTCAATGCGCATGCGCATTGAGCGGAGCGAGACTATAGGGGCTTAAACAAGGTTTAACTAAAGTGCGATTTGATGCTGTGCCCGTGCGCTTTTAGGTCAATGCGCAAGCGCATTGACCTAAAATGCGCGTGCACAGCATCAAATCGCCAGCCATCTGTTCCCCAGCAGCTCTTCCCGCTCCGCCCCACAATCTTCCCCCAGCGTGCGGTCTGCCTCAGCCGCACTCCTCCCACACCTTTGAAGTGAAGCTTAGCTTCACTTCAAAGGCCCCTGCTGCTTCACACTATGTCTCTCCCTCATCGCCGCTCTCCCCGCCCCGTGTCGCATTTCTCCTCCCCCCTCCCAAGTCCCAGAATTCACAGATACATTGGTAGCTATATGCTATCTTATCCCCTACTTGACACAGAAAACACATTCAAATGGCAAACCTCTTCCTCTAGTTGAATTCAGCGTCTATCGTGCAGGTTTTTCATGTTTGATTTGTTTCCATACGTTTATTTTACTTTTATCTCCCCCGCTTTCAATATTTGGTCAGCTCCAGTCCAGTCTCTTCTCTTTTTGCTCAATCAGTAGCTACACCGGTCCTGTTTAAATGTGCCTACAAATATGCTTGTGCAACGCGTTTTTTACATCCATACGGTGGGATTTGTCGGTCCCCGCACAGATGTATCCCCTTGATGCATCTTAGAATAAATTGTCCCTCTCCGGCGACCGTCAGCCGTAGGCGTTCTTTATGGTTGCTTCCCACCATTGCTTCGTCTATCAGGCGCGGCATCTCCAAGAATATCCCTACATTTGACAGTACGCGCCGCCCGCCCCCTCCTCCCGCAGCTGGCGGCGGTTTGGCTCTCAGTCACCTCATGGAGATCATCGGCATCGGAATATTCAGTTCACACTATTTATTTTGATGATATCTTCGTTTTCTTAGGTGCAAACCGCGTGCGCATTATAAACACTTTGAATGTCCTCTCTTTAGTGTGTTCGGTTACTTTATATCATTCCTTCCGCTGTTATCTCCCTCTACTTACATGCAAAGCAAGCGCCCGTCACAAACAGGCTGTCTAGTCTCTCTTTAGTTTGCTGGCGCCATTCAATTCACACTATTAAATGCTATAGGTGTCACATTTGAAAAAGTTTAAAGTATTGGCATTGTAAATGACAAAGCTATTAATTTGGCTATTTTCAAAACCAACACATTAAAAAAAATTGTCATTTACAAAACCAATAGCTCCAACTTTTCTAATGCGAGACCTATTGCATTTCCAATGCTTGTTAATAATATTTGTATGTCACCCCTAAAGCAAGTCTTAGTAACCCTTATGACAGGTGGCCAGATATTAAAAAAGACATGTCAAATTTAAACTTTACATGTCCTCACAGTGAAAACTCAAAATTGTCCTTTTCACTATAGCAAAGCCAGTAGCCCCATTGGCTGACATGGAGTTTCAGTAGCCCACATTCTAAGTGCTAACTTCCATTTGGGACCACCAAATATAGTACTCCAAGGTATGAAATTAATTGTTACATTAAACTTGACTTGTTCCTGAAGTTGAATTTAAAGTAACTTTTAATGCAAGGGTGACTTTAGAAAGTCACCACTTTCATGTCCCAAACATTTAATAGCATCTTATGATTAACTGAAGCAGTTGTCACCCAAGACAGTTTGCTGTGCCCTCCTGCTCAGATGTTTAAAACTCTCACAAGAAGGGAAACAAAGGGTCTGCAGGAGCAAAGAGGTGTAACCTCCTCCTTCCAGAGGCGGTGGCCACAGGTAGACCAGCTTCAAAGCGGGGCTACTGCCTCTGAGAGACAAATATGAATCACACCTTAGCTTGCCAGCTCCTTTGTTTAGGTACACAGGCTGGCATTTCCTCCAGAGAGGAAAAACCCATTGCAGATCGGTTTTCCAGTAGGGGTGGCTTATTGTACTGGACACATTTCAGGAGTGTGCCTATGACTCTGTCCCACGGAAGAAGGGTCCCAACATCTTGGATTTGGTCCAAGACATGCACTGTAAGATTGTTCAGTACCAACTCCGAGGGAATTGACGTAAAATTGATGGTTAGGGTGGCTCCGTGGCAATTGTAGCCCCATTGGCTAGTGCCCTACCCACAAACTGGAAATTGGCATAAAAGTGGTACCCCTGATTTCAGCCTCAAAACACCACTGGACTCAGAAGGAGCAGAAGAAGGACTGAACCTGTGGATGTCAGAAAGAAAGGCTGCACCAAAGAAGACTTCACTTCCTGCACGTACTCAGCCAAGTCAGGACTTAGAAGGGCTGCTCTTGCTGTTGAACCCGTGGAGACAGACCCCAAGGACTGGATCTGCTCCCACCCATGCTAAAGACCAGTGAGTCAACTCCAGGGGCTAGTTGACTAGCTTCCTGTTCCTGCTTCAGGGACAGAAGAGCAAAATAAGCCCTGCACCTGCAAAGTGGCCAGCTGACCAGTTCTCCCTGGACTCAGTTGGGGTAGCTGAGAAATGGAGTTGTAGCTCCCACAAGGTCCCTCTCAGGTTCTGGATCCTTGGCTAGCGTTGTAGTGTTCTCGCCAGAGGTCTACAACTTGTTAGTCAAAGCCGAAGTTGTCTATTTGAAGATAGAAATATACTCTGTTTTTATAAATTAGAGTGCAGTTTTTATGGTGTATTGTTTCTTACTTATTGATAGTTTGTTTGTTTGATAAATGCTTTAAACTGTTTTTTTTAATTTAAGCCTGAATGCTCTGTGCCAATGCTACCCGTGACTGTGCTAAGGATTGATTTAAACAAACGTAACCGGACCTGAGGCATTGTATTGTTTCTTCTTAGTGCAAAAACAACAATTTTGTTCTTTTGTTTCATCCTAGAACAAACAAAAGATCAAAGTGTAAAACTAGCTCAGGGCGCATGTTGGAACTGTTGTTTCAAATAGTGTTCACTAATGGAGTTTGTTGGGTTATTGGTGATAATGTTTAACACACAAATCATGTCCATGGTCAAAAAGTAATTTATTTTTATCTCATAACAGGTTCAGACATTGATTTGTAGAGGCATCCGGGTACAAATTACTCATTCCAATATTACACCCATCTCCCAGGATCAGTTGCTGATCAAAGGATAGTAATTTTCATAGTCCTCTTTTCATCTTTAATCTTTCAGTTTTCATTGTAAATTCCAGTTTACATAGCCAACCTTAGCAAACATGCATTTTGCAATGATTCACTTTCCCAAGGCATGGGATTTCACATATGCAGTCCATCTGTGGATATGGCATCACAAGTATCACAATCCCTATACTATGTATTTAGTTTCAATGTCATGGTGACCCTCAAGACCTGGCTCTTCGGGTAACAGGTCTGCGGACACCCTTCAGTGCCTTGAGACCCTCACGGGTGAGTAGCGCGCTTACAATTCCCTGATTGATTGATTGATTGAAAGGTGAATCCTTGTCCCAACCCACCTGATTGCGATATAAAGCAGGAGCAAAGGCAATAGCCCACTCCGAAGCCGAACCTTGTTTAGTCTACTCTGGGACAAACTGAGAGGAAGACGGAAGAATTACCTAGGGGAGGAGAGGATAAAACAGGGAGGCCAATCAACCTCCGCCAGCAAAATGTCATAAGAGGACATTAAATTGTCCAAAAAGACTGCTTGTATAGTGCGTTTAACATCACCTTCAATTTGGAGACCTACTTGATAGAGTCTATCGGGGGGAGCAATGTAGGTGTCTGCTGTTTCAACACTTATAAAAGTGTCAGTTGTTGAACGGCAGGGGACCCGGGTATCTCCGACGTAGGCTCAAGTTGGTGCACTCAGCTCGCACTCTTAGATCTAATCACCTCCGCCTGATGTTCCTGCCCAGGTTCCAATGCCACAGGAAAGGCGGCAGAGCTTTTGCGGTTGTTACAGCAAGGCTCTGGAATGGTATGCCCCTTAGTCTTCATCTTATAGACTCAGAGCCTATGTTTAGGCGCAGCTTAAAGACCTGGCTGTTTTCTACCCTCTAGCTTTTTTTCTAATGCTCGCGATGTTTCTGCTGTCCACAGCGCTGGGACCCCCCCGTCGGGGGTAGCCGTGCGCTTAATACATTTCTAAAATAAAAATAAAAATAAAATAAGGGTGTGTCCTGCTCTGTGGGTCTGCATGTTGACGAGTTGTTTAAGTCCAATGCTGGCGAGGTTGTCACGAAGGATAGGGGAGTTGGGGTTCTTGGGGTTGTTGAGGTGGTATTCAGGTCTCCAATGAGTATGTAGTTTGTTGAGGCGATGGCATGGGGTGCGATGAAGTCGGTGATGGTGGTGGCGCAGGGTGTTCGGGGGTCGGGGGGTCTGTAGATGAGGGTTCCTCGGAATGTGGCTTTGGGGTGGTCTGGATCTGGAAGTGCAGGTGTTCGGCGGAGGGGAAGGTTTCACTGGAGGTAGTGAGGTGGAGGGTGCTCTTGTGGGCGATGTTGAAGCCTCCTCCTGGGTAGTTAGGGCGGTCTTTCCTCTGGATCTTGTATTCATCTGGGATGGCGGTGCTGATGTCCGGGGTGGAGGATGCGTTGGTACAGGTCTTTGAGAAGAAGGCGAGTGCTGGTGTTGGCGGTGTTGGAGGCTGGGGTGGCGGTGAGGGTCTGGCGGCAGTGGAGGCAGGAGAACGGCCGTGGGTCGTGTTTGGCGAGGCCTGTTGGCATTCTCTAAGTCTTCCAGGGTTGAGTGCGAGGAGGATGGTGGTGTCGTAGAGATGGGTAGTGGGAGGTCCAGGGTTCCTGGCGCTGGCTGCGGTCGGGTCTCGGACGGGCACAGATGGGCTTGCCATTGGCAGTCTGGTGGCACGCCTGCTGCACGCGCTGGAAGCACGCCCGCTGCACACGTCTGCTGCGCGACTGCACAGTGGCTCCCATTAAGTAGGGGAGGTTGGAGGGAGGAGAGGCTGGGAGGTGGGAGCAGGGGGATTCGGTGGGGGTGGAATTCCAGGGGGGGGGCTGCAGGGGCAGCAGCGCGAAAGGCAAAAGGAACAGGCAGGCATGAGAAAATAAAAACAGTGGTGGAGTTAGAGAAAGACCCAGATTGGCACAATAACAGTGGCACAACAGGGAATTCTTATTTTTTTTCCCCTTCAAATCTGTTTTTATTTTCAGCATGGGAGAAAGGGTCATACTCCAAAGGAGGATCAGATACATAGCGTTAAGCCTACAACCCTACTCAGGACCGGCTGCATAAAAGAAGAGCATATCAGATGGCATTAAATCCCATGGGGTAGGAGAGTTATACACAGCGTTGCGCCTACAACCCCAAAGGGGCCGGCCACGATCTAATGGCAGAACACAACATTAGGTAGACCTGTGGAGCGGAAGGACCCAGTGCGTCGTTCTATACTATAGACGGGCAACAGGCCCGCATGGAACAACCAGTGCAACAGGGCATCATGGCCCAAGAGACAAACTGTGATAGCAAGTAAAAGAACAGCTAGAAAAGGATAGGCAGGGAAAGGAAGAGGAAAAGGAGAGCAAGAGTAGAGACAGCGCGCGGAGAAGGGAGGACTCGATGTTCCCGCCTGTTAACGACAGTGGCGGGGCGCAGCCTAGGGGGGCAGTCATGGTCGCAATCTGTTCGATCAGGGGGGGCGAGAGCATCCTCAAACAATCGCAGCGCCCTGAGTTTGACAGGTACGTAGCGCGCCCGCTCAACTGCGCAAAGATATTTGACTAGGGGCTGCCACACAGCTTGAAAGCGGGTGTCGCGCGCCTGCAGGCGGGCTGTGAAGAGCTCCATCGTAAGGACATGCCAGAGGCGCACAAAGCAAGCTGGTTTTGGAGGGGCTTCAGGCTTCTTCCAGTATAAGGCTATGAGCTGTTTGGCAGCACCCAGCATTTGGAGCGCCAGGATCCAATCACTCCTGGTAAGGGCCTTTAGAGCAGCAGGTCGAACTCCCAGCAGGATGGTGGTAGCAAGTTCAGGCAGAGGAAACCCCAGTACCCCCCTGATGTAACTAAGGACCTCCTTCCAGAAGAGAGTAAGCGTCGGGCACGCCCACCATATATGTATGAGATCCCCCGTTGCAGATCGACACCGCCAGCACAGTGGCGAGGAGGCTGGAAACATCTGTTGCAGACGTTGCGGAATATAGTACCATTGAGTCATTAATTTATAGGCATTTTCCTGCTGTGGGATGCTACGATATATTTTGGCGATGTCCCGCCAGAGCCTATGCCATTGCGCAGGGATAATGTCCGTATCTGACAATGCCTGCCATTTGTCCTGATAGGGGTGGGAAGGCGGTGTCTGCGGGTGTTGTAGTATCTGATAAATATGAGCCCCTTGGACTCAATGGGATGGCGGGCCAGCCGCTCAAAAGGGGTGAAGGCGTGCGTGGCCACCTGGTACACGGTATCTGCCGTCACCCAGTGCCGTAGCTGGGTGTACTGTAGTTGCACCGTTGCCGGAACACGGAACTCCTCTCTACATTGGGCAAAAGATTTTATTTTGCCCCCCTCAAATAGGTCCGTGACCACCCTGCAGTCCCCTTGAGTCCACTTAGTAAAGGCCTGTGTTCGATGCGCCGGCGGGAAAGACGGGTTTCCTTCAATCGGGGTGTGCGGCAAGGGAAAATTCGTCAGGCCTCTGCGCACCGCTACCGCGTCCCAGATGTCGAGCACCGTCCTTGTGGGGACCGCCAAGTAAGCACTCTTAGGGCGCGCCACCCGCTGATGCCAGGCAAGGTCCCAGATGGTGCGCCCGTCACAGCCCGGTCCATGTGATGCCATACCTTCTCACTCTCCGTCACTCCCCACTCCACCACGAAGCGGAGGTGCGAGGCCCAATAGTAATCCAGTAAATCAGGGCAAGCCAGGCCCCCCCTATCCTGCGGTGTCATCAGCAATTTCTGGAAGAATCGAGGCCTCTTACCGCCCCCAAATGAAAGCTGTGAGGTCACGCTGGAGATCACAAATGTTGCTAAGCAGAATGGGCGTGGTGAGGCACTGAAATAGGTAATGGATTTTAGGGAGGATTGACATTTTTACGGCATTGAGCCTGCCCAGCCATGTCAGCGCCAGGGGCTACCACCGCCGTAGTTCCTCCAGGACCGCTCGTCGGCACTCCCGCCAGTTGACCTGCGTCCATGTGTCCAGGGAAGGGGTTATCTGCAGTCCGGGGTAACGGATGCTCTGGGCGGCCCATTGGTACGGCGCCAACTGCTTGAGACGAGGGACGTTCGCCTCAGGAATGGTTAGATTAAGGGCCCAGGACTTGCCGTGGTTAATCTTAAGGCCCGAAGCCCGCTCAAAAAGGGCCAGCGCTGAGTGGAGCGCCGGCAGAGACTCGTCAGGGCGGGTGAGAGTGAGGAGAAGATCGTCAGCAAACAGCGCCACCTTGTTCTCACAGCCCCCCATGTGGATGCCATGGATGTCAGGCGCCCGACGGAGCATTGCCGCCAGCGGCTCCACCACGAGGGCGAAGAGCAGGGGCGATAGGGGGCAGCCCTGTCGAGTGCCCCTGCGGATGGGGAACGGCGCAGAAAGCTGTCCATTAATCCTAATCCGGGCCTGCAGAGAAAGTATGGCGCCATGATCCTATTGATCATGGCCGGTCCCAATCCAATCTTGCCTAGGACCGCCCGCAGGAAAGTCCAGCTCACCTGGTCAAAGGCCTTCTCTGCGTCCAGCGAGAGGAGGCAGGCTGGGATTTTCCGGTGACGCGCCTTCCCCATCAGGTGAGCCACTTTGCGAACATTATCCGCACCCTGCCGGTTGCGAATGAAGCCAACCTGGTCCGGGTCCACAAGACACGGCATGTGAGGGTCCAGACGTCTCGCCAGAATCTTGGTGTAAATCTTAAAGTCGGTGTTCAGCAAGGCTATGGGGCGATACGAGGCGCACTGCGTCGGATCCTTGCCGGGTTTTAGAATCAGTGCTATCTCCGCCATTCCCATGTCCCGAGACGGGCCCGCTACATCAGTAAATGAGTTAAACAATCTCAAGAGGTGAGGTCCGAGCTGCGCTTGGAACATACGGTAAAAGAATAAGGGCAGGCCGTCCGGTCCTGGGGTCTTCCCTAGGGGAAGATCCCGTATGGAGTCTGCTCTCTCGTCCTGGGCGATCGGAGTTTCCAAGGCCGTCGCATGATGTGGGTGGAGCGGCATCTCCGTATAGGCTTGCAAGACCTCCGCCATAGCTCCTGGGTCCGGTATCTCCTCCTGATAGAGCACAGTGTAATAGGTGCGGAACGCCTCGCATTTACCTTTCTCTGAGACTGTGTGCGTCCCATCAGGGAGCTGAACATTTGCGATGTGGGCCCTGGCCGCCCGTGCCCTCAACCGCCTTGCCAGCAAGCTGCCTTCCTTGTCTCCACCTTCAAAGTATTCCTCCCTGTTGGTCCTGTGGGCCAACAGGGAGGATTCCGCTTTGTTAGTGCGTAAGAGTCGGAGCTGTCCCCTGAGATTGGCCAACAGCCGCCTAGACACTGTGGTGGTGCTCTTATGATCCCGCTGCTCTTCTTACTTTATATCTCTTTCTAGCGTATCCTCGAGGACCCGGGCCGCTCGAGCCCGTGCAATCGAAAGAGTGGTGATATGTTCCCGAATGGTCGCCTTGAAGGCGTCCCATACGAAAGGGAAGGGCGTCTCCGGCAAGTCGTTGCTAGCGAAGTAAGAATCTATGGCCTCCTTGATGCTATCTATATCGGCTGCATCCCTCAGGACACTCGGTGGCAGACGCCAGCGCGCTTCTCGAGCTGGGTGGAGAGCCGGGTCCTGCAGCAGCAAGTCGACGTGCGCATGGTCCGATAGCGAGATGGCAGAAATGGAGGAACCCAGGACATCCTTCAGCAGGGCATGAGAGATGAACAGATAATCGATACGGGAGTACGAGCGGTGGGCATGGGAGTAAAACGAATAGTCGGTCAACCCCAGGGAGCAGTAGCGCCATACATCGTAGACTCCCAGGTCCCTGATCTGGGCGCGCAGCGCCGAGGACATAGCCCCATAGCCGTAGGCCGGGGCATCGCTACGGTCTGCGTCCGGGTCCCAGACTAGGTTAAAATCTCCCCCCAGAATCAGGGAGGGGTCCCCCGCGGAACGTGTGTGTTAAAAAGCATGCGCAGGTACCGATCCTGCAACTGGTTGGGCGCATACACATTGCATAAAGTGAAGGTGCGTCGTCCAATGGCCACACTCACCCTGAGAAAACATCAGTCGTCACTCCTGAAGGGCTTGGTGTCCCCCCGCCTGATGCCCTGTCTACATAGAATCGCCACACCTGCTGTCTTAGTGCTTGCTGCAGCCCAAAATTGGAGGGGATATCTGGGGTGCCCCATGCGCCCAACGTCTGCCTGCAGAAGATGGGTCTCCTGGAGAAATATGATGTCAGGGTTTTGCTGCAGGAGGTAGCGCCAGGTCACTTGCCTCATATTGGGGGAGGTGAGGCCCTTGACGTTAAGCGTCTGGACCTTTAGGGGACTAGGCAAGGGGGCAACCATATTGAGGTTCTAATGAAAGTCACCTGCGCCGCACCATCCCCCTCCCGCCGCCGTCCAACAGCAACCGCACCTCACACCAGCACCTCGCAAGCCATGCACCATCATCCCACCGCTCCCCACCCCGCACAAGGAAAGAAGAAAGGAGGAGGAAGGAAGATGAGAAAGGCCAGAAAGAAGAGAAAGACAAAAAGTAAATAAATGATCCAACAGTGGCCAAATGGGCCAGGTCCAGTCAATCCCGCCAACGGGCATCCTACACCCGGGGGTTCGGAAATGCCCAGGGATGTAACTCGCTCAGGGATCACAAGGTAGTAGGGGCGTAGTCTGTCCCGGGGTCATCGTGGGTAGGAGCCCCAGCGTCGCCCACCCTAGAGATAGGATCCGGGGTGCAGAGTCAGGTAGGGTAGCCGTCCTTAGCGGCGCCCCGAGGGAAGGGGGAAGAGCACTCGCCCCCCGAGGAAGCAAATCATGAGCCGACCCGAGCAGACTTCCGCAAGCTCACGGGGTCGACGAACGAGAAGCAGCCTCCTCTCGGTCTCCCTCCAGGGACTTGATGTGGACAATAATGTCCTGTTTGGTCTGGGATGCAGATTACTCATCCAGTCGAGGCGATCGGCGGTGACGTTGGACCGTGGTCCAAGACGGTTTCGCAGGGATACGCTCCTTCCTTTGAGGGTGCACCGGGCTTGCCGGCGGTGACGTCGGGAGCTGCAGAAGCTGCGCCGCCTCTGCGAATTTCCGAATGACTCTCCGTTTTGTCTCCCACTGGAAAATAAGGGTGAAGAGGTGGCCCCACTGGTAAGCAATGCCCAATTCCCGCAGTTTGTCAGTCGCCGGTCTGAACGCTCTCCGCCGCTGGAGGGTGTGAGACGCTAGGTCTTGAAAGATTTGGATCTTGTGGCCCCTGTATGTAAGGTCCGGTTTGCTGCGCGCGGCCCGCAGGACAGCCTCCTTTTCCGTGAAGAAATGGACCCTCGTCAGGATATCTGGAAGAAGACCGGGGCGTCCCGGCGGCGCGGGGACCCAGTGGGCGCAATCCAGGGTCGGCAGCGAGGCATCACTATCGCCCCACACCTCATGGAGGAGCTGCGCGACAAAGGTGGCTTGGTAGTTTGGTCTGCCCTGTTCCCATGATGCACTGGGCCAGGGACAGACTAATTTGCATATAGCCAGGTTCTGAGCTGGGATGGGGCAGTGAGCTAAATAACGGTGATGGATCAAGCCCTGATCTTTGGACTGGGTAAGAGTGGTCTGCTTAATTCAGGCACTCTGTTCATCACCACCCCCTTTTCTGAATCATTTTGTCCACCATAAGCGTGGAAGGGTATACTCAGACATGAGTCCCTTGCTCACTGCTCCATCAGGATTCAAGCAAGCCGGGCCGACGACGCCTGGAATGGCAGAAACCGGTCCCCGGAAGCTTGTCTCCTTTCTGGTGAAGAATTGGCTTGGTAGTTTGGTCTGCCCTGTTCCCATGATGCACTGGGCCAGGGACAGACTAATTTGCATATAGCCAGGTTCTGAGCTGGGATGGGGCAGTGAGCTAAATAACGGTGATGGATCAAGCCCTGATCTTTGGACTGGGTAAGAGTGGTCTGCTTAATTCAGACACTCTGTTCATCACCACCCCCTTTTCTGAATCATTTTGTCCACCATAAGCGTGGAAGGGTATACTCAGACATGAGTCCCTTGCTCACTGCTCCATCAGGATTCAAGCAAGCCGGGCCGACGACGCCTGGAATGGCAGAAACCGGTCCCCGGAAGCTTGTCTCCTTTCTGGTGAAGAATTGGCTTGGTAGTTTGGTCTGCCCTGTTCCCATGATGCACTGGGCCAGGGACAGACTAATTTGCATATAGCCAGGTTCTGAGCTGGGATGGGGCAGTGAGCTAAATAACGGTGATGGATCAAGCCCTGATCTTTGGACTGGGTAAGAGTGGTCTGCTTAATTCAGACACTCTGTTCATCACCACCCCCTTTTCTGAATCATTTTGTCCACCATAAGCGTGGAAGGGTATACTCAGACATGAGTCCCTTGCTCACTGCTCCATCAGGATTCAAGCAAGCCGGGCCGACGACGCCTGGAATGGCAGAAACCGGTCCCCGGAAGCTTGTCTCCTTTCTGGTGAAGAATTGGCTTGGTAGTTTGGTCTGCCCTGTTCCCATGATGCACTGGGCCAGAGACAGACTAATTTGCATATAGCCAGGTTCTGAGCTGGGATGGGGCAGTGAGCTAAATAACGGTGATGGATCAAGCCCTGATCTTTGGACTGGGTAAGAGTGGTCTGCTTAATTCAGACACTCTGTTCATCACCACCCCCTTTTCTGAATCATTTTGTCCACCATAAGCGTGGAAGGGTATACTCAGACATGTGTCCCTTGCTCACTGCTCCATCAGGATTCAAGCAAGCCGGGCCGACGACGCCTGGAATGGCAGAAACCGGTCCCCGGAAGCTTGTCTCCTTTCTGGTGAAGAATTGGCTTGGTAGTTTGGTCTGCCCTGTTCCCATGATGCACTGGGCCAGGGACAGACTAATTTGCATATAGCCAGGTTCTGAGCTGGGATGGGGCAGTGAGCTAAATAACGGTGATGGATCAAGCCCTGATCTGTGGACTGGGTAAGAGTGGTCTGCTTAATTCAGACACTCTGTTCATCACCACCCCCTTTTCTGAATCATTTTGTCCACCATAAGCGTGGAAGGGTATACTCAGACATGAGTCCCTTGCTCACTGCTCCATCAGGATTCA
Organism: Lissotriton helveticus; assembly: GCF_964261635.1. Classification (NCBI taxonomy): domain Eukaryota; kingdom Metazoa; phylum Chordata; class Amphibia; order Caudata; family Salamandridae; genus Lissotriton; species Lissotriton helveticus. Next base: position 936,516,349 of record NC_136067.1, on the reverse strand, counting down.
AGCAAGCTGGGCCGACGACGCCTGGAATGGCAGAAACCGGTCCCCGGAAGCTTGTCTCCTTTCTGGTGAAGAATTGGCTTGGTAGTTTGGTCTGCCCTGTTCCCATGATGCACTGGGCCAGGGACAGACTACTTTGCATATAGCCAGGTTCTGAGCTGGGATGGGGCAGTGAGCTAAATAACGGTGATGGATCAAGCCCTGATCTTTGGACTGGGTAAGAGTGGTCTGCTTAATTCAGACACTCTGTTCATCACCACCCCCTTTTCTGAATCATTTTGTCCACCATAAGCGTGGAAGGGTATACTCAGACATGAGTCCCTTGCTCACTGCTCCATCAGGATTTAAGCAAGCCGGGCCGACGACGCCTGGAATGGCAGAAACCGGTCCCCGGAAGCTTGTCTCCTTTCTGGTGAAGAATTGGCTTGGTAGTTTGGTCTGCCCTGTTCCCATGATGCACTGGGCCAGGGACAGACTAATTTGCATATAGCCAGGTTCTGAGCTGGGATGGGGCAGTGAGCTAAATAACGGTGATGGATCAAGCCCTGATCTTTGGACTGGGTAAGAGTGGTCTGCTTAATTCAGACACTCTGTTCATCACCACCCCCTTTTCTGAATCATTTTGTCCACCATAAGCGTGGAAGGGTATACTCAGACATGAGTCCCTTGCTCACTGCTCCATCAGGATTCAAGCAAGCTGGGCCGACGCCGCCTGGAATGGCAGAAACCGGTCCCCGGAAGCTTGTCTCCTTTCTGGTGAAGAATTGGCTTGGTAGTTTGGTCTGCCCTGTTCCCATGATGCACTGGAATTCAAAAGAAGGAGGTACCCCTGAGGTATACGACAGGGAAGGGGGTTAGCATCAGCAAAACAAGAATCCCTGTTAAAAACGTAATAGGCTGGAGTGGCCAAACAAAACAACAAAAAAAAGGGGGGTAGGAGATATGTGGTAGATCTCCCTATTATCTTTAACTAATAAAAACCTATTCAAGCAAGGCAAAAAATGGACAATCACACAAAGTCATATAAAAGTATACTCAATAAGCCAATGTTGGTCAATTGCAAAAATAGTTGTTAAATTTATTCCCTCCCAACATGGGTTACATTCTAAAACATAATAAAAACATTAAGATTTAAAAACCACCAGCGGTGGTGAGGCAGTGAATATGTATTCAGTCAAAAAGTGAACAAAAACAGTCGACGCGGCGTTTCGGTGTTTTCTAAATCTTCACACCTTCTTCAGGACTTTCGCAACAATTTGACTTAATATCTATAAGGTTAAAAAAATACATTTTACTATATAATGCGATGTTTTTAGAAAACCACAACAACCCTGTATTGCCATTACCTTGCTCAAGCTAGTACATGACTGATTGTTTCAAATAAATACATCATATCCAACCCCTTAGTCTCTAAAAAAACATTACTTCATAGTGAAAAGACAAGATCTTTGTAGAATTATACTACAACATATCATGCAATTGTTATATAATTTAAACCTACATTTTCTTTAAAACAAGAAACTGTGTTCCTGGATTTTTGTACATATATCGGTTATTAAGTCATACCTGATTATAATGTGAAAAAAGGATTTAATTTTCCTTCCATACAGATTTGTATTTCACGTGTTATTGATCTTTCGCAGGCTGTTTGGAGATAAACATAGGATACTACTTAATGTTTTTTTTTAATGCATTTATGGCCATTTGTCAGGGATGTTTACCTTAACTGTCAATTGAATAAAGCCTCTGTGTGCACGGAGGGGCCACCGTCAATAGCAGGGTAGGGTCCTCTTTTTCATTGGACCTAAAGGTATCATATAGATCTTAATTTACTTGATCTGTCTAAATATATACTATATTCTGATTTTTTTCAGTACCACGACCAAGTCTACTAACCTGTTTATGTTCTTAGGTAGATCTTGTAGATGTGGTTTAATGGGAAACAACCTCTTTATCCAGATTTTCACCTTCTTAATATGATGAAGAGATCTGTGCACCAAAGAAAGAAATTGTGCTTAGGATCCCTCGACTGCTATATAATTATATTCTAGACTGTTCTACTAAGTATGTGGTGTAATCTCTCACTTTGGGCATTTTTACAACACAATGCGGTTAATATAAAAACTACAACTTTGTCCTTACTGCCGTCATTAGTTTGAGCAATGTACATTTATTAACCTAACTCTGGACTAATTCACCATATAGTCCCCTTTGGTGGATATTTCAGTCTAGAAAAACGGCAATATTTTACTAACAGGAATGCCGGACACATAGATGTTTACACCGAAAATTACTTATTATTTGGGGTAAGGTGCTGCAACTACGAGTGCCCCGAGTCCCCATCTAAACGGTCTAACGACGGTCTGTTTAATCTTGACCGGTATATAAGGGTATTAAGAGGAATTAACGTATTCCTCATTATTCCGAGCGTTTGCCTACCTTCAGTTTAAAATGCGGCCTCCCTGCTCCTCCATGCTTCCGTCCTCATGGCGATTTGAAGTAGATTGAGCATGGTTAAGGCCGGACTTTTTATGCTGCCACCTCCTACGTTAACCCGGAAATGATAAATGACTGTTTTTGTTCACTTTTTGACTGAATACATATTCACTGCCTCACCACCGCTGGTGGTTTTTAAATCTTAATGTTTTTATTATGTTTTAGAATGTAACCCATGTTGGGAGGGAATAAATTTAACAACTATTTTTGCAATTGACCAACATTGGCTTATTGAGTATACTTTTATATGACTTTGTGTGATTGTCCATTTTTTGCCTTGCTTGAATAGGTTTTTATTAGTTAAAGATAATAGGGAGATCTACCCACATATCTCCTACCCCCCTTTTTTTTATTGTTCTTTGTTTGGCCACTCCAGCCTATTACGTTTTTAACAGGGATTCTTGTTTTGCCCATGATGCACTGGGCCAGGGACAGACTAATTTGCATATAGCCAGGTTCTGAGCTGGGATGGGGCAGTGAGCTAAATAACGGTGATGGATCAAGCCCTGATCTTTGGACTGGGTAAGAGTGGTCTGCTTAATTCAGACACTCTGTTCATCACCACCCCCTTTTCTGAATAGTTACTAATTCTATGGCTGAAGAGGCAGCCAAATCTGCAGTAACTACATGCTCAGTAGCAGCTGTTCCAAGGTCCATTTCTAAAATTGATGATAACAATTTGGCGGCTATTGCCGCAACGAAGGAGAGTACTCTGTTTCCCCGTTGTTTCCCTTCATGTTATTCCTATCACTTAACCACTGATCAGATTCCATTTGTGACTATTCCCTCAGTTCGTGTTGGCTTGATCCCCAACGAGGACCGTAGGCTTTCACTGATTGTGGCTGCCCATGAAGGAATGGCTTCTGCTCATGCAGGAGTGATGGCCACAATTTCACTTCTACAGGAACATTATTGATGGCGATGCTTATACCAACAAACAAATAAATATGATCTTTCCTGTGACATTTGTCAACAGATTAAACCATCTACTGTTTCACGTCCACCATATACTCAACTCTTCATTTGGAATCAACCATTTGGTTGTATATATCTTGATCACTGCGGTCCTTTAACATCAGATAAAGCTTTCAAATATATTTTGTTTGCAGTGGATTTGTGCACTAGATTCCTCTGGGTTTCGCCGCAATGCCGTGCTGACGCTCGTACTGTTATAAAAGATTTACATGTCTTTGTAGGGACATATGCCTGAGGCACCTTCCATTTCGACCAAGGTCTGGCTTTTGCCTCTAAGGCTTACCATGTTTAGATGAAGTCAATGGGGGTGCAGGTGCATTTCTCATCTCCATATTGGCCTGAGGGCAATTCTGTTGTGGAGCGGATGAACCATGACTTACACCAATTTGTGACAGCAAGGGTATTAGGTGCAAGCCGGGGCTGGTTGGCTCATCTGTATGGGGTTCAACGTGCACTGAATAGTCTTCCTAGAAGATCTCTGGGTGGGTGGACCCTGTACAAAATGCTCTTTGGCATTAAGATGTTTGTGCCAGACATTGACGGTCTAGATGTTGTGGCAGCTGTCACAAAATTTGACGTAGATAACCATTGTGCTATGTTACAAGATCTACAAAAGAAGTGGAATGCTCTAGCAAAAACCCATTTGCCCTCGCCAATGGATGCAGCAGGGCTGGTCCCTGTTTTAGGCTGGCTTCCTAGAGTTGGAGTTCCGGTCTGCGAGAAGGTGGCAAACAAGAAAGAATTTGGTTCCTGCATACATAGCTCCGGTCCGGGTCCTTGGTCTAAAGGGCACATAAACTGTGATCTTACCTCTGCTACCTAGATGCAAAAACAATCGGTTCATTTCAATTGAGCATGTCAAGTTAGACCGTACGGCCGGTGCTCAATAGTATGCCTACAAGAATCCTGCGTCGGGATGTTTCATTACATCAATTGTGTTCTGTTTCTCCCTAGTCTCCCCGACAAGTGGAGGGGGAAATTGAGTCTTCAATTGATTTATTGCTTGTTTTATCTTCCACATCTTCACCTGTGGAAAACGAATATGCTTCCTCACCAGTTGAACTTCCAGTCCCTGAAACTATAATACATTTGACTTCTAATGAAGAACAGCCCCCATTGTTTCAGCTCCGTTCCAGCGGCTACTATATTGACCAAGATAACTTTTCTTTGTTGTCTTGGTCTATAATTTTACCCCTTAACCGTATTTGTATTTTCATCTCGTAGTTGAAAATAACTTACTTGGTCCCGCCATGGGCTTACATCTGGATCTTATTGTCGATGCTGTTCCTCTTCTGTGGATTGGATTTCTGACTGTCTTTTTCCTTTTGATTAATGGCTACTACTTGCCTGAATACTCTGCTGTAGACCTGGTTGAGGAAGTACTTGCCCCTCATACCTCTTCGCATTAAAATGAAAAGAGACGAAACATTTGTTAACATTTCAGCAGCCCGATCGCTGATGGCATTGTTTGGAACAAAGGGCCTTTCAATGTATATGGTCCCACAGAGAACCTACAATTTCCATTTGTCTTCCATGATTCCTTGGGAGATGTTGTGTTACCTGGAATGCATTCAAATTGTTGGGATGTTAGTGCTGTTAATTCTTTGTTTCTGATTTGCAATATTATACTGTTTTTGATAAAGAAGATCTATTTTTAAATTCAGCAAATTATGCACATTAATTTTGTCCCCAGCATTATGGGCCTCCCTTTCTTCACAAAACCAGCACTCAAAAAACCTCTTTTAATTTTATACAATGGGAACATTGCCCGACACCATCAAAAGGGAGTCCCATTGCACCGAAAAAGTTACATATTTTATTAGTTACATCTATCAGATCCAGCATCATACTACTTCAAATAGAATATCCCCACATTGAATAAATATATGCTCACACAGCGAATTGGTTTATTCCTCGTCCTTTATGGTGGATCTGTCCCTGAAAGGTTATGATTATTGGAAGGACACCATTGACTTGAAGTCTATTTGGGGCACTACATTTTGGTAAGTGCATCATGCATGGTTAATACCGTCTCAATTCATATTTTTAAATCAGACTGTCCAACAAACTACCTGTTCTGATTAGCCACGCTAAAAACTTGAATACGCTATCAATTCCGTCTCTGGCTTAATATGAGACATGGCACACACATATTAACTATACTACAGAAGAATATACATTTGTGATACAAAATGGCATCTTTAATTATTCTATGAATAATCTGCATATGCATATTCAATTACTTGAATATGCATAGGTCAAGGGAGCAACAAAAATAATAAATAAGTACTTGCTGCACAGTATGTGGAGGGACGCAAGGTTGAAATGATCTCACATTTATTAACGGCATCAGTGGAGAATCACTTGATTACAGGGTGTAGTTCAGGTGCTCACACAGAAATAGTGAAAGTGCGTGAAGTGAGGGGTTGGTAACATTTAAAAATACATCACATTGACAACAATAAATAAAACTCAAATGAATTCAATGTAATGAAGAAGTTTTGGGTGTAGAAAGAAGTCGACGGCGTTTTGATCTCATTTGTTAGAGATCCTCATCAGGACAACAAGAGTGTGAGCGAGAGGAATTGAGGTCAGCGAGGCGCCAACATTCCTGGCAACCCACGGAAAAGAACGAAGCCTTCAAACCAAATAGAGAGAGGGACGCCAGGTGTGTCAGGTGGAGCATAGGGGGAGGCAGAGTCCTTCCTCACAAGGTGGTGGGTAATACTGTGTTGTGGGAGCCGGGATCGGCAGGTAGAACGTGGGAGGAGACACAGATCTTCCTCACTGCAAGTTTCGAGACTGGGCTATGTAAACTCCCTGTATCTGGGCCTCCCTGATTACTTACTTGGCCGATTGCAGGTGATCCAGAATGTGGTGGCCTGGGCCATGTTTCTGTCAGGACCCAGAACACACTTGACACCTCTTCTGTCTTCCCTGCATTGGCTTCCGTGCGAAAAATAATCCATTTCAAAGCGCTAGTCTTGGTCTTCAAAGCTTTTCATAAGATTGGAGCCCCCTACCTTAGGGAAAGATTTCAACCCTATATACCTCAACGCACCTTGAGGTCCACTGCCCAGCTCCTGACCTCTACTCCGAAGGTCCTGCACTCCCGGGTAGGGGGAAGATCCTTTCAAGTGGTGGCCTCTCAGCTATGGAATAGCCTACCTCTCTCTCTTAGACAGGTACCGGACCTCCTTACTTTCAGGAGGAAACTTAAAACATGGCTTTTCCAACACTAGGATCTGACTGATTTCCGCTGCGGGGTGATGTTCTGTTTGCTGTTATGTGGTCTTTTTTCTTCTAGCGCCGGAACACTCTTGGGAGTAGCCGCACGCTTTATAAATACCAGATAACATAACATAACATTGCATAAAAATAATGTCTTTCATCTGCATTTCTCACTCCATCTAGGTTCTGCTTTTGACTTGAGTTGCCATTTGGCAGTTGACTCAGACGTTTTGGCTCTGCTTACCACTGACATATTAGTCCAGGGCTAATGTCCTGAGCACAGGGAGGGGACATTGTCATCTTCTCTAAGTTAGCATGAGCATGCTGCGGATTGTCTGCTGCTTTGCGCATGCTACTACACAAGTTTCTTTTGCAAATGCCTCTTTTGAAACTTTCACATGAAAACACAGCACTGTTTTCACGCTTTCCAGGTTCCTGGGATTTAGTATGAACATTGTGAATAAGGTTGAACAACAATGCCCCTTGTTATTCTGTTCTTGTCAGGCCCTAGCACCTACACAAAACTTACAGATGCAGCTGTTGTTTGGGAATACAGACTGTGGTCTTAATGGAATACACAGATAGGTAGCACATACTTAGAGAAGGACCTTTCCAGGCAGAAGTGCATTACAAGACCTATTTTGTAGATCCATCATCTATAGACTGGGGTACGTGATCTGCAGATAATGCCCAGAGGTCTTCTAATATATAATCATCTTCCTTCTATACAGGGGGAGGGAGGTTAGGCTAAGCTGTGTTTCACTATGACAGCTCCTTTTATGATTTACGGACTACTTGCTATGCTGACCATATTTGTGTTATGTATTTGTCTGCTTATTGTGGCACATATGCTGCCTACTAGAGCAGGTTAGTTTAAATAAATGTTTTAAACTTGCTTATGTCTCTGTCAGATCTTATTGTGGACGAGTACAAGTGTGTGAGTGAAAGAATGTGTCTTGCAACTGCGATTCCTGAGAGAGTCTGGAGTGTTGTGTTCAGGGCTGTCTAATCACTTGTCCCTCTGTGAGTGAGTAGGAGGGCAAGTGAGGCACTATAGCTAGCCTGTCCCGGGCTTATGGGTACTAAGGTGGTAGGATGACTCAGTCCCTACCTACTAAGGTCCCATAATCCTAAGGATAGTTCTGTGTTTGTGCAGCATCCCTGTAAAACACCTTTGATTTATGTTACATTGTAACACAATTGGCTATCCTTTGTGGTGTATGCACCTTTCTCTAGTGCTAGTCAAGGTTGACATTCAAAGTGGTACTCCTGTCACTTGGCGCACAAGCATGCAATACAGGCAGTAGCTGGTATGCAACTAGCAGATGACAAAATGCTCACTAACGGTTTATGGTTAGTTTACAGGATGAATTTGCTTCCCCAGACATAATATTTAAACATGTTGATCCCCTATGCACATACCAACAACTTATTTTTGATCATGGCATACCTGTGCTCAGTGGCTGTTTGTGTTCTTGAAACAGAGGCTACATCCAATTCTTGCCATCAGCACAATGAGCCAAAACTTCGTCCCCACCCTGATGTACTTGCATTGACCCTGATGTTGCCTATACATAAACATTTTAGCATTAGTACTGAAGCAAAATCTGATTTTATGGATTCAGATTTTTTTGTGTGGATTCTCACCCCAGGTAAAATCTTGACAATTCTGCATTAATTCCCTCAACTGCTTAATTTTCTCCGCGAAGGACTTCACACATTTGCTGTAATATTCACAGAGCCCTGCAAAAGAGTGTCAGGCCTTCAAAATTGCTTTGACCCCATTCATTCAGGTGACAATCCCTTCAGCAGAAGTAATGTGACTAAGGTATTAAACAATGGATTGAAAAAGGACACCTTTTCAGTACAGAAATCAACCTTTTTGTGGACAAATGAGCACATACCTCTTGTAGAACAGCTTTATGCGATATCATGTCTTTAGTGAATATCAAGATGCCATCTTGAAAAACTTGATGCAGGAGTCCATATCCCTTAGGATGTGTAACATGGCTTTCTGAATTGCTAATGATGCAGATGCTAGGCCAAACAGCATAGTCTTGTAGCTGAACAACCCAAATGGTGTGATGAACGTATTCAAAGTTATGGACTCCTGCACCAGTTTGCTCTAGTCTTAAGGAGATCTTAAGTTTAATTTTGAAAAAAAAATTGCCCCATCAGAAAAGATAACAATTCACTTATGATCGGTAAATTATTGTTCACCAAAACACATTTATTTAGCTCCCTCAGATCTATATATAGGCATAAGTTTCCATTGTTTTTTTAGTTAGAGCTATAGGTGATACCCATTTGGAAGATTTTACTTCCCCAATAATTCCTTGTACAACCATTCTGTATAATTTCTCTTGGAGATCCTTCCTCACACAAATTGAAACCCTTCTCAATTTTTATTTTACATGAACTACATCTTCATTCAACACAATCTTATTTTGCAACCAATGTATTTTTTTAAATCTATCACATAATGCGGTGGGAAATTGTTTGAGTATCTGTTTGATGAAATCGTTCTCTATTCCTACCACTTGTTCGGAGAGCAAGGATTTAAGATTATTTGAAGTCTACATTGATCTTGCCACGCTGATACACACACTCATTTTCATGCAACATACATTTTTATCCAGGGTGCTCTGCCTTTAAAAACACTTTGGAAAGTACCCAATAAACACAATGGTATTAGCCTCAAACAACTCAGCTCTGGATTTGGGCTACTAAAATTTCCCCCAACTATTATTTAAAGTCCTGTCAAATAATCTGCTAGTGTTGATCAAGTAGGGTGAGCCCGAATCCGACATGACTTAAAGATTAATGCCTACATCTACAATGTTGCATTTTGGAGTGCAAGGATCATCATTTTCAGTAATGCGATTTACTCTTCTAAACACTAACACAATGTTCTTCTTTTCCCCACTTTTTTTGTCTACATTTTTAACTATATAGTTGTCTTTCCATCCCAACCACTTTAGCAAAATTACCTCACGTACCGCATACTTTACAACCCTTATCTTCACAGGACAATTTCTAAATGAAGCGTTGTGAAGATAACTGCCACATCGGTATCACAAAGATCTGACATATGTTTTCTTCTCTTTTCTTCACTCCTGCTTTCCTACTTTGTAATTTATACTGCATATTTCATTGGTCATCCTATCATATTTGTCTTCATTAACTTATCTCGTCCCAGACACCAATTGTTCAATAGTCTTAGCAACTTTAATGACTTCTAATGGGGGCTTTTCATTATTCATAATTGCTCTTGAATTTTAGCATTTACAAATAATTGATCTCCTCTCATTTCATCAATGGCTGCCCCAAAATTGTAAGAACAGTCTAAACCTCTTAGAGTTATTTAGAGCTCATCAACAAATCAATTTACTTTTCGTGCTCTTGTGTACAAATGATACCTTCCTAGTATCACACTTGTACTTGGTGTTAATCATTTTACTAATCTAGACATAGGGCCCGATTTTGACTTCGGTGGTCCAACCGCCGGATCGCCATTGTGGTGGTCGGGAGTACGCCACCAAGCGGGTGGCATCCCGACTGCCACATTTGGAGTTGACTTGCAACGTGCTTGAGTTCACAGAGGGAGCCTGAAGGCAATGCCACTGCACTGCAGCTCCTGTATTGTTGTGCGCTCATTGTTGCCAAGCACTATGTCATGCATGGCACACTGTGCCTTCACAACAGTGCAGGCATAGGAGGTACAACATGTGCACCCAGCCACAATGCCCAATAGGCTAAAACGCCCAGGGGCCCTGTTTGGGGTCCCTTCCCTGCCTTTCTGCTGACCTTTTTGAGATGGGGTCCCTGCCATGAAAAGGTCAGGAGAAAGGCAACTTGTAATTCTGCTGGCGGGTCCTACATTGACACTGCCGACATACCCTGCTGCTTTCTTGACTGCCGCCATGGTCTTGTCGGTAGTGCCAGTCTTGCATTGGGCTTGAGGCGGTCCGACCAACCTACTCATAATAGGGCGGTCGGTCCGACAAGTAGAAGGCCGTGAGACCACTACCGTGGGTATGGTGGTCTTCGGACCATACTCAGGCCCATAGCTTCCATATATTCATTCAGCTGGTACAGTTCTTGGAAAAGTCCTAAATATCATCTCACCGTCAGAATCCAACAAGTGTCATAAATGTTTTTTTTTCATAATAACTGATATTCTTTTTGCTTTAATAGTTAATGGATGAGTTAGGAACTCTTCCTTACACCTCATCCAAGGCATAAAAGGATAACCTTTGTATCGTATTTTTTTGGGAGGTAGAGCAAACTGCACGGTTGCAGGTATATTATCATTAAATTGGAGGTGAATGTATTGTTGATCTATTGGAGCGCAATCTGTATGTGACTGTTACAAGTGGGTTCTTTCTTGCTCTCTCCTCGTGAGAGCAGACTCCATGGTTCACCCTTTAAAATTACTATGAGTATGCAAAGGTCTTGGGCGGATGGAGGCTGCAGAGAACCACGCCTCTGCGTAGTCTCCCGTGACCCGGAACCTGGACTCCACCCTCGTAATGGTGACGGCGGGACGCTAGCTGCTCTGGACCAGAGCTCCCTGCCTGAAGGCTAAGCAGAGTAATCCTTCGGAAAAAGGCATCGGATATCGGGTGGAGGTTAAAAATAAACGCCGAGAAAGCTGCTGCTGCTGCAGTTTCTGTCACCACGTGTATCTGGACGGATTGTGGACGGATTGTGGAGTGGAGTGTGTGTTTTACAGGAGGTGCCTGCAATATCAGCTACCAGGCGCGCTGTTGGGGAGCTCGAGCGTATTTCTTTTACCTTCTGCCATTGAGGTGAGCGGCTGTTTGGGCTGTTTGGGGTGGCAGCTACTTGCGGACTGCAGACTGTGGATTGTTATGGACATTAGCCGCCCCCTGAGCCTGCTATAGCAACAGATCTCAGGACCAGGACCAGGGTGCGCCACCCGTAGCTTGTGAAAACCCGGTGCGGAATCTTTTTTTTTTTTTTTTCTTTTTTTTTATAAAAGCTGAAATAACCTTGGAATCCGGGGGTGAAGGAGAGAAGGGGGTGAAAGAGTAAAACAAAAAAGGAGAGGCCACAATGGGTAAGCCCATGAAGGAGGGAGAGGACGTAGTAAAATTAAGTAAAGTTGAAATGGCTGCTCGTTCAAAGGCAAGGACTCGACTTGCTCAAGCCAAAAAAGCTGCACGTAAGGCAGCCAAAGAAGAGAAAAGCAAATACAGGATTAGAGAGGAGAACTCAGCTGAAGACACTACGCCGGCATCCTCGGAGGATGAATTTTCTCCCCCTTCTCCCTCCCTGCAAGACGAAGGGCACAGGAAAATAGCCATAGAGGGGTGTAAAAGTTTGGATTCTGTGGATCAACCCGAGGCAGGGGCTCAAGCGCAGAATCCCACTCCTACCCCTACCCAGGTCTCGGTCTCAGCTCCATCTCAGGCAACAGAGGAAAAGAGGAAGAGTGATAGTGGAGGAAAGGAACTGAGGAACTTCCCTCTATTTGCTAAAAAAACCTCCCCGAAATCTCTCCCGCCACCTCCTCCACAATCTTCTGTTGTCTCCATGGACATTGTTGACCTCAGAGACTCTGCTCTAATGGAGGGTGATGATCAAAGATCTGAGGCTTTATTGATATCTGCACCGCAAACCCCCCACATAGCAACAAAAAAGATAACTATGGAAGGGGAGACTCGACAAAATGAAGTATCTGGAGCAGAAGAGACAGAAGATTCTAGTCTACCCAGTTCGGAAGTAAGATATCAGTTAGATATTCGTGAGATGTTAAACCTGATCCAGGACGAAATCCGGGAAATAAAGAACAACCAGCAAACCAAGATAGCTGCTCTCCATGCCAGGATGGATAAATTGGAAGAGTTATACATGGCGCTCCCGATCAGAGTTCAAGAGGCAGAGGGGAGGATCTCTGTCCTCGAGGATCGTATGAATTTAGCTATGGGGGAGGCTAAGGAAGCAGCAAAGAAGAGGATCTTTATGGAGAACAAGCTGGAGGAGTTTGAAAACTACTCACGAAGATCGAACTTAAGGATTGTGGGGGTTCCGGAAGGAACAGAAGGCTCTGATACTGTCCAGTGGGTCAACTCCTTCATCCAGAAAGCAGTTCTACCTGAGTTTGAAGGAGACCTGACTATAACTAGGGCCCATCGAGTCCCGGCACAGAGGTTCGCAAATTCAACATTCCCGAGAACTATTTTACTGAACTTTGCAGACTACAGGATCAAGGAGAGGATTCTTTCAAAAGCCTATCAGCAACGCCAATTTGCTGTGACTGAAACTATAAAATGTAGGATCTTTTCCGATATGACCGCGGCAGCAGCAAAAAGAAGGAAAGAATTTGTAAAACTTCTGCAGTTATTCAAAGCAAACGGTGCTCAAGCCTCGATTGCTCAGCAATCGAAGCTGAAAGTCCTGGTCAGGGGAAAGTTTTTTTTATTTTCGGATCTAGATGAGGCGCAGTCTCTTTTGAAGGAGATTTCCTCAGGGGGTAGGGAGTGAAAAGGTGGGGAAGGAATTTACTTTTTTCCTTGTGTTTTCGCCTTTTTTCCCCTTCTTTTTGCAATGTTTTTATGTCTTCTCTTGGTATCTTGCGGAGAGGAGGAGGGAAGGAGGAAAGGGGGGAAAAAAGGAGAGAGGGAAGGAAGAAAAAAAAAAGTTGATCAAAGGCATAGGGTGAACTAGCGCTTTATAAGAAATATTGTGAAAAACAGGGTGGGTCCAGTTAGACGGGTCACTAAGGGTGTAGGAAGAAGACACCCAGTTGAGAAGGAAGGGAGGGAGGAATGTGGTCTGCGTGGAAGTTCAGGGTGTTACCACATTCCTGGGGTGGGTGGGCCAAGGGGGAGGGAAATGCAGTAAAAAGGTACATAGGTAATGGATGTAACAGTTGTTTTTTTAGCATTAGGTACTCAACAAGGACAAGAAATTTCTCTCAAGATGAATCTTGATGTATGTAAGATCCTATCAATTAATGCTAATGGTATGTTGAACAAACAAAAGTATGGGGCTCTCTTGAAGTGGGTAATCTCACTGAATCCTCAAGTGGTCTACTTTCAAGAGACACATCTGAAAACGAACGACCCTAATTTGTTTATTCCGAGATATTTTAGTCAAGGTGTTTTTTTCATCTGCAGGGGTTGCCCAGAGAGGGGTAGCAATTTATTTCTCTAGGAATCTACCCTGGGAGTTTATCCAGATCAAAAGGGACTCCAAAGGGAGGTGGCTTTGGGCTTCAGTTAAACTTCATGGGAAAGCTCTAAATTTTGTGAACTATTACGGCCCTATTCTTGATGATGTTTCTGCTCTGAAAGAAATTCATGAGACTTTAAGAGGTGTCCCAGGACAGATTATTTGTGGAGGGGATTTTAATTTTATCCAAGATCTGAAAAGGGACACTTCAAATAAAAATAAAAAACAGTTAAAGCCCAGAACTAAAGGCTCTCTCGAAGCATTCGTATGTGAATATCAACTACGGGATCCTTGGTGCTCCAGGGATGTAGAGAGGGAGCTGTTTACATGTTATTCTCATCGATTCCGGACTGCATCCAGAATAGATTTTTTCTTGATATCAAGATCTCTGCAGATCTCAAAAAATCAGATTGGATGCAATCCTTTTTCCGATCATGGCAGAATCGAATTAGATCTTGTTTTGGGAGGGGTCGATAGGGAGCGCCCAAGATGGCAGCTGGATCGTACTTTGCTTCAAGATCAAACCTGGGTATTAGGATTTAGATCATGGAATGTGGATTATTTTGAAATAAATGAAGATTCAGCTGAACCCTTCTCAGTCTGGGGCGGGTTTAAAGCAGCAGCACGGGGCAAGATAATTGCTTTCACAAGCGCCCAGGCGAAGGAGAGGAAGCTAAAAATAGCTACATTACAATCTGCTGTCGAGGAGCAGCATGTATTACAGCTTCAGTTTCAGCCAAATCAATTGGAACAAGCAAAAGCGTGTTTAAGGGATTTTTTTGTTCTCGAAGAAATAAATAGTTCGAAAACTTTCCAGCAGAAAATTTACGAAGACAGTCAGCTGGTTGGGAAATTACTTGCCAACTCTGCAAGAAAAAAACAGGAATCTTCACATATAGTGAAAATTCAGGACCCTCTGAGTGGGATTGAAGAGGTAGAAAGTGAGAAGATCTCCGGGATTTTCCTGGACCACTTTAAGAGAATTTATTCCACAAACTATCAGGTAGAGGAAGAAAGGATTCACGAGTATTTCGCGAATATAGAGATTCCTAAAATCTCAGAACTTCGGAAGACTCAAATAGGTAGTGAATTAACTGTTTCAGAAATTCGTAAAAGCGTCGAGGCAACTGCTGGGGCCAAGGCCTGTGGCCAGGACGGGTACCCTATTGAATTTTATAAGGTATTTCTTGCAGAATTAGAACAACCCCTAAAAAAATTATTTAATCATATTAAGTTAGGTGGCCACGTTCCTGGGGTTTTGAAAGAATCAACAATTATATGCTTTATAAAAAAAGATAAAAATAAGGATGATGTAAATTCATACAGGCCAATCAGCCTTTTGAACTCAGACTACAAAATTTTCATGAAGATATGGGCAGAAAGATTTGTTCTGGCAGCCCAGGAAGTAATCCATCATGATCAGACTGGGTTTATTGCAGGACGCTATATGGCCACAAATACGGAATATCTAATTCAGGCATTGGACTATCTGAATGCCAATTCGGTGCCAGCTTGCATTTTAATGGTCGATGCCGAAAAGGCGTTCGACTTGGTGAATTGGGAAGCCCTATTCTATTCTCTCGGCCAATTTGGATTCCCGGCGCAAATAGTTAGGATGCTACATAATATATATACTGGAGCATCTGCTCAGGTAATAATTAATGCGAAACAGGCCGGGAGGATTAATGTAACCAGGGGCACTAGGCAGGGCTGTCCCCTATCTCCCTTGCTTTTTACCTTTTTTATTGAGCCCTTGGTGGCAAGGATTAGGGATAATGCGGCTATTTTGCCCCCTATCATCGGCATGTCTAAACTAAAACTATTTGCCGACGACATTATCCTTTATCTAGCTCCCGAAAAGAAGGTAGTTGAGAATTTATTGAAAGAGTTTAAAGCTTATGAAAAGATCGGGGGATATAAGATAAATGCTAAAAAAAACTGAAGTCCTTGCTTTAAATACAGATATAGGGTTTCTCCCTAGTTTCTTGCAAGTCCAAGCTGCAAGAAGAGACCCAATAAGATATCTGGGTATTTTTGTAACTGCAGAGTATGATAGGCTTTTTGACCTGAACTACATCAGAATGAAAAATAAAATTAAGCACCTGTTAGATAAATGGTTTTTGCTCCCATTGTCAGTGATTGGTAGGGTGTCAATGGTTAAAATTTCAGTTCTGCCTTTACTTATATTTTTGTTTACTAATGTACCGCTAAAAATTAATTTGTCTTTTTTTAAAGAATTAGAAACAATGTTAAGAGGTTTATCTGGGGCAATAAAACTCCTAGAATTAAGCTCCCGGCGGTACAACTCTCAATAGATCAGGGAGGGTTAGCGTTACCCCACCTAAAGACATATTACGAAGCTGCTTTTTTTTATATAGTGGCAGGTCTTTTGAGGGTTTATCAGACAAGAGATAATTTTTTTGGGGAGAAAATGGTACAAGAAGCAGGTTCCCAAATCCCAATTTTTTTAAAGACCGCAAAGCTTCCTAAAAAATCGAGGTATAAGACGTTGAAAGAATATACAACGCGCTTGCTGCTGCTTTTTAAAAAACATGGTTCTGATGGTTCCCAGTATCTAAGTTTGTTTGAATGTAGTAAAATAGGCCTTCCATTAAGTTTGTCTAAGATTAAAAAATGGGAATTGTGTGAGTTTCGGGAGTTGAGAGACTTGCTAATCCAAAATAGGGTTATTAGCTGGCAAGAGGTGATAACTAGAACGAACATTCTAAGGCGACCGTCTTTTTTGAATATCTACAGGTTATTTATTTTATTAAAAAGGATGTAATTGTCCTGTTGAATGCCCCTAATAACTTACTAAATACCCTTTACGGGAGGAAGAGCAGCGGGATAGGGCAGTGGTATAAATTGCTCCACTGCTCGGGTTAATCCCCACTGATCGATAAACATTTGAATAAAGTAAGTCTCTCGACCCAGTGCTTTTTCTCCTTGAAAGATTGGGAGGCTCTCTGTTTACTGGGAAACAAATCTTTGCGCGCTGCCAACTATAAGAGGATGGCCTTCTTGTCCCGTTGGCTAGCTTATTATACGCCTGAGGCTATGGAAAGAATGTTTCCTGGAACAGAAAATAAGTGTTTTAGATGCCTAGCACATGGTCAGGGAGGATGGTATCATATTTTTTTTGCCTGCCCGATGTTGGAGTCTTTCTGGAAAGAGATATTTGCGGAAATTGAATTGGCCATTGGAAAATCATTTTCGCCTATGGTAGAAGCGGCCTTGTTTGGCATAAGCAAGGATAGGAGTAGGTTTAACAAATCTGAAGAGGTATTTATATTTATATCATGTGCGGTCGCTCGCTCTTTAATACTACAAAATTGGAAATCAAGGGAAATTCCATCACTGATAAAATGGTTCAACAAGATGAGGAGAACCTGTCTCTTTGAAAAAGCATACGCGGGCAGAGTAGGTTCTATTAGGAGGTTTGAAAGGAATTGGAAGTATTTTGGGGATTTGGAACAATTAAAGGAGGGATGAGCTGAAAAAGAAGGATGGAGATAAGGAAAGGGTTTATACATTCGACTGAACTAGCACTTTTCTAGATTTCACTTTATTATAGCTTTTTGCACTTGCAGTAGCACTTTATTGCAGGTTTTTGCACTTTTTTGCAGTGTCACTTTATAGATTGCGGATTTTGCACAGACCCTTCTTGATACAATTGTTGTTTGTATTCCCTTTCTGTGCTTGATGAATTTCTTCGCCTCTTCCTAATCTTTGTGTCTCATGTCTGATATATATATATATATATATATATATATATATATATATATATATATATATATATATATATATATATATATATATATATATATATATATATTCTCAAGCCTTTTTAACTATTGAAATGATTATTGAAAATGAAAAGATGTTCTGTACCATTGATTATCCATTGCTATGTTCAATAAAAAATGTTATAAAAAAAAAAAGAGTATGCAAAGGTCTTCCCGATTTTTCCCAGGATGATGGACAGCTTACCAAAAGGTCCCCCAGGGCATTTCCCGACAATTTTGGTGGCGCATTCTTGATGCCGAGGAATATGAGGCCCTCTCCATGAGAGATAGTAGCGCTTACTTCATATAGTTAAGTTGAAGGATCCTTATTTAATGGATATTTACCTCTATGTACTTTCATCTTTTCTCTATAGGAAGATTCATGTTATCACAAATTTCTGGATAAAGAGGCATGCGGTACAATCACATTGCCAAAACACACACACATGGTCACTGGTGATATTTCCTCGTGCTCCATTATGCAACTGTAGTGCAGAATATGTACTGGGAACATATTCAAGGAGATAGCACTTATTAATTAACCAGTAGAAAGTACTCCACTTGGGTAGATATTTTGTAGAAAATTCTGGACTCTTTTTGGATAAAGGGGCAGATGCAATTCCATTCTGGCCCAGTCACTGACATAGCTACTGACACACTCAAACAGATAGACACCCACTTACACACTTAGGCACTCACACACCCACTGACAGACCTACTCACAGACCCATTCACAGATCTACTCAGACATTCAAACTCACTCATAGACCAACTCCGACACTCATGCACCCATTCACAGATGCACTGTCACTCTAAACACCCACTCATAAACTCACTCAGGCCCTCATGTACCCACTTACAGAACCCCTCGGACACCCTCACAGTCACTCACATACCCATTAAGGTAATCATTTACCCACTCGCAGACACACTCAACACATAACCCACTCACAGATCCACTCATACACTGATTGCACCCACTTAATGAACCACTCATATTCTCTCACACCTACTCGCAGACCTACTCAGAGACTAACACAGGACTCACAGACCCACTCAGAGGCTCACAGACCCACTAAGAGACTCACAAACCCACTAATACACTCACACACTCTCTCACAGACTGACGTACATGCTTATGGAGGTACTCACAAACCCAGTTAGACACTATCAAGCCCACTCACAGACCGACTGAGACACTCACTCAGACACTCTAGCACACATACAGACACCCACTCAGACACTCATGCACCCACTCACAGACCTACTCAGACACTCATGTGCCCACTCACATACCCAGTGAGACACTTATGCAGCCACTCCCAGACTCACACAGACTTACACACCCACTATAACACCCATTGAGGCACTCACACACTCACTCACACACCCCCTGAGACACTCATGCACTCACTCACACACTCACTCTCACAGGTTACAATTAGTAAATGAAAATTAAAAAATCTTAGAAGTTCACAGAAAAAAACAAAGGTTACAGGGACGTTATATTTAGGAAATAACTATAAAAAAACATTGAAATTCACTAAAAAAGCCAAAGGTTACAAGGACATTATAATTAGCAAACAAGATTGAATAAAGCCTTAGAAAAAAAACAAAGGTTAGAGGGACTTTATAGTAACGCTCACATTTCACTCATACAAAATGAGTGAAATTCACCAGTTACAGTTATCTGAGCTAACTATAACTTACACCTGCAATGCACTGCTTAAGACCGCACCAATTACATCACTCATGACATGGTCAGTGACATCACTCATGACATCACTCATGACATCTCATATGACATCACTGATGACATCATCTAGTGAGTGTTTCTACCTGGCAGTGAGAGGTCTTTGTGTGACTCTGGGGAGAGAGTGCCAAACTGCAGCATGCCCACGCACCACACTGACACAGCGGCCACCATCTGCACCCGTGCCTGTGAGGCACTGCTCCTCCCGCAGCACAGGTGAGGCTGGTTGCTCTATGGGTCAATTCCCAACTCCTGCGACCTGAAACTGTGGAGTTCCAAACAGATGCTGAGGTCAAGAGTAGTAGCAAAACTGATCCATACTGGGCTTTTGTGACACATTATTGTGAAGTATCAAATAAGACTTTTTGATAGGTGCCTGAAAATGCATACCCAAATAATGGAAAAAGAGAGAGTGGCTTGTACACAAAGTGACATTGTGAACAAAACTGTGAGACAGCCACTGGGACCAGTGGTACATAATAAGTAGCTGCGGAGGAAAATTTCATTTTATGTGTTGGGCCTGGTGGAGACTCTAGTCAGGAGAATTATGTTTGTTTTGGTTATATTCGATTACCAGTCTAAGTTTGAGTTTTAAATTGTTTGGATGATGACTGTCAGGAAGACGCTGGAGTTTTTGTACAATGTTTTGGAAGGATCCACAGGTGTTAAGTGCAGGTATTGGAGAACATTTGTATTCTATAAAGATGTGTGATTATCTCCAGGAGAGAGCTGTAAGACATAGAGGCATAACACTCTACACTTCAAGGACGTTCTGCAATTAGCAATGCGAGCTAATTGCCTTAGTAAGAGGTGTTCCAATGTTTGTTGTGAGCGTTTAGAACTCCAATGCATTATACAAGGGGTCCAAGTCTGTTTGTTCTCTTGTGAGGTGGGAGGTTTAGACCAAATGTAATAAGCTGGAAAGAGATTGTGGTGCGAAGATTCTGGTCGGGATGTGTGTAACTGAACCCACAATATACATGTTATAGTTTTAAAATTGTATTGCGCACAGTATAAGAGAGACGTTGCACTGTACAGTCATCCATTTCAGGGATTTTGCAGCAGTAAAGATATTTGTGGAGCTTCTCGAGGCTCAAAAGTGTATATGTTCTGGTATTTATCTCTTTCCATGCACTCTTTGATTGGTTTTACTCGCACGTAAGTATCACTCAATGAGTCACGCATTTGACAGTTGAATGTCAATCGTAAGTGTACGGAAGCCCTAGAAATGTCACACATAAGCAATCTGAAAACTTGCGGGAGAATGCAATTGGAACCGCACCAGACAGCCCAGCTTTTGGAATTTTCTCAGGGCACTTGTTTCCATTTGTGGCAAAAGGAAGTTAGATGCCTGTTACAAGAATCTTAGGAGATCGTGGTCAAGGGTCAAAGCTTGGATCTGATCCCAGGTCACCAAATACAAAGGTAAGCATCTTATGCACCACACCAAGTTAAGCAGTATATCAGCTTCTCTGCATGAGATGGAGAGGGTGATAGAAGTACTTACCTGTAGGCAAAAAGGTGACATTTAAAAAAAGGTTTCCTACATTGGCAGCAAGGGATGTTTTCCTACTGGGGCAAAGGCGGCCTGCGCAGTTTCTGTCACTGGGGTGCAGTGATCGAAATGTGTAAATATGGCGGATTTTACTCTCTTGTGCCATTTGTACTTTCAGTAATCGGTATTAACCTGTTTTGGCCCACTGCAATTCTAAAATAAGACTTGAAATGGCGGGCTTTGGAAAGTATTTGTTTGCTCAAGGCCAGTGTCTTTTCATCTTGTGTGAAACGTGAGTTCTGATCCTGAGGTTGGGTTCTCAGGAGGTATACAATAATTTGGCATTATTGGCCAACTTGTGGAATGGAGCCAGATTAGTTATTGTGGTGACCTTGGCAGAAGTTGTCAATGGTCATCCGGGATTTGGAGCTGCCTGTTAATGGCAATTTCTATCAATCATGACAAGAGCAGGCAGAAGGACCCCTGCATTCAGCATGAACACTTGGCCCTTGCAGACTCTCTGAGGCAGGTAAATAAAGTGTTGATAGAGTGCTTCAAAGACTCTCTTCAGAGCACACTATGGGCCTGATTCTGATGCGCGTAAGTAATCTTTATTGCTCAGTTAATGAAAACCATTGCAAATATTAATACATGGGAAAAATAAAATTATAAAAAGTATAAAAATGACGATGTTCATGATGTTAATAGTCATTGCTACAGAAATTTATACAAATTTTCCACAAAACGTGAGTTAAAATCAGTGAGTCCCTTGGAGAAAGCGAGTACACGATGACAATAGTTTCGTGCGGTAGAAAGTCCTTGCTACTAAAATGTATACTGCTTTCACACCGTGTAACCTTTACGGTAGCATTGGTCCCTTGTATTCCTGCAATGACAGTGTAAAAGGCATTGCCCCTGGGCTTTAAGCATCGTTGTAACGTGCAACTTGGCTCACTGTTCAGTGCCCCTTTAATTTGCTTCTTGATTTTTACTGCAGCTGGTGTCTGCTGTCTGGCTTTCCTGTTTCTTTTCTACTTTCTCTAGAAATTTAACAAAATGGCACGCTAATTGGATGTGTTTTCCATCGATTCTGATGCGGGTTGGGAATCTTCCCGACCGAATCGGTTTGGAAATGGTTTCCGACCCACTCGGATCGGGAGAGTCTGACCGACAGAGTACGATGCATCCGGATGCTTCAAGATACAATTTGGTTTGACTCCCATTGACTTCAATGGGAGCATATGTTCCTAACAGCATTATAATTGGGCCCTGGGTCGAGAAAACACGTTCCCGATCCGATTTGGAAGGAGCAAATGCCATTAGGAGGCCTTCCTAACCGCATCAGAATCAGGCCCTAGGTGGGAATGCTTTCCTAACCGGATCAGAATCAGGTCCGATGTGTAGATGCTGTGGAAGGAATGTTACTTATACAAGTTCCTCCACAATCGATCCGTTCATCTCAGTTCCAAAAACTATAAGCACATGTTTTCTTTTTTTTTAGGAGTTTCGTGTCCTGCACGTATAAAATATAACACTACTCTTAGAGTGTGGAATACAATTTATTGCATGTACAATCACGAATACAATAACATTAGCAGATTTGAATAGATCTCACTTATAATTTCATTATTAATCAATTAAAGTTCAACTCCAGAGAAATTGCATTCCATGTAAGCAGCATTTGACTCAGTTTGACATGTTATTCTCAAATACTGGTCTTGCCTCAACATGTGCTCAGTAAATACAGCAGTCACTATAAGTTTTACCTTTGTGTGCTAAGCAAAGCATTTCATTATAATTACTGGTAAGTTATAATGTTATTAAGGGTTGATGTTAACGATTATGGACATCGTGTTTAAGTCAAGTTCTCAATAGGTCGTGTTTTGCTTTACCTTAAATCACCATCAATTGACCATTTGTAAAATTGCAGCTCCACAAAGTTTGTTTTCTGGTTTATTTTGTATTATATGACAGCAGACACAGAGTGCCTCTGGCTATACCACATCAATGTGAATCAAAAAATCCCCCAGCCGGCCACATTTCTTCTTCCAAACAGAAAACCAAAACAGGCACAGAGTCTCTGAGTAAAGATCTCCAGTTAAATTAATTATGACTTGTTGTTTAGGGAATGATTTATCATTAGCATTGCAGCACAATTCAGATTAATACCCTTGTAATTTTATCGGAGTTCCCAGGTCTACCGCAGTAGCTAAAATTTTAAGAAAAAAGCATGGCAGTAGGCCAGAAGTACAGATTTGACCTAGGATGACTGTCACTCTCTCTCCAAGATTCAGTCCCTGGAGTTTTTCAGTCAGCCCACATATCTTGATAATTTTGCCATTGTGTATCTTTCTGTCCTTCCAGAAAGTGTTTTAACAGAAATATGTCTTAACTGAAAGTGAAGTGTGAAATTGTTAATTTTTATAACTTATTTATTTTTGATAGGGGTATTGAATTTGGAGGAAACTGAACCCTCCTAATTTTTCCTTCCAATGTTAAATAGGGTAAGCACATTTATTAAGCTGCTGAGATGTTTCTTCACTTTTGCTTTTCTTGAATAATTATGCAGTTAGATAAACTATGCCGTAAGCTTTTATAGACTTGCCAAACAGGTCTTTTCTACACTGTTTAATGTAACTTCTATATAGGCATGTGTGGATAACATGACATCTGTGCATCATTCAGTGTTATTTGAACAAGTGCCTGTTTTATTGTCACAGTAGTATGAATAAATAATTCCCTTTTATATTGAAAAATAAGCTTTATATCCATTCATGGATAAACAAGGTTATTTTGTTCCATGAGAACGCAACCTCTGAGGCAGCATTTCCTCTGCAGGATCTGAAATACAGTCAAATCTAGCAATAAGTCACCTCTGTGTAGGCTGTGTAGCCCACAAGGTAGGATACATGCATTTAAAAGTGGGACATTTAGACAATTAAAGTTAACATGTCCCTGAAGATGCAAGGCCCAAAAAGTTATCTTCACTCGGGCAGGCCTAGTTGTCCTATGCAGAAAAGCAGAGTACAAATTGAAATACTAATAATGTATCTCTGAAGAGGGACCAACTAGAAAAAGAATTAGACAATTGTCTTTTAATAGTTATTAAATATCCAATTTAACAGTGAAGCCAGAACTTTAATAAGTACTAAGGAAAAATAACTTTTTAACAAGTTACCTTTTTGATGTTTGAATTTCCTGGAGGTGAATTTTATTAACTCTCCACTTTCGCCCACCCTGTAAGTGCCATGAATAAGGTATGAATGAGGTGCGAAATTCCTCCAGGAGCTACACAGTAGGTTAATACGACTGACAAGTCAACATGAAAGGGCAGGGATGCCTCCTTTGAGATCAGCAAAAGGGTGGGATCTGTGACCTTCCTGGTAGCACCCCAGTGTCAAAGCCTGCATGATAGGGCTGTCTGAGGCAGAAGTAAAACTTCTGAGGCCTCCAAAGGCAGAAAACAGGATGCCAGGACAACACTTGTGTTGTGGGTAAAGGGCTTGCTTCAAACTGGATTTTAGAGATAGTTGTGGGTGGACACTGGTGATTACTACAGTTCACTCCCCTACAGACCAGGGCCTTTAAAGCTTAAGTTTAGTGTGGTTGATGACTTTGGCCATCTCATATTTGCTCTAACATATAGCATTTTGGGCTGTAGTGTAGTTCCTATATTCCCAATAGGCTCTGCGCATTGGAATAATATACACTACAGTTTTGACATAAGACTGAGGTCAGTGGGGAGGAGCCAAGATGGCGATCGGAACAGTCGCATAACCGCCTCGCTCCGTGATTTCTTCCTCCCCGCCACCTATCCTGTATTTCATCCTGTTCGGGGTGTTCCGAATTTGGTCACCAAGGAAGAGCCTTCACTTACCATCCTTGTCCGGGGCTCTGGCGTGCAGTCATTTCGGCGTTCTGCCCTTGTTGCCTTGCTGGCCTTCCCGGCCCTGACGCCGGGGCCTCGAGTGCTGTGCTTGCCCGGAGATGTTCGGAGTACCGGCGGTCCGGAATCGGTGGAGAGACCCGATGCTGGGAGCCTGAGAGCCGCGGGCCGGAAGCCCTGGAGCGGACCCACCCCCGCGGGTGGGCCACCCCGTATGTCCGATTGCCTGCCGGCCCGAAGAAGAGAAGCCGCGCTGTCCGGCACCCCTCAAGTGGGTAGCCCACTCCTGTTGCTTGTCCCGCCCGGGGTCCGGTGCTGGGCTCCCCCCGAGTGTTGTGGGGAGCACGCCCGTTCTTCTGGTGACTCTCCTTTCTCCGCCGAGCGCCATCCGCCGCGGATCGGTTGTGTGCCCTGGGGCCGCCGGTGCTCCTGGTGGACTTGGAGGCGCCCACGATGATGGCGGCGGGCGCTGTGCTTAAGATGGCGGATGGCCCCTCGGAGAGTCTTTCTCCTGGAGACAGGGAAGTTGCTGCATTTGTCCTCTCCAGCCCTCGTTTGATTCGGGCGGCCCCTACTCGGAGTGCTGTCTTGTCTGCCCTGGCTGCTCTGGGGATCGACCTGTCATTGAAATGCCGAGACTTGGAGTCGCGGATCTCCGCCATGGCTGCTCCGCCATTTTGTGACGCGGTGTCGTCTTCCCGAATTGTAATGGTTGAAACTTCTCCGGCTGCTGTGCTGGGATCTCCAGCTGGGTGTTTGATTCTATGGGATCATGTGGACCCGGTGCCGATGCTGCAGTGTTTCCTACATCCTGATTTCTCTGCTTCGTGCTGGACAGCCCAGATATTGTGCTTGGCCACGTGGATCGTTGAGGTACTTTTGCATTCTGACTGCTGCCGAGTTCTCCTGGTTGCTTCTTGTTGGCCGGGACGGTGTTTTGCGGAGATCCCACTGGCCTTCCCGGACTGGTATGGACCCACTGTATCATTCTGCTTTTCGGCCGTGGCGGGGTCTGGAAGCTCGACTCTTCATAAAAGTGGACAGGGGTGATTGTGCCGGAGTACCTGTGGGACCCTTTTAAATGGCATCTCCAGGCCTCATTATTTTGGTTAGTTCTTGTTTTTCATCCTTGTGTGGGCTTTTTTCACTGTCCTTTTCGACCTCGATTGGTGATCCGTTGTTGCGGGCGGGGTAGTATTCCATGTTTCGATCGCTGGCTCCTCTCCTCTCCTGTCCTTCTTTTTCCTCTCCTTCTCTCTCTTTCTTCTTTCTCTTTCTTTGTTATTATTCCCTTTCTCTTTCTTCTATATTTCGGGTGACTCTGGGCAACAGGCACGCTGTTTAGTGGGGTAGGCCGTAGCCATTACAGTGATGTAGGGTGGGGGGGTGTTTGTTATTTTAGTTTGTTTTATTCTATGGTCCCTTTTTGCTTTTTTCAGGGGGTGGGCTATGTCCCTTTGTTTTCACTCCTTTGTTTCGTACGTGTCCGCACTTTCTCCTTTTCCGGGGCGGGAGGGCTGTACATGTGGCGTCCACGTTATTTGTTTGCTGACATTTGTCCTTTATTTTTGAACCTTTGCTGGGCGTGGGATGTCTTTGGGCTTCGCCCTACTAGGGTTATTTGATTGCGTGGGGGGCTGTCTCCCTCCCGCCCCCCCTCTTTTTCTGTATATGTTGCGTGACGCCCGGTAGATATGGTTGCTGCCTCCTCTATAAAATGTAAAATGAAACCTTTCTTATCCTGGCGCTGACTGTTTAACGTCTTTATTTCACGTCTATCCTGTATTCATTCTATTGTACGCATTGATGTTGCCCCTTTTTTGACTCTCCTGCTTTTGCGGCCGGCCCCTGTGGTTGTAGGCCTGCGCTTGTACTTCTACGTGTCTTTCAATAAAGGTTTAAAAAAAAAAAAGACTGAGGTCAGTATGTCTCTATCGAGTATATTATACTTAATTAACTGTGCCGACTAACTCAGAGGTCATTAGAAACTTTCTCGAATAAACAAGAAGGGATTCATTTCTGACAACCGCATACACATGACAACTTTGTTTCCCTACGACTGGAGCAAATATCTTCAGACTCATGGAAACAATAGATAACTATTTTACTCAGTCAATCCTGCATGCTTCGTTTCTACAGAGTTGCAGAGAAAATAGAGAGACGGGCAATTCAATAAAAAGGGGTTTATTGAACAGTCTTCTTTCTCATGCAAGAGATACGAACTGCTACAATCGTTAGACAGAATGCGAAGTATAATGCATACAGCGCAAACAGTAATATAAAATAATACTGTAATAGCATGTCTGTTGCTATGACATATATAAAAATACATACATAAATAACACAGGCTAAAATACTCAACTGGTGCTTCTAAAATACGCCTACCCCAATGTACCCAACCTAGGTTTAGTACCAGGGAAGAAGTAAGTGCTGCTTAGCATAAGTTTTAGTTCTGCCAAGAATTACCAAAGGTTTCTCTAGGTTCTAACTAGCTCCATAAACACAAAAAATGGTGGGGTATTACTTTGACCCCACCGCAGCGGCGACAGCCTCATTTTTAGAAATGCCAATGCTTCCATTATTCTCTGTTCATCCTTTTTCTCATTTCATACTTAATTCCTTATATTATACGCAGTGCGATCGTTTTACTTTTAGTCATCTTTTTGAAACTCCTCATCATACAAGGTGACTGCCAATTTCCCAAGTTTTCTCATGTAATGGCGGGCCATCCGAACCTCTCAACCAAAAACACGTAATGATGCATGGTTCCATTCAAGCAGTTAGTTTATTTATCCAATGCATTTCGGACCCTTT
The DNA here is from genome assembly GCF_964261635.1 of Lissotriton helveticus. Classification (NCBI taxonomy): domain Eukaryota; kingdom Metazoa; phylum Chordata; class Amphibia; order Caudata; family Salamandridae; genus Lissotriton; species Lissotriton helveticus. The sequence goes on along the minus strand of NC_136067.1, from coordinate 936,488,717 downwards.
CTGGGTCCTTCGTAAGGGAACATACTGTGAATAACAATAAAGCATTTATTAGCAACCCACACTTTAAACCATGAACTCTAATATTTTTGAAAAAAACACAACATTCTCATTGTCTACCACGTGTTTAGCCATGAGTATTATTTAACAGCGTTCTGCATATTGTACTTTCTCGATTACCCTATTTCTGTTCAATACGTTTCCTTAAGATCACTCCCTTTAGTTGTTTACAAAACGGAAAAACGGGCTTCTTCGCTCTCACTGCGGGTCTTACAATATCCTCTCTTCTTTCATTCCGTACTAATTCTCCATACCCCCTTCCACCCTCAGGCTTCCTATCATCTATCAACAACACCTTCCATTTCCCCACCATCTACCATCTATTCTAGTTCACTCCCGCTCTTCAACCACCCTCGTCCCGATCTCTTCAATCTACACATTAACCATACCTGCTTGACTGCCAACATCCTCCCGTCCTCGGTGGAAAACGGAAGCTCTCCCCACCCAGTTACACTCCATCATTATAAGTTCCAAACTCCCGCCTTCGTGGCTAAGACCCGCCCTTTTACTACACCCACAATACACACCTGAGTGAACTCACACTCTTAAAGCGACTACCTTTCCCATAATCAAAGTCCGCCTGCCACCGTAACGGTAAACGGGACCACCCGCCAGTGAATTCCTGCATGCCTTTACATGGCAGAGTCTCCACCATGGAAAGGCATTCAACCGCAGCCATATTGTCTCCCTTTTCCACCCGGTCGGCAATCCGAAGAAAAGCAGCAGATGGTCTTCCCGTCCGCCGCGGTGCCCCCGCCATACTAATATGGTGGGGGTGAACCAGGGACATTTGGCGTGCGGATCGCCACCGCCGGCCCGGCGGTGGCGATCCGCACGATATGCTAATAGGCCCCTTAATTTTAATAAATGATGATTGTTTGTATTTTGTGAGGTTAAATGGTGTTGTTGTTCAGTGTTTTTTTTAAGCAGGTTTGTGCTATTGAATTTAAATACGATAGGACTGGGTTGTTGATAAAGAGTATTATTTTGAATGCTAGGAGTTCATGCAATTGTTTGGTTCATTTGGAGAATTTTGGTTTGAGCTGGGTGAACTACTTTGTTCTTTTCTCAATATTTGGTAAAGTGTAGGGGCGGTTCTTTCAAGTGTTCATTGGAAGGTACTGTGCAATCCTTCAACTGTGTTATTTGTGTTTGTGTCTTGGGACATAGTGCTGTCATAGACATTCCACTATGGCATTTGATACTTACATTGGTGTCTGTGGCCTGATCGGTGTAGGCACCCTCTCTAAGTATTCTAAAAAAAATGCATTTGTGGATGTTATTGTAATGCGGATTCAATTCGCATTTCACAATGTTTAGAAACTTCTGTTAAAGGGGTGTATGTTAGAGCTGTTAGCTTTTCTATATCATGTGCAAATTCTACGTTAGTTACATACCCTATGTTTAGGGTGGATTTTTGTAAGTGCCTCCATATGCTCTGGTTAAAGTGATAATAGCACCTTTGAATTGTAGATGCGTGTTCAGCAATGTTTGGTGTAATATTTCTAATTGTTGTTCCTGTTGGCTCTTGTGAGCTTGTACTGGACTCTTTTAAGTCCTGTAAAATGTTTCTGGTTACTTTTTCAGTAATTTTAGGACAGATGGTTATGTTCTGTAATGCTTTCAGTTTAAATGGTAGCCCTGCATAGAAGGGGATTCAATAATATTTGGTGCATGTCCAGTGTATTCTTTAACTAGTGGTGCTCTCATTACTATAACTACATCCTCTATAATTTAATAATGCCTACACTTTTTGGGATTTGATTTATTCTACTGTTTACAATGTTTTATCTGTGTGTCATAGAGAATAAACATATACAGTAGTTTAATAAAAAATACCTGATGTTATATTTATTTGAATAATTTTACATGCAGGTGCACATTTTAACTTATGATCTAGATGTTGTAGATTTATGATTTTGTTTGGTGTTGTTTTTGGCGCAGTATTTTTGCAGTCTGATTGAAGTCAAAATATGTTACCATGCTTATGCTTAAGGCTGTCCTTTTTGCATTTCGAGTAATTCAGGGCTATATTATCAAGGCCGGTGATAAAATTATAGCTGCTTTAGCGGCAGGTAACTGCCGCTAAAGCGGCGATAATGGGCTTGATAATACGCACTTGTGAATTCCCATAGAAGCCCAGGTTCTGGTGTGAACCTGGGCTTCTATGGGAATTCACAAGGGCATATTATCAAGCCCATTATCACCGCTTTAGCGGCAGTTTCCTGCACTAAACCTGCGATAATTTTATCGCTGGCCTTGATAATATGGCCCTTAGTGCCCATGTCTTGATTATCTTTTTTTAGCATTTTTCTTCTTGGCGAGAATGCACATGTAATTTGGAGAAATAAACACTTTGGGCCTGATTACAATGTCATTAGGAAATCATTCCCACCGAAACGGTTTAAGAATGCTTTCCGAACAACTGTCTAACCGAGTGATTTGGATGCCTCCGGATACGATTCGGTCGGACTCCCATTGACTTCAATGGGAGCCTGTGTTCCTAACGAGAACACAGGCTCCCATTGAAAAGAGGGGGAGTTGGGGAAAGTCATGCACCCCTTGGTACCTGCCACACTGTGCATGCATGGATATGGGAGACCCATGGGCCCGATTCGGAGGGCCCCGGGTGAAGGGTGGCCTGCTATGAGCCCTCAAAGTCTGATTACCACAGCTGTTTCGTCTTGACCAAATCAATTTGGAAATGCTGTCCGAATCGGTCATCGTACTCGCTCGTTCGGAGACCATCTCATTTGGGCTATATGATTCAGCTCTGAATGACTCGGGCTGCCTAAATCCTGTTAGACCGAATCGAATGTCTTTAGGAGCCATTCTTGACGACATTGTAATCGGGTCTATAGCCTAGTTTTAAATATTTGCTGTCTATTTTGAGGTATTTATTATGTTAGCTTTATTTATTGTCTAACTTTCTTTTTCTGTAGTACTTATTGGTTTGTTGAAGTGTTGCAGTCTTCTTTTGTCAGTTTGCAATCTGGCAGAGTGACAATGTCATGCTGTGATTCTTTTTATGAAGCATTTGTTATGTGTCTTTGTGGCCTTTTTATACTTTTGTTATTCGGAACAGCTTTTCTACTTGTTAACTGTTTTAAGTTTAATTTCATGGGTTGTGTGGAGACTACTTTGAATGTTTCTTGCATCATTTATGGTTAACAATATTTTATTAGTCTATATTCATTTTACTTTGACATATGTTTATGTATGTATTTATTTTTAATGTAATATTGTGTGTTTTATTTAAAATGATGTTGATTTTCTGGTGTTCAATATTTTGGTTTTCATGAATGTTGTTATGTCTGCTAAGTTTTATTGTGTAGGCCATATTTGTTATTTCTTTATTTTTGGTGTACAATATTGTTGTATTTTAGATATTTCTTCCTGGATATTGTTGTCATCGATACCAGTGTTTCATATTTAAGTTTAGGGTAGCGATATTTATGTTTTCAATATTTTTGGGAGATATTTGTGCATGTAAATATTGTTTTTCACGATATAGTGTAATAGAACCCATTTGATGGACCTCCTTCTAACCTGCTTGATTGCCATTGCCTCTGCCTTCCCATGGGAGGACCACATGCTGTATGTAAAGACCTCTATTTGCATGGTGGGGACCATTGTCCCGAAAGTGCATTCGCCTATGCAGCTGCACTTTTCTTCCAGCAGATTGAAACCCCCAAAGCATGGCATGCTTTTTGTGGAACCAAAAAAATGTCCTTTATGCTCAGGGAGTTCTTGCCTTAGGCCGTCAGGTCCAGTTTTCTATTTTCCTGCCTGAGATCCGTATAATTTAGGGACAAATACAATTGTGATGTGGAGCCCCAGATAATTATGGACACTGTCTCCTGTGCTGAACTTTTCATCTACAAATCATTTTTTTCAGATGTTAGTCTAATTAGTCCAATGAAAGCAAAACGAGACTACAGCGCCCAAATGCATCAAAGTATTTTATGAAAGTCCTAGACTGGAAACAGTGTCCGCAATGACTGGGAGGGAGATGCCCCTTACTTGTGGCAAATGGCAGTTGTGTCAAGGGGTTCCAACGTCAGCAAGCTGAAGCTCTGCCATTGTAAACCTGATCGTTCCCTTGCTTCTAAAGGCGGCTTCTGCCATAGGTTTGGAAGGGCAGGAGCCTTGGCCCTTTACAGCCGTGCTTCTGTTCACCTAAAGTATTAAATGAGGCCCTGTGCCTTCATCACCACCCTCAATAGTTGCTCTAAGTCATGTTTCCATTAGCAAATTCACGGATTTCTCTATCTATGCCTCCCCCAGGGTCTCCTCAGTTAAATGTTGCTGTGCTAACAGATCTGCATTATTTTATAATTTAACCTGAACAATTTGCCAGATCTTAAAAACTGCTTTAAGAAAATTAGCAGGTAATTGAGTAACTTTTTATAATGCCAGTAACTAAGGATCTCCTTCCTGGCTACCAATCTGTCAATGAAAGCCAAGCACACAACAATGTTTTGGGGGGTTTTGTAAAACAAAAGAGATATAATAAATTCATTATATCTATAGCCACATTTTACAGTGCAGGTATACAAGGTTGTTTGCTATATATTTTCACAGAAAATAATCAGGGTAACGAAGTACATATTGAATATTAGCAAATTGATATAGGAAGTATACGTAGGTTTTTTAACCAGGTATCGTTGAGAAAAAACAATTTGAAACACAATATCAATTCCCTATATTTCCGAGCAGCTCATTAATCGCACTGCAGATTTTGTCTTGTGTCAGAGGAACCCCCAACTCCGCCCGGAGGTGTGCTGCCGCTTGGTGCAGCTGCAAGCCATCAAGGAAGGTAGCAATGGCATTAGGAGATGGGAGGGGTGAGGTTCAGACAGTTGAGCGTAATAATTTCTAAATGCAGTACTAATATCCACTTAAGTGGTGCAGCGTGTGTTTGTGGGTGTGCGCACTGAGAGGATGGGAATAATTGTCCATGGATCGTATGTGCCAGGTGTGCACCTGCTTTGTCACCTTCAGTATGTAGCTCTTGTGTGTATGAGCTGTAATCTCGGACCCTCAGGTGTTCCGAGAGTTCTGCATAGTTTTTTTATTTTTATTCTTTTTATTTAACAAACACTGGTGCACCTTTACATTGTTCTTGACACATGGAAAACCGGTGGGGTCAAAGCAATACATTTTGTCCATCACATTAAATTTTACGTCTTCAGTCTTTCTCATGGCTTTTCTTTCATGCATCATTCTCCCCTTGGACTTCACCCTGTTTCGGCCCTATATGCCTTCCATGTAGACCACATCTTTCTCCATTTTTCCGGGCACCCTCGACTCTGGTAAACCGCTTTCTCCGCCAGCTGGCACCAGTCCAGGTCGTTTCCTCAATCTTTAATCCTTGGATGGTCAACGCTTCCCGAATTTCTAGCAATATTCCTTTTAGCCACCCCTGCTGCCAACATCAATCACGTTTTGGTGGGAGTGGGCCATCTGATTTCTCCCGTCACCCACAGTATACGCCATATTGCGTCTATTGGTACCTGCTGCCCCACTACCTTTGCCAAGACACGGGCTACCCCTTTCCAGTACCGTTGCAGTTTAGGGCATGCCCAGAGTATGTGAAATAACGTGCCCTTCTCCCCACACCCCCTGGTGCAGTGGTCTGTATCACTCCAACCCAGCCGATGCTGGAGCGTTTTAGGGGTGTATGATCTATGTAGGATCCGGAGCTGAACCAATCTGAACTGGAGTTCGATGTCTGATTCCCACGCTTCACTCAAGGTGACCAAGGGAGTTATTCACGATTTTGCGGTAGGTGAGGGACATCGCTTTGTCTCTCATCTGGTCTAGCAGCAGCCTGTCCTCCAAAGGGGAGTATTCCGATAGCACAGCCCCTTCTATTATGTGACTCTGTAGGGCATGTCTGAGCTGTAGATAGCAACATTTCTCAGACTCCGCCATTTGGTATTCGGCTTGCAATTTTTCAAATTTAAGCATACAGCCATTTTTCCATACGTCACCCAGTCGGGCTATACCTATGAGGTTCCATTTATGAAAACCTTTCAGTTGCACCACTTCACTCAGCATATCTCTATCCCATTCTGTCAATTTTCCAACCCACCCCAGTCTTTTCATGGCTTCCCACCAAACTTGTCTCACTGTCTGTGTGTGTGGTGGAAAGGATTTCCTCACTCTCTTGCAATAAAGGGCAGACTGCTAGCCACGTTTCCCCATGGCCCATCTGTCTACCCGGTATGCCGGTTCTGATACAGTGGAGAAGACTCAGTCAGGGACTGCTAACCCCCCCTCGTAGACTCCCAGTTGCAATTTTTTAGGTGTAATGTGTGGGCCCCTCCTTCCCATAGTAGTCTCTGAAGCGCACCAGAGTTCTGTATAGTTAATGCGAAATTCTTGTAGGTCATCTGCTTGGGCATTATCATGGGCAGCCTTGAGTTCTATCCCTCCCAGTCCCATTTAGGCATGTTTGATGTTGCTTAAAACAGTTTGTCGTTTCTTTGCCAAAGCGGATATGGATGCCCAATGTATTGTTACTTTGAATACCTCCCACTCTGTCAGCATGAAAGTGGCAGTGTTCGTGTTTTCCGCAAAGTAAGTGGTGGTAGTAGTGGCCCAAGTGTCTTTGAAAGCAATTTCCTCTAATTGAAGAGTTTGTTAACGCCACGTAGAGAGTGGGGTAGGAATGTGAGCTCAAGGTGGTTATGGTAGGACAAAGTTTTACCAAGGTAGGTGGAATTATTGATACTCACTAAGATATGTGAAGGACATAAAATATGGTCTAGACAAGAGTGTAGTTTATGAAGTGGGGAATAGGAAGAATATTCCCTCATTCCTAGATTAAGCTACCTCCAGGCGCCAGCTAATGGCCGTCCCAATACCCAATCCCGGAGTGCCTTCTCTTGTTTGAACAATAGAGCACTTGGGAGAAGGGGGTGTGAACGATCTATGTGTGCATCCATGACCCCGTTAAAGTCTCCTCCGAAGAGACATGGGTGTCAACACTGAGGATAGGTGTGACAGAAAGAAATCCTGCTCGGTATTTAGAGAGTAAACACTGCCTAACACTAGCTGACTACCATCTAGGCTCCCATGGAAATATACGCAACGGCCATTTGTATCAATTTTAGAATCTACACCCTCAAACCGTATTCCAGCCCGCACCCAAACCACCTCGACACGGGCAAAGGCAGAGTATGTAGAGCTAACAATTGCCTTCTCCACTTCATATGAAGTTTGAGTGACTCAGCAGAAGAGAGGTGGGTCTTCTATAGTTAAACTATGTGGGCTTTCCGGAGGCTTAGCTGGAACTACATACAGTGACGGTTGTGAACCAAGCCCATGCCCCTGACATTCCATGTTAAGATTTTAAAAATGTTTGCAACCGTCGACAAATGGGGGGGAAAGTAGGAAACATTTTGAACGGGCCTCCCATCAGACCTCTCATGTCCCCCGAATCATGCGTACACAGCATGTGGCATAAAGAAAAAAAAACAACTAAAACCCAATGCTGGGTCTAGTGAAGAACAATCGTTCAACCAAACCTGTAAAATTATCTTAATTGAGCATACACTGGAGCACTGCTCTGGGGTTGGCCAGTTGACCCGACAGTGCAGGACAATCAAAAGCCATAGTGTATGAAAACACAACTTACTTACAGGGAACACAGGAAAAAAACTCATGTAATAGTGCAGCATAACATATTGAATACGATCCTCAAGTCTGAGGGGGTGAAGAATACCATAGCCACCAGGTAAGTCTCCTCGGTGAAGTGCAGGATGGCAGGGTGTTGATATAAAGAAAGGGAAAGTCATACCCACATCAATGTCCTCTGTTTGCAGCATCAAATTACGGAAGAGGGCAAGGCTTGCATTAGAATCAGAGTATGAGGCTGCGCTTCAAGGGGAGCTAGTTGGAGTCAGGTGGGCTTTGTTTGTCTGGTTGAAGACACAGTGGTTATAATGGCTCATTGCTCCTCCAATGCCTGTTGGGAAGAGGGAACAGCTCTTGAAGAAGGAAAATGGGGATCCCATGCCGGTGATATTGAGGAGACCATTGTGAAGTTCTATGCGATGGCTCTGTCGGTGAGGACCGACAGGCCTTCGAATATTATGTCTCCAACCAGTCCCATACAGATTTGGGGGTATCAAAGAACAGAGTATGTTGGTTATGTACTACTCTCAAGCGTGTGGAAAAATTAGGGCATGTGTCAGGCCTTCTGATCGGAGTTGTTTTTCGCAGTGAGAAATAATACTCTCTTGCACTGGACTGCCAGGGGGTAGTTGGGGGAAAAGGCCCATGTTAGAGTCATAAAAACAATTGGTTATTCTCCCTAGCCTTCTGCCACATACTGCCAAGCCTTAAAGTTGAGAATGCAACGATGGGCCTGGGGGGCGCTCCCAGAGGTGGACAACGTGTAGGCGTTCTATGTGCTCTTTCCATTATGAATAAGGCAGAGAGTTCTTGTGGGGCCACCCTGCTCTTTAGCCAGTTCTTGATAAATAGTGTATCATTAGATCCCTCTGTACCCTCAGACAGTCCAAGAATACATACATTGTTGCATTGTGCTCGACCCACCGCATCTTCTGCTCTATCATGTAAAAAGCGCAATTGGCCGTGAAGGTCATCCAGTTCAGCTGTGTAGGCCGTCTGCTGTGGAGCCAGGGTAGATATTTCTGTTACTTTGACTCTGTCAGAAAGTTTGCGGTTGCTATCACGCAGCAGGCCCAGGTCTGTTGCCAGCATACCAATGTGCTGCTCTATAGCATCCCTTGAATCATGGATTTCCTGCAGGATGACATCAAGTTTGCCTGGAGCAGGGCCCAGTCATTTGACAGGATGTATACCTGTCCAGTGCGAGCCGGTAAGACGTCTTACTGTGCATGCTGTGATTGACAGTTTCCTCGGCTCGGTGTCGGGCTGGCCTAGTTCCCTTGGTATGACCCAGCGTGCCCAAAATCTGATTGAGTAAGTAATGCACATGGAGCAGAGACAAATTGATTCATAGGGGTGGACGCAGTGTCTCAGATATCAATACCTTGCTGGTACCTTGTGTCTGGGTCGCACCCTAAGCAGTCATTGGGCCTTGTGCGGGGTGTGCTGGAGCGCTTCGGCAGCGTATGGTGAGCGAAACACATACTTTGTTGAAGAGTTAAGGACAAGGCTAATTTGAGGCTCATCAGGAGGACCAAAGATAGCACTTGGGCCGGCTTGTGTAGTTCAGTGGTTAGCAGATGGAGAGGCCCATCTGGGAGAGCTGGCACCTATGGCAGGTCAATTCATATTGTCGAGAGGTACTTTAGGTTGATGAACTTTGGAGGCATGATATCCCACTGTGTCCCACTGGACTGATCTGCCTCCCGGCAGTGTCTCAGAGTGTTGGTAGGGAGCACTCCTGGGCCCTGTAATAGTAAGATACTAGAATGTGCGCATCGGCAGTAACATGCATCCTTTAACAGTTGATAGAGGCCCACGGTGGGGAGAGGGAGGGCGTAGTGGTGAAACAGGCTCCAGGCTGAGCTGGAAGAACTTATGGCAGTCATTAAATGATGTGAGAGCACTAGGGGGCTCATGGTGAATCAGTACCTCCTTGTGTTTGTGCATGGGGTCACAGACCTTGCTCGTAGCTGATGCTGCGCCTACCCGCTCTGCCCAGGCCTTTGCCACACACCAGCAGGTCAGCCCCAGAGGATTGAAGAGCATTAGGGTAAAGTCAAAGTGAAAATCCTGGGGCTGGCTCGTTGTGGCCTTGCTTCATTGGAAGTGGCTTTGGTGAAATAGGTAGGCCCTCGTATTTGAAGACCTCAATTGTGCCCCCAGCTAAACATCATCTGTCCCAGGATCTGGCCCCCTGTTGCTGGCCCGAAGTCCCCACGGTCGAAAATAGGCCTGAGTTATAGGCCTCTACGGGCAGGCTCCCATTAGCACAGGCTGCAGCGGTTGATCCCCTGACACCTTGGTAGGGCCAAGGAGTTTAATGGCAAGCAGAGAATGAACCCCCCTGGGCCGTCCCGCTGAGAACATGCTCCACCAGTAATCCCTTGGTGGGAGCAGGTAGGCCTCCATGTGCATGGGTCACAGCCGCGCCCACAGCTGCTGCTGAGAAGCACCCACCTCAGGTCCTGGCCTTGAGCATGATCTCTGCGGTTCCCGTGGCTGAGGACAGGCCAGGCCATGTTTCTTCAGGGGGCCGGCCTGCAACTGCCCAGCCCACGATGGTTAAGCATTGGCTGTCCCACTGCTCAGACACCAAGCCACTGGGCTCTGGAGGCAAGGGAAGTTCAGGGGCAGATTTCCCCTTGTCTACGGGGATAAAACCAGTGCTTCAGAGTAGGAGTAGGAAGGGGTGCCGTAAAGCCACCGGAGGCAGGCCGCGTCTTCTATCACACGGCGTGTCCCATACAATTGAGGTCTGCAGCCATGGAAATCATCTAGTAGCAGACAGAGCAGCACTTGAGGGTGCAGAAGGTGATCACCCACTTCTGTGGTGCTCTTTGGCGCTGCTTAAGGCAAGGATGGTGGTGGATGACTGGTTTTCCTGGAGTGCCTTGTGGGAGGTCTAAGGGAGTCCTGCCATTTTCGTCGGCTAGCTATGCCCCCCACTTCCCCCCCCAGCCAAGCACACATCACAGAATATTTTAATGGCTATTAGTTTTAGGTCTTATGTGCACCACTTTGTGAGTTTACTTCAAGAAACAATTAAGGGCCTGCTTCTGATGCGGTTAGGAAGAACTCCTAACGGCATTTGATCCATCCAAATCGGATTGGGAAGGTGTCTTTCCAACCGAGGGCCCGATTACAATGTGGTTAGGATGGAATTCCCACCTAGGACCCGATTCCGATGCGATTATTAACATAGGCACCCATTGAACCAACCAAATCGTATCTGGAAGCATTCGGATGCATTGTACTCGGTCAGTTGGACTCTCCGGATCCGATTCGGTTGGAAACCTTTCCCACACCCATTCGGTCGGGAAGCTTTCCAACCTGCTTCAGAATCGGGCCCTAATAAGTAAACTGCTATTGTCCTGGTTTTAAAATCCTATGCTAACTGTGATGGACATGAGTTCTGTTGGGGTTCATTGGAAAACACAAGGTCTAACACACTGCTTCCTGATTGCAGACTGTTTACAAATTATTCCTTCATGTTTGTTTACAATTTCTACAGCCTTACTGTTGGCAATCATTCAAAAGCACTTAGGAGGATGAAATATTCAGGATGCAAAGACATGAAGAACAGCCGATCAATAACATGACAACTAAAGTGCATCATATACTCCTTGGTAGTGCAATTAAAAATGTTTGTATCTTGCTTTAAAAAGAGGAAAAGAAAAACATTTCTGCAGTGCAGAATATTGTTTAAACTACCTCAATATCCACTTTTAAGTTTATTTTTACTCAGTTATCCGGAAAGTCCTTAGTGGTTTTGTGTCACAAACATTTTATTGAACATTTATATGCACCGTCTCAAAGTTACTATTCAGATTTTCGAAGCATTATATCTTAAGTTCGGAATACCAGTGATCACTGTATTAATTAACTTATACTTCACCATGTTCAGATATGGGCATGTGCTGAGGATTTAACTCCCACAGTGAGTGATTGGGAGGGGGAATGCTGCTCTGAAAGGGAAGCCCTCCAAACTTAGTGACATCAAAGGAAATGACCTCTCTGAAATTTAGTATGTTTCACTGAGGAAGCGACTGGATAGACACAAAATAAGAGGTTAAAGTCTTAAAGGAAAAGCACTTTATCAAATTCCGACAGCATCACCTGACCTGTGCCAGGCAGCATGTATTTTAACTTGCAAGTTGAAATGAGGAGCGCCGGTAACAAGTACTGAAGGGAGAAATAGCTGAGCGCCCCGGTCTCCGAACAGCTCTGAATAGAGGACCCGCTGTTTCCAATGACCGGATGTCCACCTTAGAACTGTGTAAATTAGTTTTACGGTTTCAATGGGTGCGCCAGGGGTCAAGGCAATGTGCACCAGACGCCAAGGATGCATGCAGTTACAAGAAAATTGGGCCTTCGTTATGGGTGGCCCGAATTTACATGCGATATAATTGCATTTCATGTAATTAAAACTGACACAGATATGTACAGAACGTATCTATCGACTGTTACGAGTGTTACCCTTGAAATGGATCATGCACATTTTGGTGTGGAAAGCATTAAAATCATAGGTAGCACTTTTTACCAAACATTTCTCTTCCTGTTAAATATCGGCAAGTTTAACCTATGAAATGTATCCATGAGATGCGGTTTTTATCGCACCCAGTTTGTATCGGGTTCGATTAAGAGCTTAAAATTCATAATTACGAAAAGTGAGGTAACTAGTTACAGCATGTTGGAAGTTATCAGTTGAAATGAGGGCCAAGGTGGCTGTGACTGGGGTAGTTAGAGACAAACTGGGTTGTAAACTAACTTTACAAGTATTTTTGAGAGTCACATTTGTTGTACAGTGTCAGGTGTATTATTCCACCCATTCTTGTTTTTTTGTGCATTTTATATCTTGTATTTCTAGGTTTCCTTCGGGGAAACTGAAAAAAAAACAAGATTAGTTGAAGGTACATTATTTTTTAAGGAAATGTCTTAATCATGCTACACCATAAGGTGTGCATTTAAAACAATTTCCATTCCCCCATAAATAACATAAGAGGCCTCCACGTTTGCTTGGTAAAGCCAGTGTTGATCCTGCTGCAAGGATTACATTTAGGACCTTATTACGAGTATGGCGGTCCACAGGACTGCCGTACTCGTAATAGTGGTCCGACCACCGCCACACTGTGGACCCGCCTGCAGTATTACGAGTGTGGCGATTAGACCGCCACAGGGCCAATGCGTCTGCCGGAGATCCAAGATCCCGTGGCGGTCATGCAGAGGTCAGGAGCAGGAATATGCTGATGGTGCCGCTTTGGCACTGCCAAGCGTATTCTGTGTTCCCTGTCCATCGCCCTTTTCATGATGGTGAGCCCGCCATGAAAAGGGTGGCGGAGAGGCAACTTTAGGGTCCCCTGCTGCTCCTGGGCCTTGGGGTGCATGTAAGGGGAGCACATGTTGTGCCCCCCTGTAATTGCACCCCCGTTCATACACGTGTGGCATGCATGCCACCTCATGCAGGAACGTGCTGCAGATGCTGTCACAGCAGCAGGCTGCATGTTAGGCTCTAGTCCACTGGCGTAAGAACGCGACAGCACCGCCTGCCTGGGATTAAACTCCTAATCCAGGGGGTGGGCACACCACAGCTTTGGCGGCCCTACAGGAAACGGCGTGGTAGTGGCGCCGCAGAAGAACCGCCAAAGTCGTAATAAGGCACTTAGTGTGTTTTTGGGTCTCACCTACCGGACAGCCCCAGCTGACTATTGGAAAAACAAAACAAAAGACCTATTGTCAGTTTACAGTGGCATTAAAGCCCACCTATTGCTTACCATTGGTTGACTATTATTGTCATTCTCATTTCCGGGGTGGTGGTTGGGGAGAGTGACATCATACCTTCCACTCGAATGGGGTTCCACCTGGCTCACTTCACCCTAATCAGCAACAGCAGAGTGGGGCCCCCTCACCAAAGGGACAGGGCACCAGAAGTGACTATGTAGTCAAAAGGAAATTTCGCTTTGGGTTTATAGATCAATCAGACACCTATTTCATACTCTTATCAAAAATCCATCATTCATTCAAATGCACCCCCAATATCACTAAAATAGTACCTCATAAACACTTATAATATACTATTGTGCTTTATTCATAAACACCTGTCATCAATTATACAAATCATTCAATATGTGAAATAGTTGTGCGGTCAAGCTACCCTACCCAGACATCTCATATTCGGGCACAATTCCAAGCCATGTGAGCAAAGTTGGCACGCTCTGCAGCACATTTAGGACTGCAGAGTGTCCTCGTTTTTGGTACTTTTTTGCATCCATTTTTCTTCACTTTGGATTTTTCCTCACATTCGACTAGTCCCACATGTGCATGCCTTTTGAAGGTAACCATCGACATTGTGCGATTATCATTGTCACTTTCACTGGAAATTGATGCTGAGGAACTCTTTGTTGATGATTTAGATGATGATCATCTTAGTTTGGTGTCGATTTGCCTCTGTTGGTGTGATCGCTTGGCCTTGTGGGAGCGTGTAGAATGTTGCTGAGGTAGCGTTCGGTCAGCCAATTTGTCTTCATCACACTGTGATGCACGTACTTTTCTCTTCGCCTTGCAAATCATCACGGAATTGTTTGGTTTACCACAGCCGATGCATATCTGTCCAATGGCAGGACATTTATCTTCATGTGGAAATGACAGTCCACATCTGTAACACATTCTCTTTTTCTGTGGAGACATCACCTTGTGTCCCTTGGCCATGTACCTTGGTTTACTTTTCATGCTCATAACTGATGCACTGTGGGCGCCTCTGGGCTTTATGTCAGTTGACGACGATCAGCACTCTCTTCAGCACGAGCAGCCTTGAGGCTTTGTTCCAAGCTCAGCGTTTCCTTCAGCATTCGTCATCTCTGAGACAGGTAGCTTCCTCATCATTAAATTAATTGAATTTACAGTGCTTCAACAGAACATCCAGTCTCTCAACTCATCGATGGTTTCACCTTGTCTCTGGCGTTCTTGACTGGATATGTATCTTTCATAATCCACATTTGGCACTGGATTAAACTTGACATTCAAGGCTGTTTGGATTTGATCGTATGTCACTTCACCTTCTTGTGGTATCTGTTTCATGGCTTCTTTCACTCCTTCATCAGCCATGTTCCTCAGATACTTTTTAATCTTTTCTCATTTTTTCAATTATTGCATCTAAGAAATCTTCAAAAGTCTCTATCCCATGCAATCCATCTATTGCCAATATTGTGTTTTTTGGCAGTATCAAATGCAGTTGGCGGTTTTGAGACTGTAGCAGTATATACATTGGTGGACAGTAGTGGTCTTTCAGGGGCTTCTTGTGGAACTCAATCAGGCAGAGTTTCTCTAGCGCCTTGTGATGTGCTGGTTTCGGGATCAGCCTTAATGACTTTTGGAGCTTGGATCTCACCATGGCTCTCCATTGGAGCTCTTTGTTTGTTTGTAGCTGTTCTGTGCTCCTGCGGGGTAGAATTTGTGGTTGTCGTGCAGCTGTCAAACACATCCCCAACCCTCCTTCTGGGGCCGCTTCGCAGCATGTTGTGGCACTATGACCCATCAATGGATTTAGTAATGACATAAACCTAGCCCATGAAAGCAGATATAGTTATGGAATTTGTGAGAAGCTGGCTTGGTATATGGTGTACACTTATGTAAGTGGGCGCCTTGCACCAATCCAGACAACCCTTATGGATATTTTAGTGGTCTTAGACAACCTTAGAAAGCTCTCTAAGTGGGCGTCGTGGAGAGCATCCTTCAGGCTTAGTCCAGAAGGAGTGTAAAGCAGCTTGTTTTACCAGAACATAATTTTATAGGTATAGATTAAGTGAAAAGGAACAACACAGTGGATTTATAAAAATATTTATTGAGTACATAACACTCACTAACACATACAGATATCTCCTAGCCGGAGATAAACACAATACACACAGTATTTTTAAATAGAAACAGGTAAGTAGCGCATAATACACAGTGGTTGCCAGGGGGAGACCAAACCATATACGAAAATAGTGGTATGCGAACCACAACTCAAGTCAAGACTATGCCCAGAAGACGTAGAAGTGCCGGGGATCTAATGAACCACGCAAGGTAAGCAACCAGGAGCCACATGGAGGCCTCGTGCAGAGTGGGAACACAACTGCGGGATCAATGCAAGTCAACGGGTAAGTCGCAGTTGCAATTTTAAAGAAGAAGGACCCTTCCCAGTGAACCCTGAAGAAACCCTGTGGAAGACAGAAGGTTGGAGAACCACCCCACCATGGATACCTTAGGAACCAAGATACCTGCACCAGGGAAGCCAGGTGCATAGGTGTGAAGTGGCATCGGAAACCGCTGTCGAACTCAATGGAGGACTTCAGAAAGATGCCGCTGCTGGAGTAGGGAAAATGTGGGTGGACCCGAAAGGTGGATTCAAGATGTGAAGAACCTGCAAGCAGAGGGGACAGAGTCTATGCCACTCAGGAGTGACCAGGAGACACGGAAGACGAATGCCCACTAACGTCAAGTGTTGCAGTAGAGCTGACGGTGACCTTGAAACTGCAGCTGTGTGGACAAAGTGATGCTGTGGAAGACCAGGAGCCGGACACGAGCTGTCCCACGTCAGATGTTGAGAGTTGAGGGGTCGGTGTCTGGTGAGAGCAGCAACAAGCCTTGGCAACTGCAACCAGCGTGGAAGTTGAAGAAGGTGCAATGTCGGAACCAGCGAGGTCCAGAAAACTCACCACAAGCAGGGAAGTCAAGGCAGGCCCAACCAATCAGGGTAGCCCAAAGAGTTCAAATGGGACCCTCAAGAAGACCCACAGGCCGGAGGCAGTGGAGTCGCGAGAGGACCTCAAGCAGCTCACCAAAGAGGCACGCCCACGAGGCAGGTGATGTGGTGAGGACAAAGATCTTGGTCACTGGAGATGCTTAAGATTGGGGATACTTGAAGCCCAAAGATCTTGGTGGAAGGAGGCCAACAAGCCTTTGCAACTGCAAGTTGATGCAGTGCACAGGGGTTCATTTATTGCAACCCCACGAGGGATATTGGCCTCAAACGTGGTGAGGGGGCAGGGCAGGCCTCAAGAGATGGTAAGAACCACTACCTGTGTTACTGATCCTTTCAGAGTCCATGGGAGCCCTGGATCAGCAGATCGGTCAGCTCAGTTGCGGTGCCTGCAGATGCAGGAAAGTGACTCCTTCAATTCAAGAGAGATTCCGTCAGGTGTCTTGGATGCCCACAGGCCTTGAAAGGTTCCTGTACTGTGCATAGGCATGGATGTTGCAGCAGACAAGCAGGGCGAGGAGATCAGGAGTAGCAGGAGTCTCCCCGGTTGCAGCCTTGATGCCTAGAGTGAAGTCCAGAGTGCCCAGAATGTAGAAGAAGTGGTGTCTAAAATGTATCTTGTCCCACGACGAATCTAAGGACCCACCGAAGGGTAAGCCCTTAAATACCCTAAGGAAAGGGTTGGGATGATTCAGGGGTCCCTCCCTAAGGAGGGGCTAGACAAGGGGGAGGATACTCCCCTGTCCTTTGCCCAGTTTTGCGCCAGAGCGGGAGCCAACTGAACGGGATTGAACAGGACTATGCGTGGAGGGCACCAAGTGAGCCCTGCACATAGACTTAGTGGCACTGGCAAATGCCCCCACCCTGCCCCAATACACTAAACCCTGTCTGGAGGTGGTAACACCTCCCTGTGACAGGGAATCTATTGTTCTGCTTCCCCCTGCCTGAGCTTGGCTCAGCAGCAGTAGGGCAGAAATGTGTCTCTGGGCGGCAGCAGCCCTAGCTTTCTGTCAGGGTCTGGAGACTGGTACCGGGAACACTGAGGGCCTCCCAAAGGAGCTTTACGTGCATGGAATCATTCCTCCCACCCTGTTTACGGTGTGGGAGGTATGCTTTCAACATTTTTGATACCAAACAGGACAGGGATTGCTACAGATGGTTTAAAGATGGTCATCGCGTAATGACACAGTGCCCCTCTATCTGTTATATGCTGTCTCACCTACAACCTAGGAGAATGGACTCCGTAGGCTGTAGGGGTGTCCTGCTCATGCAGGGCACCCTCACAATTAGAACCAAGCACCCTGCCTTCAGGATTGAAAGGCCTACTTTAGGGGTGACATAGGTGTAAAGTGCAGTGACCTTAGATATAAGTAAACCTACATCTTTCCTAAGTGGTGCTACCATCAGCATACACAGGCTAAAATGGCAGTCCTGTAGTTACAAATTGAGTGGTCCCCCATGGGTGGCATAATACATGCTTCAGCCCTTGGGGGACCCCTGGTGTACCTATTCCCTGGTTACCTTAGAACCATATATTAGGGACTGGTAAGGTTACACCAGTGTCCAATCTGGGAAGTACCTAAGTACTTACCAAACCAATTTAGGGGAGAAAGCAGAGACTGGGGTCCTGATTAGCAGGACCCCAGTCAGACTAGTCACAAACAGCATTATATCAAGCAAAAAGTGGGGGTAACCATAAAAGCAGATCCTACTTTCCTACAGAATTTGTCCAGCTTTGTGCTTAAATGTTTCTCCAGAAAAACTGGTTAATCTCTGCTTCATAGCACATGAATTTCAGTTACATCCAGTGGTTCCCAAACTTGTTTGACCCGACGCTCCCTGACCCATTGGCCATTGCCCGTGGTTCCCCACTTTAACTTTTTTTGGAGGGTTGGGGGGATATAAGCCTGGCCTCAGGAGAACTTGCATTTTTCTCCCTGAAAATAATTTGGATGAAGCGGATGAAGGTATTATAATCATGTGGGCTGGGTGTTTCGTATTACTAAGGCAGTAACTCTAATAAAATATTCCTAGTTACACTACTTTGCCCATGCCTTTTTAGAGTACCCTCGTAATCTTTTTTATCTCACTTACAGTGCTAGATAGTACCACTATGCATGTAGCCCCTATTGCCAAAGTGTTTCTGCGCTTGAAGAATATTTGCATACACTTCCATTTCTACCCATGTCATATGTGCCAACACACCTGTCTCAGCAGGGTGACTCAAACATTTTTAAACCACATACAGCTTTATTTTTGCTGTCTCATCCCTAAAATTGCCTCCAAATCAATGCAAGCCAAATAAATTCCTCAGATTTTTTTTAAACATCCCTGTTTCTTGCTTTCAAATGTTGGCATTATGCTGTCTATGGTGTTTTACTTCCCTGTGCTCAAAGAGAGAGCAGGCCTGTCTGGAAATGTGTGGACTGAACACAATATGTACTGGAAGTACCTATTGTTCAAGTACAAGTGTCAATACTTAATAATACCTAATGTGTTTAATAGACAAGACAACTGTACTTTCCTCATAACTTGCATTGGTGTAAAATGCCTTTGGAAAACAACAAAACTATTAATGAGTCTAACAAAATAAATCAGGCATCTTCCGCTTACTTTGGGAGCGTTGGAACGTGGGGATCCAGTCTCCCTCGACATGCCATCAATTAAGCATTATGTTTACAGCTTTGGGCATGTCACTTACAAATCATCTATATAATGAACAAAAAAGTTGCAAATGCCGCTAATTTCCAAATTGAACGTTAGTTATATAAACATACGAATGAAACAATATGTTGATTGAATTAAATTCCACTTATTTTAATTTCTTTATATTTTCAATTAAACACTTCTATTTTGAAAGTGATTTTCACAGATATTCTACAAATATTAAAAACCTGGTGTGCACAACAAATACCATATACAGTGCTTACAAACTCATTAAATATTTACAAATTATGCAACTTATTCACCATTCAATCATCATTCATACATCACTCATTCCACTACAAACCACAACAACTAACAACAAAACATAAATGATTCGAAAAGTGCTGTAATGAATCTCCAGCAACAAAAGCCAATGTTTTTTTCACAATGAATTGAATATATACAATAGTTCCTTTATCAGTAAATCATTTATAATTTTTTGGGCTGTTAAAGGGTCTACGCGTTTCGAACTACTGTTCTTGCGTAGTTCTCATCAGGACCAATCTGTAATGAAAGAACAAAAAAATCTATTTGAGGGGGGGGAATCCATGGTCTCTAAGCTGCCTACCCCAAAACTCAAGTGACCTCACCTACCTCACGCTCAAGTGAGCAAGCTGGAGAAGTTGTAATCCCAGTCTAAAAAATGCATCAAAAAAAAAAAAAAAAAGCCACAGTCAGAAATAGCACATTTCATTAGTCTCTCATCGTCTCATTCAACCCTTCCGTTCATGCCCCTGACTTACTTCCGGATGTTAGATGGCGTTTCGGACTGGCCTGGCTCGCCTGTCTGTAAAGAGGGGTACAAATGCAAGCCTGCAATTACTAACAACCCCAAGTGTTTGTCTTGATTCAAACAACAGGAGATTGGGTGCGCCGCTTACCTGTTCAGGCGGGTCAGGCGCGTTGTAAGTTTAAGAAGATCAGTCGGAACGTTTTTTCTTTGTTTTTGCCGGTGTCGGTTCTGTTTAGACGGAACAAACACGGTAGATTGGCATACTTCCTACGATTTAAACAATTCCAAAGCGGCGGTCGTTGCTATTTATTACGCGGGTTCGCACTTACTTAGTAGGTAGTGGCTGTTACACGTCTGTCTCCACGGGCGTCCAAACGCTGCACTGATTGTTTGCACTTCCTGGTCCACATGGGATTCTGGGAAATGTAGTCCTCAAACTTTGTGCCGTTTATGGTTCTCCAAATCTCGCAAAAACTTAATTATTTTATCCCAGTTGTTTGAATGGCATCTTATCTTTGATAATGCCGGCGGTGGATGGTTGTCTACATTTAATGCATACAGCGTTTTTTGTCCAATTCGGGCGATACATTAATGTTTTCTTCATGGTTGCACTGGTTTGCATGTCCGATGTTGAGATGAGATGGATGTGTTTAGATGGATGTGGGAAGAATTACAATTTGAAAATCTCCGACAATTCATTCAATCCTGCAAACACAGTGTTGAATTTCAAAATGAGCATTGCCTCTCTTTTGATTAGTTTTGCATCCAAATCACCTCCTCTTATGTCATTTTCCACTTTGGAGATTACTGTCCAGGTTAATTCATTTTCTTGGTGGTTTTTTTCTTTCCAGTGATTCACCAAGGGGGCATTTGCGACATTGTTTTTAATTCTGGATTCATGTTGTTGTATCCTCACGCGAACCTCTTGGTTGGTTTTCCCAATATATAAGAGGTCGCATGGGCATAGAATTCCATAGACCACATACCGAGTTTTGCAATTAGAGAACGTGTCATGTTTCCAATGAATTGCATTATATGAGAAAACTTTGCCTTCTTTCGTAGAGTCACAACATGAGCAGTTGCCACATTTATGGTGGCCTTGAATGGGAGGCAAGCGTAACATTGTGCGCAAGTCCGGCTTTTTTGTCGTTGGCAGTGCCGCTCTTACCAAATGATTGGAGCTGCTGTAGTTTTTTCTGAATGTGAACAACGGTTCCTTTTGAAACATTTGGTCCAGATTTTTTACCAGGTGCCAATTCTGTTTAACTAATTTCTTCAGTGTGTTTGAATTAGGGCAGAAGGTTGATACAAATACCATTCTATCCATTACCTTTTTTGGTCTCTTTTCCAACAAACATTCTCTTGGCGTCCACCAAGCTCTTTTGCAAGATTTCTTGAGGAGTTTCTTTGGGTATCCTCGTTGTTTTAAATTGTTGGTCAAAACTTCTGCATGCCTTAGATATTCTTCCTTTTCTGTGCAGTTGCGGCGGATACGGAGAAACTGCCCGTAGGGCAAATTTTCCTTTAAACTCCGCGGGTGGTTGCTTCCAAAGTGTAAAGCTTTGTTTCGGTCTGTCGGCTTTTTATATAGCGTTGTCACTAGCCCACCCATGGAGGGGTAGACCTCCACGTCTAGAAATGGCATCTTGTCTCGTGAATAGTCCAAACTGAAATGGATGGCAGGTACCCTATTGTTCGGTATGTGGTCTATGGAATTCTATGCCCATGCGACCTCTTATATATTGGGAAAACCAACCAAGAGGTTCGCGTGAGGATACAACAACATAAATCCAGAATTAAAAACAATGTCGCAAATGCCCCCTTGGTGAATCACTGGAAAGAAAAAAACCACCAAGAAAATGAATTAACCTGGACAGTTATCTCCAAAGTGGAAAATGACATAAGAGGAGGTGATTTGGATGCAAAACTAATCAAAAGAGAGGCAATGCTCATTTTGAAATTCAACACTGTGTTTGCAGGATTGAATGAATTGTCGGATATTTTCAAATTGTAATGCTTCCCACATCCATCTAAACACATCCATCTCATCTCAACATCGGACATGCAAACCAGTGCAACCATGAAGAAAACATTAATGTATCGCCCGAATTGGACAAAAAACGCTGTATGCATTAAATGTAGACAACCATCCACCGCCGGCATTATCAAAGATAAGATGCCATTCAAACAACTGGGATAAAATAATTAAGTTTTTGCGAGATTTGGAGAACCATAAACGGCACAAAGTTCGAGGACTACATTTCCCAGAATCCCATGTGGACCAGGAAGTGCAAACAATCAGTGCAGCGTTTGGACGCCCGTGGAGACAGACGTGTAACAGCCACTACCTACTAAGTAAGTGCGAACCCGCGTAATAAATAGCAACGACCGCCGCTTTGGAATTGTTTAAATCGTAGGAAGTATGCCAATCTACCGTGTTTGTTCCGTCTAAACAGAACCGACACCGGCAAAGACAAAGAAAAAACGTTCCGACTGATCTTCTTAAACTTACAACGCGCCTGACCCGCCTGAACAGGTAAGCGGCGCACCCAATCTCCTGTTGTTTGAATCAAGACAAACACTTGGGGTTGTTAGTAATTGCAGGCTTGCATTTGTACCCCTCTTTACAGACAGGCGAGCCAGGCCAGTCCGAAACGCCATCTAACATCCCGAAGTAAGTCAGGGGCATGAACGGAAGGGTTGAATGAGACGATGAGAGACTAATGAAATGTGCTATTTCTGACTGTGGCTTTTTTTTTTTTTTTTTTTGGATGCATTTTTTAGACTGGGATTACAACTTCTCCAGCTTGCTCAGTTGAGCGTGAGGTAGGTGAGGTCACTTGAGTTTTGGGGTAGGCAGCTTAGAGACCATGGATTCCCCCCCCTCAAATAGATTTTTTTGTTCTTTCATTACAGATTGGTCCTGATGAGAACTACGCAAGAACAGTAGTTCGAAACGCGTAGACCCTTTAACAGCCCAAAAAATTATAAATGATTTACTGATAAAGGAACTATTGTATATATTCAATTCATTGTGAAAAAAACATTGGCTTTTGTTGCTGGAGATTCATTACAGCACTTTTCGAATCATTTATGTTTTGTTGTTAGTTGTTGTGGTTTGTAGTGGAATGAGTGATGTATGAATGATGATTGAATGGTGAATAAGTTGCATAATTTGTAAATATTTAATGAGTTTGTAAGCACTGTATATGGTATTTGTTGTGCACACCAGGTTTTTAATATTTGTAGAATATCTGTGAAAATCACTTTCAAAATAGAAGTGTTTAATTGAAAATATAAAGAAATTAAAATAAGTGGAATTTAATTCAATCAACATATTGTTTCATTCGTATGTTTATATAACTAACGTTCAATTTGGAAATTAGCGGCATTTGCAACTTTTTTGTTCATTATATACTTGTGGCGAGCGATGCCTGTGGGAGCCCATACCCAGTGGTTTTGTTTTCACTTACAAATCATCGACATCATGCGTTTAAGTCTAATTAGTTTAACTGAAGCCAACAGACCCATCAACATTAAAGCATTAAAATGCTTGGTGTGCAGCACCCCATACAAGGTTTGGCAGCTTCCCAGGGAGCCACGGCACACAGTTTGGGAACCACTGGTTTAATCTGTACTGAACTATTGTTGTGCACTGTTCTCATCACCTGGTTATGTCTGACTTTGGCATTACTACTCCGTATAGCATATGGCGTTAATTTGCGTAATGGCGCAGTTCCTTTTATCTGTAGCCATTTCATTCAATTCCTGGCAACCGACACGTACACTTCCAATATCACTTTCTTTATCTTGAAGCGTTTTACACAGGCTGGTTATGGATTGAGACTCCACCTGTTCCAGCATCAGTTCTGCACTTTGACTGCTGCACACGTGGCACGCATGAGCAGTTAGCTGGACCACGGCAAACTCTCTGGAAGAGTGCTTTCAATGTAGCAACTGCATATCCCCTATCTTGTTGCCAGTTTTAGCATCTTGCCAGTCCAGGTACTTGCCAATAACCATGCCCCACAAGGAGAGTAATTGTATACGTCTTTATTCTGCTGAGTGTAAGTCAGAACTCAATATTTTAAGCTTGCCTTCAACTCATCTCTTCGACGTTTACGTCGCAGGCCAACTGTGTTCCATGGGAACTAAAAGAGTTCCCGTGTTTTTTTATTTACAAGACATTACAAGCACTTTAAACCAATATATAAGAAGAGTGATAGATACAGTCCTTCCAATTATTGCCTGATTAGCCTTCTAGATAAACCACAGAAAACCTTTTCCTCTGTTATGCGGTCCAAGCTTGTTGCTTGGGCTGAGTCCAACTTGATCCTGTCTTACCCTTAGCAACTTCAACAAGGCTCTTGGTGATGTCTTGAATTACACCAACAACAGTACTCTGGGATGGTACAAGTATGTCAGGGATATGCTGAGGCAGATTGGTCTTTCTCATCTCTGAGAATTCCTGTACACCCGACAGCACGTCAGAAGTTAAGACGGCATACAAACTCTGGTCAAAAGTGAGTCCGCTCTTCAGACTTCACACTCTAACATTTCAATTTCACTAAAGCTATTCTGTGGGATAAATGCATATTGAAATATGAGTAATTTTTTAGATGATGTTACCCCAGTCTTGGCATAAACATTGTGCCTCAAAATTAGGATGGGGCTATACCACTAAGGGCCAGATGTAGGTAGCCAAATACCGGTCGGTAACGGCCGATTTCGGCCGTTACCGACCGGTATTTGGCTTTTGACATGTAGGTGGCTCGGAATTTACAGAATCGGTATATTTACCGATTCGGTAAATTTACCACTTCGGTATTTTTCCGAATCTGTAAATATACCGATTCTGTTAATCCATATGTAGATGGCACAGTTTGCAGTGCCACAGGCCCTTAGGATTTCTTATTTTACCACCCAATCCTATTGGGTGGTAAAATACCGAATTCCAGTGTAAATGCACATCTGTGCATGTACACCTATGCCATGTGACACACAGACATGCCCTTAGGGCATGTATATGTGCCACATGGCACACAAGCCTGCAATTGGGGTGATACAGGGTGTCAAAGTGATACCCCGGTCCCCCTGCCAGGATTCGGTATTTACCAATTCGCTAAATACCCAATCGGTATTTCCCATTGATTCCTATGGGCTTCAAGGCCCATAGGAATCAATGGGAAATACCGATTCGGTATTTACCGAATCGGTAAATACCGAATCTTACAGAATCGGTAATTGTAAAATAAAATTTACCTACATCTGCCTACTTCCAATTTACCTACTCTTAAATACCGAATCGGTATGATTCGGTATTTAAGAGTAGGTAAATCGGAATTACCTACATCTGGCCCTAAACCTTTTCGCCACTAAGGGCCAGATGTAGGTAATTCCGATTTACCGACTCTTAAATACCGACTCATACCGAATCGGTATTTAAGAGTCGGTAAATTGGAAGGAGGCAGATGTAGTTAAAAAATTACCGATTCTGTAAGAGTCGGTATTTACCGATTCTGTAAATACCGAATCGGTATTTCCCATTGATTCCTATGGGCCTTGAAGCCCATAGGAATCAATGGGAAATACAGATTCGGTATTTACAGAATCGGTAAATACCGAATCCTGCAAGGGTGCAGAGGGTGTCACTTTGACACCCTCTAGCATCCCAAGTACAGGTTTGTGTGACATGTGGCACACATACATGCCCTAAGGGCATGTCTGTGTGTCACATGGCACAGGTGTGCATGCACAGATGTGCATGCACACCTGATTTCGGTATTTTACCACCCAATAGGATTGGGTGGTAAAATACCGACTCTTAAGGGCCTGTGGCACTCTTAGGAGTGTCAGCTACATATGGATTTACAGAATCGGTATGTTTACCGATTCGGTAAAATACCGAAGTGGTAAATTTACCGATTCGGTAAATATACCGAATCTGTAAATTCCGACCCACCTACATCTCAAAAGCCAAATACCGGTCGGTAACAGCCGAAATCGGCCGTTACCGACCGGTATTTGGCTACCTACATCTGGCCCTAAGTGAGGTAATTCATCTCCCCTGTCACTGTATTGTTCAATTTGTGTTAACCTTGTTGAAGACAAGATACACTTTTCCTTCATTTATGTCCATTATAAACTGCTGCGAAGCATAAATGGCGGCTGCCTCTATTACGAACTATTCGCGTTTGAAACTTGTAGCCAGCCGCGGGGCTACTGAAGGCTCTTACGCTAACCAAAACAGTGTTTTCTTTTTACTGCTTGGCTTAACAAGCTACACTGTTGGCTTGTGATATTAATATTGTTTTAAATTTTTATGTGCACTTTTAAATATGACGTCTTTTTAACCTTTCAAATTAAATGGAAGAAATAAACAAAATTGATTGATGGACAGTAAAGAGACACAATTTATGTGTTTCGTTATGGGAGATCATGAATGTGCAGTTTGGAGTAAACTGACTATTGTTTGGTGGACCTTGATGGGATTTCAATGAGAAATGCAATTAGTGTCCCTACAGTGCCTGAATTCTGGCACTGACTGCTGTGTGCCAAATTAATTTTCCTATAGTTCTCTTGACTGCAGGTTTTTTTTACTACAAGCGTGCCACCTGCTACAAAAACCAGCCTTCCCTTACCCCTTGTCATCATTTACCAATCACGGTTGGTGTCTTACCAAGTTTTAAAACGTTGTACGTCCATCCATTATGGAAAAAATTGTATTTACTCGAAATTTCACACTTAACTCATCAATGCCACTTTGAGGTGAGGTCCAGATAAGGACTTGGCACACAACATAATCTGAAATTGTGGCATCTCGACCCCTAAATACATTTTGGCAGCCCAGCTCTGCAAAGTTACCCTGCTAACATAGAAACTTCACTCACAGCCAATCTGAAATCTTTGCAGCCCACCCCCTGCTTATGCACATTGTGAAAGAGGGACCGACATGCATAGTGTTGATATAATTTGGTAGCCACAGGGTATATACTAATGACTATTCTAAAATTGTTGGAATTGTGACAGTTTACCTCTTATGTTTTGATGCTACTGTGTGATCCAAGTACTGAGTACCAAGTACACTGCTTTAGCACTTGACTCTGAGGGTAGGAAGGTGAACAGAACAAGGTTTACTCATAGAGATGGCTTTGTTGTACAGACTCAGAACTCACTAACTCACAAAGTAAGGGGTCGATCAGGATGGCGGACGGAAGAGCCACCGCGGCCCTGGAGTAGGCGGAAAAAGCCTTTTCCGTGTCCGCCTGCCGCGGATACTCCGTCCGCCATATCAGGATAGGAAAACGTGTCAAATTTCCGTCCGCGACGGAAAAACACGCTCCGCCGGCCAACTACACACGACCACGCGGCGGACGGAACACATCCGGACGCTCCGCCGTACGCACTGACGTCGAAGACCGTCCCCCAAATCAAGATGGCGGAAAACACACATAAAACCGCTGCGGAAAAACAACCTGTCTTAACACGGCGGAATCCCCACAGCGAACATAGGTGACACAGCCGAGATACCCACCGCAAGCTGACCACCACCATGGACCCGGCGCTACACGCTTTCCCGATGCTCTTCGCGATCCACCACGTCCTAGTCATGGCCTACTATGGACGACGACGCAGGTAAGGTACAAACCATTGGCTGTCTGGAGGGGAATACCAGCAAGGGACGTGACGTAGGGAGGGGGAGTGTCATGTTACCGAAACCACTGATGAGAAGCATATACGAATACACATTAGCAGTACGCAAGCAGGAATGACAACGACAGACCACGAGACTTGATAGACTACCTTTATTGTCAAATAATAGGGGTCAAATCACAGTGTATGCGTGAACATGGGCAAAGTGGGCACCAGAGCAGGTACAACATAGCAGGTAACGAGAGGGCAGCATGCAGTATCAGAGCATCAACAGGGCATTGTGCATTACAGAGCAGGTACATCAGAGGCAGGTAACGAGAGGGCAGCATGCAGTATCAGAGCATCAACAGGGCATTGTGCATTACAGAGCAGGTACATCAGAGGCAGGTAACGAGAGGGCAGTATGCAGTATCAGAGCATCAACAGGGCATTGTGCATTACAGAGCAGGTACATCAGAGGCAGGTAACGAGAGGGCAGTATCAGAGCATCAACAGGGCATTGTGCATTACAGAGCAGGTACATCAGAGGCAGGTAACGAGAGGGCAGTATCAGAGCATCAACAGGGCATTGTGCATTACAGAGCAGGTACATCAGAGGCAGGTAACGAGAGGGCAGTATGCAGTATCAGAGCATCAACAGGGCATTGTGCATTACAGAGCAGGTACATCAGAGGCAGGTAACGAGAGGGCAGTATGCAGTATCAGAGCATCAACAGGGCATTGTAGAGTACAGAGCAGGTACATCATAGGCAGCACGTGAGAGGGGCAAAGTGCATCAACAGTCCATTGCACAGAACAGGCCCATCAGAGGCAGCACGTGAGAGGGGCAAAGTGCATCAACAGTCCATTGCACAGAACAGGCCCATCAGAGGCAGCACGTGAGAGGGGCAAAGTGCATCAACAGTCCATTGCACAGAACAGGCCCATCAGAGTCAGCACGTGAGAGGGGCAAAGTGCATCAACAGTCCATTGCACAGAACAGGCCCATCAGAGGCAGCACGTGAGAGGGGCAAAGTGCATCAACAGTCCATTGCACAGAACAGGCCCATCAGAGGCAGCACGTGAGAGGGGCAAAGTGCATCAACAGTCCATTGCACAGAACAGGCCCATCAGAGGCAGCACGTGAGAGGGGCAAAGTGCATCAACAGTCCATTGCACAGAACAGGCCCATCAGAGGCAGCACGTGAGAGGGGCAAAGTGCATCAACAGTCCATTGCACAGAACAGGCCCATCAGAGTCAGCACGTGAGAGGGGCAAAGTGCATCAACAGTCCATTGCACAGAACAGGCCCATCAGAGGCAGCACGTGAGAGGGGCAAAGTGCATCAACAGTCCATTGCACAGAACAGGCCCATCAGAGGCAGCACGTGAGAGGGGCAAAGTGCATCAACAGTCCATTGCACAGAACAGGCCCATCAGAGGCAGCACGTGAGAGGGGCAAAGTGCATCAACAGTCCATTGCACAGAACAGGCCCATCAGAGGCAGCACGTGAGAGGGGCAAAGTGCATCAACAGTCCATTGCACAGAACAGGCCCATCAGAGGCAGCACGTGAGAGGGGCAGTATGCAGTATCAGAGCATCAACAGGGCATTGTGCATTACAGAGCAGGTACATCAGAGGCAGGTAACGAGAGGGCAGGTTGCAGTATCAGAGCATCAACAGGGCATTGTAGAGTACAGAGCAGGTACATCATAGGCAGCACGTGAGAGGGGCAAAGTGCATCAACAGTCCATTGCACAGAACAGGCCCATCAGAGGCAGCACAACTACGTGTCCCTACCAACCCGTCACAGGGACCACAAGAGTGCCACGCAGTTCTCAATGGACACACCATGTGAATTAACATTTGAGTGAAGTGTACAGCACGTCACATCACAGAATCAGGGGGGACTGCGTGAACTACCTGCCTCGGACACACTGGCAGCACCAGCAACAGGAGTGTGAGACACAGCCACAGCCCGAGTGACACACACATGGGCCACGGACCCAGACACACTGGCAGCACCAGCAACAGGAGTGTGAGACACAGCCACAGCCCGAGTGACACACACATGGGCCACGGACCCAGACACACTGGCAGCACCAGCAACAGGAGTGTGAGACACAGCCACAGCCCGAGTGACACACACATGGGCCACGGACCCAGACACACTGGCAGCACCAGCAACAGGAGTGTGAGACACAGCCACAGCCCGAGTGACACACACATGGGCCACGGACCCAGACACACTGGCAGCACCAGCAACAGGAGTGTGAGACACAGCCACAGATGTAGTCACTGACACGTGAGCCACTGACCCAGACAGACTGCCAGCACCAGAAACAGGAGTGTGCAACACAGCCACAGATCTTCTAACTGACACGTGAGCCATAGACCCAGATACACTGCCAGGACCTGCAACAGGAGAGGGCACAACTGACACTGTGCCACCATCTGATACATGAGAGTCAACTGCACCGGCGCCACTGGGACAACTGAAATGATGAGCCACAGGGCTGTATGGGCCAGGAGGCAGGGTGGGCCTGGGAGCTGGGGATAGCTCACCTAGAGCCAAATCGGGGTTTGCAGGTGTCAATGGTGTGTGTCTGCGTTTCTTAGGGAGGTGTGAGTGCACCCTGGACAGGACAGGACTGCCAAGTGGTGGGGACTCCAAAGAATCACCACCCAGCATAGGTGGAGCAACTGCTGCCGGGGATCTGGTTTCGGGGGACGTGCTGGAGCCTGCTTGTCGTTTGCTCTGTGCCTGCCGCCTGGACTCGGAATGATGTGTAATGGGGGATGCAACAACAGGGGACACCCTCCTCTGCTTCTGACTGGCCTGGATGGGAGTGGAGGTATGGGGGGACTCCGCCGCGGAGACATCAGTTTGGCGTTTAGTAGAAAACATCAGCCTCAGTGCAGCCAGGGGTGAAGTATGCCTGTCCTTGATTGCGCCATTGTCCATGCTAGATGCCTTGTCCGTAGGATGTGCCTTATCCTTAGGTGGAGTGTTGTCTCTGGATGTAGCCTGTGCCCTGCTCGCCGCCCTGTTCCTGCCAGCAGACTTGTCGTCTGTGGTGCACCTGCCTCCAGCAGACACCTGCTCCCTGTGTGTGTCGCTGCCCTTGGGAGTGTTCCTATCCACTGATGTGGGCCTGCTCTTGGGAGTCTCCCTGCTCTTAGTAGGTGCCTTAGTCTTCTCACTGTCCTTGGGAGTGTTCCTATCCACTGCTGTGGGCCTGCTCTTGGGAGTCTCCCTGCTCTTAGTAGGTGCCTTAGTCTTCTCACTGTCCTTGGGAGTGTTCCTATCCACTGATGTGGGCCTGCTCTTGGGAGTCTCCCTGCTCTTAGTAGGTGCCTTAGTCTTCTCACTGTCCTTGGGAGTGTTCCTATCCACTGATGTGGGCCTGCTCTTGGGAGTCTCCCTGCTCTTAGTAGGTGCCTTAGTCTTCTCACTGTCCTTGGGAGTGTTCCTATCCACTGCTGTGGGCCTGCTCTTGGGGGTCTCCCTGCTCTCAGTAGGTGCCTTAGTCTTCTCACTGTCCTTGGGAGTGTTCCTATCCACTGCTGTGGGCCTGCTCTTGGGGGTCTCCCTGCTCTCAGTAGGTGCCTTAGTCTTCTCACTGTCCTTGGGAGTGTTCCTATCCACTGCTGTGGGCCTGCTCTTGGGGGTCTCCCTGCTCTCAGTAGGTGCCTTAGTCTTCTCACTGTCCTTGGGAGTGTCCCTTACCTCTGCTGTGGGCCTGCTCTTGGGAGTCTCCCTGCTCTCAGTAGGTGCCTTTGTCTTCTGACTGGCCTTGTCCAAGGAACAGTCCATGGACATGTGAGTATCCCTTGCCTTCGGAGTACCTTTCGTGTTGAATGCCTGTGTAGCTCCGGAAGGCATGTCCCCCAACAACACTTGTGGATCCTGTGTGTGTACTCCAGTGCATCTGACGTCGTCTACCTGAACAGATTTAGCTGATCTAGGGGATGGGGTCTGTGCCCTGCGTGCCCTGACGTGCTGTCTGACGCTGCTTCTAGTGCAATAACCTGTATTTGAGTCCTGCTCTGAATAATCACTACCCCCTGAGACATCCAGCGGTGTAGATGGGGAAACAGAAGTAGCACCCTGTTCATTCGACTGTACTATTGCAGACGACACACTGCTTGCCAATGACTGCACTGTCCTGTGTAGACCTGCAAGATCGCCATGCATCCCTTCCATGAATGCCACCACCTGCCCCAACTTCCTATCATGATCCTGGAAAGCATTTGTCATATTGGTCTGACCCACACACAGCTGTCGCAGCAGATCAACGGCCTCAGCACACAGTGCATTTTGGCTCACCGTGGCAGGGGCAGCGGTGCCTGCACCGAACGCCACTCTGCTCCCCCTACTCCTTCGGCCACGAACAATACATGGTGCAGTTGGCGGAAGTGTGGGCCCTGTGTGCTGTCTTCCGACAGAAGGTGATGAGTGCCCACTCCCAGTCTGTGACAACAGTGCAGGCTCACCAAGAGTGTCCGACGAGGAGGACGATGGTGTCTCCACATGCGAGTCCTCAGGGACGGTCCTGTCCCCCTCTCCGGCGCTGGCCTCCTCCGTGTCAGTCTGCGTGTGTGCGAAGTCTGAGCCGGACTCATTTCCTCGGCTACTCTCCACCGTCTGTGGCTGAGTGTCCTCTGTCAAAGCTGAAATGCACAGAAAAGATGTGTGAGTCATGGGCACACTCACGTACAGAAGGAACAGGATAGCCAAATCACATAGCAGACAAAGGTTCATGAGCCCTCAGCCTGCACATGGCCCACCCCTACCAGTCATCCTCACATTTTCTGCCATGGGGACATGGACCACTAGGGGATGTGCTTTAACACTCAACTACTAAGCAAGTGGCGTGTCAACATGGCGGACCTGGATGTCAAATGAGTACCACCCAATGGGACCAAAATGCCATCACAGGCATACATACGCAACACGGAACTCAATAGTGTGTCTGTGCACCAATACATGCATAGCACTCACAAGTTTCCTACACAGACAGTATGCTCACCGCTAGTTTGCTGTTGATCGGCACTCAGACGTTCGGCCAGGTCAGGATGCGTCACTGCAATGATACGGTGCATGAGAGGGGTCATGGAGCGTCGGGCCAGACGGGGCGTCCTTGGAATCAGGCCCAGTGTTACTTCCGCTACATTCTTGCTCAGCCTGGAAATGTCGTCCCAGCGTTTGTGGCAGTGTGTATGTCGTCTGTTGCACACCCCCAATGCCCGTACTTCCCGTGCTATGGTCCTCCACAGGTCCTTGCGAAGGTGCAGCTTGACCTACCATGATGGGAGACAAAAGGGTTTAAGTCAGTGGACAGGTGGCCTGTCACACACATAGGGGCAAGACGTTACTGTCAGCAGCCATGCACAATCAGGAACATATGTCTAGCCCACACTACACAGCTAAGATATAAATAGGCCTGATCATTTGGCCCCCTCATGCACACCAACATGTCCCACACTGCACTTACCACCCGTCCCGGTGCGCCGTAGAGGCGTCCATAGTTGCGGAGTACACCGTCCACGAGGACATCAAGCTCCGCGGCGGTGAAGGGTCGAGACCGGATCTCTTTGCCACTCGACATGGCAAGATCACGGAGTATGGCACTAGAGCAGCAGTCGGTGGTCAGCTCAGCAGCAGCAGCAGCAGGTCGAGGTGATGGTCACAGGCAGCAGTCGGTGGTCAGCTCAGCAGCAGCAGCAGCAGGTCGAGGTGATGGTCACAGGCAGCAGTCGGTGGTCAGCTCAGCAGCAGCAGCAGCAGGTCGAGGTGATGGTCACAGGCAGCACTGGTCCCCAGGGTAGGAAGTTTCATGTTGGCCAAGACACATATATAGGGCCCTCAGCACGTGTCAGTGGCATACGTCGCCAGCAATTGGTCAGCCCTGGAAGCGTGATCGTGAAATGGGCCAATGACTGGCCCTGTTGTTGCGGTGCACAGCTTCCGCTACTTGCGATTGGCCGTATGCGGCCAGCGTCCCTCTTCCCATTGGCTGCATGTGCAGGGACCGTGACGGGCACACATCGGCAACCGCACGTGCAAGCTTCAGGCACGGATGCTTCAGTTGCAACAATGTACTATCACTGGCGCCTCCATGGCGGGGCACGTACACAGCGGGGGAGGTGCAGGCCTATACACCCTGCAGATGTACTCAATGGACATGCCAGTTCATGACCCCCCTTACAGTCACCTTGCATCATCCACCGTACACCGGCCGGAGCGGCCGGCCCATGAACATCCGCCGTGCCCGGCCATGAACACAACCGCCATGGCCGGGCACGGCCATGAACATCCGCCGTGCCCGGCCATGAACACAACCGCCATGGCCGGGCACGGCCATGAACATCCGCCGTGCCCGGCCATGAACACAACCGCCATGGCCGGGACCGGCGGTTGTTCATGGCCGTGCCCGGCCATGGCGGTTGTGTTCATGGCCGGGCACGGCGGTTGTTCATGGCCGGGCACGGCGGTTGTTCATGGCCGTGCCCGGCCATGGCGGTTGTGTTCATGGCCGGGCACGGCGGTTGTTCATGGCCGGGCACGGCGGTTGTTCATGGCCGGGCACGGCGGTTGTTCATGGCCGGGCACGGCGGTTGTTCATGGCCGGGCACGGCGGTTGTTCATGGCCGTGCCCGGCCATGGCGGTTGTGTTCATGGCCGGGCACGGCGGTTGTTCATGGCCGTGCCCGGCCATGGCGGTTGTGTTCATGGCCGGGCACGGCGGTTGTTCATGGCCGGGCACGGCGGTTGTTCATGGGCCGGCCGCTCCGGCCGGTGTACGGTGGATGATGCAAGGTGACTGTAAGGGGGGTCATGAACTGGCATGTCCATTGAGTACATCTGCAGGGTGTATAGGCCTGCACCTCCCCCGCTGTGTACGTGCCCCGCCATGGAGGCGCCAGTGATAGTACATTGTTGCAACTGAAGCATCCGTGCCTGAAGCTTGCACGTGCGGTTGCCGATGTGTGCCCGTCACGGTCCCTGCACATGCAGCCAATGGGAAGAGGGACGCAGGCCGCATTCTGCCTTTGGGAAGTAGCGGAAGTTGAGCACCGCCATGGCGGCGCCAAATATGTGATCTTGTCAGACGCTGCACCGTGATGTGTTGTGTGCAGTTGCGTCATGAGGGATGTGAGCGTGATTGTGAAAGGTCATATGTCATACAATATAGCATGTGTGTCCATACAATGGACATCGGTCGGCACACAATGGCCAACAGATGTGCATTCGTACGTGTTGACGTCGGGTTTGACCCTACAGACGTTGTTACATCTTCACAACTACACAGTACATCACGGCTGTGTGGCCAATTCATGCATCTGTTGTCGGTTTATTGTTGTGTCGAGGTGACTACAGTGGTGGTGGTACACATGCATTCCGTGTATGTGATTTATACGTTCTGTCACCATGCATGTCATTACCGTATGCACATCATCATTGGTGGTGGCATTTGTGCTTGATGACATGGCGTGTGTAAACTTATCGTTTGTGTGCATGCAGTTGCATGAGTGTCTGTGATGTGTCTACGATACATTAGGGTGACGACTGGAGTTATGTCAGTAAGGTACACATGTGATGGAGTTGTACACGTATGCGTCGTTTGTACGTTGACCTAAGTTACATCTCTCTCCCACACAGGAGGGCTCCAAATGTGCATCGCCCATACACTCAGCTGGAGGATATGGTAGACGAGGAGGTGATTCGGAAATTCAGGCTGGATCGACGTCGGTTGCTGGAGCTTGTGGCTCAATTGGCTCCTCATCTGCAGCCACGTAGAACGTATCCTGGCTCGTTTACACCCACTGCAAAGGTCATGGCGGTACTACATTTCTTCGCTACTGGCACATTTCAGTATACAGTTGGAGGTGCCGGGGGTATGTCACAGGCAATGTTCAGCACGGTTCTTCGGGATGTGTTAACAGCTATGATGCTGTACAAGGATGAGTACATACATTTCCCACGTCCGGAAGAGTTGCCAGCTGTCAAAGCTGGTTTCTATGCACTGGGCCACATACCTCACGTTGTGGGCTCAATTGATGGCACGCACATCGCGCTCATTCCACCACGGGCACGCGAACAAGTGTTCAGGAATCGCAAACACTTTCATTCGCTGAACGTGCAGGTGGTGTGCCTGGCGAGCAACATCATCTCCCATGTGTGTGCAAGATTTCCTGGATCCGCACATGACGCCCACATCATGCGAACCAGCAATGTCCCACGACTCATGGCAAATCTGCCACCCGGTCAAGCGTGGCTTGTTGGTGAGTGTGCAGTGGGGACTCTTGTGATCTCTGTGTTGCATGGGGTACCCACCATATCTTGTTCTGATGTTTGTCTCTGTCATCCCCCTACATAGGCGACTCGGCTTACCCAAACCGGCCCTGGCTCCTCAGTCCCCTACGTAATCCGAGGACGGCGGGTGAAATGCGGTACAATGAGGCACATGGAAGGACACGGAGAGTCATCGAACGTACCTTTGGACTGCTGAAGTCTAGGTTTCGGTGCCTCGATAAGACCGGAGGGGCACTGCCTTACTCACCAGGAAAAGTATGCAAGATCGTGATTGCCTGCTGCATGCTCCACAACCTGGCAGTACGCAATGACATTGAACTGCTGTTGGACCCTGAAGACGAAGGAGTTCCTCGGCCTCCCATCCCACCCATGTCGACTGATGAGGATAGTGGTGAGGAGGAAGGTGTGGACCAGAGGCGCCAGCTCATTGATCGCTACTTCCCTTGAATGTGAGTATCTACCTCTAGTGGCGGTTGACAATGCCTCATGTATGTTTTCTGGTGTTGTGTGGATATGGGGTTATTCAGCTGGGTGTGGTTTGTGATGGTTGCACATGTGTGTCTTCATGTCTTTGGACATAGGAGTGTCCATGATGTGTGTGCTCCCATCCCATGCTTGTGTGATGGTTGTCGTTTGTGTAATGTTGCTGTGCATTGTGTTGTGATGTGTGTGAATCTCTTTACTGACGTGTGTTTGCTGTCTCTGGTTTTCTCTAGGTCACTCCCGCAGCGCCATGATCATGTGCGACTATGATCCCTGTACCTGTTTACGTCTGTATCTGATGGCAATCATGTGAATAAACATGGAGGCAAAACATCATTGTGTGAGTAAATGCAATTTATTGACAGGTTGTGCTTTTGTGCTGGTGAATATTTACAAGTAAGTGGGAGGGAGGGAGTTGGAGTTGTAGGTAATGGCAGATGAAATTTCCGTGCTGACACCACATTGGGGGGTGTCAGGCTAGTCCAGCAGACCAGTGGCAATGATTGTCTATGTGGGACAGGATGGTTTGCAGGGTGAATGTCTGGCACAGGCAGTGGCATTGTCAAGGTCGTCCCCTCTTGGAGCGTGTGCCTGGCGCTCCAACACTGCTCTCAGCAACTTCCTGCCTCGGCCGCCCCCTCCGTCTCGGAGGTGGTACAGAGGCAGCTGGGAGGGCAGGTTGGTGATGGGCCACATCCGTCGCCAGGGGCTCAGGTGGTGGTGGCGGCGGTGGAGGCGGAGGCGGAGGTGACGGGGGAGGCGGAGGTGACGGTGGCGGTGGCGCTGACACACATGGTGGAGGGGGGGGGGTTGTTCCGGGCAACCCATTCCCTCCACATCGTTGCCTGCTGGCCCATGATCACCAACATCTGGCCAAGGATGCCAGAGATCTCGCGCAGGCTGTTGGTGTTGTCCACTGAGTCCTCGTGAACACGATCAGCGTTTGCCTGGGACCGGTCGTATGAGGCCTGGCACCTGGCAAGAGCTTGTAGGGACTGTGCCACTGGCTCGGGTAGCTGTCCCTCCTCTGACCGGCGGTGTGTGGGTCGCCTGATTGGCAGTTGTCCCGTTGCCTGTGTTTGTGGCCCACTCACCCTGCTTGTGTGTGGGGCGGTTGGACCAGCGTTGCGCGCTGGGTCATGCTGGGTGGCACCGGCAGGAGTCGTGGTGCTCGTGGTAGTGGTGGTAGTGGTGGTACTGGTGGTACTGGTGGTACTGGTGGTGGTGGGGACTGTGCAGATCACAGAGACGGGTGCCGCGGGAGTCACACATGCGACGTTGGTTGGTCCCGGGAGTCCCTGTGAGCCAGATGGCCCTGGCTGCGTGCTTGGTCCCGCTCCATCCTCCGCCCCGGAGCTGCCTGTGTCGTCGTCGGCAGAGAGTCCTGTAGGTGTGGGAGGCGAGGCTGGCGGCCGGGTACTGCTTTCCCCAGTCAGTTGACGATCACCTGAGGGACAAGATCGAGCAGGTCAGTA
This sequence comes from Lissotriton helveticus, assembly GCF_964261635.1. Lineage (NCBI taxonomy): Eukaryota > Metazoa > Chordata > Amphibia > Caudata > Salamandridae > Lissotriton > Lissotriton helveticus. The sequence goes on along the minus strand of NC_136067.1, from coordinate 936,450,927 downwards.
ATGTGGACAGTACATGGTTACATTGATTTGTAGACATTTCTGTTTCCTGTCGCACACACCCCACCCTCCACCACCACCGCCACCCTCCCCGTGCACATGGGGGCCTGTTGGGAGTTGTAGTTTGGGCCTCTCACACACCCCACCCTCCACCACCGCCACCACCACCACCACCCTCCCCGTGAACATGGGGGCCTGTTGGGAGTTGTAGTTTGGGCCTCTCACACACCCCACCCTCCACCACCGCCACCACCACCACCACCCTCCCCGTGAACATGGGGGCCTGTTGGGAGTTGTAGTTTGGGCCTCTCACACACCCCACCCTCTACCACCGCCACCCTCCCCGTGCACATGGGGGCCTGTTGGGAGTTGTAGTTTGGGCCTCTCACACACCCCACCCTCCACCACCGCCACCACCACCACCACCCTCCCCGTGAACATGGGGGCCTGTTGGGAGTTGTAGTTTGGGCCTCTCACACACCCCACCCTCTACCACCGCCACCCTCCCCGTGCACATGGGGGCCTGTTGGGAGTTGTAGTTTGGGCCTCTCACACACCCCACCCTCCACCACCGCCACCACCACCACCACCCTCCCCGTGAACATGGGGGCCTGTTGGGAGTTGTAGTTTGGGCCTCTCACACACCCCACCCTCCACCACCGCCACCACCACCACCACCCTCCCCGTGAACATGGGGGCCTGTTGGGAGTTGTAGTTTGGGCCTCTCACACACCCCACCCTCCACCACCGCCACCCTCCACGTGCACATGGGGGCCTGTTGGGAGTTGTAGTTTGGGCCTCTCACACACCCCACCCTCCACCACCGCCACCACCACCACCACCCTCCCCGTGAACATGGGGGCCTGTTGGGAGCCATGGACATGTTAGTGTGTTGGTGTCCGACGTGCATGGGTTGGGGCGTGGGGGATGTTTCTTCTCAGTTGTGTGAGCCTGACCATGTCGTGCTGATCGTGGTGCTTGGTTTGTACTCACCAGTCTCTTCTCCTTCGTCAAGGCCGTCTAGGCTCTCTGGGTGTAGTATCACCAGCACCTTCTCCTCCCAATCGGTGTAGGGTATGGGCTCCGGGGGTGTGCCACCGCCAGTAAGATTGGCTCTGGCGTGGTTTTTCGCTCGGATGCCCTTGACCCTGGTCTTAAGGTCATGCCACCGCCTCTGAATGTCGTGCTTGGTCCTCGGCACAGTCCCCGACGCATTCACACGAGTGACGATCCTGTCCCACATGTGGTTCTTTTGCGCCACGGTCGTCTGCTGGACTTGGGCCCCGAAGATGTTGGGCTCCACACGGATAATTTCATCTACCATTACCCGCAACTCTGTCTCCGTGAATTTGGGTTTTTTTTTGGGTGCCATGGTGTGTGGTGCTCAGTGTGTGAGTTGAGTGAGTTGGGAGGTGCAGGTGTGTGGTGTGTGATGTGTAGGATTTGTGTGGTGGGTGTTTGTGTGGTAGGGTGGTGGGTGGGTGTCTTCTATGTGATTTTATGTGAGTTAGCAGTGTCTCGAATGGCCCTCTTGCTGGCAGCAATGCTGTGGTGCAAGGGATTGTGGTTGTGTGGGGGTGTCTTTTTATAGTCGTGTCTCGATGGTTGTTTGCAGTCAGGTGGTAGGTGGGCGTGTTGACTTGTGTGCATTATTGGATAATTGGGACGTGTCATGGTGGCTTGTGCTGGGGGGGGGGGCCTTGTCAATGTTCGTATGTTTGCTTAGGACTTGCGGTGCACTTTCATACATTTGTTAGGCGCTAGGGATGTTGTGCGTGTTGGCCTTCCGCCCTGATGCTGTGGTTCTCGTTGCATTGTTTCCGCCGCGGACGTGGATGGCTGTGAGTTCCGTTGTACGGGCGGATTTATCCTAATTGCGGCCACGGAGTATTCTCAGGGATGGCGGTACATGTTTTATTTTCCGCGGTCATTTCCGTCCGCGGCAGTGGTTGTTCATTGGACTCCGTCCGCCGCGGACGGACTTGGTTGTGTTCCGTCCACCGCGGACGGTGTTGGTTGTGTTCCGTCCGCCGCGGTCGGAGTTTCGTGACATGAATATCCTAATCCCAACCGCGGTTTCTCCGCGGCGCAGCCGGGAGTAAAATTTCCCCCACCATGGCGGACAGTACCCATTTCCGTCCGCCATCCTAATCGGCCCCTAAGTCTTAATAAACCCATTGTCCAGCCTGTGCTTTGCCTCACATAGGAGAAAGTACTTTATTTTATTCACTCCCAACACAATATCACACAGAAAATCTGCTGCAATACCATAAACATACTATAATGGGAATTAAACAAGTAATGCTTCATGGTGCTTTGAGTGATTCAGCTCCTGCCCATGGCTATGACTTTAGGCTGTAAACTTGAATTTTCACTGCTGGGGAGATTAAACAACAGTTCAGTATATGCAAATCAAAAGTCTCAACCCGCTATAAGCCTCAGCAGTACCATTTCCCCATATCACTGTGCAAAGGGCTCATTTCAAGTGAGTGTGCCGCTGTGGCTGCCACACTACAGTTTCTTCACCTGCATGGTACCGCCTCTTCCAAACACTTTAGCGCCAAGAAACCAACCGGTGAACGAGCGCTCTACAAATCATTGCTAACATAACATAACAAACACTTCAACTGTCTCACAAAGTGGTCGCAATTAAGCCAGGGGTGTTCGCAGTCCCACTAGTTGATACAGACCCAAACAAAACCCCACTGCCCAGACAAGATGAGGGCTCTCTACAGGTGTCCCTCGAAGAGGGGAGTAGCTCTGCAAGCTGGTGAGTGGGAGCCCCTTGGGGGACTGTAGTTAGAGATGTGCTCCAGGATCCCTAAACCACAGTGTTGTTCAAAGAGGCAAGGGTGGCAGGGTGCAATTCACTGAGTTTTGCAATAGAGAGGAAACTGTTGGCTGCAGTGACAGCCATTTCAGCACATTGCGCTTATAGGAACTGCACTTGTAGGGTTACATGTAAGCTCAACAGCAATGGGGGTTTCTGCTCTGAGTGTGTGCAGCTCTGCCCTATGGTGGCAACTCCATCAAACTACACTGGCTCAGAGAGGTGGGCTGGGAAAATCTATAGGTCCAGTTTTGGCCAGCCACAGGTCTTTAGTACTAATATTCCTCTGCCCTCTGTAGTGCAGGTGTCACTCACTGAACATTTCAGTCCTTCGTCTGCCCATCTCTTATTCTCCCAGGTTGCTGAGTTACGCTCTCCTTTAGTCAGTTTCCACCTGCAGAAACACCTTCTGTGCTTCCCTCTCAGCAACAAGGGAAGGCTTCTCCATTCAGGGTAGGACCTCAGCAGGCGTGGCCGTCACAGGTAACTGAAGTGGCGTCTGGCAGATGGGGGGGAGGAGACTCAACCATGGTGCGAGTGCAAGGCAAGTGTTTTTAAACTTTTTTATTTTACTTTCACTATCCCATCGTCTGTCCACTCCCCTGGCACCGGCCCGCCCCACATCGGTTACCTGTACCAGCTGCGCCTGGATCTCAGCATTTCTAGCAAGAATCCTTGGACCCCATGTAATGTTCCCTCACCTGGCTGGGAAGCTAGCTGTCTGCGACACATGTACTGACCCAAACCTGTCTGTGTGACGCCCAGGAGGTTCCACATCTATTCTTATACTACGTTGCTATACATATCATATGGATCCTACCGGTTAAGCTCTGTGAATGATTTTAGGAAGTTATACTCCTTTTGCTTTTTGCTTTCAGATAGACCAGCCATGGTCATTGCCTTCAAATATCATCAGGAAGGAGGAGTGTGACTGGGAACACAAAAACGAGCACAAAAGAAGAAATAGCATTTATTCTTTACCCATATCACTGCAGGGGGAACAAAAGGGCAGGATAGGGGCAAAGGCTATTTCTGCACTTCAGAGGGAACCACCATCTCCTCACACATAGGTTCTAGCTTATCACAAAGGCTTCAGGAATGTATTGATGGAGTCTAGCACTATTACACTGAAAGGTTGGCAGGCTACCTTACCCTATTTTGTTTACACAATCCCACAGAAGAAAGGCACCGCAGATTCTGCTGTGTATGTAGTTAGCTAGACAATATATACTCTTTACTCATGCAACATCCACACACAACTAGATACAACAAAGAACCAGGTTGCAGGACACTGGCATACCAATTTAGAGGAAAAGGGCCAGTAGAACACTCATGCTTGCACAAGATGAGGGTCAAAATGTGCATCCTGACATATTAATATGTAAAAGAGAAATAATCAATAAAACCAACAGGCAGTAAGGTTCAAAGTAAAATACTTTATGAGGCGCAGTGGCGTGGAGATAGCCTCCATTGTTGACTAACCCACAGCATGATAAATGACAGCGTTTTTATACCTTTTGATACATCTCTCCTTATTAACGCAACCAATTAGGGTATTTACCCAGCTTAAGGAATTGGAGATTTCCAAACATTTATCCAATAATTAATTAAACAGACAATAAAGTATATTTGGACATGGTATTATGAAATATGCAACTGAAGCAAAGAAGGACATTTACACATAGACACATAATCACAACATTTCCACCATTTCTCAGGACCTTGCAATTACTGCAAGCTAAGCACAAGCCATTGACACCTCAACCATTTTGCAAGCTTGTATTAAGTATCACAAAATGGATCCCAAACAAAATAGATTGTACAAACATATCATTGCAACAACTGTCATTTGCTGCAGCCCGGTGAGCTGATAGTAATCAGACTTAGGGCCATATGTATCATACTTCCGTTTTGCGAATTCCAAATAGCGAATTTTAAGGAATCGCTATTTGGAATTCGCAAAACGGTATGTATGTACATATTCGCAATTTAATAGCGTTTCCTTACCATTCCGAATTTGCAATTAGCAAATTGCTAATCGCAAATTACCCATTCATTTCTATGGGCCAGGAGGCCCATAGGAATGAAGGGGCAATTTGCGATTAGCAATTTGCTAATCGCAAATTAGGAATTTTTTCAAGGGTGCAGGGGTGTCTCAAGAACACCCTGCTGCACCCCTGAAAAAGACATTTGGGGGCATATGGCGCACATACATGCCCTAAGGGCATGTATGGGCGTCATATGGCACCTTTTGTTTTTTGGAAAAAAGCTTTTTGAAAAGAATTCGCAAATTACCACCAACTAGAAGTTGGTGGTAATTTGCGAATCCTTAATGACATTTTTTGAATATTTTTTGTTTGATACATTGCAATTAAGGAATCGCAAAATTTGCGATTCCTTAAGTGCAATCGCAAAATAAGGAATTACAAATTTTGCTATTCCTTATTTTGCATCAAACATGTTTGATACATACCATTTGTCAAATTAGCATTCGCAATCACCGAAATTCGCAGAATTTCGGCCTTTGCGAATGCTAATTAGCTTGATACATATGGCCCTTAGTGACAAAAAATACCACATGCTAGCCCCTTGTGCAACTCATGGCAGGTATTCATTCTCTCAAGTCATGCGGGAATCATTCCAGCACAGAGGAAATCTGTGGTCTTGGATTCCCTGCACATGCGCAGTGTACACCGTAAGCTTGAACATGTCACACAGACAATTTTAAATCTTGCTGCCCTGCCCCTGCAGAAGGACACTGCAAAAAGGGGTATGTCACAGATAGCCAATCTGAGATCTTATTATCCCTGTCACTACATAATCACACTCCAGGCATTGAAAGGATACATGTCGGCATGGTGGGAGCTGCAGAGGTACCCATCCTTATCAGGTTAGCTCCTTTGGATAAAGTTAATCATCTTGTAGAAATCTGAGACCTAGCGCAATGCAGGGTAACCTTGGATGGAGGAGGACAGTAGATCAGCAGTGTGGTGCCTGGCATTCATGTCATTGTCAGGAGGTATAAACCGAGTTGAAGAACGATGAAAGCTATGTTGCTGGTCAGTGCTTTGCTATGCAGAGTGTGATAGTGGTCACAGAGAATTCTGGGATGTCAAAGCAAGGAAAACTTATACCCAGAATTCCTGTGCATTCCATGCCTGCACCCTACCCTGTCTTTTTACAACGCCGTCCATGCTATGAGGAGTTTGCATACCAGAAAGGAAAATTATACAAGGAACAGCAATGTAATGTGCCTTTTGGGGAGGTGATGTATTTGTTGCCGCTTCGGCTCAGTTAAGTGTGCCTGCTGGCCTTTATTTCCAGGACAGCATGCCCCAAGAACATTTTCCGGAGGTGGCAGGGTTTCTTTTGACACGCATTCAAGTCAGTAGCCCTGTGTTGAGGCATGCCATAGGTTATCTCTGTGAAGGTTCTGCTACTACGGGGCAGATGTATCATCACCATCATTTGCGATTCTCAAATAGCGATTTTTTAGAAATCGCTATTTGACAATTGCAATTTGGGATGTATGTAGAAAATCGCTATTTTTTTAGCGATTTCTTAAAATTCCTTAATTGCGATTAGCAAATTGCTAATCGCAATTAAGGAATAATTTCCCATTCATTTCTATGGGCCAGGAGGCCCATAGGAAGGAATGGGAAGTTATTCTCAATTTGCGATTCGCAATTTGCTAATCGCAAATTGAGAATAATTTCAAGGGTGCAAGGGTGTCTTAAGGACACCCTGCTGCACCCCTGAAATTTACATGTAAATGTAAATGTAGGTGTACTTATATAGCGCAAACCTGTCACCCAAAGGGCATCCTGGCGCTTGCTTAGGGAACCCGTCCTGGTATTCCCCTGTGAGAAACCCCGGCAGGGTGTCCACAAGGTGAAAGCCAGGCATCCCGCCGCGAGGGGCCGTAGTGGAGATTAAGCAAGCTATTGCCCAGAGTTGCAGAGTGTGACCCCGTGATTCGAGTAGGCACCGGAGCGAGAATTGTCGAGTCCGTGGAATTTTTGAGCCCGAGACCCACCGAGGCGGGGAATCGAACCCTAGTCCACGGTCGATCTCAGCTTCCGGGTCTGCTGCCTCTAACCACTGAGCCACGCTTCTCCACGTAAGGGCATGTATCAGCGCCACATGCCACCTTTACAAATGCCAAAAAGTGCGATTTCTTAGTGTGAAATCGCAAAACTGTAATGTTTCTTACATAGCATTTAAGGAATCGCTTTTTGCGATTCCTTAAATGCTTGCGCAAAATGAAGGAATCGCAAATTTTGCGATTCCTTAATTTTGCGATGCGATTTTTGAATACATCGCATTTGCCAATTTTTTTGTCGCAAACACTGCTTTTTTACGAATTGCAGCGTTTGCGACAAAAAAAACGGATGATACATCTGCCCCTACATTCTTTATTGCTCCCTCTCAAATTCCACCAATCTTTTTCCTCCTCACTTGTGGTCCCCATTCTATATGTTACATCACTACGGCCATGCACACATTTGACTAATGTCATATATCCAAGCACATATATACACAGATCGACACAAACCTACAGACAGACATGCACACACAGATCTACAGACATTCATGGCAGCTTGAAATATGCAAGCTCCATGGTCTCTTCATGTCAAGCTCTTCTGGGGAGGAAGCAATATTTGAGTTTGAGAATGTAGTCAAGTGTTGATGCCCATTCCATTTGTCTCTCTTGAAAATATATATATTTTTCTGAGCATTGGCAAACGTCATTTTCAATGTCCTTCCAATAGTTGAAAGGAACTTTGCATTTTTTGTAGGTACAAGGAAATGAAGTGATGTTCTCGGGAAACAGACTTTACACCGCAACCGTTGCAATGCGTGCATGTATCCTGCATGCCGTTGCAAAGAAAAAAGTGTGTAGCAGTGGGCAGAAGGTGTTGGATTTAACTCCAACACCTTCCCTACTGTTGCACACACTGGAGTTGGAATAGAAAATTAATCTATTCCAACTTCCAGTGCTCCCCCGACAGCAAGTCGGGGTAAAGTTTGGTGTTGCAACAGGATGCGGGGTATTGGCATGCGTTGTAACGCCACAGAACCGAGTTTCCACAAATCACAGGATGTTGAGGCCACGCCAAGACTCGAACCTTCCTCAGTTCCAAAGTCAGCAGCTCTAGCCGTCATGCCACCATCACCCCATTGAACTGGGGAACTATAATAAGCACTACATCAGAATTATCACAAATGAGAATGCCACTACGTCAAACAATGGCATTCACAGTTATAACAGCACTGTAAGTAAATAAATAAAAAACAACCCAAATTGTACTTGATGCTTCTGAGGGTGCAAGTGAGGTGCACAGTGGCGATGCAAGTGACAATGTGCAGGGCACAGACGGCGCAAAGTGACTGGTGTAAGAATATGTACAGTGAATAAAGGCAACAATCTGGTTTCTGTTGAGGTGTGGTCTAATTTGTTCTAGATGAACCAAATTGTCTCATCGCGTCTTTGTTTGCGATGCGTGGTCGACGGCGTTTCGATCCTTTTAACTCAGGATCTTCATCAGGACTGGGTTGGTGCAAAAGCAGTGCTGTACAAGGGGGTAAGGGAGGGAGGTTAGCGGGGAGGACTGAAGACATCGCAGGTGGTATATCCAACGGTTCCATCCGGCCTCGACATTTAATCCACCGTCCTCCGCCATGCCCCCTGAAATCTTGGCATTTGAACGCTTAGTACTACAAGACATTGCCAAGTTACAAGGCCAGTTCCAATATATTCCATACAACGTCTCGCGCATGGATAAGGAAGTCCTGCTAACTCTAAAGAAAAATCACGACATCATAATAAAACCAGCGGACAAAGGCGGCGGAATAGTGGTAATGGGAGCTGATAAATACCAACAGGAAATCACACGCCAACTTAACAACACCAACCACTACCCCCCCTCACTAAGGATCTACTCCAAGACATCAGGTCCAAAATACAACATGTCACTGAACAAGCACAAGCAAGAGACATCATTTCCAAAAAGGAATTTCTTTTCCTGAATAATCCACACCCCCGGACACCGGTTCTATACGTTTGACCCAAGATCCATAAGATGACATCAATCCTCCCGGTCGCCCAATCGTTTCCGGATATGGATCCATCCTGGAACCCATTGGCAAATACATTGATGCCATACTCAAAGAGTTCGTACCTTTGACCGACACCTTCATCCGGGACACCACGGATCTAATCAACACCATAGAAGACAGACAGTTCAATACAGAAACCGACCTCATGGCAGGCTTGGACATTGAAACGCTGTATACGAACATTCCACATCACGAAGGCTTACAGGTCATCAAATCACTCCTCCTCAATAGACCTTTGCCTACAAGAATTCCCACTGATTTCATTATGGATCTGTTACGAATTGCCCTCCAGAATAAATATTTCCTATACCGTGACACATTTTATTTGCAGATTAAAGGAGTCTCCATGGGCGCATGCTTCGCCCCAAATTTTGTCATCCTTTTCGTACACCATTTGGAGACTACACATATCCTACACGCCAATAACCCCTTTCTGAACAATATCAATCTATGGAGGCGTTACATAGATGATATTCTTGTCCTTTGGAATGGAACAAGAGAGACATTGCTTACCTTCATTGACTGGTTGAATCATTTCCAAGAACATCTCCGCTTCACCTGTGATTGCAGAAATAATGATTTACCATTCCTAGATGTCATCATACATGCTGAAGAAGGCAAATTGGGTACTTGTCTTTTCCGAAAGACCACCGAACGGAACACGCTCTTACAATACACCAGTTACCATCCCCGTGGATTACGAGACGGACTCCCTTACGGACAATTTCTCCGGATCAGGGGAAATTGTAAATGGCGCAAGGACTATTTCCGGGAATCTGATATCCTCACCAATAAACTGGTCGCTAGAGTATACCCCAAATGCCTCGTATCCCGAGCGCGTAAAAGAGCTTGGTCTTGCCACAGAGAGTTCCTTCTGACTATTCAACCTAAGAAAACCATGAAAAGAATTCCCTTCGTGTCAAGATTCAGTCCCAGCAGCAACCAGGTGGCCAAAATCATAAAAAGGAATTGGCCCATATTACGCCCCTCCGAAGGTTTCAAAGAAGAACCACTCTTCTCCTACCAGAGAGGCGACAACTTAGCATCACACCTCGTCCATGCCATCACATGGCCGGAGACAACCCCAGAAAAACATACCATCACGGCAGTGTGGGGGCTCCCGCCTGTCATCGGCCATTTCAAATGCCAGAATTGCTCAGTATGTGACTTCACATCTAACACCAAAGTGTTCCTCTACAGGGACAAAACATACAAACTCAAACACCACACAAACTGTTGATCACAAAACGTGGTGCATTGTATTCAATGCCCCTGCAAACTTCTCTATGTTGGACAAGCTACTCAAACTGTAAAGGACAAAATTATCCAACATAGGAGTCGCATCAATTGCAAAGTTACCACGAACCCCTTGTCTCCCGCTATCTGGAGAAGAACCACCTTGATACTGAGATCTCCTGGCAGGTGATCGAACAAGTCACCCTACCACCCAGAGGCGGTGATATAAAACTGCTCCTGAACAAGTGTGAATGCAAATGGATGACAATGTGTGACTCTGTCAACAAAGGACTAAATACCATTGATGAATGGAACAGCATCATTGCCATCTAAACCTTGCCTGTCCCTTCCAAACACTGTGTACTCCTTTAATACTCATTGACCACCCCTTACTTGCATCCTAATTGAGACTAGCACCATATTTTCAAGATCTAACCTTCTTCGATTCAACTCTTGCACTCCCCTATTCCTCCTCCTGCCCCCCACTCCAAAACTATGTGCCCAATCGTATTGCAACTATGCTGTTCACCCCGTTATGTTATCGATCAGATCCCTTGTCAAACATGTCGATACCGCTCACTAATTATGTGTTCCCACATGTGCATGAAAGATATATATGAACAATGCATTTATTCCATGCACTTATTGTATAATCAGGCCAAATGCCAAATGTACTGCCAGGCTGCATGTCGATTATATTGGCACATGTCACAGGCTAGGCTTCACACATGCGCCTTACGATCTCAGAGCTGTGCCTCTTTGTTAGGGTTATCAACTGGATTGTTGCCCTCTCACCACATTCCCGCCCAGATCTTTCAGCCAGCCCAGCTTCCCCGGCTTCCACTGCTCCAGCCCCCTCCCTACGTCACCGCCTTCTCCTGTCCACACGTGACCTGGCCACCCCCTCCCCGGAACTGTTTTTCACCACCCACTGTTGCCGGCGTCTCCTAGGCTACATGGATTGATTCCCCAGCAGAACCTGCCTGAGGTACGGTTTCCTCGGCTGCTCCCTACTGACCGAGTTTGTATTCCAACATGCTTACCATTTAGCTTACACTCTCCCTCTCCGTTTTTAGATTGACTCTTTTTCCGCCCGCCGATCACTTTTGGATCAGCCCCCCTCTGCCAGACAGGACTCCCTTGGATTTACGGAGCACCTATAATTGAATCGGAACCTTGGGCTATGACAGCCTTGAATCATCACGGCCTCCCGCCAGGTGAGCCTTAGATCCCTCATGCCCCGTTCTGCCTTCTCTCTCGTCCGCCTAATACTCTTAGTAATTAGTAACCCTTTTGCGTTGCAGATTTAATTCACCCTGCACGGATCCATGCTGGATCACTACCTTTAGTCTCATCATCACGCCTGACAGGACCCTCCTGTTACCACGGACCATGCCTTACTTAATCGGCACCTCGAGACCCGCCAACCCAGACATTACCTTCCCCCAGGTTAGCCTCACTGTCCCATGGCCCAGTCCTGCCTCCCCCTCCTACCACTCCCACCGCGGACACTGAACTCGGTGTTACCTGACCCTTTCTCCCTTCTAGAAATCACTCACCCCACACTGGTTTACTTGATCCGAGCCACGCTGTCTAGCCCACGGATACCTTGAAGCATCCCGTCCGAACGACCAGGTGAGCCTCCTCCCGCACCGGGTACCTTACCATTCACCACCTCAACCATCTACCTGACAGGCCGGTACCCCACGCTTTACCCCGCTTGCTACGACAGATGTATTTTGTCCCTGCCTTAGATGCACCGTCATCTCTCGCGCTGCCTACCCCAGCCTTTGACATATCCCCGAACATCCATGACCATGCGCTGCTCCCTGTCCTATCCCTGCCCACTAACCTTCCTTGGTGTACAAATACCCTGAACGACCCTTGCCATGCAGATCGATCATCTTACACCGGCCATAGGATTGTCATTACCAATCCCGCCCTTTTGTGCTATCTATTCTAACACCCCCCACACTCCTTCCTATGCATACCACCTGTGATGCCTTTAGTCCAAGTCCTCTCCGCTAACCTCCCTTCCTTACCCCCTTGTACAGCACTGCTTTTGCAACCAACCCAGTCCTGATGAAGATCCCGAGTTAAGAGGATCGAAACGCCGTCGACCACGCAGCGCAAACAAAGGCGCGAGGAGACAATTTGGTTCATCTAGAACAAATTAGACCACAACTCAACAGAAACCAGATTGTTGCCTTTATTCACTGTACATATTCTTACACCAGTCACTTTGCGCCGTCTGTGCCCTGCAGTTTGTCACTTGCGTCGCCACCGTGCACCTCACTTGCACCCTCAGAAGCCCCAAGTACAATTTGGTTTTTTTTTGTTATTTATTTATTTACTTACAGTGCTGTTATAACTGTGAATTCCGTTTGTTTGCTTTGGATATACATGAAGCCATGTTCAGAATTAACAACTAAATATGAGTCTCCTTTTTTTCCCTCTCTGATAATGTTTTTTACATATCAAGTGTATTTGTCTTGAAATAATACCAGTTGGGATATCCTATGTTTACTATATACCACTTACCCCAATCCCAACTCGGTTGATGGGTCTTTACTCCTGTAGTTTTTACAACACTACGTCAAACAAGGCAATAATTAGGGTTAAGTTAAGGTTACTTATTTTATTCAATTTCAAAGTCATTTAATTTAATTCACAGATTATGGTTAGGGCGAGGTTAAGGTTACTGTTAGTAAGGATGAAACTACTTTTTTAAATGTCTTTAGCTAAAATGTAATAAGAGATAAAAGTAGCATTTCTCATTAGAGGAAGATTGTGGTAAATAATATTTTTCATATAATTTAATTTAAATGAACTTAGCATAAGTAATGATATTAGTATTATGTTTAGATTACACATTTAATTTAATTTAAATTAGTTAATCATTAGGATTTGAATGTCGGTAATCCTAAGATTAGTTTGTATCTAATGTGTAATTAAATTCAATATTATTTAGGAATGAAATCAGAGTTAGGTTGAAGTTAAGGTTACTTTTTTTTTTAATTCAGTAACATTAAAAATCATTTAAATATATTGTTAAGGTCAGCATTAGGGTTATGTTTACATTATATGATTGCATTTAATGTAATCTAACTTATTTTAGGTACTTGGTTAACATTGTGGTACGATTAATTATATGTTTTCATTTAAGTTAGTCAGTTAATTTCATTTTAATAATCAACTTTATTGGAATTTTCAAATATTCTCACCGTAATTCCAAAGGAAGTCGTGACAGTAGAAGAACATGACATTTGAGCAATTGACGTTATTGGGCATACAGCAGTAGTTAAACATAACACAATTTGGAAGCAAGTCAAATCTTTACCAGTCAAACAAAGCAGAAGCAAATATATACATTAGCGACCAATCCTCTGTTGAAGTTTATGAATGTGTTATGTTGAAGGGATCTCAGCTTTGGCATTTTGGTGGGTTCTTCTAGCCTAATAGAGCCCTCTATGCCACATTTTAGAGACCATGGGTCTGATGTACCAAAAGACTGGCCACAAAAACCGGTTTCAAATTGTGCAACCAATTTTTTTGCGACTAGTCTTTGTTTTTGTGATGCGACCTATGGACTGTTAGGTAACATTCAAAGATCTAGGCGCAGGGAGTTGCAGAATGACCTGCCTAATAAATATCAGCTAGGCAGATGGCTATTTGTGACTCCTCTGTGATTGGCTACAAACAATAATAATATCCTGCAAGGTCCAGCAGCCTGCCAACCCTGCGTTTGCATTTCCAAGTGGGAAACGTTTTTTCTATAGCAGCTGTATTCCTTCAAGGAACTGGTGCAGCTTTTAAAAAAAGTTCCATGTATGGAAAAACATAACTTGAAGAAGTCAGTGGTCCCCTCGGCCACAGCCTACTCCCTCTGATGCTGCAAACACCATATACAAGAAGTGTTGTGTAGTTCTTATATACCCTATACAGGATCTGCACGTTCGGATAACATGAACTGTGGGGCTGGTGGCAGACTGATTCCGTGCACCCCCACCAGATATGTTAGCCCGTTTGTGCCACTATAATCTCCTCTTACCAAGGAGAGAATACATTCTGGCAACCTCAGAACATGACAACCCTGATCCCTCAGAATTGTAGAAAACATTTACTACTTTTCGCTCAGTGACTCGTGCTCACTTAGTTGGTCTCAGAGAGATACACAAAATAAACAGGCTGGGCATTTTCAATAAAAATGTATTGAACAGTTGGTATTCTAGTGTAGAATAGATGAGCTGTAACAACCATTAGACAGTAGCAGAGATATAGGTTTAGAAGTACTATGAAAGTAAAGGGATGGTAAAGTTCTACCATCTTGCAATAATCATGAATACATACAAGTATATAAAACACATGATAAAAAGTGGGTACTCCTACGATGCCTCCCTAACTAGATGTACCTAAATGTACCTAGAATCTGCGTAGGTGTTATGCCAATAATCATTCTAGGATCTAGTCAACCCCATTGCCTGAGAATGAGAGACTATGGGACCCCGTCCTGGTCTCGAGATGGACACCCCACGAGGGATGTTAGACTACTGCGAGCTGGAGTGTCTGCATGCAGGAACCTCAGCGTCTCTGGCAGTCTGTCAGTTGGAAGTCTCAGTCTCGTCTGTCTTTCTAAGCAAAATGTGATGTATATATACCCATGGGTTTCTCCAGGGGTCCTACCTTGCTGTGTTACTGTGTCGGCCTAAAGGATGACGTCGGGCCTGAACATTATACAGAGATATTATACAGGAGATGTTAGTCATGTTGCTAGTCCTGCTGTGCTTCCAAGAAGCCTCATGCATAATGTATGAGATTCGAGGTATGGAAAAACCTGTGTTCTGAATGCAGTGTCACGTCTAGGTAAAAGGTGAGCACCTAAGAACCGTTATGTATGTAATCTCGGGAAGAATATAGGTGAAAGTTTGCAATGTTACCTGCGCCTATATAGGGTACCTATATGCAATATAACACCCACTCCTCTTCCGACTGGACGACATATGTAACTTATTACCGTACTAGTAGCCTAACTAGATATTGGTACGCACAAAGTTTATGAAAAACATTTGTTTTGCTAACATGTTAAAAACTTCTAAAAAAAATTCTAAAAAACTTAAAAATGTTTTAAAAAGAAAATTTGCAAGCCATAGCTCTACAGTGTCCGTAGTTATAGTCCAAATCACTATACGCATTAGAAAGCCATGTATGCCCAATAAATGAAAGGAATGTCAATGTCAATTTTGTTTTTAAGTTCCAAATTAGAGATTGTTTAAAAAAGGTTGTATTTCTTCCAGCACACGATGAGTCAAATGTGTCAAATGTTTATGTGTCCTGGCTGGTAGACGCAACATTTTCGTTGCTTGCTTCCGCAGTAAACGGCCCCTGTAGCACCTTGCAGAGTACGTCAATTGAGCACAGATGATGTTCCACACTGTCCGCAGCCGGTGCAGAGGAGGAGCCGGTGTCCATACCAACAGGTCTATTACTACCTGTGGGGGCTCAAGGAATGCCGCCATCAACATCGGAATATGCTGAGGACACCGCAGAACATGGGCTGTTATCAGGTCCAATACAGCAATCATGTCCGGTTGCGCACATGATAGGAGTGTCAAACAGGTAAGATGCAGTCCATCCAGGCTAGTGGAAATGACAAGAACCAAGATGCACGTAGTTCTCTTAGGAGAGGCGTGCCTTGATGTTGTACCATGCGGTCATGGTATTTACGCTCCAGGAGCACTTTTTCCATCTCCTTGGTGACTGACGTCCCTTGTATAGCAGATGGAAAACAATCAGGATACCTGCTCCTAGAAACAGGATGAGCGGAAGTCCTCCAAAGATGCTTCAGAATACGGAGTGTATGAAGTTTGGTACAACTCCATTGACCGTCTGAAAGGTGCCCAGAAGTCCAGAACCTATGGCCTTAAATAGGTGGACTGTGCCTGTCGTATCAGACATTTTAAAGATACGATTTAACATTTCTGCAAGATAGAAAGGGCAGTTTTTATGGATAAGCGCCCGTATCTCTGCTGAAGACCTTGCGATCTGGAGATCAAAAGTCTTTCGAGCCGAGGTTAAGGGCACAGATTTCTGTAAAAGCATGGCTTTCATTCTGCTTACAGTATCAAACCTTATTAAAGAAGCCTTCAGTGAAGGCCGTAATGGTGCCTCCCTAGCTGTATGTGTCAGTGGGAACAATACTTGCATACAACAAGTAACCCTGGAGCTCACAGTTACCAGATATGCGATGCCTGGGCGCATTCCGCAGCAGCCTTGACTGTTCAGCATCAAGTAACTCCCATTTGAAAGTAGTCTGAATGCTGGAGTAATCACTGCAGCTGGGGCACCCCTCAAATGGCAGGACAAGTTTACTACAGAACCATTACAAGGCCCGTGCAGCACTATATCCTGGCATATGAGTGATCCACTTAAAGTGTTCTCACAGTTTGTACCGCACAGAAACACTTCTCAATCCCCACTGCGGCAATGAAATCTGCAGGGTAATACCCATTATTCCTTAATGTATTCCTTACCCATTTCTTCGTATCTGCCTGCCTGCTTTTGCTCAAGGCAATACTGAAACTGAAAAGTAGTGATCGGTAGAGTTATGTGGCCATCGATTAGCCATTCTGTGGACGGTAATTCAGCCACTGTAAATGCTAACCTATCCAGTTTTTTGATACACATCATTGTATATTTTGCTCCCCTTTGTCATTTCCATCTGTTTATCTCTTAGATTGTATTCAGAGAACAGAGACGTGCTGTTAATATAACGCCAAGGAACATAGCCTGAACGCAAAGATTGCAGCGTCCAGCTTAACAAAATAAAAGAACGTAATTAAGATGTTGTAATATGGCCAAATCTTCTTCTAATATGTCTGTCCCAGAAGATACAATGTTACCTAAGGAATATATCCTGGGGGGTCAATGTAGTTAACCCATTGTCTACCACTGCTAGAGATTTTTCTAGATTTATACGGTCTGTTTTACGTAATCTCTCTACGGCCTCTTGTTGGGATATTGTCCATATTTCATTCTAGACAGCATAAATGAAACGTTTCTGACGTGGTTTCCTGGGACCTAGTAAAAAATCTCTGAGATCCACATCCTGTGACAGTAAGGATAAGTGTTCTTTCACCTTTGTGAGTGTTGAGGTTTTTAGACAATCAAGGTACAACTTCCCAACTCTGTAGGATGTCACTACTCCTGGTTGTTTTCTCTGTACATAACGTGGATTTGGCCTATGGATACTGAACCGTTCGGTTTTATCCATGAATCTCGCCTGACAACTATTGGTGTCTGTGGGCCAAATCAACCATTTCTTCCAATCGAGGTCTGATCTGTTGTATTGTATAATGTCATGTACTGTAATCCCTTTCTGTGATGTTATGTTACCCTCTGTGTTTGATGGAGTTGGCAGCCGTAGGTGTGTTCAAGTCTTTGGGCCAGATGTAGGTAATTTTATTTTACCACCTCTTAAATACCGAATCATACCGATTCGGTATTTAAGAAGTGGTAAAATTGAAGTACTGAGATGTAGGTAAATCCAGATGTGCATTTACCGAATCGGTAATATTCGGTATTTACCGATTCGGTAAATACCGACCGGTAATGCCCATTCATTCCTATGGGTTTTGAAGCCCATAGGAATGAATGGGCATTACCGATTCGGTATTTACCGAATCGGTAAGTACCGAATTTCACAAGGGTGCAGGGGGTGTCACTTTGACACCCTCTAGCACCCCCAAAACAGGTTCGGGTGCCATGTGGCAGGCATACATGCCCTAAGGGCAGG
Source organism: Lissotriton helveticus (assembly GCF_964261635.1). Taxonomy (NCBI): domain Eukaryota; kingdom Metazoa; phylum Chordata; class Amphibia; order Caudata; family Salamandridae; genus Lissotriton; species Lissotriton helveticus. The sequence goes on along the minus strand of NC_136067.1, from coordinate 936,432,952 downwards.
TCTGCCTGTCATATGGCACAGGTGTGCATGCACACATGTGCATGCACACCGGAATCGGTATTTTACCATCAAATTGAATTTGATGGTAAAATACCGATTCGGTAAGGCTTGTGGGACTCAGAAGAGTTCCACCTACATATCAAATTTACCGAATCGGTAAAAATACCGATTCGGTATTTTACAGAATCGGTAAATTTACTGATCGGTAAATTTACCGATTCTGTGAAAATATGCCCCCTACATCTCAAATTCCATTTACCGGTCGGTAACGGCCGAATTCGGCTGTTACCGACCGGTGAAAGCCTACCTACATCTGGCCCTTTGTTCTTGGCTAGTCCAAGGCAAGACGTCTGTTGCACTGTCTCATTCAATAACAAGATCTATTGAGGGATAAGGCATGCTCTAAACAAAGCTTCAGTTCCCTGAACTTGCCATTCTCTAGTACCCGAGACTGATTTTAAGTCTATGTTGTCTTTCCATAAGTTAAAACCTTGGGGCCTATTAGGATGATGGGCGGACTTTGTCTGCCCGTCATCCTAGCGGGGATTGGGACCACCTGCCATAAGGGCGGGGGTCCCGTGGGGGTTATTAGGATGTGCCCGCCACAGTGGCGGGCACATTCTGCATTTTTACCATTGTGGCGGGCCGCCACAATGCTAAAAATGCATTTCAGCATTTGCATAAACAAAGCGGCAGGCACCTCGCGGGGGCCCCCAGAGTGAAGACCGCATGCATGTCTGAAAGCCCATGCTAATATGGCTGGCGGTGTCTAATAGACACCGCCACCATATTAAACATTTTCCAGCCCGGCCGCAAGGCGACCGGGGCGGAAAAGCGGCGGACGGTCTTTCCGTCCGCCGCGGTCCCCCCCGCCATTCTAATATGGCGGGGGGAATTCTGGAGAGGATGTCGGGCGGAATGCCCCCGCCAGGCTGGCGGTGGCTACCGCCAGCCTGGCGGGGGCAACCCGCCCGACATCATAATGGGCCCCTATGTTCAGACAACTGGGTAATAAAGGAAGCAGAGAAAATCTGTTTGGTGTTTGTTAACACATTTTTCTGTGTTGATGTTTGTGCAACCGTATAATAATATGACGCTGGGTCAGACATAATAAACCCTGAAAAATATGGAAACTTTGTGTAAATGTATTGAACTGCCTTTAGGTGGTGTTAGACAATGTTCCCATTGGTGGTAAGTGAACACATTTCTAGGATTAGCAGATTTATGCAGAAAGTGATGACCATAGTGTTGATAACAATACAGTGTTTTGAAATCTGATGTGCTTTCTAATGTTTCACTATGTGAGGGGGGTGGTTGTGAGAGTTGCTATGAGGAGCAAGAATAGGCCACTAGTCGTACGTTGGTTGGTTGGGATCGTTCTTTATTGAACGTAAAACAAGGTAAACAGTCAGGTCTGTTGTTTGTTGGGTAAACAAAGAAAGGAAAGAAGCGAAGTCTTCAAGTTTCTTTTGACTTGATCCGAGTATTCTTGTGTCTTGGTTCCGCGTCGCGGCGTCATGAAAAAGAAGGGAGAAAACAATCCTACTATTAATGACACGTCCCAGTGCTTCGTAGAGAAGGTGGGGCAAAAAGGGGGAGTGAGGAGTCACCGGGGCCTGACACCCAAAACAAGCGTTGTTTAGACTGCGCGTTGGCCCAAGGGAGATAGCATGACCGGGGGTGAGACACACAGCTTAACGGGTGCAGTGCCGGCACCTCCCTCAGACCTCCCTTATCTTTTCCCACCCTGTGAGGTAAACAAGTCCTTTAAACGGCCCTGTACCTTGTCCAGCCACACTTCTCCAGAAGTGCGGCAGGGCGGCTCACGGTGATGGTGGCCTCCGGGCGTACTCCTGGTCCCCTCGTCTGCTTCTCGTCCTGGTAACCCGTCTGCTTCTCGTCCGGGTAACTCGTCTGCTTCTCGTCCTGGTAACTCATCTGGTTCTCGTCCTTGAGATACGTCCTGAACGGTGCTCCACTCCATCTTCCTTCTCCGGCTTTCGCGCTGTGCGATTCCGGGCGCTCTTCCTTATCCGCCTCCTCCGGCACTGGTTGGTCGGAGTTGCCTGACGTCAGAGGAGTGGGCTCCTCCTCCACTGGAGAGATCCAGGCCGCGTTAAAGGGGCCGTAAGGTTCCTGAGGACGGGGCGGAAAGGAACAATAGTTGAGTTCCCCGCCTCGTTCAGCGATGTCACCAGAGGCCCGTGACACATCCCACCCACAGGATTTCCACGATCGGGGGAAATAGGGAAGCAGGAGAGAAAGTCAACGTTTCCCTGATCAGCCCCCTTCCGGTGATGGACCTCGATTTGAAAGGGCTGTAGGGCCAAGAACCAGCGCAGGATACGCTCATTATGTCCCCAATTACGTTGGAGCCAGGTAAGGGGAGCATGATCCGTGAACAATATGAAGGGACGACCCTCTAGATAATACCGGAGTTTCTCCACTCCCCATCGAACAGCCAAGCACACTTTTTCAATGGTAGAATAGGCTTGTTCCCGGGGAAACAGCTTCCTGCTGATGAACAAGACTGGCTTCTCCTGCCCTTCCTCGTCTAGTTGGGACAGAACAGCACCGATACCAACCCCAGAGGCGTCGGTCTGCAAAGAAAATGGTTTACTGAAGTCTGGAGAGATCAATACAGGGGAGGAGGTGATAGCATTCTGCAGGGCCCGAAAGGCTGCGGTTTCTGTCGGGGATGGAATAGGCAATTTAGCAGAGGAGTTGGTCTTACATAGGAGGTCCGTTAGAGGCCCTGCTAGATCTGTGAACTGCGGGATAAACCTACGGTAGTACCCAATTAGCCCAAGAAAGGCTCTCAGTTCTCTTTTAGTGGTAGGGTAGGGTACAGCTTGTATGCCTTCCACTTTCTTGGTTTGGGGTTGAATCATACCGTTCCCCAGGACATAACCTAGATAATTGACCGACTCATAGGCGACCCTGGACTTCTTGGCATTGACGTCGAGGTTTGCTTTGTACAGGCTGGACAGAACGTTGTTCAGGTGAGTGAGATGGTCTTCCCACGTCTTGCTAAAGACGACAATGTCGTCGAGGTAGGCTGACGCGTACTTCAGGTGAGGGGTCAGCAGGGTGTCCATAGCCCTCTGAAAGGTTGCTGGCGCTCTATGCAACCCAAAGGGGAGGACAGTGAAGTGGTAATGGCCAGAGGGTGTGGAAAAGGCAGTCTTTTCCCTATCTGAAGGCGCCAACGGTATTTGCCAATACCCCTTGGTGAGGTCGATGGTGGTGATATATCGGGCCTCACCAAGGCGTTCCAACAGCTCATCCACCCTGGGGAGCGGGTAGGCATCCTGTTTGGACACCCGGTTCACTGCTCGGAAGTCTATGCAAAACCGGATGCTGCCATCCGGTTTTGGCACAAGAACCACCGGCGAACACCAGTTACTACGCGACGGGACGATTACACCCGAGCGTAGCATGTTCTCCACTTCATTCTGAAAGGCCGGACGTCTAGCCTCTGGAATTCGGTATGGTTTTTGTTTAACCACAATACCAGGGGGTGTAGGACTGGAGTGTTTGGCTAGGTGAGTTTTTCCTGGTTGGTCAGAAAACACGCTCTTGTGGCGAAGAAGTAGAGAGAGAACCTCGTCCTTTTATTTCAGGGTGAGGTCCTGATTGATGGGGGTATCGTATACGGTATGAGGAGATGGAGAAGCTGTGGCGACCGTAGAGACCGATTAAGGGGGTGCACCTAACCATTTCTTCAACAGATTGATGTGATACATTTGCGTTTTCTGTCCGGATAACTGCATCAGGTAGGTGGTACGCCCTATCCTTTTGAGGACCTTGAAGGGTCCCTGCTATTCTTTTCGTAGTTTGTGTGTGGAGCTGGGTAACAGTATCAGAGCCCAGTCCCCTATGTTCAGTTCCCTCCATTTTTTTCCTTGATCATAGAAGGTCTTCTGCTTGGCCTGGGCCATGGTCAGATGATCGATCATGAGCTAGGGTTCTTAGTTTGTGGAGACGGGTTTGTAACTGACAAGTGTAGTCCAACAGTGCTTCCGCTTCTTGGGCCCCCTCCCTTTCCCAGCTATCTTTAGTGATCTCTAACAGAGTCCTGGGTTTACGACCGAATAGCAGCTCGAATGGGGAGGTACCCAATCTAGCCTGGGTTTGACTGCGTAATACAAAGAGGGCTAGCGGTAGAAGCTGGTCCCAGTTCTTACCATCCCCAGACAGTAGTTTCTTCAGGGTGAGCTTAAGGGAGCCATTATACCGCTCAACCAAGCCGTCTGTCTGGGGATGGTAGACAGACGTCTTTATGTGTTTTATTCTCAGTTTGGCACACACCTGTTTCATATGGCGGGACACAAAAGGGGTCCCTTGATCGGTAACGATCTCCCTAGGAAATCCAATTCTGGAGAAAATTTCCACTAATCTTTGTGCTATTGCAGAAGAGGTGGCTACCCGGAGGGGAAAATCCTCCGGATAGCGCGTGGCGTAATCCACCAATACAAGGGAGTATTGGTGTCCCCTACCTGACTTGGGCAAAGGACCGATGAGGTCCATGCCTAGGCGGTCAAACGGAGTACCGATGATAGGTAAAGGATTCAATGGTACCGGGGGAGGAACGTAAGGATTTCGTTTTTGACATATCTTGTATTCTTGACAATATTTTTGAATCTGTGCATAGACTCCTGGCCAAAAGAAATGCTGCAGTATGGCCTGTCCCATTTTGTCAGCCCCTGAATGTCCTGCCAAAAGATGGGCATGTGCAAAAAACAGTATTTGCTCCCTAAAACTTGTGGGCACTAGCAGCTGGGGATTCGCATCGGCTTTAGCCAGTCTATAGAGCAGACCGTTTTTCTCGATAAACGTAGGATAAACCCGGGTGAGGGGGTCCTGACCTTCACAGGCTTTGCTCCAGGCATTAGTGAGGCTGGCATCGTTCAACTGTGCGGTGCGAAAATGGGTATCTCTTGCCCAAGGTTCCGGTAAAAGAAGGTTATCATAAGTTGTCCCCAGGGGCTGTAGAGCGTCTAACATAAGGGAATGAAAGGAGGGATTGTCGGTCCCTATGATGACTGGTCTGGGAGATTGGACAAGACTCCTACCCTCACCTCAGTCCCCTTCCCTGACTCGCTATAGAGAGTGACTTTAGCTAAGGGGTATTCCCTAACATCCCCATGAACACACCTGATGTGAACCGAGTGGCCTGGGATAAGATCAGACTGCTTTATTAACGTCTGTTTCACTACGGAGTGCTTGCAGCCCGAATCAAGCAGGGCTCTTACAAGAGTGCCATTAACAGTCAGACTTACATAGAAGGTTCCCCCAGTTTCTTGTGCAAAAAGAATGGAGTGAGGGGCATAGCTCACGTCCATGGGCTCATCTTCCTTCTCTTTCTTTTTTCGGCAATAGCGAGCTATATGACCCCATTCACCTCAATCGTAGCATTGGGGCCCTGAATTCACTAAAGAATCCGCTCTAGGGAAACGGGGACGTATAGCCTCTGGTAACCCCTTTACTGGCTTTTTTTCTGTTTTCGCAGTAGGAAAGTTTTTAGGGTGTTTCTCCGGCTCTTTGGCATAAGGACGACCCTGTGCTCTGGCATAACACGTGGCCATTTCTATGGCGTGTTCGAGTGTAAGGCCCGCGTGTTGTTTCAGCCAACGCTGAGTGCCATAAGGCAGGGCCTCGAGAAACTGTTCGAGATAAATCTTCTCCATAACTGCGTCCATGTTGGCTTCGTGCGGCTTAAGCCAAAGGTCAGCCGCTTCCTTTAATTTATAGAACAAAGTCTTGGGCAGGTCTTCCGGGGCTCCCCGTTCTTGGCGAAACCGTAGTCGATGGGTTTCCTCATCCACTCCTAAGCGGTCTAGGATGTATTGTTTAACAACAGCGTACGCACAAGTACCGTCACGATTCACCATTTGGTACGCTGCTTGTGCTTCTCCAGTCAAGAGGGGGGCAAGATAAAATGGCCATCTGTCTCCCGGCCATGCACTCGCCCTGGCCGCTCTTTCGAAATTTAAGAAGAAAGCTAGGGGTTCATCCCCCGGTGCAAACTTTTGCAGAGGGACCATTGTACCAGGAGGGGGTGCGGTTGGCCTGCCCTGTCCCAAAACCGTCAGGAGTTGTGTCTGTCCCTCGGCCAACCGAAGTAGGCTTTCAGACTGGTTTTGCATTGCCTGAGTAAAGGTTGTTCGATCCGCCTCTGCTTGCGTGGAGGTTTGTCCGGTAGCCCATTCCAGTTTTTCTTGTCCCTCCTTCATTTGTTAGATGATGGTTTCCATCCTATATCGGATGGTGGTTCACTCCCACAGCTCCTATCTGGCTCGCCACTTGTGAGGGGGGTGGTTGTGAGGGTTGCTATGAGGAGCAAGAATAGGCCACTAGTCGTACGTTGGTTGGTTGGGATCGTTCTTTATTGAACGTAAAACAAGGTAAACAGTCAGGTCTGTTGTTTGTTGGGTAAATAAAGAAGAGAAAGAAGCGAAGTCTTCAAGTTTCTTTTGACTTGATCCGGGTATTCTTGTGTCTTGGTTCCGCGTCGCGGTGTCATGAAAAAGAAGGGAGAAAACAATCCGACTATTAATGACACGTCCCAGTGCTTCATAGAGAAGGAGGGGGGAAAAGGGGGAGTGAGGAGTCACAGGGGCCCGACACCAAAAACAAGCGTTGTTTAGACTGCGCGTTGTCCCAAGGGAGATAGCATGACCGGGGGTGAGACACACAGCTTAACGGGTGCAGTGCCGGGACCTCCCTCAGACCTCCCTTATCTTTTCCCACCCTGTGAGGTAAACAAGCCCTTTAAACGGCCCCGTACCTTGTCCAGCCACACTTCTTCAGACGTGTGGCAGGGCAGCTCGCGGTGACGGTGGCCTCCGGGCGTACTCCTGGTCCCCTCGTCTGCTTCTCGTCCTGGTAACGCGTCTGCTTCTCGTCCGGGTAACTCGTCTGCTTCTCGTCCTGGTAACTCGTCTGCTTCTCGTCCCTGAGATACGTCCTGAACGGTGCTCCACTCCCGTCTTCCTTCTCCGGCTTTCGCGCTGTGCGGTTCCGGGCGCTCTTCCTTATCCGCCTCCTCCGGCACTGGTTGGTCGGAGTCGCCTGACATCAGAGGAGTGGGCTCCTCCTCCACTGGAGAGATCCAAGCCACATTAAAGGGGCCGTAGGGTTCCTGAGGATGGGGCGGAAAGGAACAATAGTTAAGTTCCCCGCCTCGTTCAGCGATGTCACCAGAGGCCCCGTGACACACTATTAGAAAATGCAGCAGATTTTTCTAAGTCAGACAACATATTATTTACAGTTTCAAAATCCCAATCATCGCAAAATGTACTTGTGGTAATGATATCAATCATTGATATTTTAAATAAATGTGGAATTCTGAAAAGTTTGGTTGGACCAAATATATCGAAATCAACCTTGTCCCAAACTATACCATCAGTTATAGGAATGGCTGTAATGTTCACTGATGACAAGTCTCTTTGTTCTCAATGAGATGATTGGTGTGGTTTTAAAATTAAATTCACTTTTTAGGCTGCAGAGCTTTGTCAAATGTATTTTCCGTTAACATGCATGCTAAAAAATATTACTAAGCCTAACCAGAAAAGAAATAATAGTATCCTGGTAATTACCCATAGTTCTACCCAAGGTGATACCAGGTAAGTCTTTTTAAGTTCAGAAAGTCTTTAACTTGCTGCTTGCGTGATTGTTGGGCTGGCATCGTTTCAGGTTCACTTGGATCCAAAGAAAACATATCAAAGTTTATGAAGTAGCCAGAAGTAGTTCAATCACTTGTTGGTATTGCATCAGGATTTGTGGAAATCGTAGTTTGCTCTTGTTGGGGCATATTGATATAGACATCTGTAGTTGGTCGTATTGAAATTTGTCTTTCACTTTGGTTCTGAATTTGAAATTCAGGTTCAAGGGGAACACGTTCCATAGCATTATTGCATAGTAGTCCATCATTCCGTGGAGGAGGCTCTTTGAATGTGATGAGTCTTTCCGTTTGAACTTCTAGAATTTCAGCTAGAGGAGGGCGTCTGCTACTTTGGAGTCCACGAGGCCTACTACTCGGTATCTGCCACATAGTGTGGTTTGATTAGGTTGATTGAGACAAATCTTTTCTCCTTTTTTGTGGCAAGAGGCAGTAGAAGTACAGTTCTTTTTCCTTCAACTGCAAGGACCTGTACAGGCTTTCTGTATGATGGCCCAAATTCTTTCTTGTCCTTATTTTCTCTCTGACCAGACCCTCGACTTTTGGGAACCAGGCAGGTCTTCCAGGGACTGATTTGACTTCCTCAGTGGCGGTCTGCTTCATTTGGAAATTACTTTGTTGTGTCCTGGATTCATTTAGATCCTGTAAATCAGCCAAACGATCATGGATGTCAAAAGGCTTTTCATCCGCCCCTGCGCCTTCACAATCAAGATAAGGTACACACATTCTTGTCTCAAATAGGACCTCATATGGGGTGACCCCACCAGAGAACTTCTTGGCATGTTATTCAATGCTTGCTGCACTCCATACAGATGTTTTACCCAACTCTCACCCGTCCCTAACACTCTAGCTGTTAAAGATTGCTTTAAGTCTCAGTTTTTCCTCTTCATGACCAGATTTCCCTAGGGATGGTACGGAGAGGAGTACCGCAATGCTACACCCAATCCTCGCATAGCCTCCTTGTAAGCCCGAGAGCTATACACAGGGCCCTGGTCAGGATGTAATGTGCCAATTGCGTATGTCCCTATAAAGAGTCGCAAATCTTTTATAACAGTTCGAGCGCCAGCCGAGTGTTGAGGCTACACCCATAAGAATCTTGAGCAGGAATCCACTGCAACCATGATATACCAGTAAGCCCCATCTCTTTGTAAGGGGCCGCAGTGGTCCAAGTAAACACATGCTAGTGGTTTGTCAGATATTAATAATGGTGTCTGTGCTGGTCATGTTACGGTGGAACCTTTCATCTGCTGGCGGATGTCACATTTCAAGACATAGTCTTTCGTCTGCTTTGTTAACCCAGGCCACCAATAGCGTTGTTTCAATAAAGAAACAGTCGCCGTAACTCCTGCATGTGCAGAACTTTATCCCTTTGTGTGCTGCTAGAATTAAACCTAACCTACGATCCATGTTTGGAATTACTCTATCCCCCACTCCTGCAATCTGAGCAAATGGAATGTAATTGACATCTAACTTGTAGGAGTATTTGAGTGGAAACATTGTTGGTACTGCTTTGCTGTTTTTGCGTGAAACAAGGACAGCCACCATAATCTCACCGTCTATTCTCGTTTTAGAATGAGTGATTGCAGCTACGGAGGCTGTGAGTACAGCCCCCTTTGCGGCTTCCTCAGCCAATGAATTCCCTTCAACGTGAACGTCATCATGCTGATGACTCAGTGTATGTATCAGGTGAGCTCTCGGTAGTCCGGTTTTCAACTCCACTACCTGTTCCCATAGCATTTTGTGCTTAATTGTGCTACCTTTTGCATCTTTGAACCCGTTTTGAACCCAGTGCTGCAGATATTCTTGTTCGTATTGCAGAAATGCTTGTGTCTTTAAATTTGGGTCGTACCTGTATTATACATCTGTTGCAGTGAGAGAATTAGCCCATTGTATACATCTCGAATGTAAGCCTTTAGCATTAGGAACGTTTGCTTTTGTCACAGCCTCTAAGGCTGGAACTGGAGTCACTACTATTATTCGTTTCCTCTGAACCAGTGCTCTTTCTCTTACTACAACAGTTTGCACTGCTGTCAGAATCTTTTCTGTAGATGCGAAGCGCACCTCAGCATTTGTGTACAAATGTGATTTATATGTAATTGATACTGTTTTACCTTTATTATATGTTAGATAGATGTGTCCAGATTGACCCGCAACTATACGGATCACCAGGTTGCGTACGTTTACTTATGTCTGTAAGTGTTTGGAAGCTATCATGTCAGATTGTACGGTACTAAGTGTATCTGTGTGTACCTGTGTCCATTGTCTTACTAAAAAGTCAGGTATTATTAAATCGCAGAAAGGTTTTACTCTTTCTGCGTACTCCAAAATGTATGTTCTACCAAAATGTAGGAATCCCAGAGTTGATTGTAAATTTTTCAATGATGTTTTAGGTTGGAGCAGACCACAGTTCTCTAAAAAATTGGCTGCCAGGCTTTTCCCTTCACTTGAAAGCTCATATGCTAAATGCAGGTCACTGAGGTGGGCAATTTTTAATTTCTTGAAGTTGAATTTGTAGCCCTCAGATACAAATCCCCAAATTATGGTATTCACTCTGTTCAAGTGCTCCTCTAGGTCATTGTCCATTAGATAAATATCATCCACATAGGCCAATGCCTCTTCATCCAAATTTTGAAGTAACTCAGTTACTCTGGACGAAAACAATCCCGGGCTGTTCTTATACCCTTGGGGAAGTCAACAAAATTGACTGTGGAACCCCTGCACTGAAAATACAGTTAGATACCTGATTTCAGGCGCTATTTTTGGCAGAAAAAAGCATTTGAGATATCCAGTGTTGTTTTATATTTTTTTCACACAATGTTATTCATTAATGCGGCACTGTGTGCATTTTGGATTGCAAATGTCTTCGTTTCGATCACCCCTTGGTATTCAAGTTGATCTACGATCTCCCTGCCTTGTTTTTAAGCTTCTTGCTTTATTGGATGCTGCCTTTGTGCAGTTGGAATATTTTTCAAAGGAATTATGTGGTGGGTTGAATCCTCATCCCATCCAACATGCTTTTTATATAATGCAGGTGCGTGTGCTACTCCCCACTCCTGTGCATATGTGTGTTTTAGGTGCCTGGGAATGTGGTCTGAGAATGCAGGTAAAATTACTGTTTCCCCTTTAGGGCAATCCATGAAAATGCATGCGGCCAATCTTTTTCAGCTAAAAAAATGTCATAGCCAAACAACAGGTACTCCCAAAAGAGACCTCTAACTGTCCTACATTTGTCCTCCTCCATTTGGATTGTAATTTCATATAACCTATGTGGGACAATTACCCTAGTATCGGGTGTTTCCACTGTGAAATAATCACCCAAGTCCGCTGTCACCAGAAATTCCATCAGGTTCTGGTGAGCTATTGTTACTTCTGTCGCACTGTCTTGCATCATCAGAACCCACTCCCCGTTCAGTCGTCGAGTCCTCAGAATTCTGGGCATGTCTGATCTTTAGACCTGCAACCTTCTTCTTTTTGAACTGTGGCTTTTGTTTTGGCTTGTCTTCTTTTTTAGAAGTGTAATCTTGAGCGTGCTGCTTGTCTTTGGACTTTGTACGCTATTCTTGTCTGTCTGACCGTCCTTCCCTCTCTGAGTTTTTCGATGAACCCTGAAACGAACGAGAGGAACATTTATCAGTATCCTGATACCTGTCAGGTTTCCTAATGTTACCCCTATTCCTAAGGTTAAACCTCTTCTCGGAGGGCTCCTGTGGAGGAGATCTACCTCTGGAGTGAGATCTGTTTCCTTTAAAGTTTTGTTGTTTTTTATTGTCCCACTTCTTCTTTGTTGAAGCAGGTGCCTGCTTGGAAATGTCAGTTTCAAGACTGCCCATCAGTGATGGTTTTAAAGCTTTCCCACCCAAACTGTCTGCCTAATTCTGCATATGCAGTTTCAATTATTTTTGGTAGTTCGTGTTCCTGTTCTAAAGGACTGAACTCCTGTAGGCGTTGGCGGATAGCCACTGATGCAGCTTCCCCTTTAATATTAGCTAATGTTATGGCTGATACCTGGGCATATGTCACTGGCCCAATAACCATAGACGACTGCACTGCTTTTGATATCTATGTTTATTAAGGCACAACTGGACTGATTACGGGATTCCTAGGGTGGGTAGGTGTTTTTGGTCCATCCCGGCTTCCTCTGCTGCTGCAGGTCCCTGGGGTTGTCTCTCTCCCTCGGTATCTTCCAGGCTCTTTATTCCCATCATGCAGCTCCTCCCTAGTTTCCTTGGAGACAGCGTTGGTCCTTGTTCATTGGTGCCCCTGGGGCATTCCCGGCCATCCCCTGGGGTTCCCTGCCACAGAGCCTCTCATCCAGGCATGGCCGATTGGGCCATGGGAGTGCCGCCGACCGGGAGAGATAGTCCATGTTCACTTGTTGGGAACCAGGGCGGTGGGACACCTGAAAAGAGAAAGGTTGAAGAGCAAAAAACCAGTGAAGAACACAGGCGTCAGAGTCTTTATGGCGTGCCAACCATACCAGGGGGGCATGATCCGTTAAGAGGAGAAAAGGATGACCCAATAGATAATACTGAAGGGCCTGGGCAGCCCACTTGATCGCTAAGCATTCCTTTTCGATTGTGGTGTAGCGAGACTCCTGGGGTTGTAGTTTGCGGCTGAGGTAGACTACGGGGTGTAGATATCCTGGGTCTAGTTCTTGGGAGAGGACAGCACCCAGGCCACTGTCTGATGCATATTTTTGTAGGGTGAAGTCCTTCCCAAAATCGGGACAGATCAAGACCGGGTTGCAACACAAGAGCCCTTTGAGGTGGTTGAAGCTGTGCAGCTGAGCAGGGGTCCATTCCTTGATGGTGTTCGGGCATGTCTTTTTCAGCATGTGAATGAGGGGGGCAGCCTCCTCCGAGAAGCAGTTTATGAATCGCTGGTAATACCCGATTAATCTGAGGAAGTACTTAATGCCATTCTTTGTGGAGGGGGCTGTTAGGGTTTTAATGGCGTCCACTTTGCTCATCAGGGGCCATGTCTGGCCATCCTGTATGTGGTATCCGAGGTAGCGAATGGTGTTTGTGGCCAACATGCATTTCTCTGGGTTTGCTGTTAGTCCCACTTCTCTAAGTCTGGTCAACATAGCTATAAGGTGGGTGATGTACTGTTCATCTGTCCGGCTATATACCATAATTCCATCCAGGTACGCAGAGGCATGGGAACCGTGTGGTCGTAATACCACGTCCATGAGCCGTTGAAAGGTGGAAAGGGCTCCTTGGAGACCAAAGGGCAGGACCTTGAATTGGTACAAGCACGAAGGGGTGGCGAATGCCATTTTTTCTTGTGCCGTGGGTGCCAACACTATTTGCCAATACCCCTTTGTCAGGTCCAGGGTTGTCATGTACCGAGCTGAGCCAAGTTTCTCTATCAGTTCGTCGGCTCTGGGCATTGGGTAAGAGTCGTTATGGGAGACAGCATTTAGGCACCTGTAATCCACACAGAACCTCCCTGTGCCATTGGGTTTTGGCACTAGTACAATTGGGGAGCACCAAGGGCTATGGGAGGGTTTGATAATGGCGCTACTCAACATGTTCTTTATCTCATTCTCGACCACCCGCCTTCTGGCTTCTGTTATCCTATATGGTCTTTGACTGATCGGGCGGCCTCATATGTCACGATGTCATGTTGTACGAGTGGGGGTTCTCCCTGGTTTCGGGGAAAAGACGTCTCAGAAGATGTTCATGATTGACATGAATGTCTCCTCTTGTCCCAGGGATAACTGAAAGCCTCAAGGAATCGTGTTATGTTCCGGGCAGTGCTGACCTGTGGATACGGGATGACTAGGGGTCAGCTTTTTAACACCAGCAGGTTCGTGGGAGGGTCCGCAACACCACTTGCGGTGTCCACCCATTTCATGAGAAGGTTAATGTGATCTGCCCCTCCCTCCCTGTGTGTGGGATCGCCACTCTATAAGTAACTGGGGTGACCTGGGTGAGTGCTTCATAAGGGCCCTACCACTGTGCCAATAACTTGTTGTCTGAGGAGGAAAGGAGGAGCAGTACCTTGTCTCCAACCAGGAACTGCCTGAGGGCCGTGTGACGGTGATACCCCCTTTATTGTTTTTGTTGGGTTGAGTCCAGGTTATGTCGGACTTCTTCCCACAAGGTGGACAAACGGGCCTTGAGGTGTGCTGCGTAATCAAGGAGGGTCCTTCCTTCCTGCTCCCATCTTTCTGCCACCATGTCCACCAAGGTCCAGGGTTTTCTCCCGAACACCAGCTCAAAGGGACTGTAACCGGTGGAGGACTGGGCATGTGTTCTGATTTTAAAGAGGATTAACGATAGCTATCTATCCAAATCCTTCCCTATGTTGCAGACCTTTTTCTTTAGTATTTTTTAATGGTGTGATTATACCTTTCCACTAGCCCGTCCGTCTGGGGGTGGTTTGCGGAGGTACGTATTTGGCGTATTTGGGCCATCAACCTGGACATGAAGGGCGTTCCCTGGTCGGTAAGTAGCTGGCGTGGGAACCCGACCCGACTGAAGAATCTTATCATGGCCTGCACCAGGCTGCTGGACGTCATGCTAGACAAAGGGATTGCTTCAGGATAGCGGGTGGCGTAGTCGACTAACACCAGGATATAACGGTAGCCTCTTGCGGAGGCAACCAGAGGCCCTATGAGATCCACCTCTTCTCGGGAAAAGGGGATCTCGATAATCAGAAGGGGACCCAGGGCTACTCTAGGGACGTGTGGCGGGTTACAGTGTTGACACCGTGGACATACCGCACAATACCTCCTAATGTCCATGAAGACACCTGGTCAGTAGAAGTGTTGTAAGAGGTATTCTTCGATTTTCTCCCTCCCATAGTGACCCGACCCACCTGGTTGTGTGCTAGGCAGAGGACCTGGTCGCAATAGGGTAGGGGGACAAGGAGCTGTTTAGCGGTCCCAGTAGATTTTATCACCCTCCTGTACAACAGAACCCTGGAAGTAATGAAACAAGGGCCTACCTGTCGGTCCACCTCTGGTCTTGTCTGGGCCCAGACGTTTCCCAGGGTGGGGTCCTCTTTCTGGGGTACCCTGAAACTACGTGCTGGGTCTCCGTCCGTACCTGTGGAGGTAGAAGGAGTATCAGATAACCCGTTCAGTATCATCATATTTCTCTGTTCTCTCTTTTACTTGCGAGTTTTCTTCTTCCTATACCTACCCCCATCTATCTTGGTTGTGGACAACAGAGCCTCACTCAGCCAGCTCTGTCTGTCTCTCTCCTCGATGGCTCTGGTCAGGATGTCAGAAAAACCCTCGTAATCGGTCCCAATGATCATTTCTTCAACTAAATGGGGTATCCCTCCTACCCTCATTGGGTTCTCTTTGTCTTTGTCCCCCAGGGTTACTATGGCCACAGGGAAGATCTTCTGGTCACTGTGCACACACGTGATGGTCACCTTCTCTCCCTCCTGCCATTGGTGCACCTGTATACTTTCCCGGCTGAGGACTGAATGGCGACAACCGAAGTCGATGAAGACCTTGGTCTCGACACCGTTCACTGAGAACAACAGGTGGTATGCTTCTTTCCCTTCTCATGCCCATAAAACTCGACCTCTAGTGTACCCTATTTCAATGGACTCGACTGGAGTCGCCTTTTGCGAAAAGTTACGGGCTATGTGGCCCCATTCTATGCACTGGAAGCACTGGGGGCCCTGACTGCCTTCTTTGTTGGTAGGCCTTGGCGAAAACCGTGGGTCGATGAGTGGTCTGGGAGGGGGATGCGAGGGACCTGGTGTAGAAAGCCTCCACCTGTGGACTATTAGGGTTGGTATACTTGGGGTAAATGCTCGCAGTTCGGGCACCCTCTGGTGTGCACATGCTAGTTCGATGTAACTGGTGATGGTAATGTTCGGGTGCTGCTTCACCCAGGCCCGCATAACCATCGGAAGCCCTTCAATGAACTGCTCCATAACGACCTTGTCCATTACCTCCTCCATAGCAGAAGAGTGTGGCTGGAGCCAGCGGTTCCCCAGGTCCTGTAGTCGGAATAAGAATGCCCGTGGGTTGCCCTGGGGCAGTCACTTCTCTTTCCTGAACCAGCTGTGATAATGCTCTTGGTCTCAACGAAGGCATTCAAGTATTGTCTTCTTGATCGCCCCATATGGTGTGGTGTCTGTCGGGTTGGCGGTCTGGTACGCGGTTTTCAGCTCGCCCAACAAAGGGGGCGTGATGTACTGTACCAACCTATCAACTGGCCACTGGGCCGTGCTAGCCACCCTCTCGAAGTTTGTGAAGAAATAATTGGGGTCTTCGCATGGCTGATACTTCTGCAGCACCGAGCTAGGTACATTAGGGTGGACTTTGCTCCTGGAAATGGTGTCAGTCTGCTTCTGGATGGCAGAGTCCTGTGTAACCTGGTTTTGGGCAATGAGGCCTGCTTGGGCCTGCAGGGCTTCCTGTAGGAGCTCTTTGTCTTTCTGGGCCTCCGCAGTCTGTCCTACTACCACCAGTTGGAGGTGGCGTTGGCCCTCTGCCAGCTGCTTCAACATGTCATCGAGGCTGATTGATTGGGTCATGTCTCCTGGATGCCAGTCCGGATTGGGCAGTGGTCCGGGATATCCCACTTCTGACATCACTTGTCACCGGCCCAATAACCACGGATGACTGCACTGCTTTTGATATTCATGTTTATTAAGGCACAACTGGACTGATTACGGGATTCCCAGGGTGGGTAGGTGTTTTTGGTACGTCCTGGCTTCCTCTGCTGCTGCAGATCTCTGTGGTCGTCTCTTCTTTCTGGCTCCCTGTCCTCTTGGGTAGTTGTCGTCCCCTCAGAAAAGAAGAGAGAGAGGCTATTAGCAGGGGGTCCCTTTTCTACCTCTTGGCCTTCTGCTTGCCTGCGCTCTCTTTTCCTACTCTTCTGACCTTCACTTTCTCCTGGACGTCTCACACCCACCAACGTGGATGGTCAGTCATAAAAACCCTGGGGAGCCTTTTCCTTCAGGTACTTCCCGCATCCTAATGCCCTGTTTGGCTTGCCTTGCAGTCGGTGCTTTGCACTGTCCAGTCTCTTTCTCCAGTAGTGATCAAACAAACGTACCAAAACACAACATACAATAAGGAAAACTGCCCAAAAGTACTGGGAGAAGGGATGGGGAAGCTTTCTCTGTTCTCTCCCTGCCCTTCAATGTCGCCTGCTCCCTCCGCTACGCTCTATAGTCTTATAAAGAGCACTTATGTCTGTAGCCACCCACCTAGACGGCGCCCGGTCCCCCTGGTCACTTGCTTGAAGCTGTGACTCGCTGACAGGGTAGCGGCAGTCTCGTCCAGCTCGCCTTCTGCAGGGGACGCCTCTTCCCGTTCCCGGAGGTGGTTGGTTGGTCTGCCGTCCTGCGGATACCCCTCGTCTTCGGTTCCTAATTCCACGGCCGCTGCTCCCTCATCCGTAGCTGTCCTTGCGTCTTCCTCCCGCTGGGGTTCTCTGTCTCTCTTCTCCCAGTCTTGTTCCTCAAACGCTCCCTCTGCATCTTCCAGGTTCTTTATTGCAGTCATTCGGCTCCTCCCAGGTTTCCTTAAAAACGGTGTTGGTCTTCGTTCCTTGGAGCCCCCGGGGCATTCCCAACCATCCCCCTGGGGCTCCCTGCCACAGCATAGTTACCTAATAACTTCATCCCTACGTTCAGGTATAATTGGCAGCAAAAACCGTACGCCAAGTGGTACCATCCTTTATTTGTGGTGTTATTCCCATGGGCAAGCAGATTGTTAGCATTCTGTGTTTTTCATACGGGGTAGTATTCAGAATACTGCCTCTAGCTGTGTTATTTTTTGAGCTACACAGAATGACATTTGTTCACGTTTTGTGGGCATTTTACCCATCACTGCATGTAATGTTTATGGTGTGATTTTAGTTGCTGTACTCTGAATTTGAGTTCCATTTATTGCAACCATTGCTGGTTGACCTGTAAGTGTCCTCATGACGAATTGCATCAAATTTCTATACATTTTTATCAATTCTTTGTGTTGTGTGAGTAAGTCTTCTGGTGGCATTGTTTCAATGTCAGGATGTGGTGTGTAGGCTGCTAATATTGACCATGCTGCCCCTTCTCTTCCGAGCGGGGCGATTCTCACTCTTTTTCTTATGTGAGCCGGGGTGCCTTTAAACCAGTATAAGTGTTCCTGGTATGTGAGTGGAACTTCATTGTCCTCAAACGGACAATATTCCGCTGGTGCATCTGCTTCTGTGTAGGAGTGAAATGTTTTTGTTCTTGCATTTGCTGCTGGGAATGTAATCCACAAATACAACACCTCTGTTCTGTATGATTTGTGCGCCTCTATCACGAATACTACTATGCCACCCCTAGGCGTTAAACCATGCTCTAGCAGTTTCAGGGTGACTGTATTTCTAAAATTGTCTGCAATGTGTATTGCGTCTGCATCTTTTTCTCCGGCTGAGAGGTGTAGAGCTTGTACTACGTTATCTCTTACCTCAGTCATTTTTTTTTGTAAAGAAGAGCTTTCCAAGGGAACTAAGATAAGGTGTAATGCACAATTTAGGAACAATGTGTCATTCAAACTTGATTAATCGACAGCCAATAAATAGGATTTGTGCCTACTCAGCTGTGGCGGAGTTTGTGCCCATCCACTCCAGACGTCTCTGCTGTTTTGTGAGTAGGGGGTCTCTGAGAATAGCACGACTGAACAACTCAGATTCTACTGTTAAATAAGTACCCACCCAACGTTGGCGGTGCCATGTCGTGTACTTCCTATATACCCTATACAGAATCTGCACGTTCGGATAACATAAACTGTGGGACTGGTGGCCAACTGATTCTGTGCACCCCCACCGGATACGTTAGCCTGTCTGTATCAGCTAGCCCACAGTGCCACTATAATCTCATTTTACCAAGTAGAGAATAGATTATGGTGACCTCAGAACATGACAACCCTGATCCCTCAGAATATTGGACAAATTAACTACTTTTTGCTCAGTCACTCGTGCTCACTTAGTTCGTCTCAGAGAGATACACAGAATAAACAGGCTGGGCGTTTTCAATAAGAATTTATTGAACAGTTGTTATTCTAGTGTAGAATAGATGAGATGCAACAACTATTAGACAGTAACAGAGAGATATTATTAGAAGTACTACGAAAGTAAAGGGATGGTAAAGTTCTACCATCTTGCAATAATCATGCATACAAACAGGTATATAAAACGCATGATATAAAGTGTGTACTCCTACGATGCCTCCCTAACTAGATGTACCTAAATTTACTTAGCATATGTGTAGGTGTTATGCCAAGAATCCCTCTAGGATCTAGTCAACTCCATTATCTGAGAATGAGAGAATATGGGACCCTGTCCTGGCCTCGAGTTGGACACCCTGCGAGGGATGTTAGAACACTGTGAGCTGGAGTGTCTGCATGCAGGTACCTCAGCGTCTCTGGAAAGTGTGTCAGCCAGGAAGTCTCGGTCTCCTCTGTCTTTTAAGCAAGATGTGATGTATATATACCCATAGATCTCCCAGGGGTCCTATCTTGCTGTGTTACTGTGTCCGCCTAAAGGATGACGTTGGGCCTAAACTTTATACAGAGATATTATACAGCAGATGTTAGTCCTGTTGTTAATCCTGCTGTGCTTCCAAGAAGCCTCATGCAGAATGTATGAGATTCGAACTAGGGAAAAACTTGCGTTCTGAATGCTGTGTCGTATCTAGGTAAAAGGTCAGTCCCTAAGAACCTTAACGTATGTACTGTAAGGAAGAATATAAGTGAAAGGTTGCAATGTTACTTGTGCCTATATAGGGTACCTATATGGAATATAACAGAACTAAGGTGTCACCAGGGGACACCTTCCCTTTTGCGAATGAATTACCAACCATTTGAGGTTTCACTAACTGATCAATGGTTTGCAACCACAGTTGCATTCACAGACCATGGATCATACCATACCAAACAGTCTCTAGGAGGGGTGCCCGCTTCACAACCTTTCCTAATTCTGGTTTGGTTTGAGTTGGTAAACCTGTTTTACCAGAAGGAATGCTTTTCTGACTCACAAAATGAGTTTATTACATACCGAATTGCACCATTTTCCGGTTACAAAGCTTGTCATTTTTAGAAAAGCAGCTTTGCCAATTGCTCACATGGCTTTAGGGTATCAGTTACCTATGTGCTATTGGCAATTGGTACTAAATTCTCTATTTCATTATATTGTATTTGTGACAATGAAGTACTAGTGTCCTCTGAGCTTTCCCAAGGTTCCAATTACCTCACTTTCAGGATCCTGGAGAACCCTATCTTTCGCCCTTTCTGGTGGGTTAATATAGGAATAAAAACCACAAGAACATCATTAGCAAAAGGTTGCAGACCCTTTAACCTACTGTTAATACTCTTTCCTACAGGTTGTAATTGATTTTCCCTGTCGAGCTTGGAGTGTTAGAGATAGCCTTTAAAAAAAAATTATCTATGGCTTACCAACTTGCAAAGAATGAGTTATATAGATTGGGATATGACGACATTGTAATATTTCTTTAAAAAAAATCATACTTCGTGTTTTGCTGCAAATGTAATTGTTTACTTCTATTTAGTTGTATTTGTATTGACATTGGGATGGCAGTACCCATCAATAAACAGCCCTGGAATGGGACACCTCTTTACCCATCGAAATCCAACATTTAATTTTGTTTCAAATCAGGTCACCATGTTATGCAGCGTACAGAATCTGTAGGCAAGCAATGGTTATGAGGGCACAGCTGAAGTAGTTAGTTACCGTTGTTTAGCTTACTGCATACGAGAGCACCCAGAGCTAGTTTCCTGTCATCTTCAGGAAAAATAGTGAGATTTGACAAGGTTCCTCTTGATAATTGCAGGATCTCTCCATGATGTGACATTTTTTGCCTTTATTAATGATGCATTTTTGGTTTCCCGCTGGTTAACTCCGGGTAAGACTCTAGGTTTTGGATGTATGTTTTCTTTGTTGCATTCCAGACTGACATTTTTTTTTTTTTTAGGCACAGGGCGAGTAAGTGATTTGCCTAAAATCACAGGATGCTTGAGCCTCCCGCCAGACTCGAACCTGGTTCCCCAGCTTTCAAATCGGCCACTCTGGCCTTTAAGCCACATCCTTTCACCGCGTTTGATTGAAATGACCAGAAGACACTCATAAATGAATACTGACGGTTTAAGATTTGGGAACATATAGTACACAAACAATGTGAGAGAAAACGTCTTACCTACGTCACAAACCTTTTAAAAGGTTCATATGGGTTTATATTCCTTCTGTTGTTACTGGATCACATTAGTGCAAACAGTGCTGTCAATATGCAGTATTTAATGAAAATTAGTATCTTAAACTGCTCTCCCTGTTGAAAGAGACAGCACATAATTTTCAGTACCCATTGGCTTTCCAGTTGCGATATTCTGCCTTGCCTGTGGTTGGTTGCTATCAATTCAATTCAATATATTTATTAAGCATTTGGATATCTAATGAGGTCCACTTAAAACGTACATGGATAATCATAGCATTAACCCAGCAGCCGTTAAAACAATACTTCATTAAAACCATTCCATCTACACCATTACATCAATATGTACAAAGTTAATCATAAAAGACATAAAAGGTTTCCAAAAATCACCTCTAGGATATTATTTAAACATCAATGAGGCCCTACAGTGGAGGAGAGCTAAAATAATCACACCATGATGGATTTTCGAACATGCACAAAAGAAAAAATAGATTAACATTAAAAGGCAGTTTCATCAATGGCATATTGTAGAATAAACTGCTTCATGTAGCAACAATAATAACAAATCATTAAGTAAAGTGCATCTAACAACAGCAATAGGGTAGCAGCAATCAGGCAATTATCTCCTATACTAGAACAATAGGGAATCAGGTCCTGTTAAGTATGAGTACAATTAGGAAATAAATCCTATCATAGCAGCACCATATATTTTATCTAAAGTGCATCAAAAAGCAGCAGAGATATTTCCCTTAAACCTTTTTTTTATGATTGGAAAAGGAACCTAGTTAGTGCAAACGGCAGAGGATTAGCAACAGTCATATATTTATAGTTTTCCCCCATGAAAAAATAAATACACAGATGCAAACTGATAAGTTGTATAGCCAACCATTCTTGGAGTCTAATAAAACCATTTAAAACATATTCATAAACTCCCTAAAAAAGTAAAAAAGTTTAGTGCATACTATTTCATTTTTTGGACAAAGCAGAAATTCTCTAGCTGATGTAACATTTTTAATGCCATTGTGGATAATTATTGGATGTAGCCACCTAAATCGAAATGTGATCAGAGCCGGACATACAAACAAAACATGATCGAGATTCTGAGTAGCCTGATTACAAAAGTTACAGTTTTTTCCACCTTCCCTATTAGGTGACCACTTTCTAATTAAATCATTTAGGGGTAATAGATTCATGCGGTAAAGAATAATCCATCTACGAATACCGTGACTTAAATTCCACAAGAGATATTTCTGAGAAACTCTCGGGGAGGCATTCTTAACTATTGTTTCGAGTCTGTCTCTCATTCTGCAAATCCTAATATCTCTCTGATAGCTAGTTAAGCCACTAGAAATCTTTAAAAAAGATTTTAATTCTATAGGAGATAGAAATAACACAAAATCCTCTTGCACATTAAAATGTTGCAGTGCCAAAATGAAATCGTTACAAAAGGAGTATTTATTCATTTGTCCAACAAAAATTTCCTGTTGGATAAAACTCCTCAATGAAAAAGGTTCACTATTCTTTAGCTGATATCCCCAACGAATTACCCTAGCTAAACCTTGTGAAAAGGAGCTTACATAGCCAAATTCTAGCCTAATAGCAGCTATTGGAACCAGTGTATTAAAATTACATAGTTTACGAAAAAGGTGGCCTTTGATCTTATCCAAAAAGCTCCATTCACTTACTGGTATTGATTCAATTACATATAACAGGGTAAGGGGAATTTTTGTTTTAAAAACTAAAAGCAAATGTGAAAAATGTCTTTGCTTCTTTGACCCATCGTATTATAAAATAGGCGTAAGCCATTTGCATGCGACGTTGCTTTAGAAGAGCTCTGATCAATTTGAGGAATTATCCTCGTACTACTTTTAATAACTTTCCCAAAATAAAGGTAGGAATTTACAATCTCTAATTTTTCCGAACCAATTCTCCAATTAAAATTACAAAGTTTTCTGTTTTTCCCTTGTTTTAAAACCAACACCTTACTTTTAGAAACATTTATTTTCAAAAATTGTACAGATGTATAGTTCTGTAGTCATGACAATTTTTTATTCAAACCTATAGGGGTCAGGTCCATAATTACCATATCATCTGCATACATAAGACACGAAAAGGAGAGGCCACCTATCTTTGGCGCATCTCCTTCCATTAAGGAAAAACAATCGGGTAGATCTCTTACATATAAAGAGAACAGTAGAGGTATATAGGCAACCTTGCTTCAGTCCGTTTTCTGTAGTAATAACTGAAGATAGGCCCTGAGTTCCCCCCATTAACCACTTCCGTGCTCCCGTCGGCCATCGGCCGATGCAGCCCTGCCCACCCTTTAGATCGCCCGCACCATGGCGGAAAAACCGCCAAGGCGTTAAAACCTGACACCATGTTTGTGAATGTAAAGCAATAACTAAGGATAACAAAATAGGAGGCATCCCCATTTTATATAACTTTCTTCAAAGAAGTGGCCGATCTACTTTATCAAACGCAGTAGAAAAGTCTATAAATGCTACATTGACATTTATTTTGCGAACGACCATATATTTCTCTTCTATTAATTTCAACAAGCAGATGTTATCTAAAGTGGAATGATTTTTCCTAAACCCTGCTTGCTCAATGGGGAGGATTTTCTCTTCTACTTCCCAGTCAGTAAGATTGGTTGGTATCGTTATCAGAGAGTTGTCACAGCAATACCTCAAATGCATCCATGTTTGATATGGATGGAAGTGTTCTCACCAGCAAAGGCAAAAAACAACAGTTGATGAAGAGAATGCAGAACAATGTCATACATGCACCCCAGTACAGAGATCTGGGAATAAATCCATTGGTTTTTTTGCTCACCATGCCATTCCAGTTTGAACCCAGCCATATGCAAATCAGTCTTGACCCTGTGCCCAATGGGAACAGTCCTGCCCGACCTGCCAGGCCAGGGCCTCCCTGGACTGGAAACAAGCATCCTAGGACCGGTTTTGGGGTTTCACCCCTCATGATGAAGGGTAATACCCAGAAACCGGTCCTAGGATGCTTGTTTCCAGTCCAGGGAGGACCTGGCTTGGCAGTTCGGTCTGTACCGTTCCCATGAGGCACAGGGTCAAGGCTGATTTGCATATGGCTGGGTCTAAACTGGGGTGGTATGGTGAGCAAAAGAACAATGGATTTAACCCAGATCTTCTGACTGGGGGTGAATGTATGATTTATTCAGCATTCCATCCAACATTAGTTTGCATAGCACTTTTCACCCTAAGTGGGATGGGTATGCCCAGACGTGGGTCCCTTCCTCACTGTACCACTGGATTCAAGCTATCCTGGCTGATGAAGGATAATACCTAGAAACCGGTCCAAGGATGCTTCTTTCCAGTACAGAGATTACCTAGCCTGGCAGTTCGGTCTGGACTGTTCCCATGAAGCACAGGGTCAAGACTGATTGCATATGGCTGGGTCCAAACTGGGGTGGCGTAGTGGGCAAAAGAACAATGGATTAAACCCAGATCTTTTGACTGAGGGAGAATGTTTGTATTGTCAGCATTCCGTCCATCATTTGTTTGCTGTAACACTTTTCACCCTAAGTTGAATGGGTATGCCCAGACGTGGGTCCCTTGCTCACTGTGCCACTGGATTCAGGCTAGCCTGGCTGAAGAAGGGTGACACACCCTGAAACCGGTCCCAAGATGCTTGTTTCCGGTCCAGGGAGGACCTGGCCTGGCAGTTCGGTGTGGGCTGTTCCCATGAGGCACAGGGTCAAGACTGATTTGCATATGGCTGGGTCCAAACTGGGGTGGCTTAGTGGGCAAAAGTACGATGGATTAAACCCAGATGATTTGACTGGGGGAGAATGTTTGCACTGTCAGCATTCCGTCAATCATTTGTTTGCTGGCTCACCAGCAAATGTCTGGTGTCCTGTTTTACGTTCATTATCTGGTTGTGTGTTGGCTCTGAGCACTATGCTGTTCCTGATCATCAGGTCCCATCAACCTTGTGGGAGAATTCATTTCTTGACTATTCATAATAAGATAATTTGTCACAGCTGGGCATATATTTCTTCTTCTTTCTGATGCTTTAATCTCTTATTTCGTATCTCTGCCCTCATCATTTCCAAGACTCTCCTCATATTCTTTGCCTGTCTCTTTTAAGCAGGCAGGTGGGCTCAGTTTATTGACCTGAGAAGGACAAAAGCTTGACTTGCACCTGACAAGATTTGAACTCTTGAACTGCAGGTCACACACACACAGATGGCAGCAATGAACACTTAACTCATTTAGCGCTCTTTCCAGCCAACAGAAAGAATTGCAAGTTCTGACGCAAAGTTTATGTAGAGTGGGGCCATTTTATTGGCAAACTTTGTCCAGACCTTGGCGCCAGCAAAAGAAAAGGGATCTGGAGGTAACATGTATAAGAAATACCTTTGGAAGGCCATTGTGTTTTCTGGCAGATAATCAGATACACTGATGTTTAATACTTTCTGAGTTAGGACTGCAATTCATCAGAGAATAGGAAGAGAAAAGAAATTAGGGCAGCAATATGTCACAAAGCACTAACCGTGTACACCGGATCTAACAGTAGACCTGAATTATTCTGCACCCATAGCCAACAATGCACAAGGGATTTATGTTGGTTAACGGTAGACCTAGGGAATGGGATAAGAGAGAATATAGAGAAACTGGAGAAGCCCACTCTGATCACCACTCTGCTCTGCCGGAGCACTAACTGTTGCCAGGACGCAGAAATTATCTAAACTTAGTATTAAGATCTTCAGTTTATCGATGTATAGCGGCGTCTAATACTTGCAAAATAATATTTCACTTTAGAGCACCTCTATGTCTCAGATCATATTTCCTATTGGAACTTTGAATTCCTGAAAACGGAAACATAAATATAATGGAGCCTGCAATCCCCGTATAGCAGCATCTAACACTTTCCATATGCATGATATACCTTGAGAACATCGCTGTGTATTATACTCTGTTTTTTGTTAGAACTCTGAATTCCTGAAACTGCAACATAAATAATATATAATACAAGGGAGCCTGCAATCCCTGTGTAAAATCCCACCTCTAATTTCCATATTACATGCAATTTCTCACATCTCTAGTTGCCTGTAATAAAGAAAGTATGTAGCTTCTTAAATGTATTAATTTATTACAGTTGAATTCTGATGTCACACTATCTGCTGCTAGAGCCAGCAGCCAAGAGGAAAGGTAGGACATGGAGCGAAATTAAAGCTGCAAAAGTGTAAAAAACAAAACCTGACTTTTCTATCTTCTGGCCTGTTTTTCTAGACCAACAATGAGAAGTAGCTAAGAAATATTCATGGCAGCATGTTTATTTTTTGCACACTTTAGATAAATAAAGGAAAAATAAAATATCTCTGCATTTGTCTACACATTCTGAGCAGCGGCCTCTTTTTGTAATCTGCCTTATAATAAACTGATTAGAATATTTGATTGAAATTCATATCTAAGTGTTTTAATATGAAACAGATAGGATGTTTGCAAACATGTAAATTAAAAGTAGACTCTCTAGTGCAGAATCAAACACACTTTAAAGGGCAACACTCCAAGGATTTAGGTGGTTTGTGGGAAGAGTGTTAGAATGACCATGTATTATAAGGAATGAAGTACCTCCTACCATGCATTAGGGGGATATTGCAAGGCACGCGGAATCCGGCCGAGACGATCCTTGCCTACATGGCGTTTTTACACAAATCGGGAGAGATAAATGAACACTACACTTTGAAGTTTTCACAGGAGCAGATTGGAATAAAGTTACCTTATTATTCATAATAAGGTTCCCTATGGAATCGCTTTGAAATATTGTACTCTTCCTACATGTTAAAAAGAAAATTAGAAGTAGAATCATTAAAAAGGATATTACAGGAACAATCTTGCCCTGAAGAAGTCCGTAAGAATACTGAATAAAGAAGTTACATCACGACCTGCTGATTTCTTTCTGAAAATGTGTTTGTTATAAGAGTTTATACCATTTGTTGGAGTGCTGGATTATTTTGTGTACTTAATTGTTTTTTATGGAGTGTTCCATAGCGGATGTAAGGGTATTGCATCTCTGACCCTTGGCACCCAAACCCATAACTGTAACCTGATTAGGGGATAGTTGCAGTCATTTATTACCCCATACCCTTTGTGCTTTCATTAATCGGATATTGCAAGTCACCTCGGAGTTCTGTGGGCATATAGAGGAACAAGGCTGAGTAAGACAGCGATACTTTCTCCCCTATATGTAACCATGGGCATAAGGGTTTGGAATTATCTCACATAATCTGACAAAGTAACACCCTTCTGTTGTGTGAGAAAAAAGTTCCAGGTAGAATATTCAGGGTTGTTTGTTTTCTCCACTGCAATATAACAAATATTCACCAGAAATGTAAAGTTCATATTGTTACAAATAACCACCTAATCTCATATCCCTGTCTTCATACAATATATGCATCATGAGAAAGTATGAAAAATTTTCCAAGAAATAAGGATCTTTCTCATCATCAACTACATAAACAAAGATGTATAAAAGAAAACATGAGTTTGTACTCCCTTAAAGAAATCCCTAAAAAAATACTTACGCAGACAGAGATTGTTACTCCTCTGCAATTAATTCAGACATTCATCTTTCCAAAAACATTAGCAAACAATCTCAAAGGTTTCCCATGAGTTCTAAGGACAAGGCCCTGGAACCAGCGACAATGTATCTTGATTGCTTAGCAATAGCGTGGAGTTGATAACTTTAAAGTGGCATCGACCATTTGCAAATAGTGTGAGAGATCATGAGGGATCTATGACTTCTAGGGAAATGACTTTTTTAGGATGCACTTAGACGCCTCATGTAGTGAGCCCTTCAAAGATGCAACACCTCTCCCCAAGGGCATCCTACACTCTATTCTTTCATTCCTTTAAATGTGCACATGGCCTGCAAGTTTGGAGTGCTAAGCTTGTGTGCCTTCCAGGTAAACATAGATCACAGCTCTAGGTTTATCTAGGTTATTGGCATACATTTTACACAACAAACATGGGGCATACCAATTGGAGGTTGTTTCCAAAATTTCTACCTAGAACCAAACCCCTTCCAATCTACCAGATGTTGCAATGTTTTTCTAAGAATCCTTGCATCTAGAGTCCTTTGTACGTCATATTCTTTTTCATTATGCGCTTGAATAGGTGCTGAATGTGATGCTAGATGTGTCTGCAGCGCAGTGTTTTCACAAAGATGCATGGAATATGGGATTTCATGTACTGGCGCAAATTTAATTATAGAGTTACTTGATTCACAATGTGTTCAATTGAAAATGGACCAATGATATTTGGTTGTAATTTAGGAGTTTTTCCAAAGGCAGATTCTTAGTAAGTAGCTACATTTTCTCGCTGAATCAGGTGCAGAGGTGCTCTCATGATCAGCATATAACTTGTATCTTGCTTTGGCTCTTTCTAATGCCTCCTTTGCTGACTTTTGAATTTTCTTCAACTCATTAAATTATCTTGTACTGAAGGAATTGGAGTGGATGAGGCAAAATGTAATAGTAATATTCTGGGATAGTTACTCAGGTGACATGTAGTATCTGAATGTTCCATGTTGTTGTAAGTTTATTCTGCTAACCACACATCTTACTCCAATTCTCCTGTTGTTGCAAGACTTGGCTTCACAAATATTGTTCAATTCATTGCCTTAATCTTTTGGTCTGACTGTCTCTCTGGTGGTGAGAAATAGTAACAATGGACTACACTATATTTTTTACACAAAGTAAACTAAAATCTTGAGGTGAATTTAGACCGTGTCAGTAATGAAGTCTTGTAGACTACTGAGTAGCTGAATAATATGTGTACAACGATTGTGCTCTTTTGAAGTTGGCAACCCTGGCAAAGATATGAAATCATTAATTTTCATTAAATGGTCCACAAAGACCAAATGTACAGTCCAATCTCTACTCCTAAACAATTCTTCTATAAAATCCGTTGATTCTGACTTTGTGGAATAGGCAATGGGTTCCAAAGAACCACTAACTTAGTATAGGATCTTTATCTGTGTACAAACAGAACATGTTTTAATATGTTGATTCACACGAGCAAATACAGTGTTTAGCCAAAACATCCCCCGGCTACCGCTAGTGTTTTACTACTTCGGATACCCTCTGTTTTAGAATCTTGAAGCCAACTCATAGCCTGGTATATTGGCTGAACTGAGCAGGTTCATCGTTTTTGCATGATACAGTAGTTTATCCTTTTCTCTTTAGCCTCCCTGTTCCCTGATCCAAGCTTCTTTA
Source organism: Lissotriton helveticus (assembly GCF_964261635.1). NCBI lineage: Eukaryota > Metazoa > Chordata > Amphibia > Caudata > Salamandridae > Lissotriton > Lissotriton helveticus. Next base: position 936,403,841 of record NC_136067.1, on the reverse strand, counting down.
TTGATAGACTGTGTTACTGTACATGGTTTTGCAAGAACTATTCCATATTAATAAAAATTCAAGATTTTGGATGGAAAAGTTAATGGTGGATAACCAATCAGCTTATTTTTATTTTGCCTTTTCCCGTACAGAGTGTCTGCTTAAGCATTTTGTGGGCCTGGTTTGTAATTAATTACAAAATCATATTTAGGAATGAAAAAAGGTCCATCTGAGCTGCTGGGAAATCAATGCACTGGCTGATTACATCAATGGGTAAATTCCTGCAATCATTATACACTTTCACAGTATATGACCTCTTTGTCGCCAAAAGTGCTTTGACATTGTGTCAGTGATGGTATGTTGTAGCTCTGCTGGAGAAAAGCATTGAGGAGAATAAGCTCTGGATGCTCCAATCCAGTATCTGGATTTCTCTGAGACAAAACACTTCCCATAGCAAGATAAGAAGCATCCAGTTAAGCAAAAAATACATGGTCTGTGTTTGGATGTTGCAAATTCAGGACGAGAAAAATGCATCTTTATAAAGCAAAACACCTGATCTGCATTTTCTAACCATACAAAAACTGTTATGCTATGTAGTAATCTGGTAGAGGGTCTTGATTTTTCAGAAAATAATGAATGAACCTCCTACAAAAGTTAGCAAAGTCTATAGAACTTTGTGCAGCTTTTCTGGATCAATTCTGTTTATTTTTTTAGGAAAAGCAAAACATACGAGTACTCAGCTGACCCCCTACAACCTTGTTGCCGGCGGTGTCATTAAGGCACAATCAGAATCAGAACTTGGCAGAACACCTCACTGAACTACTCCCCACCCCTCTTTACTCATTTCAAAGAGGTTGTCTGTGTCCTACAGCTTCTATATGGTGGCTCATGTTTCCGGCCTGAGTGAATGCATATCGGCATTCGGTTCTTAAAGCAGGGCTGATTCTGCAGGCACCTCTACCATAGGGAATTTAAGATAGGTAGGGCAAGTCAATTAATTAATTTCATTGGAAGGGATAGTGATGAATGGAGCCCACAGATCAGGATAGGAGTCATATTTTGAATCCACGGCAAAGGAAAGCTTTTCATCTCCAAAATGAACCATAGTTCATGCTGTGTAATTGGGGATCATATAGGAACCTCATGCAGAGAGAATGACCTGGTGAGCTGCCATTAGGGCTAGGGCCATCTGCCTCACCCTCAGTGAGTGCAAGGGGTATGTTATTGGGTTGGTGTAAGCCGGAAACCTCAAGATCATTGTATTGAAGACCCTGCCTATATCATCTAGGTTGCACTCCCAGTAGCGGACCAACTTTGGACAATTCCACAGAAGGTGGACTAAGGTTGTAGTGTAGTTCCTATATTCCCAATAGGCTCTGCGCATTGGAATAACATATCCTATAGATGTGACGTAGGACTGAGGTCCACTAGATCTCTATCGAATGGTATACAGACATAATATCGACCACAAAAATATCGAGGTAGCTAAATATCGAGTTTAAAATATTGAGTAGACAGAATATAGATAAGACAGAATATAGACTACAAAAATATCGAATAAAATGACAATAATATCGAATCAAAAATATAGAATGGACAGAATATCGAAGGGACAGAATACAGACAACAAAAATATCGAGGGACAGAATATAGACAACAAAAATATCGAATTTTAGGTAAGCAAGTAAGTAAATTTATGTTATTTAATTTTTGCGTAATATAATTCTGGAGCGGGTTGTGGGTTTATAGGGGAATAGGGTGGGAAGTAATTTAATTATAAATAATTAAATATTTTAAATTATTGGTATTTATTTACAATTAATTGTTAATTAATTTTTAATTGGCAATTAATTAAAATATAATTGGTAATTAATTTTTATTAATTGATAATTATGTTAAATTTATTTATTTAGTTTCTGGAGTTGGTTGTGGGTTTATAGGGGAATAGGGTGGGAAGTAATTTAAATATAATTAATTAAATATTGTAATTTTTTTATTGCTATTTATTTAAACAAATTGTTAATTAAGTTTTAATTGGTAATTAATTAAATTATAATTGGTAATTAATGTTTATTAATTGATTAATTGATAATTATGTTAATTTTATTTATTTATTTTCTGGAGCGGGTTGTGGGTTTATAGGGGAATACGGTGGGAAGTAATTGAATTATAATTAATTAAATATGTTAAATTATTTATTGCTACTTATTTAAAATTAATTGTTATTTAATTATTTAATTGGTATTTCATTAATATATAATTGGTAAATAATTTTTATTAATTGATTAATTGATAATTCTGTTAATTTTATTTATTTAATTTTTGTAGTGGGTTGTGGGTTTATAGGGGAATTGGGTGTGAAGTCATTTATTTGTAATTAATTAAAAATTTTAATATATAAATTGGTATTTATTTTGAATTAATTGTTAATTATTTTTAATTTTTTTAATAATTTATTGTTAATGGTAAATATTTTGTATTATTAGGTAATTATTTTTTAGTAATTAAATCAATTTTATTATTTTTAATTGAATAATTATTATAATATCTTAAATTGGGAATTAATTTTAAATAATATGTAATTGGTATTAATATTTAATTTATTTTTAAATATATATGATGTATTTACTTTCCCTACTGTTGCTCTATTTGGAGTGGGAATAGTAATTTTTACCTTCCTGCTATCCAACGCTTTCCCTACTGTTGCACTCACTGGAGTGGGAATAGTAATTCTTTCCCCTACGCTATCCAACGCTTACCCTACTGTTGCACTCTCTGGAGTGGGAATAGTAATTTTTACTCCTACGCTATCTAAATATTTCCCTACTGTTGCACTCTCTGGAGTGAAAATAGTAATTTTTACCCCTACGCTATCTAACGCTTTCCCTACTGTTGCACTCACTGGAGTGGGAATAATCATTTTTACCTGTACGCTATCCAACGCTTACCTTACTGTTGCACTCTCTGGAGTGGGAATAGTAATTTTTACCCCTACGCTATCCAACGCTTTCCCTACTGTTGCACTCACTGGAGTGGGAATAGTAATTTTTACCTCTACGCTATCCAACGCTTACCCTACTGTTGCACTCTCTGGAGTGGGAATAGTAATTTTTACTCCTACGCTATCCAATGCTTTCCCTACTGTTGCACTCTCTGGAGTGGGAATAGTAATTTTTACCACTACGCTATCCAACGCTTTCCCTACTGTTGCACTCTCTGGAGTGGGAATAGTAAATTTTACCCCTACGCTATCCAACACTTTTCCTACTGTTGCACTCACTGGAGTGGGAATAATAATTTTTACCTGTACCCTATCCAACACTTACCTTACTGTTGCGCTCTCTGGAGTGGGAATAGTAATTTGTACCCCTACGCTATCCAACGCTTTCCCTACTGTTGCACTCACTGGAGTGGGAATAGTAATTTTTACCTCTACGCTATCCAACGCTTACCCTACTGTTGCACTCTCTGGAGTGGGAATAGTAAATTTTACCCCTACGCTATCCAACACTTTCCCTACTCTTGCACTCACTGGAGTGGGAATAGTAATTTTTACCCCTACGCTATCCAACGCTTTCCCTACTGTTGCACTCTCTGGAGTGGGAATAGTAATTTTAACCCTCCCGCTATCCAACGCTTTCCCTACTGTTGCACTCATTGGAGTGGGAATAGTAATTTTTACCCCTACGCTATCCAACGCTTTCTCTACTGTTGCACTCTCTGGAGTGGGAATAGTAATTTTAACCCTCCCGCTATCCAATGCTTTCCCTACTGTTGCACTCTCTGGAGTGGGAATAGTAATTTTTACCACTATGCTATCCAACGCTTTCCCTACTGTTGCACTCTCTGGAGTGGGAATAGTAAATTTTACCCCTACGCTATCCAACACTTTTCCTACTGTTGCACTCACTGGAGTGGGAATAATAATTTTTACCTGTACCCTATCCAACACTTACCTTACTGTTGCACTCTCTGGAGTGGGAATAGTAATTTGTACCCCTACGCTATCCAACGCTTTCCCTACTGTTGCACTCACTGGAGTGGGAATAGTAATTTTTACCTCTACGCTATCCAACGCTTACCCTACTGTTGCACTCTCTGGAGTGGGAATAGTAAATTTTACCCCTACGCTATCCAACACTTTCCCTACTCTTGCACTCACTGGAGTGGGAATAGTAATTTTTACCCCTACGCTATCCAACGCTTTCCCTACTGTTGCACTCTCTGGAGTGGGAATAGTAATTTTAACTCTCCCGCTATCCAACGCTTTCCCTACTGTTGCACTCATTGGAGTGGGAATAGTAATTTTTAACCTCCCGCTATCCAACGCTTTCCCTACTGTTGCACTCACTGGAGTGGGAATGGTAAATTTAACCCTCTCGCCATTGTATGGTAAATATATTGTATATGTTTTATTAATACTATCTTTATATATATATATATATATATATATATATATATATATATATATATATATATATATATATATATATATATATATATATATATGTGCCGCTCTCCACTCCAAAGTAGATTGTCATCCACAGGAATAAAGCACTCGCGGGGGCCGTTTGAATCAGTTTATTGTGAAACAAACACAGCAACCAGCAAACAGACGCGTTTCGGTCGTAACCTTCTTCTATGTTTACCGAAGCATCACACAAATCATTATTTAACCAGTGTGCATGGAAATCAACAAAGGACAATCAGTAACTCAAATAGAGTAAACAAGCATGAGCGCCATCTTGACATGCCTATAACATCGTGTTACAATATAGAGGTCAATAGATTAACGTGTAGTGCTAAATAAACACAAAGCATCCACAGGTCCATAAATGATAATCACTCACTCGTATATATATATATGTATTTAAAAAAAAAATATTTTTATTTATATTATTTATTTATTTTAATGTTATTAAAGTATTTTAAGTATGTTTAAGTTAGTTATAGTTATTATTTCATTAATTTAAAATTACTTTTAACTATTTAAAAAATTAGATATTTTGACTATCTATATTTTTGGTGGTCTATATGTTTGATTCAATATTTTTGTACTTACCTGTTTGAAGATAGGAAGTCGATATTTTGGCATTCTATATTTTTTACTCGATATTTTTGTAGGTCTATATTTTTGCCATCGATATTCTTTCAAGTGATCCCTATCGAATATATTAGACTTAAGTGTGAGTGCCAGCTAGCTCAGAGGTCACTAGAAACTTTCTCCAATAAACAAGAAGGGATTAGTTTCTGACAACCTCATAAACATGACAACTATGTTTCCCCAAGATAAAACTGATCTTCAGAGTCGTGGAAACAATAGATAGATATTTCACTCAGTGCATGCTTTGTTTCACCAGAGGTGCAGAAAAATAGATAGATGGGCGTTTTCAATAACAGTATTTATTGAACGTCTTCTTTCTCAAGCATAAGAAATGAACTGCTGCAATCGTAAAACTGTTTATAAAATAAAATGCATACACTATAAAGAGTAGAATAAAATAATACTGTAAGAGCATTGTATGGTTCTTAAACCATAAATAAATACATGCATAAATAACAGAGGCTAAAAGTACTCAACTGGTGCTTTTAAAATACGCCTACCCTGATGTACCTATTCTAAGCTTAGTACGAGGGAAGAAGTAAGTGAGGTGTAGGATAAATAGATTATTCTTTTGCCAAGAATCTGTTCAAGATTTCTCCTAGGGTCTAATCAGCTCCATACCTTAGTTTGGAATGAAGAAGGTCAGGCTCAGGACTCGATTTCCCAACAACACCGAAGGGTAGCTTGGAAACACTGGAGCTGGATTTCTCGGCAGGAGAAACAACAGCGTCTCTCTCAGTGCGTCTACTGGAGGGTCGGCTTCCTTCGGCACTTGCAGTAGCAGGGCACGTCGGGCAAGTAGATAGTCGAACTGCTACAAACCACCATGTATTTGCTATGGCAAGTGCAGGCATATTTATACCTTGAAGTTGTCCAGTTTGACGTGAAGGTGGACATAATAACGTCATTAAAGACTCTCAGTTCTTTGAAAACTCCATGAGTTCTTGGACACGTCAGTTCTCGAGCACGGGAAAATCCCTTACTGCTGAGGCCGAGTTTTCCACGAAATCGTTGTAGATTTTCGGAACTAGTAGAAGTAGCCCTGCCGTATTTGGACTGCATGAGCTATGACTAAATATGGTTATGATTCTTATGCCTGTATAAGGATACAGTGATGTATACCTATATAAGGACATGAATCTGGAAATTTACAATAGTGTCATTAAATGGTTCACAACAAGGTGCCTGTCCCTCCCAGCCCCTCCAGCACTCATTTGTGTGATGTGCTATGGCAGTGTGTCGGGCCCAGTAGTAGATATCTTCCCAGTCCTTGATAGGAAGGGTCCCGCCCTGTTTAGCCTCCCACATTCTCTGTCCTGCCGGCTTGGCCTGTGTTGTACTTCACCCAAGAGTGCATAGATCTATGTGATACGACAACTGTCACCCTTCTTAAGGAAAACCCATTTCTCAAAAGGCATGAGGTGGATGCTCTGCATAGGGTTTGATGCGTGGCTGCATCACCCAGTGTCATAGTATAAGTACTGTATTGTATCTGCCTCCTCAAGGCCATGATCTGTCTCCAGCCAATTGAACGGGATTATTCCCTGTGTGTTGAACATACATCCTATGTGTGTACAACCTCCCTACTGCCTTCTTCGGAACCCCTCCTGATGCATCTGTGGTTAAAAGTTGGGGTTAGCTAGGATAGGAGTCATTGGAGGGAAAGAAGGTCAGCCCAGCACGGATCGCAAAGCGTCCCAAAGCCTGAGTGCAGAGCCTGTCACTGGGGATGAGTAGAGACCCCAGGCTCAATGGCTGCAAAGGAGCCAAAGCTGCTTCCATATGTGGGAACTCGCCACCGCCTGGTCCATAAAACACCGGTGTTACTCGGAGGACGGGCACCTCCACTCCACCAGGAAGAGAAGTTGAGAGGCCTGGTAGTATCATGCAACCATGGGTAGGGTGAGCCTTCCCTTCTGAGTCGTGCGTTAAAGCAACTGCCTGTGGAGTCGTGTTTTTTTCCCATCCCAGATACATTAAATGATCCTTAACTGCAGGGATCGAAGTGTGTGTTTTGGTGATGTCAGTGGTAGGGCCTGAAAGATGCAGAGGATCCGGGGTAGACTGTCATTTTGACAGCGGCTATCCCAGTAAGGACAATTGCTACTGACGCAAATTAGTCATATCTGACAGGACCTGTGAGGAGAGGGCAGCATAATTTAGCGCAACAGACTTAGTCACCAATCGGGCAGCTTAATGCCAAAGTAAGGTATGTACTCTCCCGCCCACTCGAATGGGAACACTGAATTGAGATGGGCCTTGTGTAGTGGGGCAAGTGAAAGGTTTAGGATTTGGGATTTCTGTATATTAATCTTGAATCCAATCACTTCCCGAAAAAAATGGAGCTCTCATACCAGAGCAGGGAGGAACGATATCGGGTCAGTAAGGGCAAGAATCCGCATAGAGGCTGATGAGGTGGTGGTCTCCTGCAAAGAGGATTCCTGTGATGGTGGTATTTGCCTCACTATTTGGACCGGGGGCTCCATGTATAAGGCAAATAGCAGAGGGAAGAGCGGACACTACTGGTGCGTGCCTCTCTGGATGGGAAAGGGTTGGAACAACATGCCATTAACTCTCACTGATGCCCGTGGGGAGCTGTAGACCCTTTGGACCCAGCTTCGAAACCTATTTCGAGAGCCTAATTGTTTCAAGATCTCAAAGAGATAGGGCCAGTGCACTCTGTCAATTGCCTTATCGGTGCCGATTGAAAGGAGGAGAGCCTCTCTCCGGGACTGGTGGATCTTGTCCATGAGGTGGAGGATACATTTGGTGTTGTCCCCACATTGGCAGCTAGGGATGAAACCGATCTGATCAGGATTGATCAGCCTGGGCATGAGGGGATTAAGGTGGTGGACAAGGATACTGGTAAATAACTTGCCATCAATATTCAGTAGTGATATAGGTCTGTAAGACCCGCATAGGGTAGTATCTTTACCAGGTTTTGGGATAGCTGAGATCGATGGCTCTAACATGGTGTCCCTGATGGTCTTGGTATCAGCAAAAGAGTTAAAAAGATGAGTAAGTAGCGGGGCCAGGTCTTGACAAAATGCTTTCTAGATCTGTGGAGAATAGCCATCTGGCCAGGGTGCCTTCAGCGGCTTCCGACAATAGCTGAGATTACCTTCTCGATCTGGATGGGCTTCCCCAAGTTATCAGAGTCATGGGATGAAAGGGAGGGTCACTGGAGTCTTCTCCAGGTAACTGGAAATAACGTCAACAGGCCCCCCCAGGAGCTTTGTATAGTGTTCTATAAAAGTCTTGGAAGACTGCTGTAATTTGAGTATCTCCATGGACCTCAGTCCCCAGGTTATTATGTTTCATTTTGATAGTGTCCCTATGTGTTTTAGCCTGAAGTCAGTGGGCCAGCATCTGGCCACAGCAATTGCTCCCTAGGTAAAATGTGTGTTTTAGTCGTGCCATCGTGTATTCTGCCCTATCAAGGTCCAGGCGCTTGAGGTACAGCCGTGCCTTTTCTAGTTCCCTCCAGACCCTCGTGCCCCCATGCCTTTATGTATAGCTTCCAGCTCCATTACCTTCTGCTCCAGATCCAGTCATTTCTCTTTCCTGTAGTGGTTATCAGCCACTGAAATAGCAATAAGTTTTCACCTGACTATCAGCTTCAACGCCTCCCAAACAGAGATCTCCGATGTCTCCCCGGTGTCATTATTCTGGCGATTGCCGCCCGTAACATGTCTACTGTGGACTTGGACTGGGGAAGGCTATCTCGAAGCCTACAGTGAGATGGCTGGAGGGGGTTTCAATCCACCAGAAGCACCAGCGAGAGGGGGGCATGGTCAGATAAAGACATTGGGATGATGTGGACCTCCTGGACATGGGCCTATATTGCAGAGTAGTAGTTGATGTGGCATAGGTTTTATGGGCTGTGTAGTAATCCCGGGAATTAGGGGGGGAGAGTCACCAGTTACCCAGTCACTGGAGCCCCTGAGTCGAAAAGGCACCAGTTTGGCCAAAACATTGACCGAACCGGTCCAGGTCCGTATCCATAACTAGGTTTAGGTCGCTCCTCACCAGGACGGCAGCATCGGGGGATTGCATTACTGTTGTGAGGGCTCCCATGATAAACTTTCTACTGGTGTTCATTGGGCGCATAGATGGAAGCACCTTGATGTGAAGGTGACCCAGTTGTAGCCGGTAGGCAAGTAGTCGCACTTGTTCACTGTTACTTTAGTCGGGACCTCTCCCCTGTAACCTCTAGAGAGAAGGATCACCACTCCTCCCTTTTCCGCAGGACCGGAGGACCAGTTCTAGCACTGGAACCACAGAAATTTCACCATATGCTCAACCTTGGGTGAACAGGTGGGTCTCCTGTAGGAGGCACATATCACTGCCAGACCGATTCAGGAGAGACAGAACAGCAGTCCGCTTAGTCGGGTTATTAAGTCCTCGGGCATTAAGGAACGTCAGTTTAACCTCCAGGAGAACGGGAGGAGATAGAGGCGAAGTACCCACCCCCTGGGGATACCCCTGTGGAACTGGAAGGACAACGTCGAACCGAGGGAGGATAACTGGCACCCATAGTATGTGCGAAGATGTAAGCAGGCCTAATAAACCCACAACAACATTAGAAACAAAACCATAAAATTAGAAAGTCCATTAACAATGGAAAACTGTAATCTGAGCATGATCCGGTCAGGAGGGTAATGCAAGTTCTCCACTAGGTGCAAATATATAGCCACGCCCCGCTGTCGCAGACCAAGGTGGAAAGAAATTATCCCTGGGTTGGTTTGCATGTCGTAGTCGCGATGCGGCGAGCGCCTGGTAAGTGTTTTTCTTTTTTTAATTACATTTTCCCTTGTCGTCATCTGTCGACTCCCTCCCCAACCCGCCTTACAGCTCTTACCTGTACAGGATGCTCCTGATGTGGATGTGACTAGAATTTAGACTATTGTAATGGATCTGAAGGTAATGGCACTTAACTGCTATGTTGTTCCTGTCTTTTACTAAATGCCTTTCTTTTGTTTAACTTCAATGAACTCTGACTGCAAAGCCTTTTTTCCCCGACCATACTGCACTGACCTCCAGTTGTAACTTTGTGACTATATCTAATATTAGAGACACGGTAGTGGTGTTGGAATCCATCTCTCAGGATGGATGATAACATTGCTAGGCAATCTGTCAGAAAACATGTCATTGTAGTCCAGATCCAACAGGAGCAATTAATACTTTCTCACCTCTCCGAACTCACAGCCAACCACACACAAGAGGAATGTGTTGGATAGTGGTAGACCCTGTGGATTGGGATAATAGAGAAAACAGAAACACGTGGCATCACCTCTCTGACTCCCCACTCTGCAGAGCACTGAGTTCCACAGGGTAAAAGCAGACTAGATGGAGATCTTTAGTATCTTATCAGTGTATTGGAGCATCTGACATTTACTATATAAATTATATATCTTCAGAACTCTGTTTTTTTGTTGGCATTCTGAATTCCTGTAAAATGAACACATATATGTAACCAGCTAATGAATCATCTCACTTATTATACAGATGAGGTAACTGCTTTCTACTTTGGGTGAGCAAATTTCGTGGTTTGAATATGTATTCATAGACAGTTTTCTCAAACTGCAATATAACAAACGTTTATCATTGTTTCAAAATAATAATTTGCCCAATCGCTTTTCAATACCTCAATATAATACATGCATCAAGTCAAAGTAATAAAGTCTTTTCAATAGATGACAATTCTTCCTGTTCCTCATGTACATAAACACGGAATGTCTTTATAAGTGTTGGCGGAAATGCCTGAAGCATTACTGAAAAAGAACAGAATTTATTTCCACATTATGATTAGATTGTCTTGTATGTAATTCGAATTTCAGACGCTTCCAAGCAATGTTAACAATCGTCATAGTTTGCCTTGAGTTAAAGCAACAACTTGATTGCCTAGCAAAGATAATACAAACCATAAAAACTTGATAACTTCCAAATGGAAGTGGCCACTTCAAACATCGTGAGAGTTCTGAGTTTTTTTCCTTACCTTTATTTTTCGTTTTTAACAAAGTTGCAGCGATTATACATTGACAGAGGTCAAAAGCAAGTGACCGTTTACAGCAGGTTATACCGTTACAGTCGGTATCGAGTGGTGATTGACAGTGTATTTTACAGTCAGGTCAATTACAAGTCTCATATCTTTCGCATTTCACTCCCCTTCCCCCTCAGTCATACCCCCGCTAGTGCTAGTGTCTGACTCATGTGGTTCACTCGCATCTGGTTCGGGACTCAAGAAGGCATCACACAATTCCCGCCATTCTCTAAGATCCTCTTGCATTTTATCATCTCCATGGGTTAGCTTCATATAGGCTTCTTCCGCCAGTGTCCATCCGCTCACGTCCCTATGCCATGCACCCACATCCGGGGCACGCTGTCCCATCCATGATATTGTGACCCTACACCTCGACAGCACCAACAGCTTGTAGCTATTTTGCTTTTTTTGGATTTCCTTATGTATCCCAATAAACAGTGTAGTGGCAACTCCCCAACATTGAGGCCCATGCTCCATTGACAATCTCCACTATGTGGGACCAGAACTGACTCACCCTGGGACAACTCCAAGCTAAGTGCAGAAAATGGGCCCCTGCCTCACCGCATCTCGGGCTGAGCGGGCCGGTTATTTCAGTGAAGCTTCACTGGTCTCATGTAGGTGCGATGTATGAAGCTATAGTGGACCAGTTTAACCCCTTGAACGCTCATGATGAGCTCAGTTCAGCTCGTCATGAGCCACGGTGCTTGTGTGCTCATCATGACTGTTGGAATGCTCGCACGCTGGGCTAATTCCCCATCTGTGTGAAAGTTCTACACAAACGGGTGTGGTCATGACGAGCTCAGCTCATCATGAGCACACGAGCACCGTGGCTCATGACGAGCTGAGCTCGCCATGAGCACCGGGGCGCTGTGCGCACCCCCCCTCCCCCCAGCACAGCGGGGGAATGTGCCCCACATGCAAGGGGTTAAAATGCGCATTACAGGATACTGTATCGATAAGCTCACTTATGGCTGTCCACATCTTGTTACCCAGGGGCTCGGCCACGTCAGCCTCCCATACCGCCCTTGCCCTGGGGGGGGGGGGGGGGGGGGTTCCAGTTGAATCACTCATTGCATTGTATAGGAGGGAGATCAGTCTGCGCCCAGACCCACAGGTGAGAGTTCTGAGGTTTTGCGGGAAATGTAGTTTCTTGTGTGATACTCAGGTGACTTACAGACCTTCAAAGACACAAAGTCTTTCATCAAGCAACACCAACACTCCGCGTACACAACTAGCCTTTACTGTCTTTAAATGCAGGCATAACCTGCCAGTTTGTAGAATTGCACTTGCCAGACTGTCATTCACTGAAATGTGCAGGCCACAGAAGTGGTAAAGTCAGATCATTTAAGATTAGTTACAATGAACCATATAAACTTTGCATTTTAAATCACACATCTATTAATTACAACATATATAATTAAAAAATAACATTTATATAAAACATGCTAAAATATACCTATTTATAACAAATTGATCTCCTGAGTCCAAAAATGGTTAAATCTTAGCCTTCTGGTATGTTTCAAATTGGAGGTGTGTTTGGCCCTGAGAACATTTCATCCAGCATAATGTTCAATCTTGATTCTATTTGTTCTGAATTACATTATCTATATACTCTTGAGGGAAGGGATACATGAATCTACAGCCAGTACGTTTCACCATGTTTTCATGTCCAAATCGTTTGTATGAACTGCTGCCTCAAACACAGTTCTAGGACAGAGCACAGTTAATCAGTTTGTTGCTTGCATGGATTGGGCTAGAGAGTAATCAGTATGAATGTGTTTGCCCTAGTGTACACCAATCATAAACTGTCTCAAAATCCTCTAACTTACTTAAAATGTTTAACATCTCGATAGAGTAGTTGATATACCTGTATAAAGTCATTTACATTTCACATTTTAGGGCTTTTGTTGCAGTTTAAAGCCTACTCCTTTCTAATAGATTGATCATTGCTTTCTTTTCCCAATTGATAAAAAAATCTACATAATGATCAGATCTCAACACTGATTTTGCATATTAAACGTACATGTAACAATGATCCCTTTGCAATACACAATACTTTGAAAAACAATGCCATTGTTGTAATTAATGGTACATCAAGGTGATCTCAGACACACCTCATGCCTAATTGTTTCAATTAGGGTCATCTTGGGCATTTTCCTTAGAGACCCAAGTGCTATAGCCGATCACCATAGGATCGCATAGGGATCAGTTTCATGTGGTTTCCTTTCAAGAGTATTGTTGAAGTTTGCAGCCCAGATTGAGCATCAAAATCGAATGCCAAAGCTACTCAGACATGGCACATTAATGAAGCATTAGTGTTTTTTTCTCAGTATAATCAAATTTCCTGCTTAATTTTTTGTTTCTCCGAATGCCTGTGTCTTTGTATTTGGTTATGCTTTGGAGCGTTACTATGCTTCCCGAATTATGCTGGGCGCACAGTATTCAATGGCCACAACGATTCATTGGGGTTGCTGTCAAGTAACAGTATATAAACTTCATTACCTATGCTGTGCACAGGCATTGTGCTGTATCTTGTGGCACACAATCAGATATTCTGCAGGTTGTTGTTCACATCATAAATGTAGAGGTTGAGCAGTAGAGCACGAGGGCCCGTCCCTGCTTCACGCTTTGCATTTCACTTTAGACCAATGCAGGCCAGAGTTATTGATCTGGCCCCAATTGTTGGAATAGTTCTTGCTAGATCTTGTAATCTGCACCCCAGAGTATAGTCACTATCAAGGGCCATCAAGTAGTACAGAAATGCACACATTGTTGCGTCAATCATCTAGCAAGACTCTTTTTGCCATGACAGGCATGGCATTGTGCACTGTCGACATGCCCACTCGAAAGCCCACTTTATTTAATGGTAGTCAACCCAGGGTCTGTACCCAACCAGAAAATCTCTCAAGTGATATATTAGCAAGTAGTTTTGCCGGTTGTGACACCATGGGCAGCAGTCTGTTGTTGGCCAGAATTCTTAGCTACCTTTTTTTATGAATATGTAACAAGGTGCTATGTTGTGTGTCCTGATATTCTACCATTTTCATAACAGCACGTAATACTGATGCCAATTATTTCATAACTAGATATCTTAATTTTTGTGGGAACCTTACCAGTAGTAGATGGAGTTTCAAAGATGCAGTCAAGGTAAATATTTGTAGTTAAGAGGCACTGGCTTCCTCAGTGACCTGATTTATTCTGTTTTCTTTACAATCACAGCTACATGCTTTTCCTATTTTTGAGTTGCATAATGATTCCTAGCATCTGTTCCAAAGTACAAATTTATGCTACTACTTTTTTTTCTTTATTATGTTTTTATATATTTGTTTTATGGCATTAATTTCATTGGTACGTTTTACATCGTACCAAAAACCAGCATTCTAAGTGTGGTTTGTAACATTACTGAATATTTAATATAACGTTTCATAGCTTTATAGCTCTTAATTTACCTTTCTTGATCGTGCCTCTCTTTACTACTTCTAAAGTGGTTAATGGATAGCCGCAAAAGTTACAACAAATGTAAATAAATTACTGTGTGAGTTTACTCTTGACAATTTGCAGTTTTACAATTTTTTTTGTAATGACCAAATTGTATTATGTTTAATAGTACAAGCATCATCCACTGCAATACAATTATCAATTACACAACATCTCTGGGTTACATTATCACGTAGAACAGCAATCTCGAACAACATTTCTCTTATCACGGTATCCCATAGTAGCCTACCACATCCCCTATATTTTGTTGTGTTTTTTGAGACATCCTTATGCCTCATATATCGGTTTCTTCTGGTGTGCGCACCAGTCAACACTCCTTCGCCACAGCTGCAGTAAGGTTGGTGAAGGTTGTTTCCACAGTGATCAATGTCTCTTTTCACCACCAGATAAGCCATCCCTATGAAAATCCTCTTGAGGCACAGACCCCCCAGCTCCTGCAGGAGACCCAGCAGTGCCGTCCGGGGACCCAGATCGATCACGTGATCCAGATCAATCAAGTGATCCAGAACCGCTGAAATTTCATGACCAACCCTGTCACAAAGGGGACGTAAAGCTAAGCAGTCCCATGCTACAGGATAAAAGTCAGTCATGGGGATGGCGCAGCTTGTACATGTAGCCTGTATGAATCGACTGATCTGTTGTATGTGACGTAGGGACAGGTAGGTTGCATGAAGGTAGTTGGTCTAGATCATACGCAGCTGCGATGACACCGCCATTACCTAGGAGCTAGGAATGCCTTCTGGCAATTATCATCTAGCTCGTCCACCCACCCCTCCCATTTTCGACAAAGAAAGGAAAAGCCATCTGGGGCATTGATAATCAGTGATTGGGTAAAACGCAGAAATAGCTCCCCTACCTAGATGTCCCATAAAGATTTTGGGTTTGAGTGGGTTGTATTCAAGGATTTGGGCATCTAGTGGGAGATGAGACCGTAGAGCATGTCAGAGTTGGAACAAGCTGAAACATTGTGTGACGCATAAGGAGTAGAGATCCTTCAGTTCTTGGAAGGACATCAGTATTCCTCCACGGTAGACATCCCCCAAATACGTAATTCCAATCTGGTCCCATTGGGCAAAGCCTTCAAGGCTATAAACCTGTTGAAGCCAGGTGTCTCTCCATTGGGAGGGCTCTACTCCATCATTTGTCTTAAACATACAATCTAGATTTTGTTTTGTAGTTTTATGTAGTGTAAACTCAGCCCGATGGCATTGGAGCACTTTGAAACCATAGAGTAGTGAAACAATAGGTAACCTCTCCTCCTCGTTATGTGGCCCAAACTACAGCCAATCAGCTGCCAGCACCAGCCTACACCATTCCCAGCAGAGCCACCATACCTCAGATTTCCGACAGCCCAAGAGTGAGCTTTGTAAGAAAACCAGAGATAAAAGGTGGTCTACCTAGCAGAAACGGGGAGGTGGGCGGGCGCATGTGAATCTATGAAAGATAATACTGGAGAACCATAGTGTACAGGTAAGTAACTAGTTTTTTCTCCAGTATTCAATCTTTCATAGATTCACATGCTTGTATCAGAATAGATAGCAGTCCTTTTTGCAATAGCGTTTCTAGGCTAGACCCCCTTTTTTCTCAGGGCTGTGTGCCATACGATTTAAAAAATAAAAAAAATTAAAAGACTTATTAAGAATCAAAAGGCATGAAACACCATTTGTCATTAAAAACGTTTGTGTATAAACAACATTACAGAAAACAACTGTAAATTTATAAACATGTACCTTATTTAAAAAGATGTCGGTGGTATTGGAAATGGAAATGCACAACCATTCATCTCTACGGGCCAAGGCCCATAGGTACGCAAGATTTTGCATTCCAAATTTGCGATTTCCAATTAGGAAATTGCAAATTTGGAAATGCAAAACTTTTCTTACTTTTGGGGCATTGGCCCCCCTTCAATGTTCTTAAAAATAAGTGGTGCTAGTAAAAAGTGCTCTAATGCCCTCGGGGCAATGGCACGCAGTATATGGCACTGCTAAAACAGCATTTTGTGTGCCTTTTTTTATTTGCACATGGTTACCATTGGATCGGATTCAACAGTGATAGCGTTTCTTAAATGCCCATTTTGCATTTAGGAAATGCTATGTACATGCGTCTAGGAAATCGCAAATAGGAAATCCCTATTTGCGATTTCCTATTTTAGGAATTGCAAAATTCGATTTCTACTAACAGCCCAAGATAGCGATTCGTTCCATTAAGAAATGCTAAATAGCTTTGTACCTATGGGCCTAAGGTATTAAGATTGATACTGCACTAACCTTTACAGAGCAAGTATCAGCGATAACGAAGACCTGGATGTTTCATTTACACTGCTTAAAGCGAGTTTGAGATCTATTTACACCTTCTCAAAGGGTTACATTTCAAGATACCTTTGTTTCATTTCATTTGGACTACCGTAACTCCATCTATTTAAGTTTACAAGCTTTATTGACGCAGAAGCTACAATTGGGTTAAACTTTTGAAGCCAGACTGGCTAGTGACACTCCTCACAGCTTTCGTATCTCCCCATTATTGGCCAAACTGTACTGGCTACCAGTACACAAAGTAATTCACTCACCAACATGGTTGAGATCCCGCCTAATGTTGTACCACCACACTCGGAACTTGAGAGCAGCTGGTGAATCTTGTAATACCTAGGTTAGGACGAAAAACAATCGGAGGAAGGACTTTCTCAGTTGCAGCTGCCTGAATGGTCTACCATCATTGACAGATCCTCTGTCGTACATACGAAAGAAAAAAAACATAAGCTTCAGGAAGAAACTAAAGACATGGCTGTTTTTGGGAAGTTGAGCGCTAACTAGAGAGTCGCAGTCAGAAACATGTTTGATGAAGGTGTTTAGCGCTAAGTTACCTCAATGGGTGGTTGGTCTGCACTTTACAAAACAAATAAACATAAACAGCTATTGGTTCTCTACTGCACTTCACTGTGGGATGTGTTTAGTCTTTTCTTTTCAAGGTTGTTCATTGCATTCTTTTCCAGCACTTTTTACTTTTATATGGATAAGATTTTGTTTTGAGTGTTCCTTCTTCTTGTCCTTCATCACATTTTGAAATTTGTTTGCACTAGGAATTTGTGCAATCAAATTAGGATTGACACGTAGCTCCCCAATTAATGGTTGTCTAAATTGTATGATTTTTAACCTTTCAGTTTTTTAGGGTGGGGGTATTACCGCCCAGAATAATGGCATTTATTTCAGAGTTCCGATTTTTATACTTTGATAAAGTTGCCCATTTTTAGGCTAAGCCTATCAGATAGCGCAAGCTGTCTGGTTGCAAAATAACTATTGTCAGCTTACCAAAAACGTACGGGGGCTTAAAGCAAGCCCATTGCTTACTACTGGTTGGCTTTATTGCAGCTAACTTGCTTTTTATGCAATGGATTTATTTTTCATCTCGTGTTTTTCCCTTCCCTTGAGTATTACCTCTTTACTTGTCTCCTTCCACTGATTACTTTTATGGAGTTACTTTTTAACCGAGCAGCGATGTTGATGTTACACGTTGTCATCACAAACAAAATCCACAACGGGAAAAGGGTCCTAGGGACAGTTTACCGACCAACTACAGATTCAATCCCCAAATCAATTATATCTTAACATAACAAAATCCGGTGGTCAAAAAAATGGAAGAGCAAACAAAGTGAAGTCAAAGGTATCACAACTAAAGTATAAAGAATACTGAGAGGCAACCTCAATAAGGAAAAGTCGGATTTCCATCAACTGCCCAAATGGCCAGTGTGATCATCTGGATATCCCACTAACACCTCTCCCAATGATCACAAAAAGAGGTGTCAGAAAGGCTATAAAACCGTGACCCATATGATCATGAAATATAACAAATAGGGTCTGTGATGGGAAAAAAGATAGTGCAGTGCATAGTGAGTGAACATTAAAAAGGATTTGGTAGAGAAAACTCCCTTTATTCTGACACCCCTTCCAATCCTAATAAAAACGTGTCAAAGAGCAGCTTTCAACAAATAGGCCGCTTATCAAAAGCTGGTCAACTAGTTTCAGCCTGTCGGGCCTTACGCCAAGGCTTTCTTCAGGACCTAGATTGTAAATCAGCTACTGCATACTAATAATGTGCAATGGTGCATATTCATATTCATATACATATCCAAAAAGTACCTCAATATCAGCAGGGTGTTCTTCACACCTGCTTTGTATAAGGTCTGGGCCTCACCTCACCTGGTACCTACTCAGGAGCAAGAGACCCCGCCCTCTCCGTCGGTGCCGTGGGCTTTCCCTGAGATTGTGGGAGATGTTACACGTTGCACATGCAGTGCGTTCCCAGGAGAAATGAGGAGGAGGATGTCAGGATAAGAGGGGGGGTCCGTTTCACTCGCGCACTGGTTTGAAACAACATTGTTTCAAACCAGTGCGCGAGTGAAACGGACCCCCCCTCTTTGCTGCGAGTCATAGAAAATATGAAGGTCCAGCGACCACGGCAGAAGTGAGGATTAGTGGAATCTACTAGCGGAAAATAGCACTTCTCTCTCCAACCCACCGGTTGAAAACACGCTTTTTTAAGGAATAAATAAATTGAAGTCTACTTGAGCACGAGACAAGCCGCTGATATAAAAACACACAGAGTGACACCCACCGCGCACACGGCATTTTTAAAGACAAGAGCAACCTTGATATTAAATAAGAAACAGTTCCCTATGGAATCGACTCATCCAGCCCTGATGAGAATCCTGTGATTCATCACACAGGATTTGAAACGCGTCGGCATTTACGCTTTGATTCATTCGGCATTTATGCTCTGTTCTTTTTGAATTGATTGTGACATTGCTCAGAGCTCAGGGGCATTTGGTACATGGTTGAAAAATGTTTTATGCCCCCTAAATAATTAATAACTAATGGGTATTGATTTGTCAATGCATGCTGATTTGTTTATTTTCCCTTGGCAACTGTATTAAAATTTTGATTGATTTTTCTTGTTCATAATCTGTAAATATTCAGTATGTTTGTTTGTATCTCACTGTAATGTCTAAATTTTGTGTCTAATTGTATGGCAATACGTACAGTTGATATTGTTCTTTCTCCGATTATCCAAAAAAACACTAAATAATATTCAAATAAAAAGACATAAATATGTCAGGATAACTAATTGAGTTTTAGTTTTTTCCTTCAGAATTGAATAAATGGCATAAATAAGCTCAGAGGCATAGGTAAAACCCCCCCATTTTTGCACTTACAGAATTCCAGGCATTCAGTAGAGCTGCAAGCAGCAGCAAGTGAGCAGGTGTGCAGCAGTATGCGACAGCAGCAATAAAGTAGTTTATTTCCTTGCCAATGCAAGCATGTGGGATCTCTTGTTAAATCCTCGTGCTATAGCCTGGAGCCTCAGCTACAGGCATATAGGCATCGCCCCCTGCTTCAACTCCAATGTTTCAGTGCTTCAGTTGTTTCAGGCTGCTCCTTGGTTTTCTGCTAGCCTATAGGGACCAGGCTTTTGCAATTAGCGACTAGCTGGGACTCTTTGAGCCACACCTTAAACACCACGGTTGGAGTGATTATTTTTATTATTATTATACTCATTTATTGAGCGCAACAAATCATCCCCAGGGGGATCTCTCGGCGCTTGAGAAGTGAGTACTAATGAGCAGGAAATTCTAAAACAACCAGGTCTTTAGCAGTTTCTTAAATCTAGACCGATCGGCACAGGCCTGAATCTCTTCGGGAAGACTGTTCCAGTGGCTGGGAGCTAGATGAGAAAAATCTCGACCACCCGTTTTAGCCTTGTTTATTCTTTGCTTGCATAGGAGATTGCGATTACTAGATCTTAGCTGCCGCACAGGTCGATACAGGGCTAGTTTATTTTTTAAATAGGCTGGGCCTTTCCCCTATAAAGACTTGAAGACCAAACATAGCATCTTGAAGATGGCTTGTTTCCTAATCGGAAGCCAGTGTAATTGGCTCAAGAGGGGTAAAGAAGGGGTGCGCGCCCGTTTATTGAGGGTGAGGCGGGCTGCAGTGTTTTGCACCACCTATAGTTTAGATAGAAGGTATTCCTTTATTCTAACGAGCAAAGAGTTGCCATAATCCAATCCACTAACCAAGAGTGACTGAATGAGGGTTTTTCTTGCAAGGCTGGGATCCAGGGGAAGATCTTTCTAAGCCTCCGCATGGTTCCGAAACAGGTGCCTGAGAATGTCTTCACCTGCTCCTCCATTGATAGCTTATTATTGATCCTGATGCTTAGATTCTTGGCCCAGTTTTTTGGGGAAGGTGCCTCTCCCAGCTCTGCAGGCCACCAGTCGGGGGTCCATATTTCCTCAGCCTTCCCGAACAGCAGTATCTCTGTTTTAATGGAATTAAGCTGTAGGAATTTCTTCCTCATCCATATTGCAATATTGGACATGCAGTTTTGGAATTTTGATTGAGTTGCTGCAATGTCATCCTCTATGGGTACAATCACCTGTGTTTCATCAGCATACAAGATAGTCTCAAACCCACAGCTTCTTTTGACTTCAGCCAAGTGGACCATATACACATTAAACAAGGTGGGACTCAGAATGGATCCTTGTGGGACTTCCCTATCCACTGATGTGGTCTGTGACACAAAGGAATGCAGCTGAATGCATTGAGTTTGGTCTGATAGATAACTTTGTATCCATTTAAGGGCCATGCCTCTGACACCAATCAGTGATACCCTGCAGCAGCAGAAGAAGCCCGGCTAGGTTCAGGTGTGGCTTGTGGCCACTGGGGGGGTTGGGGGGGGGGCGGAGGGCACTGGCTTTCACTTCCTCACTTAAATTTCTGTGTTGTCGGTGGATACCTGACTAGACACCCGATAGCTGTGGGTAATCACTACTATCACTATTGCCATTTTCATTGCCACTGCCAATGCCTGATTTATTCCAGAGAATTACACAGCACAGCATAGAGCTACATGCACTACACAGCACTGCACTAGGTGTAGGGAAATGTGGGGGGTCCCCTGCCGAAGTGGTTGGCGAAGGTGCAGTTACGGCTTGCAGGTTGCCTTCCTTTTCTACTAAGTATCCTGTTTTTCCTGCCAGTAGCCACAGTGGAGGATTATTCATTCTTGGTTGTCCAGAAGGAATTTGAGATGATGAATAGATTAGTATTGCTTCCAACTCTCTTGAATTACTTGAATGACTTGTGCTGTTAGCTCTGTCTTGGTGCAGCCCAGGGAAAGCCGATTCGACAGTCTAGTTCACTTACCCTTCTTCTTATACATATTGCGCTTTAGCCTGTATATAATATGACTATGAGTGCAAAAAGATTATAATCCGGTAGACTAATCTCCTCAAGGTGGTTTCAAAAGACCAAATCAAATCCATTAAGGTATAAGGCACCGAACTTGGGTATTTTAAAGGAAAAGTCAACAATCTCAATTTATTTGATGAGATCTGGTGAAGAACACCTTAAGACGGAAGCTGATTTGTTACCTAGGAATGATGTGTCAAAAATAAAATCACAATTGGATTGCCCTTTGGAGGACCCTAAGAGCAATTTTCATGATTCCTTATGTAGCAAGAACATTCCTGATACTTCCTTGCTCTCTCTTGATAATGATCCAGGCCAAATTGTTAAACAGCATTCAATCCAAGTTTCCCCGGGTTTAGATCCACCTGAGTGTCTGTAAGAGCAAAGCAAGAACGTTCAACAGATAGACTACCCCAGACATACCTCCTTAAAGGTAGAGATATCTCCATGCCTCTTCTGCATCAAGTAAAAGTATCACAAAAAGAGTTATACTGCATCAAGTAAAAGTATCACAAAAAGAGTTATATCACTATCACAGAGAAAGAGAAAGTCAATGGAATTATTTTGTTGTTCATCCAGTTAACCTGGTTTACCTAATCATTTGCCAAGGCAAAATCTATCTGTGGTGGTACAGAGCTGGAATATCGATGTATAAATATCGATGTACAGAAATATCGAGGTAAAAATATTCTGGGATAAAAATATAGATGGAAAAAATATCGTGGCCAAAAATATCGATTGTTAGGTAAGTAATATTGATTGCAAAAATATCGAAGTGTTAAATATCGTTTACAAAAATATAGTTGTTAAAAATTTCGATTTAATATTAATGTTACGAATTTAGTATTTTGTATGAGAATTGTTTGTATTTTTAGTATATGTGTTAACATTTTAGTAGTTAATATTTTGTTTTTAAATACAATTTTGCGTTTTTAGTTCCGTAGTGGGTTGTGGGTTTATAGGGGTATAGGGTAGGAAGTA
Source organism: Lissotriton helveticus (assembly GCF_964261635.1). Taxonomy (NCBI): domain Eukaryota; kingdom Metazoa; phylum Chordata; class Amphibia; order Caudata; family Salamandridae; genus Lissotriton; species Lissotriton helveticus. The sequence goes on along the minus strand of NC_136067.1, from coordinate 936,380,992 downwards.
ATTTAATTATATAGATTTTATTTATTATTTATAGTAGTTAATAAAAAAAAATTAAATTGAATTTTGCGTTAGTTCTGTAGCGGGTTGTGGGTTTATATGGGAATAGGGTTGGCAGAAATGTAATTATATGAAATGTAGTTAATAATTTATATTTATTCATAATTGTATAATTGTGATGTTATTGAGTTAAATGTGTACATTAATTTATTAATAATTGTTTGATAATTAGTTATTAATTAATTTAAATTAATAAATTATTATTTAATTATGGTAATTGTTTAATTAATATTAGGTGTGTTGTGGTGTTATAGGCGTAAATGGTGGGAAGGGAGGGAAGTGATTTATTTTTTATTGATGAATTATTAATTATTTGTTAATTAATTTGTATTAATAAGTAAATATTATTTGTAATTGTGTAAGTAATTTTAGGTGTGTATTGTGGATATTATAGTGTTAAACAATGTGTAATTAATGAAGGTTTATTATATTTTTTAATAATATATTTACATTTCAATGTTATTTATGCTTATAATGGAACTTAAAATTAATAAAAATGGTGATGTTTTTTTATTTTATTGGTGTGATATCCAACACTTTCCCTACTGTTGCACTCACTGGAGAGGGAATAGTAATTTTTACCCCGTCGCGATCCAACACTTTCCCTACTATTGCACTCACTGGAGCTGGAATAGTAATTTTTAACCCTCCGCTATCCAACACTTTCCCCACTGTTGCACTCACTCGAGTGGGAATAGTAATTGTTACCCCTCCTCTATCCAACACTTTCCCTACTGTTGCACTCACTGCAGTGGGAATAGTAATTTTTACCCCTCCGCTATCCAGCACTTTCCCCGCTGTTGTACTCACTGGAGTGGGAATAGTAATTTGTACCCCTCCGCTATCCAGCCCTTTCCCTGCTGTTGCACTCACTGGAGTGGGAGTAGTAATTTTTTAAAATAGTTTAATATGTTAATTAATTATAGGATATTTTATTTTATTTTAAATTATTGATATATGTATATATTTTATTTTTATTTAATTTAAAAAGTTAATAAATGAAATAAAGATAATAGTTAATAAAATGTATTTAAGTAAAATATGTATACGTACACATTTTTGTGTATATGTTTTTTAAATTAAGTTTATTTGTTATATTTAGTTAAAATATATATTAAATGTAATTTATTTTGTTAAAAATATTAATATTATTTAATATATTTTGTTTAAGTTATATATATTTTTTACGTCGATATTTTTTACTTCTATATTTTTTACTTCGATATTTTTGTTTAATATTATTGTACTTACCTGTTAAAGTATAGGGAGTCGATATTTTTGTATTCAATATTTTTCCAATGATATTTTTGTACACTATATTTTTTACATCGATATTTAAACATGGAACCCTCTGTGGCATCAAAACTACCCTTTAATTAATTAGCGAATCCCCTGGTGAACATGGGCCTGATTACTACTTTTGCGGTGCTGTGCGGGCTTTGCGCCGGCACAGCACCGCCAAAGTTGTGCATGGCCTGCCTGCAAGATTACGAGATCAACTCATGCCTGGTGGGCTTTTCTTTTACCGTTTCAATGGTGGTGCCCTGAAAACAAGCATAGTTATGGGAACGCAAAAGCAGTTCCAGCATGGCATGGACTTTGAAGTTCATGCCTTGCTGGAACTTGGGATGCATGCAAACAGGGGGGCACATGTTGTGCCCACCTGAATGCATCCCCATGGCAGCAGGAGCATGGTGGACCTGCAGGGTCCCCTTTGTTTCCGCACCGCCAGCATGGTAGTGGGGAAACTCGTAATATGCTCGGTGAACTGCGGCAGTCTCGCCTTGCATATTGTATACCCCTGTCCACTGCCAGAGAGCCAAATGGCTGCCTCGTAATAAGGCGTCTGTAGGACCACCCCCGCTGCGCCACTGCGTGTCTCGCTGTCAAAGACCACCAGACTCGTAATCAAGCCTTATGTTTGCTTCTCTAGAACTCTTCAATGTCTTGAGAGAATTCTGTCCTCCATTATGCATTTGTTGGAAAAAACTACTGACAGCTCAGATCCTGTACATCCTATCATAATTCTGAAAGAGCTGCCAATGAAATCTGAGGGGGTCAACTTATCAGTTGGAAAGCAGATTGTTCAAGTTAATCCTATTTAAAAGAATGAAATTGGACTGCTAGTGGCCTGTCCCTCATTGAAATTGCCAACAATTATGCATAAATCAATACTGGAAGTAGATATATCTTCATTGGAGCTTCTCTTAATGGAGAAGGATTCTTCTCTCCAAGCCTCACCAAAGGCAGCTTCAGGCAAAAATAACCCTCCTTCAGTACAATCCATGGGTTCCAAAGTTTTTTCAGTTTTTAAAATGAATAGAAAAAGAGAAGTGGCAGTTGAAAAGCCACTGACTCCAGTTGTAGCTCCCAAAAAAAGGGAAAGATCGGAAAAAGCCAAAAGAAAGCTAAAAAGATTAAACAAAAGAGAGGCTAGAATTTGTTTTATCCCTGAAGAAACGTCTTCTACTATGTCCTCAGTAGCCCTTGGGGAAAGGACACAGTCTACTGTGGGGATTGTGAATCCACACACAACTGTTGCTTCTGAGAACCTTTGTGGTTTAAACAATCTAAATAGGGCTATACCAGCAAAGGAGCTGGAGTTATTAACTAAAAATGACACTATCATAGATAAGGAGTCGGAAAAGATGTCCCTTCATTTTAAGAAGTTTTTGCCTTCGGCTTATTCATACTGGGACTCAAAAGACTTAAAAAAGAAAATATTAGCCCGATCAGTTGTTCTCAACTCAACTTCATCGGCCTTTGTACCTCGTAGATCATCTGATGATGTGGAAAATGGCCATCAAAATCTTTATGTGTGCAAGACTGAATTAAATGCAAAGGAGAATGGAGGAAATTATAATTTTGGACTTTATTGTCTTATTTGAGGACGATTTCACCTTTTTGAACCAATTTCTTTTGTTGAATCTTATGGCTCAGGTAGACCAACTTTAGTTGGTAAAGAGCAGTAATGGAATTGGTGGAACTAATAGATACACGACTAGAGAAAAGAATGAGGGTGACATTTAAGTCGCCATTAATTGTGAATCTGATATTGAACATATAGGAATTTTTTGTCTCAAGAAATTGAAATTATTTCCTCCCCTCTTAAAAACAAGGTCTTGCCTGTGGGGTGGGGAAAATTATTTGTCAATGTCGTGTCCCATTGAGGAATGTCTGTTTCATAGGAAGAGATGTTCACTAACACAAAATTAACATTAATCTCCTGCAAAGCTGGCTCTAGGGTGGTTTCATGCAACGATTACAAATTGGGATTCATGCTAAAAAGTGATGATGTATCCCAATGGGCCTAGTTAGCTGGTTGGTTGAATACTAGAAAAGTGGTGCCCCATATGTGCTGAATTGGGGTGTCTAGTAGGGTGTCCCATTCCTTTAAAATTGTATCACGGAATATAGCTGTCTGTTGGAATAACCTGGGGTATATCAGGAATTTGGATATATTAAATCCTGTGGTAACCTGCTTACAAGAAACGTGAGCTTCTGCCGCTTTGAACATTTATTTGTGATTCACTGTCCTGCTACTAAGTCAAAGAGAGGCCATTCTTGTGGTGGTACAGGCACACTATTGTCCACAAACTTTACTCGGACATATCAGGTGCGCTGTCATCAATTGAACCTATTGCATTATTTTGCATTCCCAGAGCAGAATTTGTGTCACTACTCTGTTTTTCCTTTAATTTTTACTAATCTTTCTATTCTACCAGGTCAAGAAAACACTCATTTGTGAAGTAAGTTCTTTCATGACATGATTATGAATGAAGTAGGTATCACTAAGGTCTTAAATATGGGAGATCAGAATGCAACTGTCCTTAACCATTGAATCACTCTTTTTGCTGACAAAAGACGGGAAGAGGCTGTTAATATCCTGGCCACCATATTCTCTCTCTGCTCCAGCACAAATAACAGGGAATCTTTAATCCTCAGAGCTTGCAGGGAACATGATTTAATTGTCCTCAATTGGAGATTACAGAGTGATATTCCAGCTCATTTCACTCATACTACAGCAAAATCAACTACAATATTTGACTATGTTATGAGTTCATATATGGTTTTCCCTTATTTATTGGACTTAAAGGTGATAAATAGTATGTGGAGTGACCACAATATTCTTCTTCTTACCACCAATGGGGAACCTGAGTATGTATATCCATGCCAGATCCCTGATAGTGATGACGTGTTAATTAGAGTTGCGAATTGGAAGGTTTTATGGACTATGAAAGATAAGCAGTCACTGCCATTAAAATTAAGGATAATCACTGAAAATCTTCCTCCTTTAGGTTGGTTACCTGCAGACATATTTGAACAGCACAGGGGGAAGTTAGTAAGGGTAACCCCAAATTTAGTAGGTAGCCCTTACAAAAACTCCATGAGGCATTCTAACAATTTTAATAAACCAATTGTTTTGAATAAACTTATTAATCACTTGCAAAGAAAGTTAACAAGTAGATTTTATGTTTGAAAAGAAGAAGTACTAGGTGAGTAAAAATCCCAAAAAGATGTAGTTCTGATGACCTGTGGGTAGAAATAACTGAAGCAGTAAAATGTAAAAATTAAAAAGCCTTTTTCAAAATTATACCGGAAAATAGCAGCTCTTTCTCCAAATCTAAGATAAATATTATTTCTTGCTTGGAATGGCAAGAATACATAATCTCTGCATACACAGATGCCTAGTTACAGTGTTTTGAAGTCCCTATATAAGGTTTTAGCTTGAAGATACTTTCCCCATCCCCTCCTACTAGACAGGAGGTGCTGCATCACCATAAAGCTGCTAGGAATACCGGTGCAAGAGGTCCTGACCAACTACCTATCTTTATCTTAAAATTATAGACCTATGGGAACCTTATTTAGTGACACTTTTCCACTACTTTAATTACAATGGGGTTGTCTCTAGTTCAAGGACGGGTGGTATTATCTTGCAGTTATATAAAAAAGGCACCTCAAACCTAGCTAGCAATTATAGGCGATTATCCTGTTGGGCGCCACAGGAAAGATTTTTTTCGAAATGTGTTTTATCTAATCTACTAGAATGGGTGAATGAAAAAAACACTACACAGGCAGTTTAGAGCTGGTCACTCGACTTTTGATATTATAACTGTACTTCATCTTATATTGGAAACATATCTGAAATGAAGGGGGATACCTGCCTACGTGGCTCATATTAATTTCCAACTGCGTTCGATTACGTAGACAGACAGACCTTTTGGAGAAAGTTGAGTGCCATGGGAATGTCCGGGACTCTCCTAAAACGTATAATTCCTCTTCACACAGCTATCTGGTGTCATGTTATGTTAGGTGGTAGGCGGGGCAAGACACCGAAAATCCCTACCAGAAATTGTTTAAAACAGGGATGCCTGTTGGCGCCCCTACTTTTTTCACTGAATATGGCGGACCTGCCGGATGTGTTGAGCAAGGCTGAGGGTGAAGCCCCAAAATTATGCTCATGTCCTTTAGGGCCACTCTTTTAAGCGTACAATATTTGTTTGCTAGACCTAACTCCATTAGGTCTCCATAAATGCCTAGATAGCTTATCATATTACTCAGATGCTGAGTTCTTGAAGGCTAATATAAATAATGAGCATATTGTACATATATCAAATAAAGCATAAGCTCATGGAAATGCACTATGGGCTCTTTATGGACCAACATGTCACAGGCATTTTAATAATCTTTTGAAAGTATACAAATGAAGATCCCACCGACCCTTTTATATGCTATAGAAACAATAAATAATAATACATGGCACTTTACGCTTAAGGTGGAGGGGAAGATTCTTCGCAATATTTGCACTTTAAATTCCATGGTTTCCATTGAAGCACTCAGACTAGAATTAGGATTGGTGAGCACTTATATAGGAGATCTAGTCGATATTTTAGATTGGTGTAATTGTATTCTACATACCAAAGAAATGTCTGAAAGGAGTCTTATGGCCTCGAAATGTCTCTCTCCTAATACAAAGGTGGTTCATTTTTAACTAACATTGTATCTGAACTCCAGCACTTTCCTTTGACTAGATTAGATCTACAGAATATGAGCTATGCTCATTTTAAAAATGATATAAAACATACTATGGAAAATTGCTCAATGAAGAATGATATATATATATGTAGAGAAAAACCATGTTTCTATTGTGTTATTCAATCATGTAAGGCAGCAGTTCCCCAAGTGTATTGAAATTGGATCCTGGAACACATGGTGCGAAGGTGTATAATGCTATGTAAGTTGAAATGTTTATCACTAACAACTGTCACGGATGCATGGCAGTACGTAGTTAGGGAACAAAGAATATGCACCTTTTGTTATAGTGGTATACAGACTATCGAAAATGTTATATTAATCTGTTTTTAAAGTCTACCAACAGAGATTTTTAAAACCACTTAAAAAAAAATATGGTATTATAACAGCCAAAGCTGCTATGGAGGGGATACATAGTGCCGTTAATGAATTAATGTGTTGTAAAATTTTAAAATGTTGTAGCTCCTTTCTAAAATGTTAATAATTGATGTATTTCTGTATATTGTAGACCTCATTGTAGGATCTAAGGGGTCGATTACGATGGTGGGCGGACAAAGTCCGCCCGCCATCGCATTGGCAAAAGGGACCTCCCGCCATAGGTGCGGCGGTCCCGCTATGCGAATTAGGATGTGCCCGCCACACTGGCGGGCGCATCCTGTATTTTTACATTGCGGTGGGCGGCAGCACCCGCCACAATGTAAAAATACATGTTGTGCATGTGAATGTACAACGTGACAGGCACTGTGCGGTGCCTGCCACCTTGTACATGCAAACGCAAAGGGCCCCCGAAGGCATTCTCCGCCTATCTTTTTGCGGCGGGATCTCCGCCGAAAAAGACAGGCATCGTAATGCCAACGGCGGTGCCTGCACGGCACAAAAGCCCCCATTTTACTGGGTCTCGCAAGGCGGGTGCGAAAGGACCGCCTTGCAGGACCATAGCGGACGGTCTTTCCATCTGCTGTGGTACCATTCACATTCCCATCGCCATCTTAATTTGGCGGTGGAAATTTTAGGGTTGATGGCGGGCAGATCACCACCGCCGGGCCAGCCGTCCGCACCGCCGGCGATCCGCCCACCATCGTAATCAGCCCCTAAATCTCTCATGAAAACCTTTCAACCTTGTAACTTTTTAATTTTTGCTCAAGCACTCCACAAGAGTGCATATATTCCCAGCTGTCTCCCTTGTGTGCGTCTCTCTCCCTCATGCTTTGTGTTGCTCTCTTATGCATGTGCCTCTCTGCCTCTGATCTCAGAATTGCTCTCTCTCCATGTGTGCTTCTCTCTGCATTTTATTTCTCCCTTCTGTGCTCCCTGTGCCTTCTGCCCATCCTCTCCACATTGAATTTCCCACCTCCACCCGCTTGCCTCTGCCCCCCCCCCCAGTACCCACCTGCTTAGTCCTTTTTTAATCAGCAGAAACAATGTTCACAAGGAACTCATTTATCTGGTTAATACAGTTTCTGCAAGATTTGGTATGAATTGTGCGAATCAATCAGAGACTAGGAAAAACTTGCAGAATAGGACCTTAATTCAATTCAGTCAAACAATATTGTATGGATTTATAGATGTAAAATCCCACAGAACACTTATCAAAACTGTACTCACTTCAGCCGAAATGAGTATAATTTATTTTACATTTATAGTATTCATAGTACACAAAAAAGTCATAGCAGAAATATTTGATCATGTATTTACACTATATACATTTTCACATTTCAACGTGATTTGTGAACACCAGTGAGGTGATCATAACCAAACAGTGATATAAATATAGTGCTAAGAAGGGGGAGGTAGTGGTTATTGGTATTTACACAAAGAGGAGCTCTTAGCAATTATAATACAGTCAATTGTGATAGGTATTTTGATTTCCTTAGGCTCTCTTTTTCTACTAGCTGACAACGTTTCACCCTCTCTTGGTAAGGGTTCTCTTCAGACAGGTATTCTGGGGACTAAATGGAGGACAAGTTTTAGATGAAACCAAAGGGAGTACAGGATGTGGGCTTGACCAAAAGGAAATCAGATTACCAGTTAGCACACAAAGTGCTGGAAGTAGAATCCTTCTTAGTTACTCTCTGGGTAATATCCAGTGATGTCCAGAGGGAGTATTCCTATTAATGACACATTAATGGACGATTACCGTCTCTATGGGGAAGATTCATAGTGCACAGTGAATGTGATACTATGGGAATTGGCTCACCGTAACATGGATAGCCAATGGGGCTGTTGGTGTAATTCACGGCAACCACGGTTACTGTAGATCCTATCGGTAAAAAACGGGGAGGGATGGAATACACCCATATGTCTTAATAACACTCAAGCCAGAACTTGATTCTAATGAAAAGTAACTTTATTTTAAGGAGTCTTCTCTCCAATAGGTGGTGGTGAGTGAATTATTCAGTTGGTTCTTCTGATGAAATCTATTGTTAGTAAAGATATATCAGTATTATAACATTTATTAATGTTTACACATGATTACTGTTGGAAAAGGCAGATATCTTTCACACCCGACTAGAGTTTATAAAATAAGTAAGGTAAGACTCACTGCACAATTTCAGTTGGGAGCCAAGAATCAGTTTTAGTAATGGAAGAGCAGTTTAGTAGGACTTGCCAATTCCTTTCGACGGCAGGGCGCTTCCGATAGCTGTCCTTAAGGAGGACGCAGCCTGATGCTTGAATTATAAGTGCTGTGTGCAGACGCCTGAAGCAGAGCGGCGCATGCGCTGAGCGCTCACTTCAGCAATAGAATGGCATACTAAGGCGGGGGCCATTGTAAGTGGGATGATGGAATCGCACTATGGATACGAACGTTACAGCCTAACTGCTTTAGAAACTAAGGGCCCCATTAGGATGGCGGACGGACAGCGGTGCCGTGACTGACCGCCAGTGGTGCGGCGGTCCTGCACCGTCAATTAGGATGCCACCGCCAGTGTGGCGGTGGCAACCTGCATTCACGACATTGGGGCGGGCGGTGCTCTCCATGCCAATGTTGGGGGGTACAGCCTCCCAACCTCCACCCCCCTGTGGGCCCGCAACGGGCCCCTGTAGCAAATACTGCATGCCTTTCCATGGCATTCGCCATGGAAAGGCATGAAATATGCCACATCATAATATGGATGGCGGTGTTTGTAGACACCGCCACCATATTGTGTCCCTTTTCCGCCTGGTCGCGATTATGACCCGCGGAAAAACGGTGGACGGTCTTTCCATCCGCCGCGGTGCACCCCACCATACTAATATGGTGGGGGGATGACCAGGGACTTATGGTGGGCAGATTGCCACCGCCGGGCCAGCGGTGGGCACCGTCAGCCCAGCAGGGTCGATCCGCCCGCCATACTAATGGGGCCCTAAGTAACGATACTGGATTAGGTTGAGTGAAGGACAAATTTAATTAAAAGTGAATAATAGCATTGCAAGCTACCTCGTGAATTTTAGGGGAGCTAATGCATTAAAAACGATTCAATTGAAAAACAACTATAAAAAGCATGGTATATACAAGGACTCGTAATGTGATCATCTATTAAGTATACTGATGAAATTATTAGTTTCCAACTACCACCTGATTAGTTGGGAGATTGCAACAGAGTATGTAGAAGGTGGTAGTCAAGCTTAACACATTTGTGTAATGTACTGCAATTACTGTTCAGTTGCCGCATACATAAAGGATGTCAAGATATGATTACATAAATGTAGGTCACAGACATTACAGTTCCTGTTAAAGATTATTCATTTCTCTTGGCAAATATTAGACATTGGCCTAGACCTGTTTGATATGCAGCAGCCCTTATATTTTTCCATATCTCGGCTGCATAGGCATCATGATAGCTACAACATGACGTGTAAGCAGGCATTAAGGATGTCATAATATGGCTACATAAATGCAGGTCACAGACATTACAGTTCTGGTTAACAATTATTAATTTCTCTTTGCTAAGATTAGACATTGGCCTAGACCTGTTTGATATGCAGCAGCCCTGATCTTTTTCCATATCTCGGCTGCATAGGCCTCATGATAGCTACAAAATGACGTGTAAGGAGGCCATGATGGTGACATTCATTATCATATCTTAGCATCTTCTAAACAGCATGATTATATTTCTAAATATATGTCTGAATTATATAGCAGATAGTCTAGAGTGGTTTTGTCGCCCTACAGGTCTGGGTACATCATCATATCCATTACATCGTGAATCATAGAAGACTAGGGGAAACCTCTATCCATCCTATAGCTGGAAGACCGTAGGTTGCTGTGTTTCATGTAATGGTGTCCTAAGGTGCTGGTGGACTGTTCTCAATGCAGGCTGAATCATTTTCGCTACTCCTCTAGACTGTTAAAGCCATTTCTGATTGAATCTCATTTCTCAATCCATTTACACTCCAACGATTGCATAATGAATTAAATGTTGCCACCCCTGGGAGGTATATTTGCTTTTTCCATGACCTGCCATCTTAAGTCATCCGCAGTGTGCGATTTGTCTTTATAGTGCTGTAATCGGGGAGCATTTTCCACCAAACATAGTATTCAGCTACGATGCTGACCAATCCAAGCTTTTACTGGTTGAATGGTCTGCCCTATGTATATAAGGTCACAGGCCACCAAATGCAATATATGACATTTGGGGTTGCACAGTTAGTCAGATCATGTAGGGTCCATTTAGTGTTCCCATGGGTAAAGTCTTTAGTATCAAATGTATGATCGCAGACTACGCACCCTCCACATTTAAAGTGTCCTGTAACAGGCGGTAGTGACCAAAGTTCATTGATGGTATTCGTGGGTTTCAAAATGCTCGTGTCTGAGTGTACCAAGTGGTTCTTGATATTTTTACCCTTCTTGTAGGAGAACATAGGTACTTCATGGCAGGTGCTAAGCGTGTTAAGCGTAAGCCAATGTTTTTTATGGTTTTGGTTACTTGTGTACTTAATGGTCAAAAGGTAGTGACACACACATTTCTGTTGGTTTGTGGTTTGGCTCTATTCATCAATAGTTCTTCACAGGGGCTGAACCAGGCCCTCTTCATCGAGGTTTTCACCAATTTGTTTGGAATTCCTCGTTCTCGCAGGTTGTTGCTTAGCATGATGGCTTCTTTAAAGAAATCTTCTTTCTCTGAACAGTTCTGCCTAAGTCTTAGGAACTGCCCATATGGTAATTCATCTTTCAGTGCCCTGGGATGGAAGCTGTTGTACTGCAGAAGTGTTTTTCTTTCTGTTGGTTTCCGATGGAGGTTCACAATCAAATTGTTTTCTTGACATCTTATTTGTAGATCAAGGAATGGGACCTCTTCTGTATCTGCACTGTAGGTAAAGGTCAGCGCTGCTTGACATTCATGGCAGTAGGAGATGAACATTTCCAGACTTTTCTCTGTTCCAGCCCATATTAGGAAAACGGCGTCTATGTAGCGCTTTCAACACTTGATGTTATAGAAAAACGGATTGTTTACAGTGGTCATGAATTCGTTCTCAAGGTCGCCTTCATACAGGTTCGCTAGGTTGGGAGCAAAAATAGCTCCCATGGATGTCCCTGAGCACTGTTGGTAATATTTAGTATTGAACCTAAAATAGTTCATTAATAATGCAATCTCCAAAAGGTCTGAAATGAACTCCATCGGAACTAGCATTGGTGCAGGGCAAGAATTCAGGACCTCTTTTATGACATTGATGCTTTCAGTCTGTGGGATATTAGTGAACAATGATTCTATATCCAGTGTCACCTGCATCTCTTGAAGGGGGTCGTATTCCTTTTTTTATTTAAAAATAATATATATACAAATATATTTTCAAAGGTTTTATTAATAATTACACACCGAGGACCTTAACAAAGCATGATTTACATAAGCTATTAACTAAACAAAATATGTTGTTTAAACATAAATGTTCATCAACGTTCTGTTTTAGCTTGATTGAAGAAAAATCCATGCCTCAGCATTTACGCTAGACCATAACATATTAATTTGAAAATGATTACATTTCTATTTAGCTATCAAACTCCTCACAGTCACCGCATTACTTTTTATCAAGTGTATTTTATGGTTGTATGACATCACAACGCATGCTTTTACCACGCATTCCATTACAACGCAGTTTTTACAACGCAAGTCGTTACAACGACTTGCGTTGGGGGGCATTGGATAGTGGAATAGTTTAATTTTCTATTCCAACCCCAGTCCCCGTGGATAGTAGGGAAGATGTTGGATAGGAAATTAAGCTATTCCCTATCCTACAGCGCCCTCCTGCGCAAGTCATTGTAATGACTTGTGTTGTAATAGTTGCGTTGTAATGGTAGTGCGGGGTAAAAGTTGCTTTGTAAAGGATGTTCCCAGTATTTTATACATGCCTTTAAAACCAGTAATTATTAGTTTGACCATAAAGAATAAACCCAGTAGGACAAGATTTGTTTGGAACTTTTTACAGGTGTAATATCGACACACCAAATGGCTAAACACATGTGAATTTTAGTTATACTGGGAGGAGTCCTTAAGGAGTAAACGTTTGAGCTGCTGTGGAAAAGGATAAAGTTGTGAGCTCTGTGCACTCAAAATTGAGAATGGCTATGTAAGCAGAGACAAATAAATGCTGTGTTACTTTGCACTGAAACAGAGTCCAAGATGGAGGGTGAAAACATCAGTTAGCAGAAAAAGAACAAAAAGATATGAAGCAGGAGAATGTTAACTGCTATAAATAGAACAAATGCAGTGAAACAACACAAATAAGAAAAAAAAGAATAAGAAGCTTTTTAGAGAAAATGAAATGCACCAATATATTTGTAGAAATGAACAAACACAACTGTCATGTGGTACAGCAAAAAGCAGGGCGGTGTGGTGTACCATGACCTTTATTGAAAGGTTCTTAGGGTGTGGAAGTGGCTGAATCTTCTCAGGATCTCTTTAATAGTCCATCACCTGGCAGGTTGTTTGAAGGTAACATTATTGGACCAGCACAGCAGTAGTGCTGCTGATCATGAATACACCTGATTCCAGAGGTAGAACAGGGCATCTTCATTCAGTCGAGCATGCCCGGGATGTATCTTTTCACTACCGTAGAGAATGCTCAGTGTCTGTTCTTTGCGGCCTGCACTTTCCTCCTCGAAGCTCTGTCCGAGACACATTCCTCCTTTTTTGAGACGTAGGACTCCTTTATGGATACCTACCTGTGCCATTGATTATGCAGGTTTGGAGAAAGGTAAAAAAAGAACCGAGCATAGCTCAGCTAGTTAGCCATGTTTTGGACTCTTTGAGTCTTGTATGCTGACTTGCTGAATATGAGCATATGTCCTCAACTTTGGCTGCCTCTTTGAGGACACCTACGGTGTCAATGACAGAGCAGTATTTTTCATCTAAAAACCCCACAAGCGTTTCCCTCATGTTTGCAGATTGCCAAAAACGACTGAGACGCTTTGATCTTCTATTAAAGGTGGTGGATGTTATTCTGGCTGCTCAGGATGCATCCACCACGTCCATCTATTCTTGCCGTTGGCCAAAATGTATTGCGTGTTGTGACGGAAGGCAGGTAGACCCTCTACAGACTAAGATGTCTGATGGTCTATTTGTTTTATCTCTGTCTTAGCAAGGTGTTAATGTGGGCACTGGTAAAGTTACTAATTGGGCCTTTCAGCCTTCCTTTGTCTGTCTGATGAGCCTAATTTATTCTAATCACCTATGGTGATGCTTTTCTTGAGAGGGCTCTCATATGTTTACGTCAGCTCCATTTTATGTTCTGCAGTGGTACCTTAATTTCTTTCTTACCATTTTGTTCCGTACTTTCCTTGAACCAATTACAGTTGCACCCTGAGACTTTTTGACATTCAAAACTGTATTTTTTAATGCCCGTAGATCAGTAAATTGTGTTATCTGACCTTCCTCCCTAGAACATCTTTTTCTGGATAAGTTGGTACTCTGAACCGGGGCTATGTATCTCCAGCAAGTGTTATCACCCTTTTATGTGGGTCAGTTCATCATGCTTAGTGCATTCTTCTCACCGCGACATCACTCTAAGAAGAAGATGCTTTATTGAATGGATCTTAATCAGGTCCTTTTGTTCTGTATTGAAAGGACTAAAGAGCACAGGCCTTCAAATTATTCTTTGTGTCAAGCTGTCTATTGTCTTGGCCAAATGAAAGCTTCCACAGGGCCTTTGGGATCATTCTACACAGACTAAGATCGCTACCATAATATTGGCTGGAGGTGCTCTGCTGTTGGTCACTTGCCAAGCTACTACATGGTTGATTGTCCATATTTTCACGAGACATAACTTTTATCGTCTGTAAGGTCCGCATGGAGAGAATTTTCCCTTCCAGGTCTTGCTGTAAAGTCAATTTCTCAGATCCACCAACTTTGTGAGAGGTAATAGATTTACATGAGGAGCATAATCAGGTGCTCAGTCTATTGAACCACAGATTCATCACTGCCCACTCTCCTCCCTATTGTGAGGGGTGGGCTGTTGGTAGGAAATAATGTTTCATACTAGACTTTGCACGCTGTCCCGTTCTCAGTTGTCTGTTTCTGTGGATAAACTGATTTCAGTAGGCAGGGATGGTAACTGTCTTCAGGTCTGTGTCATAACGACCTGGGTCATGACAGAGCCCTATGGAGCCACCTGCTGACATGTGGGAGCAATTTCAGAATTTTACAGATCCAGTCTGGTGCCAGGTGAGACTCTAAAGGTAAGAAGTATGTGGTTATAGTTTACTAGGAAAACATTACTATAGAGAAGGGGGTCGTATTCCAATTGTTCAATTAGGTTTATCAAATATGTACTGTCTCATACAAAGGTGGGTAATGCACTTCTTTTTGAGGGGCCAGCTAGCAAATTTCCTCCGCCGCCATAGCCTTAAAAAAGTGTTGTGTGCTACTTCAATTTCTTATTTTTCTTTATCGATCCATCTTGCATCAGTAAATAGAAAATTTGCCATCTGTGTTATTTTGTGGGTGCATGTGCAGGGTGACGCATGCGTGCGCCTACCCAATGATGTAGCCAACTGCTTCATTGCTACGATTTTTTTTAATACTACTTTTGGCCGTGCTGCACAGCATCTTGCAGATACTGCAAAGCTCTGCCAAAAGGGTTTGGCAAATCCAATGGGTCCCAGATGCGAGACCTATTGGCTTTGTCAATGCTTGTTCACTAAACTGTAGTATCTTGCACTCAAAAGTATGTTCTCTCTATAGCTTAAATGCTGCAACTGACATAATATAGCATCCCCACTGATACCGATGGTAGCGATGTTAAATGAACGTTGCCAGTTGAAGGCACACTTTGGAGACTCTCAGGCTAACCTTTACCATATTCAAAGATGGCAGTGCTAGATAAATATGTGAGGTCACCTTCTGTGTCAAGTGAATTTATTGATGGCTCCGTCTGTGCCTGCTATAAACTGGTAGATTCGGACAGGGTTGCACTGGGAACGCAAACTGGCCTTGGCAATGGAGTCGGGCCGGCCGCGGGGGGGAGAGGTTTTGGGGGCGGGGTGCATGGAAAACACTGAAGCTGCTTTTGTTATAGGAGGCCGATATTGCAGTCATGCAAAACTGGTCCCCGGTAACAAAAACGGCCACCCCCCCCAGGGGTCCAAAACCGGCCACCACTCTGATGGCCTATTGGAGAAACACCCGGTGCCTGCTACGGCCAGTCCGGCCGTGGATTTGGTCGTAATTCGGCACACTTCCTGTGTGCTACCAGAAGACAATTGTTTAAATTATATTTGATCAGAATTTGGATTATTTTCAGAAGGGGCATAGTTCTTGGCAGGTTTTATAATCGCTGACTGATGTATCACTTGTATGTTTTGTGTGGGTGGTATGAAAACAAAGTTCATTTATTTTTTAAGAGAGCAGACTTTACTGGAAGAATGCTTTCTGTGTTGCTTTGTAGAACAAAAAGTGAGTATTTTAACTTTGTGTAATACAACGTTTGCATCAACATTATTTAGTGAAGAGCCGTATAACACGGGGGATAGGGCAGGTAGGCGGCAGCATTGCAATGTCCAGTTGAAAGCCTAGCTTTTGACTTTTTTTTCTTTAGATTTTTGATTTAGACATCCTTATAGTGACCGTGTTATGCACACCCAATATAGTTGTATCCGTTATCTTTCCACCGATGAACGCGAATTGTTGGTTGCATTTTTGTAGAGATAACTTGTAGTGCACATTGTAGTTCCAGACTTCTGGGTTGCCAGCAGTGCCTTAGATGGAACATCGTTAGTACACGCTAGATCCAATTTTGGTGATGAGACCATCGTCCTTCGCCAGATGGCCTAAAAGTCAACCCCTAGCGCTGTAATGTCTTTGACACCAATGCACCAATATAGCACGAAAGAGCAAAAGGGCAGGCATGGTCCAGGGCTCTCAAGTAACCACTAACTTCTCTAAAGCAGTTACAGCCAGTGTGTGGCAGTAGAAGCAGATGTCCTTTGGAACGCTAATGTAATCCAAAATGATGGACTCCTACTGCAAATTGAGGAGAGTGCACCCTCAGACCCTGGCATAACATGAATATAAACAAGCATTGGCAAAGCCAGTGAGTCTGGCTACCATCTTTTGGTTTTGTCAATGCTTGTTTTCTTTTGACATTTGTTTTTGTAAAACTTCATAGTTGGAGAGGAGTTGCTGGGTCCACAGCAGTATAAAAACAAGTACCAGAAAAGCCAATAGGTCTGGGGTTGGCTGCTACCTATTGATTTTGTCAATGCTTGTTTTGCAATGGTTCTTATCAAAACTTTATTGTTGAGGTGGTTGCTAAACACTTGCCAAAAAACTCTCTAAAACAGGAGCGCCTTGGGAGTGCAGCAACTGCTTTTGGCCCAGCAGGAGTGTGCAGCCCTGTCGATGGATGAGGCACGCCAGGTCTGGTTGGCGACGCGCAGCAGGGTGTACCAATGGGGGGACAAGTCTAGCAAGATGATGCATCGCCTCTGTCTGGGCACTTTTCACTCCCAGGCTTACCGGGAATACTGGATTCGGCAGGGACCCCAATTACAGATCCTCCTGCTGTTGCGGAGAGCTTTGCTGTCTATTTTTCTGACCTCTATGCCCCCCGGGAATGCCTGCTGGCTGCTACAGTTGAGAAATGTATCGATGATCTGCCACCCAAGGCTTTATTGGACGAGCAGCAGGACCACCTTTCTGACGAGAAGCTGGGAGCAGCCCTGGGAGAATTGAATCCTGGAAAGGCGCCCGGACCCAACGGGTTTCCGAGATAATTCTTTCGTCAGTACAATGTGCAATTGGCATTACATTCCCGGCGGTGGTGGAGGAGGCTCGAGACAAGGGTGTGCTTCCCCCGGACTGGAGACATGCGGAGGTGGAGGTGTTCCATAAGCCCGGGTGTCCCCCGGAGCACCACACTTCGTATCGCCCCATTTCCCTTTTAAACGTGGAGCCCAAAATTCTGGCAAAAACGCTTGCTAATTGTCTGTTACCTCACATTGCGTCGCTCGTGCACCGCCGTATCTGTTCGCCTTGGCCATGGAGTCCTTGGCGGCCTGGGTGGGCATTGATGCACAGGTACGGGGTTTTGAGTGGGCCACAGACAACTCTTATAGAATAGCGTTGTATGCGGACAACGTCCTTTTTTCCTGACAACAATAGACAGAACTGGACAACGACTTCTGCGCATGATGCAGATTTTCGGGGAAACGTCTGGTCTCTACATGAATCCCCGCATATCCACCCTGTGGGCACTGGATAGGCAGACAAGGGTGGGCTCCTGGGCGAATGGGGTTCAGTCGGCTGCGGGTGGGTTGAAATATCTGGGGGTGGTCCTTTCGGACATACCGGCCGTTGCTTGGGAGCGCAATGTGACTCCTGTGTGGGAACGGGTGCGGGCAGACATCAAGTTCTGGTCCCGTATGCCCCTGACGTTTTTCGGTAGATCGGCGATTTTTAAAATGATGGCACTACCCCACCTTCTCTACCAACTGCAGAATCACTCATACCCGATCTCGCCCAGATGGTTGCGGTTGGTGAACTCTGTGCTGGGGCAGTTTCTTTGGGAGCACAGTTTCTTTGAGAGGGATGGAGGGTGCACGTTGCCATACGCACATGCTTTTTATCCACATACTCCGGGGGGCTGGCATCCTCGGACCTCCACTCAAGTTTCAAGTTTCAAGTTTATTTATTTATGATTTCGGAACTCAAATGAGGTCCACATAAAAGATTAACAAAACAAATACATTTGCATACAATCACAGTTAAAATACAAGAAAAGAATAAACATATAAAACCTTCTAATATATAACTAAGAAACTTTTGAAAAAGTTAAACATTTTATAACAAAACATTTCATTAGGGGGATTATAGATAGCGTCTAGAAAAGAAGTGGCAGAAAGAATATTTAATTGAAGACAAATTGGTCTCAACCACTTACGCCTATGCACAAGCAGGGCCGGGCACACAAAGAGCACATGGGTGATATCCTGAGTTGAATTATTACAATAATTACACATAGCTTAGGAGCCGTACCATCTGGACAATAGATTATTCAAGGGAAGTAAGTCCTGCCTTAATAGAAACAAGAACCGCCGTACACCATAAGGGAGATTCCAGGAGACATATGATTGCGCTTTTCTCATTAGGCAGGCAGCAATGGCCAGAGAGACACCTTTCTTCAGGATACGTGCTTCCCTATCCATCTTAAAGCTTAATTTCCAGGTAGCCAACTTCAAGGTTGACTTCAGCTGATAGGTAGATAAAGTAAAAAGAACAGATTCATCAAGTTGCAAAAGATCAACTGCAGTTCTAAAGTTTTTTACAATTAAAGAATGTTCTTTGAAGGTTCCTAGTAACTCAGTTTGAATGAGATGTCTCAGAGTACCCGGCTCTGCCCCTGCAAGGCTAGAGACCCAGCGCACTATCCCAGCTAGGCCCTGAACCCAACTACTACGCAGGCCGAATTCCAGCCTAAAAGCGGCCATAGGGCACGCTGTATTAACCGTGGTTAAATAGCGCAAAATTTTGCCTTCCGTAGTATTTAAGAAGCCCCAGTTTTTTATATCAAGTAATTCAACATCATAAAGTAGCGATGCTGGGATTTTAGCACGACAAACCTCTAGCAAAATAGCGAAGTGTCTTCTACCTGTAGCATTATACAGTGAGAATAGACTTTTTCCTTGGGCAATTGCTTTCCAAGTGTTGTTTGCTATGTGAGCCTTTTCACTTAGATTACCAACAATAATTTTTCCGAGGAAGACATAAGATTTTACTACTTCCAATCTTTGTCCACCTACAGACCAAGGAAAGCTCGCATATTTCAACTTTTTCCTTCCCGTCATGCACATTACTTTACTTTTTGAGACATTTATCTTCAAGTGGTGTGCCTCCACATATTCATAAAGTACCTGAAGACGATTGTTTAATCCTTTTGGTGTTAAATCCAGAATTAATATATCGTCTGCATACAGCAAACAGACAATCCGTATACCCCCCAGAACAGGAGCAATTCCTTCACTTAAGGACAAAACATGAGGAAGATCAGCTATATAAAGGGAAAATAATAAAGGGGCTAATAAACAGCCTTGTTTTAACCCATTGGCTGTAGTAATTACTCGAGACAGTCCCCTTTCCCCGCCTAACAAAATTCTACACCAGGTGTCAGAGTGCAGGGCTCGGACTAACTCCAGGAGGGTAGACGGCATGCCAAGGTCTGATAATTTCCTCCACAGCAAAGAACGATCTACTTTGTCAAATGCTGTGGAGAAGTCTATGAAGGCTCCATAGACTCTCCCTCCACGGACCTTGATGTATTTTTCTGGTATAACTTGCAACGCCGTCAAATTGTCCATAGTACCGTGCCTTTGCTTAAACCCAGTCTGCTCAAGAGGCAAGATTTCACCCTTGGACACCCAATCATTGATTAACTTAAGGAGGCATTTTGTAAACACTTTGCCTATGGCGTCCAAAAGGGCGATTTGGCGGTAGTTGTGTGGAACATCACGGTCTCCCTTCTTATGTAGGGGGATCAATATGCTCCCCCTCCAGGAGGGTAGAACGGTTTTACAGGAAAAACCAAAGCTAAAAACTGGGAAGAGGATTTTGCTCCACATCTCACTGTTTTGTTTTATGACCGAAATGGGAAGCTCATCTGGACCCATTGCTCCAGAAGAGCGCAAGCCCTTAATGGCCAGTTCAATGTCCTTTTCGGTCGGAGGACCATATGGAGAGCTATCCACATATGTTCCACCATATTCAAACACCAATCCATTGCTGGCGTATAAATTCTCAATATACCCAACCCAGGTTTGCTCTTCAATGGGTATTGGCAGTGGTCTAGATCTTACTCCACAGCCCTCCCCAATAAGTGACCAAAATATTCTAGCTTGACCCTTGTGTGCCGCTTCCCGTAGTTTAATACATAAAGTGTCTTCATTCTCTCTTTTCAATTTAGCCTTCACCCTACTCCTCCTTCTTCTTAATAGGACTATCCTATGGTATCTTTCGGGAGTATAAGTGAGGTACTGTTCCCTTACTAATTTATTTATTTCAATATTAAGGTACCGAAGACAACTAGGAATTATTTTAGAATTTCCTATAGGATTAGGTTTTTTTGCGATGGAAGTTACCACATTCATAAAATCAGCAAAACATATTAATTCAAAACCTTTTCAATGAACCAAATTCTCCACAGCGGCCGCTAGGATACGCACCAAACCCTTGATAGCCCTAAAATTCCAATAGCATCTCCCAAAAGTGTCTCCAAAACTCAACAATTCGCTATTTATTTGCCACGAGTCCGTCAAAGGTGGATTTAGATTTACGGTAATAGTGAGTACCTTATGGTCACTGAGTACTGTGTTGGAGACCAACAGATCTTTCAGAAGAAAAAAAGAGGAACTTCCCACTGCCACATATTCAAGAATAGACTCACTGTTGTTGGACTTGTGAGTGAAGTTTGCCGGAGTATCCGAGGAAAGCCTTCCATTTACTATAATACTATCAACCTCTAGCAATTCCTCCAGGAATAATCTCCCTCTCTCATTGGTCTTAATATTACCTGGAAAAAGAGCCTGAGGTATCTGTAAAGATTCCTCCTTATGCCTATTTCTAAACAACTCTAGACTACAGTTAGAGATTTTACAATTAAAATCCCCTAATAAAATTATATGGGGGGGGGTTCAGAATCAAGAAGGTTCTTTATGTGGGAGAAAACCTTCTTTAGACATACATTAAAACATGCATCTGGAGGAATATAAACATTTATCAATACAATTGATTTTCGTGAGTTGCCGTTAACAAGGTCGGACAGTGTTATTGCCTGGAAAAGATTACTGGAATCTAAATAATGGGCAAAGTTCCATTTGATCTTATTGGAGAGCAAACAGGCCACTCCACACTTAGCATGACATCTCCTGGAGGAGATGGCTCTGCCATCCAACATGTAGTAGTCCTTACCCGCGAAGAATTTCTCATTACACCAAGTCTCCTGGAGACAGATCACATCGGCTTCTAATGTATGCAGGTATTGTAATTTTTCTGGACTATTCTTTATTCCAGCCGTATTCCACGATATTATTTTTAAATCAGTGCTAAAGATGGGAATATGGTTTGGGATTAAACATAGATTTGCTTGACAAGACACCAGGCAACCAATTCCATTTGAGAGTTTCTTCTGCCGAGTTCAGTTGGCAAGGAAGAGAATTTTTGTATGTCACATGCCGTACATTTTTCGAAATACAAATTTTTAGTTCATCCGTTTTAGCGGGCCTATCTATACTGCCTAAGACTGCACAGGGAGGTAGGGGCATGTTAGCGAGTCTTCCATTACAAGATTCCACAAAAAATGGAATGACATCAATCCCCCTACTTTGTAATCCTTCCGACCATTTTAAAATATGATTTACGACAAGTTTAGAATAAAATCTAACCCTTGCTAGATTCCCAACCTCTAATTTCAAAATGGAGACTATATCTATATCGTTAGTTTGAATAAGTTTCAGACTTTCGATTTCCCAAAAGCAATTGAGGAGCGAAGATCTATTTAGTGTAAGATCCGTATCAAATAACGGAATAAAGTCTAGATGAAGGGTATCTATACTTTCCTTTTCAGGAGCAGTATTTGGCTGGAGAGTATCTATACTTTCCTTGTCAGGAGCAGCATTTGGCCACTTAGAAGCCTTTTCACTTCCAATCCTGTCAGAAAATGGCTTAGCTAAGGGATTAAGGGCTGGAAGTAAGGTATTAGAGGGATTTATCTGTTCGACAGATCGAATGCTATTAGAAGACCCCCCTGGTACAGAAATCATAAATTCTTGGTCTAATTTAATGTGCCCATTTATAACTTGGGATAAATTAAGCAAAGAGTCTTGGGGGAAGTTTTTTCTATGGAGGTATCTATATTTTCATCAAAATTAATTTTTCTCTCTCTTTTTTTTTTGTAAATCTACGAGTTGGTTTGCTCTTTTTCCCTCTGAGCTTTTTATATTTTCCTATATTTCCCTTTTTTCCTACATTCGGTGAGTCCGAAACATTCTCTTTCTCTTCATATATCTGGGGTTTAAATATAGGGAATAAATCCTTATCCATCCTTTTTTCAGAGTCCGTCAGGATTTCTATTTCTTGATCAAGTTCGAGAATACAATTAGCTGCAGCTGCTTTTGATGTACCCACGGGGCTATTCCCAAGTCTAACAACTAGTTTCTTTCCATCATTAGGGTGGTGATTCTCATCTTGTCCAATTCGGACTAAGTCTAGAATTTGAGAGGCACTCTCGGACTTATTCTTTACCTTCTTATCTTTCATTACTTGCACTTCTACCGGGGATGACTCGTGATGTAAGCTAGATTCAACCCCCTGTTTACTATTTAATAATACCTTAAGTATTTGGGTTACAGTTTCTAGCACACAATCCGAGCCTCCAACAAATTTTTCCAGTAATAGTAAAATAGAGGAGAGCAAGTGTTCTAAGGATGTCAGAGAATCAGAAATTGGTTTGTCAAGCCTAATGGGAAGGTTAGGATGGATGTCAGTAATGTTAAAAACAGGACTCGTGGAGATGTTTGCTTGTGATATTGAAAATTGAGATTTATTATTACGGACCTCCACTCGTATTATCAGGCATCGCATCTGCTGGTCCTCAATGAGTGGTGGTATGGGGAAAGGGAGGACCCGGCGAATGCGCTGGAACGTTGCCTCATGGGTCATCACACACTGCACACACTTTTATACTCGGCGCAGTTGCGGAGCACGCTGCCATCGGCTACGCGGGTAGTATTCATGGTTTGGAGGCAAGGGCTACGGCGCATGGGGTGGTGGGGTGTTCTGACCCGGGAGACTCCTCTGTGGAACAATGGGCACCTGCCCCATTTAGCGGCCCTTTCGGGGTTCAGGGGATGGGACGCTATTGGTATCTCCACCCTGGGCGATGTGCTGAGGGATACGACACTTAAACCCTTTCAGGATCTCCAAGAGGAGTATCATATGCCCAGGACACAATTCTATTGATACTTACATCTGCGTCATGCGTTATCCCCTAGCTTGCAGGGTCTGGAGTTCATTCCTGAGATTAGTCCCATTGAAGCTAAAATCTTTATGGGGGATCTAAAAGAAAAACAGATATTGCGTGTTTAACACTCCCCTAATCTACAGAAACTCCGAGGGGGGACTGGGAGGCGGATGTAGGTGGGCTGGAAGAGGACGACTGGATGGAGGCCCTAGCAGCCCCGCGTGGGCGGCTATAGTGATGCGGCTTCGCCTAGTCCAATTCAAATATCTCCACAGGGTCTACTTCACAAGGACCCGACTGTGGCGGGCAGGGGGGATTTTCTCCCCGGAATGCCTTCGCTGTGGCCGGGAGGAGTGCACGTTTATCCACATGGTTTGGCTGTGCACGTCAGTAGATCGCTTCTGGAAGGGGGTGTTTGCTTTCCTCTCTGAAGTTTTGGGCTGTGAGCTTAGCCGTACACCACAGCTGGCACTGGTGCATGTAATGGATGGGGTGGGGGGGCAACATCTATAAACAACACCTTCTGCTGTTCGGCCTTAACCTGGCGAAACAAGACATGGCCAAGGCATGGAAGGGGACAGGGCCCCCTCAGTGGCGGCTTGGAAAAATGGTCTGGACTTCTGCATGGGTCTGGAGCAACCCATATTTGTGGCCAGGGGGTGTCCGCGTAAACATTATAAAATATGGAGCCGATGGGCGGAGTATCGAGGTCTCTGGCTGGAACCTCCGGCAATAGAGGAGTCTATGCAGCCAGTTTGAACCGAGGATTCTGTATAGGAGGAAGAGGGGGAAGGAGCACGGGGGTGGTGGGCCTGGTCTGGGACCTTCTGAACAATTTCCTTTTACTATTGTAGAAGTGGTAGTATGGATTTGTGCGATCTTTGGGGGGGTGGAAATGGGAGGGGGGAGTTGGGGATGGGGGTGTTTTCACTTAATGCCCCTATGTTTGGTATTGTTGCTTTTAGGGAGGGGGGGAAACTACAGTCGGTTACTGTAACAAATGTATTGAGATTGCTTTGGCAGATGACTCTGGTGTGCAGAGCCCTGCATGATATATGTGAATCGACTAATAAAATATGTTTTAAAAAAAAAACTCTCTAAAAGTACAAATATTTTTGGTCTCAAATAGTACGCATTGTGATAGTAGTCCCTGGCGCTGAAGAGAACTACTTTCTTTGGAGAGGAGCTCATTGTGACAGAGCTGAATGCTGTCACTCACAGTGTAGTCAGCCAATGGCTGAAGTGGGTTAATTCTTTGCCACATATTGTATATGTAGTGGGTTGAAGAAAAGTTAGTTGGTAAACTCTAAGGTCTTGACTAACACCAGACCTAAAAAAGTCTTAGGTTGATCTAGACCTCTTAAGGGCGAAGGCTTCCCCCCACATTAAGGGATGCAGAGGTCTATGTATACAAGTGTATGTCAGAATAATGTGTCATGCCAATTACACCTCCACTTGCTTCTCAGACTGTCCTCTTAGGCTCAAGTTTGGTCAGGCCTTGATCTGAAGTGATTTTTATTTAGCCAGATCTCCTTTAAGAAAATATTAGTATGATGACTTTTTTCAGTGACGGGCAGGCCTTTGGGGTACTTTGCTTGATCGGCCTCTCCTCAGTCCTAAGATTTTCAGGTGTGATCTTTTTGGGGAACATTCTGAGTTGGTATTGCAGCATTACTCCTCTCCAAAGAAATTCTACATCTCTTGATAGCAACTTTAGCTCTAATTTTATTAGCAGACTCATTTTTCATTTATATAAAATACCTAATTTTCAAACTGAACTCTGATGCTGCTTTCGGTGTTGCACCCTTGGTGCCCCTCTTCTCATTCACATGGTGATTGGCAATACGTATTTATCCCTACCAGCGACCAATTTACTTATAATCAAATATATAATACTTAATTACCCTTTTCATCTTCTCTCACAGGCCAATATTGTCCCGGTGGGTTGATAAGACTGGACGTTACATTCTCATAACTTTTTTCGGAAGGCCACTGGTTTGACGTCGGATGTCTTGCAGAAAGCCAGACTTCTGTAGTCGCTATTTTCACACATAAATTGATTTTACCACAGGGAAAAAAGTCTGCGCTCCGTCCTTGAATTCGCGTTCTGATTTATTTTCACCTCTAATACACTGGAGGACTGCCATGCAACAAACAGCTCATCATTTCAACAGCAACGCTTTGACCGTGTTTTTTATTGCACACTTTGTCTGCTTAGATTGTTTAATGGTTACGAAATATGTACCTTTTACCGTGACAGCTTCTCGAATATTCTCTGAGATGGTGTTCAGCATTCAGCAGTAAAGTGTTAGGAAAAGGTAGCTCCATGCTAGCAGAGCTCGCAGAGTGTTAGTCCGAACACATAAACTAGCTTTCCAGCTCTGAAAATGTGGCAGTGTGCAGCAGTCACCAGATGGGGGCTGTTTACGTTTTCTCAGTGCTCTTGAGTGACTTGCAAACCATTTGGCAGCGCCATTGCGGGCCCACCACTCTGCCTTCAGAATGGCCGCCTATTGGTGCATAAACTTTTATGTCCCTCTGTTTGTATCAGCTGCTAATTGGTTTGGTAGCTTCCTCACAGAAATCGCTCAGCACTTAAACCGAATTCCAGGTTTTCCAAGAAGCAATGCCAATGCGTGGTAATATTCAGACGTGGTGTGGCATGAAACGTACTGTTGGTGGCGCTGTGCCCTTTTAAGAGTGCCCTGGTGATGTAAAGGGGTGACGTGACTATATCGCTGCAACCTTTGGTCTTCCCAAAGGAAGTTCACATTACAAGACTGTTGCCTACATTTAGACCACGCACTGCCCCTGTATTTGAATGGCAACGAAAAAATGGTGACTGTAATTTGTAATGTAAGTGCCACAGAAATACTGCGATGACCTAAACCCCGACTTCTGACCTGATTTTTTTTTCGTACAGGAAAACTATAATAGCAGTTTCACTTTGGATACATAATTTAGTCCATTACACGACCCTCATGAGACTGTAAAAATTAACCAATTGAAGAAGAGATTACTGTTTTAGTGCAGGCTATAGTTATCATAACATCACTTGTAGGTTGAATATATGATGGTTGCAGTACTTCCCGCAATAATACTACCCTTTTCTGCTCCTGGGCAGGACGACTTTGGTTTATGTAACCTGAGTATCGGGACTATACATTAGCATATGTGTGTCTATAGTAGAGTATAGATGGTAGTGCCTAACCTACATAAAGGAATTGGCAAAGCTGTAAAGTCTGTAATTGGCCATAATACTTTGCCTTTGTCAGTTCTTGTTTTGGCATGGTTATTTAAAAACGTTAGTGTTTGGCAAGCAACTGGACCCTCTGCAAATGTAAAAAAACCAAATGTTTGTTTCAAAAAGCACATATTGACGTAGTAGCCCTTGTTACTGGGGAAGCTGGGATTCTCATCTAGATTTTCTTACCAATCTCTAGAATCCCAGGTCTGGCCGACTGAACCTTTTTCCCTGTCATAGAAGCGTAAAGGGAAGATTTTCACAAACACAGCTCATAACAACTTCATAAGGCTAATCCAAATTAGACTCAAAGGACCACTGACTACGAACTGAAATTTTGAAGATTTATTACAAGCCAAAAATAGTTGGACATACAGACATCTCAACAATAGATTCAAGAAATAGACTGGCACTAATACAAAGGTAATCCTACGCAAGAGTCTCAACCGACTCAGAATAAAAATCAGGGTTAATTCGAGAAGCATTAAACACACCATTACCGACAACGTCGAAAGTTGTGACTGCATTTACAAAAAGGAAAGAATTTCCGTTAGTCTGTCCCTACTCTAACTCTAAGGTGACATCCCTACTTAACATTCCTCCCAGGCTAGAGAAAGGTGTCAGCTGTGAAGACTTCCTAAGAAGTACATTCACTTCCAATAGGTGACTTCAAAAACTGAGCTCGTTCTAAGATGCTCCTTGCTACACCCTACTCTGCCTCAAGTTCACAACTATCTACATCTTTCCTTTCCCAAGCCCACTTCCTAACTCCTAGACTGCTGTCTACTCTCTGCTCCGGACTGCCTCTCCACCCTCGGGTGCTGTCCCTAATACAAAACCCCAAAAACAGTTGACACGCCTTCAGACACGCCACTCTGGCAGGTGTAGCTCCACAGAGTTTTCCACTATGGCACCTCTCCACCCAGGGTCCGTTGAAGTGTCCTTAGGTCCCAGGCACCTTCTCCGCTCAATGTTGCACTCCCAAATTCTTTGGCAGCATCTCTGCGTTCGCGCCTACTATCCTAACTTCTAAACAATGACCTTTTCTACCTGCAAGCTAAAATACGAGAGACCATCCTTGCAACATTCAAAATTACAATTTTAATATTTGCCAGGACAGCCTTTCCCAGGCGAGAGAAATAATTTCTTTCCGACTAAGGCTAACCAAGGAAAAAATACAGTTAGGCCTCTACTGGCTTCAGCATGTCCCAGGCCTTTGCACCTTTAAACACATTTATAACACAACATTACATTACATTTCATCACTTTCAAGTCAATTCTACAAGAAATATCTTTCACATTAAAATCTATGTTAATCCACTGGTAATAAACACATGTATCATTTCATTAAGGCACATCATTGTTAACACGACATTTCACATAAGATTTTTCTACGTTATGAAACATCACATTTTCTAATTAAGGCACTACATTAATCTGTGATTAATAAACACACCACTTCATATTGCACTGATCCCCGGCCTACTAATACATTTCTAAACTACATTAGTAAAGGTCCTCTAAATATGTGGGTGCTGACTACTTGGGATTATAATGCACCCCTACACAATTTCAAAATAACATGGCACTCTCTCAGTCCCCCCCCCCTTGTCATCACATACTACACCATCCTCAGGAAAGAACTGACTTAAACAGAGCTCGTTGCCACTTTCCCTCTCTTGAGCAACTCCATGTTTTTCAGACTTCGATATTGACTGCCCTGCGGTCTCTCCATTTTCCTCTCTTGCATTCTCATCGACCTCTCCAGTCTACTTGACTTGTACCACTTGTAGGCTCGTACCAGACCCCACAATCCGATCACACAACACACCACCCTGATAATTGGCTTAAGGATATAACCAAGAATCCCTTTTCCAAGGTTTGCAAACCAACTGCCAACCTTACCAAAACCCTTTCCAATATTTTCCCACACTGTTTCTTCAGTCAAATCCTCAATCTCATAATGAATCGCAGTAATGTTGCTTATATATTTCTCCAGATCCTTGCTGTTATCTGGTATATAAGTACAACATTCTTGAACTTTTAAAAGCTTACAGACTCCTCCCTCTTTAGCTTGAAGGACGTCTAAAGCAAGACGGTTTTGTAAAACCATAGTCCTTATCGATAACATCTCACCCTCGACACACACTAAGGACATAGCTGTATTCATAGATAACTCGTCCACAACAGTCGCCAATCTCCTAATCTTCACATCATTCAAAATCACTCCCAGAGTTGGTATAATTGCTCCAAAAAAATCTCCAACTATGGCTCCCACACTTTCACCTCGCTTCACCCTCACATGTTGTCCTTCTTCTATAAGTTCAAAATCTTCTGTATGATAAATCTTAGGGAAAATGATCTCTAAATAACACTTTCCATACCATTTCTCAGGCAATCGTACATGAGCATTCCTCCCACAGACAATATACATAGTCAGAATCACTTGTAAAACACTTTGCAGGAAATCTTTCGTATAATACTCTAAAGTAAATGTATGCTCACACGTAGTGTGACTATATTGACATTCTCATAATAAGAATGTGTTCGGTGAATGCACAATTTGCCCTTCTGTTCTTCATCCAAAGCTATTGGACCAAAACTCCCTTTAGACCTGTGCAACTTCTCTTCATCTGTCCAATCCACTCTACCCTGTCCAGAATCTCGTAACTGCTTTTGTTTACGATATCTGTCTTCTACCTGATCAATGAATTTCTTCTCTGTATCTGACAACAAACAAGTCAGATTGTGACGATGTGCATAAGCTGTATCCAACTCCTGGGTCGGAATAAAATACGTTCCGAGCCTGTCCTGAGACTAATAAGAATCATACTTGTTCAAATGCTTGTATGCAGGCACTTCAGGAAGCACCACATCATAGTTCGAAAAGAAATATTCAAAATGGTTGCGACCATAAAATATGCTAAGCAGCAAACTACATGAAATTCCATATGTCAATGGAAGGTGATGATACCTAATACCCTCATCTACAGAAGTCGGCAATTGCATACACACATAACAATATTTCGCATCCATTGCATCAATATACTCATACAACAACTTTGCATACGCGTTAAGCTTGAAATTACCTCTAGACAGATCTGCATGTAATCTACGACTCTCCTCTAGCAGCAAAGCTCTGTCATTTCCTACCTTGACCTCTTCTTTGCTAGGAGTAGTAGGTGTAGGTGTTACCTCAATCTCCACTGCCTGCTCATGTGGTGCCAAAGAAGAAACTACAACTACTAAAATAATGAAGAGTATTACGCCTCCTACAAGTGTGCCTACAATGCACCTAGCTCTATGATTTGGGTTTCCAGCCTCCATGGTCTCAGGACTTGTCTCTCGAAACAGTCGTTCTGCAACAATATTCAAAAGTCTATTTCTTCCTTCTTTACAATTGAAGCACTCAAACCACACCTCAGAGGCTGAAAGTCCCCTTTTGATTTCAGTTCCTTATTTACAGCAACAACAGACAACCCTAGCCCTTCTCCGTCCTCTATGGGAAGTCCCTACATTTCTTCTTCTTCCACTCAGACCTAGGTTATTTACAGCAAGTATTTACAAAAGTCTCATTCATCAATAATAAGATTTGTTCCAACCGCTTCTAGCATATATTCCAAAAGTTCAAGACGAATACCAATGATTTCTTGAGCTGATATTTCAGGGCCAAATGTAGGAAAAAGCAATCTACTCAAAATTAGATGACGAATTCTGCTTAAAATCGGTGGATTTGGAACAGTGATGGTCAGTACACCTCCGATCTCAAGTCCCGGTACCAACAGCAGCATGTCCAATTTGATGTTCGGACTATTACTGATCACTGTCACTACTCTCACCCTCCCCGATCTCAATATGCCTGGCATCAGTCACATGATAGGCCCACTCTGGAGTTGTGTACTTTTGACAAGACACCCTCTTTCTCCTGGACCTCCTCAATCCTCCACAAGCCCGTCCTTCTTCGTCTCCATCTGATTCAGGCTCCTCAGACACAGGAGCAAGATCTCTTTCAGAAACCAACCTCAGGTTCAGTCGCCTCTGTCTTTCTGGCCACTGCTCCTCTGCTCTGCTGGTTCTCCTGCCTTCTTGCTCACTCTGCTCACGGATTTCTTCAGCTGAGTTCGCCTTTGGCTCATTTTCACTGTCACTTCCCCTTTCTGAGGCAGTGTCAGCTTCACTTCCGTTGTAACCTTCCCCAGCTTGACCTAGTGAGCAACCAGCTTCATCAGACACCCTCTCAGCTTGGCTTGTCCCCTCCTGTGGCTCTGCCACCTCAGCTGGATTTTCAGTTGGGAGAGAAGTTGTTTCTTCCAAGGGTGCTGGAACTCGACGAATGTGTGAAGCATGCACCCAATTTGGCAACCCTCCACACTTCACAGCAGTGTTCATGATAAGAATGACTTGATAGGGTCCCTTCCAACGAACATCCAAACAGCTCTTTCTCACGTGCTTCCGAACCAGTACCCAGTCCTGGACTCAGGTCGTGGCAGAGATCACTGGAAGCCGGGACCACAGCAGCCTGCACCTGATGGGACACAGAATGGATGATATCAGTGAGTCCCTTGCAATAATCAAGAATCAGATCATCTGGGATACTTAGTAAGGCTGTCAATGGCGCCGCTGGTAACCTCAATGCCCTCCCCATCAGCACTTCATGAGGCGAGAGACCTGTTCTCCTGTCTGGGGTATTGTGCATACTCATCAGCACAAAAGGTAGAGCGTCTGGCCATTTCAGGGATGTGGATGAACACACTTTTGCCATCCGGGCTTTCAAAGTTCCGTTGATCTGCTCCACTATTCCAGAAGTCTCTGGTCGGTAACTACAATGGCGTCTCTGATCAATGTTCAGTGCTGTGCAAAGCATCTTCATGACCTCACTATGAAAGTGAGTTCCTCTGTCTGATTCCAAAGAGGTCGGAACCCCGAATCTAGGCACTAGTTCCCTCAACAACAGCTTAGCTACTTTAAGTGTGTCACACCTGTGTGTCGGATATGCCTCCACCCACCATGAGAACACACACACCACCACCAAAATGTACCTCAAATGATTGCATTTTGGCATCTCGATAAAGTCTAATTGCATCCTATTGAAGGGTCCTGCAGACCTCCCAATGTGACTCATGGTAACTACAGTTCTCTTTCCAACATTCATTTGCTGACACGAAACACAGCTCTGACACACAGCTTCTGCCACCGCACGAAATTTCGGATTGTACCATGTTTGTCTGAACACTCGCACCATCGCATCTCTTCCCAAATCAACTGCACCATGAATTTGTCTCGCCATTGGACTCAACAACTCATCCGGCAACAGCGCTCTCCCATCAGTTGAGAACCAAATGTCCACATCTCCTTTCACACAGCCTGTATTGATCCACACATTTTTCTCGTGGTCGGACACTTGTTCCTGCATGCATTTGAGCTCATCCCAAGTATCTGCCATCTACATCATCATGTTCAACTCAATTCTCTCCTGACATCCCTCTATGTCTTGTTCAGTGAAGGAATAGCCCTGCTCAGCACAGAAACATGCAACCTCATCAGCATATCTGCTTCCAAGTGACACTAAATCTGTCCCTTTACCATGGGCCGTACACTTTACAACAACGATCTCTTTGGGACATTGCAAAGCTTCCAATAGCAACCTTACAAATTACCCGTTCCTGATAGGGGATCCATATGAGGTCATGTAACCTCTCTGAGACCATAACTGTCCGAAGTCATGAACCACCAAACCCATACTGGCTGTCAGTGTAGATGGTGATCCGAATTTGATCTGCTGCCAAGCAAGCATGAGTTAGGGCAATGATCTCAGCCACCTGAGCAGAGTAGACTCCTTCCAGGCACGCTGCTTCAACAACTCCTGTGATAGTACATAGAGCAAATGCTGCTCTCAACTGGCCAACACTGTCTCTTATACATGAACCATCAACAAAGAACATTTCATCAGGGTCAGGCAATGGTTCATCAACAATGTCAGGTCTCGGTTTGGTGCAAAGTTCAGTCACATCGAGACAATCATGGTCCTCACAATTTTCATCAGGCGTGTTTGGCAAAGGCATCAAGGTAGCAGGATTCAAAACAGAGCTCCTCTTAAGGGTCACATTCTCCGCAGTAAGTATAACCTGCTCGTAGCGTGTGAGCCTGTTATTCGTCGAGTGGTGTGTCTTGGTCCTGGTCATCAATAGCTCAACAGAGTGCGGTACATGTACAATCAAAGGATGACCCATTACAATGCTCTCACACCTTTCAATGCTGACACCTGTTGCAGCAACGGATTTGAGACATCCAGGCAACACTGAAGCTACTGGATCTAAAGTAGCTGAAAAATATGCAACTGGCCTACGGACACCTCCATGATCCTGAACTAGGACTGCTAATGCACAACCTTCTCGCTCACAGCAGAACAATGAAAAACATTTATTTGTAGTCAGGCATTCCCAGTGCCGGAGCACAACAAAGGTCCTCTCGCAACTCAAGGAACGCCTTCATACAGTCGTTGTCCCATGGTACCGGATCATTCACGTCCTTGTGTGTCAGTCTCTGTAAAGGCTTTGCTTATAACGAGAAGTTGGCAATCCACTGGCGACAGTAGCCAACCATCCCCAGGAACATCCTAACCTCTATCTGGGTTGAAGGCACCATCATATTCATGATTGCCTCAATCCTGTCGGGTGACACCTTCCTTTTGCCCTTTTCTGTTTTGTGACCCAGATACTGCACCTCATTCAAGCAGTACTGTAACTTATTTGGTGACACCTTGTGTCATTCTCTGCCAAATGATTCAACAAAGCGATGGTATCAATCCTGCACGCATGTCCTGTCTCTGACGCCACAAGGAGGTCGTCTATGTACTGGACGATAACAGAGTTCTGCGGCAGTACCAGACTCTCCAGAATCTTTTTCAAAATCTGATTAAAGATCGATGGACTCTCTGTGTACCCCTGAGGGATACGACACCACGTTAAGACACGACTTTCCAGCTTGAAAGCGAACAAAAATCGTCTCTCTTCATGTAGAGGTATCAAAAAGAAAGCCTGACAAAGGTCAATCACAGTAAACCACTCAGCTTTGCACGGTATCTGAAATAAGATTACAGATGGATTTGGTACCACTGGACAACAGGGAACAACTATGTTGTTCACCCGGCGCAAATCCTGCACAATCCTAAATTTCCCGCTCAGTTTCTGCAATGCCATTATTGGGGAATTACATGGACTGTCCAAGATTTCCTTCAGGATTCCTTGTGTAATCATAGACTCAATCACAGGCTTTATTCTTGCAATCGTCTCTGGGGTCAAATTATACTGCGGCGTTCTGGGGAAATCAGCATTCTCCTTAACCTGAATCTTAACTGGCTCAACTCCTTTCATCAAGCCTATGTCTTCTCCAGTGAAGTCCCACACCTCTCGTGAAACTGAATCTCTCAAGTCAAGTGGAAGCTCCTCCACTGTTAAAGCAGGGTACATCTCTATGCACACATGCTGATTTGCGACCTTAAAGGTAGTGTCATCATCATTCGTCTGCAACTCCACTCCTTTGGGGGTGCAGCAAATGGTGCAATTAAGCTTGCATAGGAGATCCCTCCCTAGCAAACACTCAGGACTTGAATCACACACCACAAATTGAAGTCTATCCCTGAACGTTCCTATCTTCACAGGAATCCGTTCTGTCAGAGGATTTGTCAATTTCCTATTTGCAACACCTACAACTTGATTTGTCTGTTCCGAGAGGGGTAGGTTGGGGACTACTGCAGATCTCACAGTAGAGCGGGTAGCACCAGTATCAACCAAATAGGCGGTAGGATGACCATCCACATCAGCTTCAACAAATGATCCCCTCTGGTCTACCTCAAAGACTGCCCCAAGAGTCTTCCTACCCCCTCTGGCACCGTCATGCCAACGGATCTAAGTAACAATCGTCGCTCTCATCAAAGAGAGGCATCTGCTGGTAAGTCCGAGTCCCTGTGGATATCTTTGGTGGCTGAGGAACCTGGACTCGAGGAGCCGACGTCCCCCCTTTTATCGACTTAGTCTTTGGTACTGCTGTCGTCATTACCCGGGTCACCGGCACCTGAGCCACCTCTTCCTGCTGCTCTTGGTGTTCGGGATTATAAGGGCACTCGCGTCTCCAGTGTCCAATCTGATGACACTGGTGGCATTTAGTAGTCTTTTTCAAAGTCGCCAAATCTACCCTTGCTTAGAGTCATCTCCATTTCCCTTTTTCGGACCATTCTCACTCCTTCCTAAAGTTCCACCTCCTGACTGGGCCTGACCTCCCTTGTCAGCCATTTGCATCTGGACCAGCATCAGCTTGTCCTTAAGCTTCTAGTGCTTTGAGTCGATTTCATCACTACAATACCTGGCATATCTCAAAATCTCATCCAGCGGCTTGTTCTGCCAACAGATCAAGTGTTGCTGGATCATAAGACAGATATCAGGTCTCAACCCCAGAACGAACTTTGAAACAAATTGTCCCCATGTCGTTAGGGTCCATCACATCTAGACCACTGTACTGCTTAAAGACCTGCAACAACCGTTCGTAATACTCATGTACTGTCTCTTTGGGTTCCTGAACTGTCCGATCTATCTGCACCCAGTCAATATCCTGTAGTGATACCTTAGATTTCGACCAAGTAATCACTTGTTCGTATTTCCTCATCACCAGAGGTGACGGCTATTTGTGGCAGCATCCCTCTCTGGCTTCACAGTGGGCCATTCAACAGAAATCTTGCATTCTACCCACAAATCTCCTGGAACCACAATACCAAACAAGGTGTTAAGGTCAATCCACAGTACTTTGGAGATCTTAACAAACGTCTCTACTTGCTTGTACCATTCAACTGGGCTCTCTCAGCTTTGGGAAATCATTCGTAAAGGCAGCCAAATCCCGCGACTCCAGGGCACATGTAAATATCCTCCATTGGCCACCTCCAGTAAAGGATATGTTCCTGCAACATCTCCTCCTAACACTCTTTTTCTTTGACCACCTTTCTTCCCATTTATCAAGCCTGCTCCAAGCTCGTACCCCTACAATCAGTTCTCGAATATGAGTCTTTAGTCCAGTCACCCTTTTCTCTTCCAGGTCCTGATCGATATACTGCAGTCAGTGATTACCCTGCAGCATTTTTGTCCTAGACAGATCCACATCATATTTATTCGCCAATTCCGTGAGTTTCTCATGCGTCAATCTAGCTTTCCGAGTCACATCCTTCGCTACAAACAGCAACTCATCTGGCTCATATAGTTCAATTCTCTCTACAGGCAAACTTCCTTCAATAATTTCATCCACTTCTGTTTTTAACCTCATCACATCAATCCTTTTTGCCTTAATTGCTGCACTCAAGGTACCTCGACTAGATGCACCACCCAATTCCCTACAATCACTGTACGGTCCCCTGCGCCTACTCTCTTCAGGGGTGTTGTGAGGAACCATCCTGCCTTCGGTACTTCCATGGTTCCAATCCTCCCTCGGCCTGTAGCTCTGAGCCCCTTCAAAAGTCTCCCATGTTCTCAAGTCTGGCCTCAATTCCCCGAAAGATTTTGGCCTTGGGCCCCTTAAATCCATAAGTCCTCTCGACGAGTCTGCAGTCGCTGGTAAAGGGGTACTTGATTCTACGGGCCTTGGCATTTGACTCAGTCTGTCCACCACACTGTTCCTCTCTTAACTGATGCTCCCTTCCATTCCCATCTGTGGTGAACTTACCCTATGCACCTGCTCTGGATTGTATACTGACACTATGGGATCAATGGTAACCGGTACTGTAAGAGCATCCGGCAACCTCTGAGAACTGACACCTTCTACATTCTGTCCCTCTCCTGCCGAGAGCGTTCCCACTACTTCAGTTCTAAGAGGGACTTGCTGTACCCTAGCTTCCTCTACCAGGGCTGACTTCTCCTCCCCAACTCTGGGTTGTATGGAGGTGGTCTCTCAGATAACAGCCTTTCTATCAAGCTGTCATCCGTATCACTGTCGTCTTTCTCTGTATTCTTTTTCTGCGCCTCCCCTGTTTTAACCAACAGTGGGTACAACCTATCGCCCTCAATCGTCTATACCCTCCATCTCTTTGCCAATGCATCCCACCTTGCATCTTGAACTGCCCTAACTGACCTCTTCACTCTTTCCTGTCTCCTGTCCCTGTTTCTTTTGTACGCCGCCCTGATCCATGCATTTAATGCCTCAAACTGTGTCGGTCTAGGCAGAGGTCGCAAAGAAGCCATAATCGATTTCAACTGATAGTTCACTTCCAATCTAAATGTCCCATATCTAGGAAAGGTCATTTCCTCATTTCCATCTGTCATCTTGCACCAATTCTCGAGCCACAATATAGTATGCAAATCAACATTTGTAGCCATGTAATGAGCTGGAGTATCCCCGGGCGGAGCCTCTTCTCCCCCCCGGGGTTCTAACTTTTTCTCTTTTCGGAACAAATCTCGTAAAACTTTAAAACATTTCATGATGAAAACCAGCGTTTCTTCTCCCGCAGCGCTCTTTTACTTCCTGATGACAATCTACCAATCTCAGCGCGGCTTCACACCAACCACCCTATCCCAGCGCGGCACCTTCTGACGTCACTCGCCTCCGCTTTGGCAGCAGTTCCCCTCCTTTACAATTCGTCTCTCACTTCACGCACATGTCCCATTCATACACTGAAATGATCACTTCCGACCAAGCATCACTTCGCTGACTGTACGTCCACAGTCTGACTGTACGTCCACAGACGCGTAATTGTCACCGAACTGGCAACTGTCAGTCCACCAAACGACCGGACAATCACCTCACTGATAGGGTACAGACACACAGCAACTCACGCCCAAGGTCAGTTACTCACGCACTCACATATTCGTTCCCCCTATCTCTATCCAGCGGGCGATCAATGGTACCTCACGATCCCCTTAAAATGGTCGACAATTACTATGGGTGTTGGATACATCCAAACCACTTAAGCTACACCTTAAGCCTAAGATTTTCCCGGGCTGTTCGCGCTCACAGCCTGATCTCCTTTCATACAACAGGCATTCCAACTCCGCAAGACATTGCAACACAAAACATAAAAGATATAAACACCGCAATCTAGCAACATATAACCCTATTCATACTCACTCTCATACGAACTGCTGCTTTTTGCCGCACCGTCACGCTCCGTCGATCCCCATGGAGCGCTGTCTTTCGCCAACAATCCACTGGGCAATCATCACCTAATTTCTGTGGCCCTTGGGAACCTATAATCCTAATCTAGATCTTCCCTTGCTCTAGAAGGGAACCATCAACTCTGCTAACAACTGGGGAAGCTGAGATTCTCATCTAGATTTTCTTACCAATCTCTAGAATCCCAGGTCTGGTCGACTGAACCTTTTTCCCTGTCATAGAAGCGTAAAGGGAAGATTTTCACAAACACAGCTCAGAACAACTTCATAAGGCCAATCCAAATTAGACTCAAAGGACCACTGACTACGAACTGAAAATGTGAAGATTTATTACGAAGCCAAAAATAGTTGGACATACAGACATCTCAACAATAGATTCAAGAAATAGACTGGCACTAATACAAAGGTAATCCTACGCAAGAGTCTCAACCCACTCAGAATAAAAATCGGGGTTAATTCGAGAAGCATTAAACACACCATTACCGACAAAGTAGAAAGTCGTGACTGCATTTACAAAAAGGAAAGAATTTCCGTTAGTCTGTCCCTACTCTAACTCTAAGGTGACATCCCTACTTAACATTCCTCCCAGGCTAGAGAAAGGTGTCAGCTGTGAAGACTTCCTAAAAACTACATGAACTTCCAATAGGTGACTTCAAAAACTGAGCTCGTTCTAAGATGCTCCTTGCTACACCCTACTCGGCCTCAAGTTCACAACTATCTACATCTTGCCTATCCCAAGCCCACTTCCTAACTCCTAGACTGCTGTCTACTCTCTGCTCTCTGCTCCGGACTGCCTCTCCACCCTCGGGTGCTGTCCCTAATACAAAACCCCAAAAACCAGTTGACACGCCCCTCTGGCAGGTGTAGCCCCATGGAGTTTTCCACTATGGCACCTCTCCATCCAGCGTCCGTTGGAGTGTCCTTGGGTCCCAGGCACCTTCTCCGCTGAATGTTGCACTCCCAAATTCTTTGGCAGCATCTCTGCGTTCGCGCCTATCCTAACTTCTAAACAATGGCCTTTTCTACCTAACGAGCCTTGTAGCCTTGCACATGCAAGCTAAAATACATGAGGCCAAGCTTGCAACATTCGAAATTACAATTTTAATATTTGCTGAGGACAGCCTTTCCCAGGCGAGAGAAATCATTTCTTTCCGACTAAGGCTAGCCAAGGAAAAAATACAGTTAGGCCTCTAGTGGCTTCAGCATGTTCCAGGCCTTTGCACCTTTAAACACAACACAACATCACATTACATTTCATCACTTTCAAGTAAATTCTACAAGGAATATCTTTCACATTAAACTCTATGTTAATCCACTCGTTAAAAAACACATGTATCATTTCATTAAGGCACATCATTGTTAACACGACATTTCACATAAGATTTTTCTACGTTATCCAACATCACATTTTCTTATTAAGGCACTACATTAATCTATGATTAATAAACACACCACTTCATATTGCACTGATCCCCGCGCTACTATAACATTTTTAAACTACATTAGTAAAGGTCCTCTAAATATGTGGGTGCTGACTACTTGGGATTATAATGCACCCCTACACAATTTCAAAAGAACATGGCGCTCTCTCATTACTTAAGTGAACTAGTCAGTGTGTGGATGCGTTCCTTGTGAAAACCGTCACACACATTCAGTCAATGGTTGAAGTGCGCTTACTACGTGCCCCACCCTGTATGATGTAGTGGCCAGAAGAAAATAAATGTGAATGACACAATAACAGGCCAATGGATGTGTGTATGTGTGCATATATATTACCTACTGGCGGTCGCCAGTAGGTAGTTATAGTTAGGACCGAGTTACCATAGGAAAATGGCAACATTATAATCCCAATAACTTTGGCGCCGATTGACGAATCTTTTCAAACTTTTCGAAACAAATTCTCTGTTTATATCAGCTCCTATGTTGAAAGTTTGGATGTGATTCGACAAGGGGGGGCGAGAAAAAAGGGGGGTCCCAAAATGTGTTTTCTCCATGTTAATTTCCATAGGAAACTTTAGACAAGGCTACAGGTCTAACGGGTGAACGGAATTATCCCAAATTTGGCAGGGAGAAGGGTATTGGTCTGTAAAGCACGGTTTTGTTCATTTGGTGTAAATCGGTTCAGTAGTTTAAAAAAACAAATCCAAATTTACAGATGTCGATATTTGGGAATTCTGCCATCTGATTGGCTGAGGCGTTACGAGCACGAGCTTGCTGCTGATTGGCTGCGAGCGGTGCGAGAGGTTGCAACTAGGAAGTGTTGGCCGCCATTTTGTGATTCTGTTGAAGCAAATAAGGGGAAAAAGGGCAGGAAAAAGTGGGAAAGAGGAGGGTAGGAGCGCTGTGAGGTCTGTAGGGTGATTAGGGTGTGCTGTAGAGGGAGTGTGAAGCGAAGTATTTACCCCTACTGGTGTGAAAGTGCTGTTTTGCCTACTGTGAGATGGTGCTAAGATGAGGTGCCGGTACACTCTGGGATGAAAGCGTGCATGTAAACCGTGAGCTGACTGCTGTAAACTGATGTGCTCTGGGCGCTGTAGCATACTGGCCGGAGCAAAGTATTTACCCGTACCGGTGTGAAAGTGCTATTTTGCCCACTGTGAGATGGTGCTGAGGTGAGGGGCCGGTGAACTCGGCGATGAAAGCATGTGCCTAAACTGTGAGCTGAGTGCTCTGTAGCATCCTGGCAGAAGCAAAGTATTTACCCTTACTGGTGTGAAAGTGCTGTTTTGCCTAGAGTGAGATCGTGTTGAGGTGAGGTATCGGTAAAGTCGGGGATGTAAGCGTGTGCTTAAACAGTGAGCTGAGTGCTGTAAACTGATGTGCCGTGAGTGCTGTAGCATACTGGCCGAAGTGAAGTACTCCTACCGATGTGAAAGTGCTGTGTTGCCTACTGTGAGATGGTGGTGAGGTGAGGTGCCGGTACACCTGGGGATGAAAGCGTATGCCTAAACTGTGAGCTGAGTGGGCTGTAGCATACTGACAAAACAAAAAGTATTTACCATTACCGTTGTGAAAGTGCTGTTTTGTCTAGAGTAAGATGGTGCAGAGGTGAGGTACCGTTAAACTCGGGGATGAAACCGTGCGCCTAAACTGTGAGCTGAGTGCTGTAAACTTAAATGCTCTGGGCGGTGTAGCATACTAGCTGTTGTAGCATATGTGTGCAGGTGGTGTTAGTATGCGTTTAGAGTATAGCGGGAGTGGGAAGGAAATTCCTCACTGGTACCGGTCTGAACACTTGGGGATGAAACTGTTAGTGTAAGTAATGGGGTTATTGTTGTAAAGTGATGTGCCTTGGGTGCTGTAGGATACTGGCCGTTGTAGCATACCTGTGTAAGTAGTGTTAGTGTGCGTTTATACCATACAGGGAGTGGGAAGCAAACTACTCACCCCTACCGGTCTGTAGACTCAAATGATGTGTTTTAGGAAGCAGGAATAAAGAAATAATCGTGAAGAATATAATGTAGAATGTTGCAATGCTAGAGAAGAAAAATGGTGAAATGAGGTGTGTCTAAGAAAGTAGCTGTGTGTAATAAAGGCATGGAGTTTGCAAATTATATAGAAAGTGTCTTTATTTAAGTGCCATAATTGGACCCACTGGTGCCAGAGCTAGGGCATCCAGCTGATGTAAAGTGGAAGCACTTCTGTTGTATTCAAACGTAAGCTCCTGCATCAGTGAATTGCATATTACATGTTACAGTTGCATGTGACATAAACAATAGCTATTACACTTGAATGACTCTACATTCTATAAGGAAAATAAAGGTAGGATACAATTACCACATGTATCCTTTAAGAAAAAAAGAAATTAAAAAAAATTGCAAAATGTAATCGTCAAACTTTTTAGGTACTTTGGCAGTGCTTTTTTGTAACACAAAATTACCAACAGTAGAATAGTCAGCAATCTGTTGTACAGTAGAGTTAATGCGGTGCGTGTCAGAATTGGTACTAGTTCTACCCACATAGGAACTTTGAGGATGAATACAAACATTGCGCTTCTGAGAAGCACATTCGGTACCTTTGTAGTCAAACCATACATTATTGTCTTCAGCTGTTTCAAAAAAACATTCATGTGTAGAGAGCTAAGACATCGAGCTGAGACAAACTCCAACCGCTTCTGCTGTAGTCAAATTGAAGCTCCTGCATCAGTGAATTGCACATTATATGTTAGAGGTACTTTACGAGTACTACACTGTGCAAACCAGTTCCTAAACAAAGTCGTCTTTTTTTTATTTTTATTGTGAGGTTCTGAGCAGTAGTTGACTTTGAGTAAATTTGTGTGAAAGGGCTTTTTGAATAACAGGGAGGCAGAGAGGCGTGTGCACAAAGAATAGACGTAGTTTAAAAATGGGTGTCGGATTTAGGCTAATTTAGGAAGTAAATAGCGTTTTTTCATAGGCCATACATCACCGATCCCTGGTTAAAGCGGAGACGTAAGGGGCAATAATGAAGATACAGTTCAAATGTCTGAGTATACTTAGAAAGTTGTTATATGAAAGTAGTAGGATTGAAGTGTATTATAAAAAATGTAAAGGAAAAAGTAAAAAAGATGGAAAATCCAGTCAAGAATAACGTGAGTTTCTTACAAATCTTGGAGATTCCAGTCCAGAAGTTCTTCAGCGGCTTGAGATGCGTAATGTTTCAAGAGGCTATTGTTGCCATTGTCTGAGAAAAGTGAAGCGATCCAATTCATATCTTCGAAGGGACAGTAATGTTCCTCGAATGTTGGAGCGGCAATTTGAATTAGCAGGCAATCTGCGATGTTGTGAAAGGTCGCATGTTGCAGGAGATCTTTCGCGACTGTGCAGAAATCCCATTCCGCTGCAATTCCTTTTTGCATTGCATTCGACATTGCTCCACTGCCAGAACAATCACGTTCATGGTTTTCAAGATAATGCATTACCTGCTGGATATCGGGAGCGATTGATGGGATGTTAGCAAGGCATCCATCCATTCGCAAGTCAAATGGGCACGTTTTGCTATTAAACGATGGTTGTACGCATATTGCATAAGTGTAGATAAATGTTATGTTGTAGCTAGCTCCGATAATAGATAGAGGCAGGTAGCCGAAAAGTTTTTCCGCTTTTTTACAGTATTGATGTAGCTTGGCGTAGAGGCGTATTCTGTCGCACATTGTTGTTAGCACAGAGAGCGTAGCCATTTCTAGAAGTAGAATTAGTAGTAGGATGGCCGCAAAAGAGAGCGAGAATTGTCAGCACTTTTCTGGGTATTCCAGAGATGATCGAATGAATGTAGTCTGGTATTAAAAGAAGAACAGTTTGAAAGCGTGTTAGAAGGCTGTAGGAGAGCGTGTTTAAAAAGTGTGCAAGACCTTGAGTGTGACATGTGTTGTTAATTGTGTAACAATTCACAAAGTATAATGGGCAGTTCGTATTTAAAAGGGAGTGTATTTTACTTGAAGTTTGTGGTATCTGCAGTCAATAATTTTTTTTGCAGAAGTGAGGGAGACTACTGTTCTGAACAAAAGCGCTTTTAGTTTGGTTTGTTTCTTGAAATCTGTTTTCAAACTAAGAATTGAAGGCCAAGTTGAAGTTTGGGAGTTAGTTTGTGTGGGTGGGAATAGACATTGCCACAGGAAGCTACTCTGTTTCACCATTAAGGACATGTGGTGTGCCAGCTCACATTCCGTAGGAGTGCATGTTATTGAGAAGCAGATAAATGCCGTTAGAAAGCTGTGTGAATGTTAGTCGGATTGTGGGAGTTGGTGTGCTTTTAAGGAAGGACGCAAGGTTGGGGGCTGTAAGCTTAGAAGCGCTGTGTAGTT
The DNA here is from genome assembly GCF_964261635.1 of Lissotriton helveticus. NCBI lineage: Eukaryota > Metazoa > Chordata > Amphibia > Caudata > Salamandridae > Lissotriton > Lissotriton helveticus. Next base: position 936,337,305 of record NC_136067.1, on the reverse strand, counting down.
GGACATTCTTGGATAGTAATGAATGACTGTCATTGTGGTCGCACTTTTCACCTGTGAGAAAAAGTTCTGTTTCCTCTTTAAGACAGCGATATGTAAATGGGAGAAAGCACTGCTCGTGAATAAACGTGCTACCTTATATAATCACATACAACTTGAAAAACAACATGTGCACCCAGCAAACACAATGACACTACATACTGCGGGAAACCTGGCTAGCCATGTACACAAACTAAACATAAGTAGGAAGAGACGATGCACAGCTAAGGTGTGTTGGGTTGGTCAGATATAGGTAAGTTTCGGGTGCACACGTGGGTGGTGTCTCCGTCCGAGACACCTAGGAAAATGTTTAAAGAGTCGTGTATGCATGAACCATGCAACTACATCCCCACAGGTTGGCACACCATTTGAATAATTCTTCAAAGGAACAATTTGATAGTTCAGTTTATTTTGAACGCAAGTTAGATATCAATAGCAGATTGATATTGAATTCATATCAATAAGTAGTTCATATTCAAAAAAGTTCGTTGTTTAAAACGAGGAACAGTAAAGCAATGTAACTCCAATGCATTTCGGGCTGGGCCCTTTGTCAAGGAGTACTAAAAGAAAGGAGACGAATCACCATCAGAATACATAACAGTAAAAAACATAATAAAAAACATAATAAACATGCATGTTTACAAAAAACGGTACATAGCGCTTGACTGCTGTCGCTACTAAGGCTTCGAGAGGTGAAAACCTGGGTGCGGTAAAACATGAAAAGTGCAGACGAAGCAAGTGATGTTCTCGAGTTACTTGTGACCTCATATGTGTGGAATTTACATGCAACTGCTTTATCAGAGTGCTCGTGGGTTTAACATAGCGTGTGCAATTCAGCGCGCGTTAAGCAGGCCACCATGTGAGGCGCCCGTGAGAAAGACTTACTTCAGCTTCAGAGTAACGCCGCCCGTTACTGACAGGTTCATGGTTCCCGACCAGGAAGCCGGGAAGTCAATATAGCGCGGGACGCAGGGTAGTAAACATTAAAGATGGACTGGGTTAGTAGGTGGATGATAGGGGCGCCATGTTGGAGTGGGGGAAAACGCAATCAAAAGATACAAAAATGAAAGGTGTACAAATGTGTTAATAGGGTAAAGTGAAGAAAAAGGAATAATAATAATAATAATAAAGGTGAACCATGCAGGTTAAAGGTGACAGTAAGTGTGAAAACACACGCAGCATAGGAACCAATGTAGTATAGTTAACATCATAGATAGCAACTAAATTCACAGCGATCATTTAATCCAAAAGGTTTTTGGGTTTGAAGGCGATAAATCCATTCCAATTCTCTCTTCAACAAGAGTTTATTGTTGTCAGTGCCCTCCTTTTTGGTGACAGTTTCCAAAATAATGAATTGTAGTTGGGCAATGGAGTGACGAGCTTCATCAAAATGCATGGCAATGTTGGACTTCACGTTCTTGAGTCTAATGTTTGACTTATGTTCATTTAAACGTGTCTTTATTTTTCTCTCGGTTTTCCCCACATATAGTTTGCCACATGGACACTTGAGAGCGTAGATTAAGTTTGATGAGTCACAAGTGGCATTGGTTCGGAGCTTAATAATTTTACCTTTCATTGGATGATGAATGAAATTACCTTTAATAGCTGAATTACAATGACTGCAGTTAAGGCACGGTTGTGTGCCCTTGTATTTTTGACCTGGAGATGTGGGGTTGGATAGAATTTCTTTAATATTTTTACTTCGAGTGTGGGCGAACAAGGGTGCAGCTCTGTACAACTCGTCGAAATCTGGTTCAATCTGGAGGATAGGCCAGTGTTTCAATATGATCTTTTTATAGATCTTGCTGACTGTCGAATATTTGGACACCAGGACGTTTCGTGACAATGTTGTGTTGGTTTTTTTTAACAAGGCTTCTTGTCTGGTAATTTGTGCTACTCGAAGTTGTGCATCTTTCACAACCTGTTCAGGGTAGCCTCTCGCTACAAATCGTTTCTGCATTTCATCCATACGTAGGTCGAGGGTGTGATCATCTGAAACAATGCGTTTGACTCTCAAAAGTTGAGAAAACGGTAAATGTCTCTTAAGAGACTCCTGGTGGTGGCTCTTGTAGTGCAAGGTGTTATTGCGGTCAGTCTTTTTTCTGTGGAGGTCAGTGCTGAGTCCAGTAAAGATAAAAATCACCACCAATGGACTCAGCAGTGACCTCCACAGAAAAAAGACTGACCGCAATAACACCTTGCACTACAAGAGCCACCACCAGGAGTCTCTTAAGAGACATTTACCGTTTTCTCAACTTTTGAGAGTCAAACGCATTGTTTCAGATGATCACACCCTCGACCTACGTATGGATGAAATGCAGAAACGATTTGTAGCGAGAGGCTACCCTGAACAGGTTGTGAAAGATGCACAACTTCGAGTAGCACAAATTACCAGACAAGAAGCCTTGTTAAAAAAACCCAACACAACATTGTCACGAAACGTCCTGGTGTCCAAATATTCGACAGTCAGCAAGATCTATAAAAAGATCATATTGAAACACTGGCCTATCCTCCAGATTGAACCAGATTTCGACGAGTTGTACAGAGCTGCACCCTTGTTCGCCAACACTCGAAGTAAAAATATTAAAGAAATTCTATCCAACCCCACATCTCCAGGTCAAAAATACAAGGGCACACAACCGTGCCTTAACTGCAGTCATTGTAATTCAGCTATTAAAGGTAATTTCATTCATCATCCAATGAAAGGTAAAATTATTAAGCTCCGAACCAATGCCACTTGTGACTCATCAAACTTAATCTACGCTCTCAAGTGTCCATGTGGCAAACTATATGTGGGGAAAACCGAGAGAAAAATAAAGACACGTTTAAATGAACATAAGTCAAACATTAGACTCAAGAACGTGAAGTCCAACATTGCCATGCATTTTGATGAAGCTCGTCACTCCATTGCCCAACTACAATTCATTATTTTGGAAACTGTCACCAAAAAGGAGGGCACTGACAACAATAAACTCTTGTTGAAGAGAGAATTGGAATGGATTTATCGCCTTCAAACCCAAAAACCTTTTGGATTAAATGATCGCTGTGAATTTAGTTGCTATCTATGATGTTAACTATACTACATTGGTTCCTATGCTGCGTGTGTTTTCACACTTACTGTCACCTTTAACCTGCATGGTTCACCTTTATTATTATTATTATTATTCCTTTTTCTTCACTTTACCCTATTAACACATTTGTACACCTTTCATTTTTGTATCTTTTGATTGCGTTTTCCCCCACTCCAACATGGCGCCCCTATCATCCACCTACTAACCCAGTCCATCTTTAATTTTTACTACCCTGCGTCCCGCGCTATATTGACTTCCCGGCTTCCTGGTCGGGAACCATGAACCTGTCAGTAACGGGCGGCGTCACTCTGAAGCTGAAGTAAGTCTTTCTCACGGGCGCCTCACATGGTGGCCTGCTTAACGCGCGCTGAATTGCACACGCTATGTTAAACCCACGAGCACTCTGATAAAGCAGTTGCATGTAAATTCCACACATATGAGGTCACAAGTAACTCGAGAACATCACTTGCTTCGTCTGCACTTTTCATGTTTTACCGCACCCAGGTTTTCACCTCTCGAAGCCTTAGTCGCGACAGCAGTCAAGCGCTATGTACCGTTTTTTGTAAACATGCATGTTTATTATGTTTTTTATTATGTTTTTTACTGTTATGTATTCTGATGGTGATTCGTCTCCTTTCTTTTAGTACTCCTTGACAAAGGGCCCAGCCCGAAATGCATTGGAGTTACATTGCTTTACTGTTCCTCGTTTTGAACAACGAACTTTTTTGAATATGAACTAATTATTGATATGAATTCAATATCAATCTGCTATTGATATCTAACTTGCGTTCAAAATAAACTGAACTATCAAATTGTTCCTTTGAAGAATTATTCAAATGGTGTGCCAACCTGTGGGGATGTAGTTGCATGGTTCATGCATACACGACTCTTTAAACACAAACTAAACATGGCATGGCACCTCTGCCTCACAATGCAAAATGTGGGGCGAGATGGAAGCAAAGTATGTGCGAAGGTGGTAAGTAATTATCCATTATAAAAGTATATAATGTAAAGTCTTGAGGGGATGTGCCGGACACGGTTGAGTATGCAGAGCACAGACATGTACATGTCAACATACACTGATGGTCTTTTGAGTGAAGTGGATAGTGGACGCAACCATGATAGTACAGTCTGTAGGGAAGATTATGGAATGGTAGCGCGTATTTGCCCCCCCCTAAATGTTTAGGGTAGTGGGCTGGCTCAGCGTACGCAAGACTAGGGTAGGGGTTTGAAGAAGAGGCACGTTTCTCTGGGTGTGGTTCTCTTCCGGATTGGCGAACGTGTCTGCCAGGTCTGTGCACCTCACACCGCCACGAGGCTGACGCCGTGAGCGAAGATGGCTGTGTGAATGATGCTTTCAGCGTGCTGGTATCTAGAAACCGTCATGGCCGCTGTGACGCATATATGCCCCACAGTTCACCTTTCGACAACGCCGTATGTGAAAGAGGCCCCACCACGTGCCGGCGGGAGCTCGTGGGCCGAGGTCTGCGAGCTCAGAAGGCTACTGAGATTAACGCTGGCTACCGCGACACAGGCACACAGCGTCCAGCCTGAAGCCCAGCACTATGGAGTGCTCTGTATACTACTAACACAGTAGTCTGACAGGTACCAACAGTGGAACAGTGTTTTTGATACCATAGTGGGCGATGTTAGAACTGTATCTGAGAGTGGAGATAAAGGTTCTCCCTTCGACGAGTGCAACCTACTCTACGTCCCAACAGTGGAACGGTGTCTTGATCCCACAGAGCTCTCTCCGTTGAGGTGCATCAGACTCTGTGATTGGATGTATGACGTTACAACGTATACTTTTACCACGCCTACCATTACCACGCAATTTTTACAACGCAGAATCCATTACAACGAAGTACCATTACCATGCATGTATTTACAACGCATATACCTTTACAACGCATACAATTACAACGTAAGTATTGGTAAGTATATAATATTTTTTTTAATTTAATTTAATTAAAATTAATATAATGTAATTTAATTTAATTTAATTAATTTAATTTAATTAATTTAATGTAATTTAATTTAATCAATTTAATTTAATGTAATTTAAATTAAATTATATTTAATTTTTACCCTGTACCCTTTTACCCAGAAACCCAAAACTGACCCTGAACCCTAAAAATACCCCTTTACCCAAAAACCCCAAACTGACCCTGAACCCTAAAAATACCCCTTTACCCAAAAACCCAAAACTGACCCTGAACCCTAAAAATACCCCTTTACCCAAAAACTGAAAACTGACCCTGAACCCTAAAAATACCCCTTTACCCAAAAATTGAAAACTGACCCAGAACCCTAAAAATACCCCTTTACCCAAAAACTGAAAACTGACCCTGAACCCTAAAAATACCCTTTTACCCCAAAACTGAAAACCGACCCTAAACCCTAAAAATACCCCTTTACCCAAAATCTGAAAACTGACCCTGAACCCTAAAAATACCCCTTTACCCAAAAAACTGAAAACTGACCCTGAACCCTAAAAATACCCTTTTACCCAAAAACTGAAAACTGACCCTGAACCCTAAAAATACCCCTTTACCCAAAAACCCAAAACTGAGCCTGATCCCTAAAAATACCCCTTTACCAAAAAACCCAAAACTGACCCTGAACCCTAAAAATACCCCTTTACCCAAAAACCCAAATAATATTTGTAATAAAATAATATACTTACCAATACTTACGTTGTAATGGTATGCGTTGTAAAAGTACCTGCGTTGTAAATACATGCGTGGTAATGATATGCGTTGTAATGGATCCTGCGTTGTAAAAAATGCGTGGTAATGGTAGGTCGTTGTAAAAGTTGCGTTGTAAAGGTTGTATACCCTGTGATTCCTCAGTTAACCGTTGCATATGATTATTGGGCTTGGTTGACTGCAGTCCCTGGACTACACTGTGGTACAGCAGGTCTGAACAGTGAAACTGGGTCTTAATTATATGAATGAGGATGTCAGAAGTTAAAGTTTGTGAAGTTTTCTGTGTACCCTGTCCGATGAGGTGCAAGCAACTGTAGGTCCCAACAGTGGAACGGTGTCTTGATCCCACAATGGGCGATGTGAGAACTGTATCTGAGAGTGGAGATGGAGGTACTCCCTTCGACCAGCTGCAACCAATTCTAGGTCCCAACAGTGGAACGGTGTCTTGATCCCATAATGGACAATTATAGAACTGTATCTGAGAGTGGAGATGGAGGTACTCCCTTCGACCAGGTGCAACCAGCTGTAGGTCCCAACAGTGGAACGGTGTCTTGATCCCAAAAATGGATGATGTTAGAACTGCATCTGGGAGTGGAGATGAATGTAGTCCGTTCGACCAGCTGCAACCAACTAGGTTCAAACAGTGGAACGGTGTCTTGATCCCACAATGGACGATGTCCGATATTACCTGCTGCTTGCTTTTCTCTGAAGTTCATGTGCTCCCATAGCTAACTGCTGCACATGATTATTGGGCTTGGTTGACAGTAGTTGGTGGAGTATACTGTGGTACAGCAGGTGCGAACAGTGAAATGGGGTCTTGATTGTATGATTGAGGATGTCATAAGTTAAAGTTTGTGATGATTTCTGTGTACCCTCTGTGATCAGGTGCAACCAACTCTGTGCTTTTAAATCGAATGGTACGTGGCTGTGAGGTGTTAATTACCACTGCATCTGCTCTAGACTGCGGTTCTCAGGGTTCACAATTTAGATTCAGTGGTGATTGTTTAAGTACATAATCCAGTAGTTAAGTAATTAGAACGTCTATTGAAACATACAGAATATTGTTTTTTTAACATTGGAATGTTGGGAGTTCCATTGAAAATAATGGAGTAGCTCCGTACCTATAATGTCTTGTATAAGCCTGGTGCTGCAACATTGCAAAGTTTTTTTGTTCACAGCTCTGGCTGTGAACAAATGCTTCAGGGAGCCTGAAGGGATTCCAATCCCCTTGTGCTCTCTTAAGGCTTTGCTTTATTTGTTAGAACATTCTATCCTCTAGTGGCAGAATGTTCAAATAGCCTTATAGCCCTTTGTAGCTGGGCTATAGTGGATAGTAAAGTCCCTCTCCCTTGGTAAAGGCCCTTGCCTTCGGCTTGGGCCTTTAATGCTGGAGAAGGCCTTTAATAGCTGGTATAGTCTGCAACGGCGTGCTATAAGGCTATAGTATACTTGGTTGAAGAAGTTTTTTTAAATGAGTTATAGGGTTAGTACAATGATTAAATTCATCTTGCAAGTCGAAAGGAACAGTGAATAGTGTAGACTGTGGACAGATGAAATCCCAATTCGAATTGTTTTGATTTATTTATTGTAGAGTTTAATGAAAATTATGTTTTTGTATTTTGTAAAGAGGGAGTGAGAAAAAGTATTGATGGTTGTGTGTGAGAGTACTGCCTTCAATTAACAATGCAGACAGTAGTGTTCACAATTCAGATTGAGTCGCTATTATAGATGAAGCAGTCCTGTAAGAGAAGAGATAGCTGTAGTTTGCTCTGTCTGCACCACTTATACGCACTTATATCATTGCAGGCTCCGCACACGTTTTGTTTGCTTCGTGTATTGCAAACTGTAAAGCTCAAGTCAATGCCACATGGCTGTGGGCCCTTGCTGAATGCTCTCTCTGGCTTGTACTGCAGAATTCAGTATTCACATTTGCAATTGAGTTGGTATTGTAGAGGATGCAGTCCTGTAGAAAAAAACATTGCTCAAGTGTGCTCTGTCTGCACCACTCATACCCATCATTGCAGGCTTTGCACACGTTTTTTTTGCTCGTGTATTGCAAACTTGTTGGACTTGGCCCTTATTGTCCTAAGATTTTTCGCTTTTCCCCCTAGCCTTTTTACTGACATGGTGTGTCTGAAATGAAAATAATAAATGTGCAATGGTGTACGCACCTTTATTTCCACCATTGTAGAAATGCACCTTTGTAAAATGTCACTTTTAAAATAGACGCCCTTTCTGTCTGCTTGTGCCGCCTGCCTGAGGTGGGTTGGCGGTCTAGTGGTTGAAGTGACAAGGTGCTCTACACTTCCCCCACAGTGACAGTGAGGCTGGAACTGCCAAGGACCTTCTAGAAGCTTCTAGCCCTTTCTGGTAGGTGAGATGAGGGGAGTATATGTAGAGCAGTAGAGATGCCATGTGCTCAGACTGAGGGTGGACTGGATTGAGAGGGAACACTCTGCCAGGAGGTACCACCGCCGCATGGGCCTGTGTGCTGGCCCCTGAGCCCATCTGTACCCCTCTGCTGTCCACAGGGCCAGTGAGAGCCTTTGCTGGAGTGAAGACAGCTGTGTCAGGAGGAGTGCCACTTTATGGGAGATGACTGCTTCTAGGAGCTGCTGTCCTGTACTGATGAGTGCCCACTGTCTGCTGATCTTGCCCAGCCTGGCCTGCCTGCTCTGCTGCCCTAGCACCGCGTGAGTGCTATACTTTGACTGCCTGCACTCCAAGGAGGTGAGGAGCGTGGGCGCTAATCCCACGGTGGTGAGTCACCTAGCACCTGGTGAGTGCCATATTTGAAGTGATTGTGCTGCTCTGCCTGCACTCTAGCGCCTGGTGGGCACTGTTTTCCTGATGACCAGAAGAGGGACACTATCTTTTGATCCCTGAAGCTTCTAGCTGGACCTAGTGCCTCGCAAGCGCTATATTCAAGGTGCCAGGGGAAGAGGAGCTGACACCTGCAGCGCCGAGATTCTAAAGCGCTACGAGGGGATCCCGGCGTGTAGGATTCCCCCTGCCTGCTTGGTTGACAGTGGACAGCTGCAAAGTATTGGGGGCATTGTACTCCTCATGAGAAGAGAGAGAGGAGTGAGAGACACTTCTGCCCTGCCCCACTGCTTTGCGCACTTTGCTTTTGCTGTTTTTGCAGTCAGCCCTGACTTTGCGGGACATAGGGCATTTGAGTCCCGAAGAGAGGCCAGTTGGCCTGGGGCCAGTTTAAGAGTGTGGTGCCCCCGATTGGGGCGTACTGTGTTTATGCTGGCGAGGCCTATTGCCCCATATGATTTCTTGCAAAATATTGTTGCATAATGCATTTGTACCTAGGATGATACCTAATGCTTTTCCCTCCGGTTTGCAGTGCTGATTTTGGGCCATTGGTAATTTGAGAGCCCCCTAGTAGGGGCCTCCCCAGGCGCAGTAGCGCCAGAAACGAATCTGCAACCTTGGGGCAGCTATTCAAGGTGTATTACATAAAGTGTACTGTTAATGTTGCTTATGCCTAATGCATGTGGTTATATCGCTAATGGTTTCTTCCCCCCTAATGCTTACAGGATGTTTGGGGGTTACTAGGGATGCACCATTATGCTAATGTTCTAATGATGAAATGCCTCATGTGTATGCCCCATTCTAATATGATTAGGCCCCATGTACCGCAGAAGGTACCTTATGCATCTGCTAATGCCTAAGTTGATGTTGCCTAGCGTTTTTACCCTAATGAGAATGCTTCATGCCTACTATGTTTATGCCCACAGGTTAATGCCTAATGCTTTTCCCGCCTAATATGTTATTTATACTGTTTGTATACCTAATGCATTAATGCTGGCAATGCTTTTACCCTAATGCTACATTGTGGTGTCCTGGGTAAAGTGCCTAATCTAAGGTGATTTAATGCTCCCATGGTTTAGGCCCCAGCTGAGTATTGTGTACCTAATATTATGCAGAATATGCTCACCCATTATGCCTAATGTATTTGTGTTTTCAGGTCCACTGTGACGGTAGGCCTAAGGTGTTGATTCAGGCTTTATGCCTGACCACTGTGGGTTTTAGGCCTAGTGCTAATGGTTTCCTTTCCCCTAAGGCTGCAATGCTGGTGTTCTGCATACTATGCCTAACCTGAGGTTCCTATTCCAGGCTATGGCAACAATGATTTATGCCTGAAGTTATGCATAATGTGTTTTCATGTTTAATGCCTTTATGCTACTGTTTTTCCCTAATGACTATGTGGCTGGTTTCATGTTTAGGCCTACCTTGACAAATGCCTAAAGTGATTTATGCCAAGTGCATGTCTATTCACCAGTAGGTACAGCAGGTGAGACGTTATTGCTTATGGACTTTCAGTTATCCTTGGACTTGTGATGGTTCTGGCAGTAGCCGATTGGCGCTGCCCTGTATGTAGTCCCCCTGTAAATTATTCCCCGGTGCCAGCTGGCACAGTTTATCTGCACCCGTGATTTCCTCCTGATGTGTTTATTTTACAATGCACATACTGTTTTTCACCTAACCTGGTGTGGAGTCTCTTTTTGTAGTGTGCCTTGTGTGTCACCTGTGTGTGCTGCGCGGATGCTTTACACATTTCCTCCGGAGTTTGGCCTGCCCGCTCTGCACCACACTACACATTTATAACAAAACTGTAGAGCTCATGTCAATGCCATGTGGCTGTGGGCCCTTGCTGACTGCTCTCTGTGGCCTACACTGCAGACAGCAGTGTTCACAATTGAGATCGAGTCGTTATTGTAGATGAGGTAGTCCTGTAGGAAAAGACATTGCTTCAGTGCGGACTGTCTGCACCACTCATATGCATCATTGCAGGCTCTGCACATGTTTTTTTTGCTTTGCGTATTGGAAACTGTAGAGCTCAAGTCAATGCCATGTGGCTGTGGGGCCTTGCTGACTGCTCTCTCTGACCTACACTTCAGATTGCAGTGTTCATAATTGAGATCAAGTGAATGCCACATGGCCGTAGGCCCTTGCTGAACGCTCTCTCTGGCCTATACAGCAGACTTCAGTGTTCATATTTGACATTGAGTCGGTATTGTAGATGATGCAGTACTCAGGAAAAGACATTGCTCCAGTGCGCCTTGTCTGCACTACTTATATGCATCATTGCAGGCTCTGCACATGTTTATTTGCTTCGCGTATTGCAAACTGTAGAGCTCAAGTCAATGCCATGTGGCTGAGGGCTCTTGCTGACTGCTCTCTCAGGCCTACATTGGAGATGGCAGTGTTCACAATTGAGATCGAGTTAATATTGTAGATGAGGTAGTCTTGTAGGAAAAGACATTGCTCCAGTGAGTACTGTCTGCACCACTTATATGTATCATTGCAGGCTCTGCACACTTTTTTTGGGCTTCGCGTAATGCAAACTGTAGAGCTCAAGTGAATGACACGTGGCTGTGGGCCCTTGATTGAAACCTCTCTTTGGCCTGTACTGCAGCATTCAGTATTCACATTTGACAATGAGTCAGTATTGTAGATGATGCTGTCCTGTAGGGAAAGACATTGCTGCAGTGCGCTCTGTGTGCACCACTCATATGCATCATTGCCGGCATTGCACACTTTTTTTTCTTTGCGTATTGCAAACTGTAAAGCTTAAGTTAATGCCACGTGGCTGTGGGCCCCTGCTGATCGCTCACTCTGGCGTACACTGCAGACAGCAGTGTTCACAATTGAGACTGAGTCGCTATTGTAGATGAGGAAGTCCTGCAGGAAAAGACATTGCTCTAGTGCGTACTGTCTGCACCTTGCATATGTATCATTGCAGGTTCCGCACACGTCTTTTTGTTGCTTCGCTTACGACACACTGGGCAGCTCAAGTCACCTTATGTAGGTGTGGGTCGTTGCTGACCGCTCTCTGAGGCCAACACTGCAGACAGCAGTGTTCACAATTCAGATTGAGTTGGTATTGCAGATGATGTGTGTTGATGGCAACAGATATTGCTCCTAGTACGGCCTGTCTACAGCACACATTATTGCTGGCTGTGCACATGCTGAATGCTTTTGATGTGGCTATGTGAGTGCATTAGAACTGATGGAGTGTTTATGATGTAATCTTTTTGTGTATTATTTGAGATCTATTGATTGTGTGTCAGTCTACCACAAGTTGTGGTTCTTTTACAATATAATTATTTCTGTATTATTTCACATCTACTGTCCCTACCTTACTGCAGCACAAATTATTGATTCTTTTAAGATTGAATCTCTGTGTGTGATGCAATGATTACTGTTGTAGTTGATGCTAGCAGCAACCATTCCCTGAGGGCTGGTTTACACTCACCCCACACGCATCCAGCACAGACGTCACTGGATATGTACCATGGTAATAAAAAGGAGTCGAGCGCACGGGCCCGTACCCACTTCCACTATCTGTCTGTGTCCGTGTGTTCATTATCTATGCATGATACTGTCTCTGGGCTGTACTATATTATGTTGTGCTATGGACAGCGTATGCAACCATGTTACTTCTGGTATTGGAGAACATTTTGATAATGTAACTTTTAGGTGTATGGCTATCAGAGGTTGAAGGCTACTTTACAGAGCATGAATATTGATGAAAATGATGGTTGCATGTTGTGTGTAGTGTAAGATATGTGTATATTGCAAAAAGTTTAGAACAAAGCTCTCTAAGCAGAAGAGGTGTGTTTCATAAAATGCAGTACAGATATTGACTACAATGGGTGGCGTATTCGAACTGTTACAATGGGAAATGTTATGAACGATTGAAATGTTTTTTTTTATGGTCACATGGCAATCGCGCAGCCAGTGCGCAATGAGACCGCACCAATGTGATTTTGAGAAAATATATTTACTATTATACATGTTTATTACAGTTAGAAATATATAACTGTTTAAAATATTTTTCATTATTGCTTGCTCTCATATACACTTTAAAGTTATTTAGATATAGTTCTGAGACAAAAAAGAAATGAGGGAATGGCGGATTCTGCGCGATATCGTACGTCTATGACGTAACACAGTGCGTGGCAGCGTGCATTTATTGCATTTGGAACGCGCAGTGGGTGCCACCCCATACGTACATGACGTAACGCGCCGCTTGGTAGTGCGTACCGGTCGCATCTCACAGTAGCAGCTGGCGTGACCTCATACGTACATGTTGTTACGCGGGCCGTGGTGTTACAAACCCATTGGATACGAAACGTGCATCATTTAAATGTGGTGGATAGGATTTGCATGCTGATCGAGCTTGGTAGACTACTGGTACGGGACTGTAGTTTTCTCCCCCCCCCCAAAAAAAAATTATATACATCTTTTTTTGGGAAGATATAAAATATTACATCATTTTTAAAGTTAAAAAAAGGATAATAGAGTTGCAAAATATTTTAATAAATGAGAAAAAAATAGGTTTTATAAATATTAAAATATGAAATTAACATTTAAAAAACCTTTGAAATTCACTGACAGAACCATAGGTTTTACAGACGTTATAGTTAGGAATTAGCATTTAAAAAACCTTAGAAATTCACAGAAAAAAACATAGGTTTCAGGTACGTTATAGTTAGTTTGACATTTGACTCATATAAAACCGGAGAAATTCGCCAGTTATAGTTAGTTGAGCTAACTATAACTCGCGCGACCGCAATGCACTGCTGATGACGTCACATATTACATCACTCTTGACATGCTCACTGACATCACTGATGACATCTCAAATGACATCATTGATGACATCATCCACTGAATGTGTGTTTCTGTTAAATTTAAATATTTTTCATATATATCTATGCCAAGGTGTATTGAAGAATAAGTGGATTTACAAGTGCCTGAATGGAATATTTAGTAGGTCTGTGACTGACTGTATAACTGAGTGATTGAACGTGTCTTACTGAATACATGGGTTAGTGACTGAACTGTGTGAAGCTCTGTAATAGTCTCTCAGTTGGTGTGCATGCGGCTGCATTGGTTGGTGAGTAGCTACATGACTGTCTATATGGGTTATTGATTTGTTGTCTGAGTATCTGTATGGGTGCCTGAGTGTTTGTGTGGGTCGTGGGGGGAGGTGTGACTGTGCACAGTTGTCTGAGTGAGTGATTCACTGGTTGTATGGATTCAAAAGTGCATCTGGGAAGGGCTGTATGGGTGAGTTAGTGTATGTATGGGTGTGTTGGTGAGTGAATGAATGTCTCATTGGTATATGTGTGAGTAACTACATCTGTTTTAAGGCAGTATATGTGAGTGTTGGAATATATAAATGACTATACGTGAGAGTAAGGTATTTAAAGAGTGAGTGTATAAGTGAGTGTCTGCTTGTATCAGTGATTGTATAAGACAGTAAGTATGTGTTAATATCTGCATAAATAAGTGATGTGGTGTGTGTATACATAACTCAATTGGTGTGTATAACTGTATACATGAGTAAATGAGTATGTAATGCATTCTTTGCATGACTGACTAGGTGTGTAAGTAACTCTATGGATGAGTGGTAGAGTGTGACTGTATGTATAGGTGTATGAGTACATATTATAGTACTGTATTGATGAGTAACTGTATGTATAAGACACTGGATGTGTGTATAGACCTAGGAAATAGTCTGTGGTATGTAGTATCTGGCATTGTTGTGTACATGGTTTCAAAAATAGTAGTCTGTATTTTAGAGTGGGTGTATCAAAGTTTATATAAGAGCATCAATATGTGCATCAGATTATCAAGTGGATGATGTCATCAGTGATGTCATTTGAGATGTCATCAGTGATGTCACTGACAATGTCATGAGTGATGTAATATGTGACGTCATCAGCAGTGCATTGCGGGCGCGCGAGTTATAGTTAGCGCAACTAACTATAACTGGCGAATTTTATATGAATCAAATGTCCAACTAACTGTAATGTCCCTGAAACCTATGGTTATTTCAGTGATATATATATATATATTGTGATCAAGGGAGCTTGACTCCCGAAACGCGTTGATGTAACTCTTAAATAAATAAATAAAGAAGCCTGAAACAACGATACCCTTGTTCGAGTGCCGGATGATTTCCTGGTGTTGTGAAATGGATATCCTATTCTGAATATATATATATATATATATATATATATATATATATATATATATATATATATATATATATATATATATATATATATATATATATTCCGCAGCATTTTCCTTCCCTCGAAGTAGAGAGGTGGCACACGGGGATATGTAAAAACCATTTTATTCAACCTGGCATGACGCGTTTCGGATTGCTTCCTTCTTCAGATGCCTAATGCTGAAATTAGTTCCACTGGTACAGCTAGTTTCTATCTTTCACTCAATCACTAAAGTAGTGTTCAAGTTGTCTGCAAAACATGGCCCGGAGTCACCAGAGCTCCCGTTCTTCGAACTGCATTATCCAGCATGCAGTGTTTCAAACTTGCTGGTTTGGTGG
This sequence comes from Lissotriton helveticus, assembly GCF_964261635.1. Classification (NCBI taxonomy): domain Eukaryota; kingdom Metazoa; phylum Chordata; class Amphibia; order Caudata; family Salamandridae; genus Lissotriton; species Lissotriton helveticus. The sequence continues at coordinate 936,322,111 of NC_136067.1, read as the reverse complement.
TCCATTTTCCCGGCTTGCACTATATTTTCCCATCGTGCAGCCGAGTAGCTTTGTTAGCAGGTTGAAACTTTTGTACTTGTGCAGGGAAAACGGAGTTCACTTTCCTCAATCCCAAGCCTCACAGTTCCATCGGTACACAGAGTCGGGGACCTCGATAAGGTAAAGACGTCCCTCCATAAAGTATGAATTGTCCTTGACAACGTTATCTCTGCAACCTCCGTTGTGCGAGGCGGTCCGGGTTCCACCCATTGACACCCTTCCTTCAGATGCTTGCTGGGAGTGCCTTCACGCGTGTAATGGGACCACGCAATATATTCCGCAGCATTCTCCTTCCCTCGAAGTGGAGAGGCGGCACACGGGGATAAGTAAAAACCATTTTATTCAACCTGGCATGACGCGTTTCGGATTGCTTCCTTCTTCAGATGCCTAATGCTGAAATTAGTTCCACTGGTACAGCTAGTTTTTATCTTTCACTCAATCACTGAAGTAGTGTTGAAGTTGTCTGCAAAACATGGCCCGGAGTCACCAGAGCTCCCGTTCTTCGAACTGCCTTATCCAGCATGCAGTGTTTCAAACTTGCTGGTTTGGTGGTCCGTTTTTTCGGCTTGCACTTCATTCTCCCATCTTGCAGCCGAGTAGCTTTGTTAGCAGGTTGAAACTTTTGTACTTGTGCAGGGAAAACGGAGTTCACTTCCCTCAATCCCAAGCCTCACAGTTCCATCGGTACACAGAGTCGGGGACCTCGATAAGGTAAAGACGTCCCTCCATAAAGTATGAATTGTCCTTGACAACGTTATCTCTGCAACCTCCGTTGTGCGAGGCGGTTCGGGTTCCACCCATTGACACCCTTCCCTCAGACGCTTGCTGGGAGTGCCCTCCTCGCGTGTAATGGGCCCACGCAATATATTCCGCAGCATTCTCCTTCCCTCGAAGTAGAGAGGCGGCACACAGGGATATGTAAAAACCATTTTATTCAACCTGGCATGACGCGTTTCGGATTGCTTCCTTCTTCAGATGCCTAATGATGAAATTAGTTGCAGTGGTACAGCTAGTTTCTATCTTTCACTCAATCACTAAAGTAGTGTTGAAGTTGTCTGCAAAACATGGCCCGGAGTCACCGGAGCTTCCGTTCTTCAAACTGCATTATCCAGCATGCAGTGTTTCAAACTTGCTGGTTTGGTGGTGTGTTTTCTCGGCTTGCACTTCATTTTCCCATCGTGCAGCCGAGTAGCTTTGTTAGCAGGTTGAAACTTTTGTACTTGGGCAGGGAAAACGGAGTTCACTTCCCTCAATCCCAAGCCTCACAGTTCCATCGGTACACAGAGTCGGGGACCTCGATAAGGTAAAGACGTCCCTCCATAAAGTATGAATTGTCCTTGACAACGTTATCTCTGCAACCTCTGTTGTGCGATATAGGTTTATATATATATATATATATATATATATATATATATATATATATATATATATATATATATATATATATATATATATATATATATATTCATTTACACAATCCCACCATGGTTGCCGAACTCGCGGTGGGTGCATCCGTGAACGGGGTGGGACCCGTTTTTGTTACACAACATCTCTGAAGCAATTTGGAGCACTCGCAGGGTAATTTCAAGGACTTTTTTTTGCAGACGTGTTTCTGCGTTATGCCTTCTTCCATGCAATCATGTCATTTTAAAACACGCACAGTGTTTAGTTCCTTAAAAAACCTCCATCTATTGTTCCTATTGGTGGAGTTCAAACCAATAATCAAGCAACAAAGTTCTTATTTGTTCCTGTAATTCACACAGGTGAGTAAGACTGCGGCCTCAATAATGATCAACCGAAGTCAAGTTGGGGCAGGTACAATATCTACAATATGCTGGACTCTCCAACATATTTAAAGAGATATGGCCCACATATCTCTTGATCCAATCGCACACCCAGACCCTAGACCTAATTCTCACGTGCGGAGCTGGCCAGCGCCCCATTTCACTGTTGTATAAGACAATGAGTGCTGATGCGAATAGCCTTCTCCCAAGGGCATTTGCAAAATGGGACACTGACATAGAGGCACCTCTGGGAGATGGGGATTGGAAGATGGTGGGCGCTCTCACACATGCGATCTCATGTAATGCCAACTTCCGAGTTATTCACTACAATTATGCGCATCGTAAATACATGACCCCAGAGAAAATGCATCGCATGGCTCCAGATAAACCCCACACATGTCCCAGGTGTCATAAGGAGGGGCTAATTTCATGCATCTGGCCTGGGAATGCCACAAGGTATGATGCTTTTGGACAGAGGTAGTGGAGAGGGTCAGAAGCAGTGTTAGCCGTCATGTACAATTGACACCAACCCACTGCTTGCAAGGGTTTTTTTTTAAATTAATTTTTTATTGAACAAGGCAGTAGGAAGACATTGGTACAGAATAAAAAGAGAGAAAAAAAACCCATTAAATTCTTCATCATTAGACAAAATTTCCAGACAATATACAAGAGACAAACCTAGAATATACAATACCACAGCGAAAGTGCAAAAACTGCAATAGCGTACAACTGAGCGTGCCAATATTAAAGTGCTAGTGCAAGATAGTGCAAGGAAAACAGCTGATATAAGCCATCGAAATTCCTATTGCGATTCATACAAAAACAGCCGATATAACGCGGCGAGGATATCATTGCCATTCTTAAAGTGCTAGTGCAGTGACGTGCAAAGTTGGCTAATATAAAAGCAGCTGATATAAAACATCAAGATTACTATACGATTCATAAAGTGCTAGTACAATAAAGTGCAAAAACCGCTGATTTAAAGCAGCGAAAATATTATTGCAATTCTTAAAGTGCTAATGCAGAATCGTGCAAAATTGGCTAATATAAAAAGAAAACTGATATAAAGCATCAAGATTACTATTATGAATCCTATAGTACTAGTACAATGAAGTGCAAAAAACAGCTGATATAAAACAGTAAGGATATTATTACAATTCTTGAAGTGCTAGTGCAATAGCATGCATAGTTGGTTAATATAAAAAACCGCTGATATAAAACCGCAAGAAACCTATTACAGTTCATAAGGTGCTAATACGGTAAAGTGCAAAAAACAGCCGATATAAAACAGCAAATATATACTTGCAATTCTTAAAGTGCCAATGCAGTATCGTGCAAAGTTGACTAAAATCAAGCAATAGTAAAACATCAGCTTCCTTTTATCAATTCCAGCTTCTCAAAATATTTCCAATTCCTTTCAAATCTTGCAATCGCTCCCACCCTACCTGCATAAGCTCTCTCAAAATTACATGTTCTTCTCATTTTATTAACCCATTTTAATTGACATGGAATCACCACGGATTTCCAATTTTGTAAAATCAAGGACCGTGCTACAACAGTAGAAATAAAAATAAATACTTCTTCTGATTTATTGAACCTATTCCTTTCTTTACAAATACCAAAAAGGGCTACCTCTGCTTCTGGTAATAGTATTTTCCCAATTGCCAGCTCCAAATCTGCGAAAATCCCCTTCCAAAAAGATTCTAACTTTGAGCAGGAGAAAGAAATATGATACCAACCACCCTGACCCCTAGTTTTGCATCTAAAACATTTATTTTCACATTCAGGGAACATTCTCTGCAAGGCCTCCGGGGTATAGTACGCCAGCCAGTGAGAAAGAAAGGACATTCGCTTATAATTAGCTGCCCGGAGTGCTTTGTTTCCTAAATGACATACTACCTCCCAGTCTTTATCTGTAAAAACGCACTGTGACGTGAGGCTTATTTTTTCTAGATGACTAACAATTACAGGAGATGATCCAGAAAGGAATAACTTTTTGTACCAAAATCCTATACCCTTATGTTTCTCCCCATATAAAGCTGTTAACAAGACATTGGGTGAAGTATCTAAACCCCCTATCTCTTTTCTTATAAAATAAACCAGTTGTAGATATTCACAAAACATAAGCCGCCTAGGATATGCTCTATCTATGACAGTTTGCCAGCTAATTATCTTGTTTTGAACAAGTAGGTGTCTTATTTCGCAAAATCCGGCAGATTCCCATTCTATCAGGTGATTCAGGGATATCTTGAGACCCATTTTTACACATTCTAGCAATTTCAAATAAATGGAGCCATCTGAACCATGTTTTTTATATAAAAGCCGTAATCTTGATGAGTACCCTATCAATGTCTTATATCTTGTTTTCTTAAGAAGCTTTGCAGTTTTTAAAAAGAAACAAATTTGAGAGCCTGATTCCTCTAGCATTCTATTTAAAAAAAAAGTGTCTCTTCTCTGTCTAATCCTTAGTAATCCTGCCACTATATCGAAAAAAGCTGCTTCATAGTATGTCTTAAAATGGGGAAGAGCCAGCCCGCCTTGATTTACGGAAAGTTGTACCACCGAGAGCTTGACTCTTGAGGCCTTTTTATTCCAAATAAATCTTCTCATCATGGATTCGAGTTCATTAAAAAAAGGCATATTGACTTTAATTGGGATATTACTAAACAAGAATAAAAGCAAAGGCAATACATTCATCTTTATCCAATGCCACTCTACCAATCAATGACAGGGGCAATAAGTCCCATTGTTCAAGCAGGCTCTTTATTTTGTTCGAACAAAGAAAAACCAAAGGTGATGATGGACGGAGCGTTGACAATACAAACACTCACCCCCAGTCAACTGATCTGGGTTTAATCCATCACCATTCTTTAGCTCACTCCGCCACCCCAGTTCAGACATGGCCATATGCAAATCAGTCTGACCCTGTGCCTCATGGGAACAGTTCAGCCCGAACTACCAAGCCATGTCTTCCCTGGACCGGAATCAAGCTTCCCAGGACCGGTTTCTGGCATTACAGCCGTCTTCAGCCGGGCTTGCTTGACTCCAGTGGCAAAGTGAGCAAGGGACTCACGTCTGAGCATACCCTGCCAACTTAGGGCGAACAAAGAAAAACCAAAGGTGATGATGGACGGAGCGTTGACAATACAAACACTCACCCTCAGTCAACTGATCTGAAACCGGTCCTGGGAAGCTTGATTCCGGTCCAGGGAAGACATGGCTTGGCAGTTCGGGCTGTACTGTTCCCATGAGGCACAGGGTCAGACTGATTTGCATATGGCCATGTCTGAACTGGGGTGGCGGAGTGAGCTAAAGAATGGTGATGGATTAAACCCAGATGAGTTGACTGGGGGTGAGTGTTTGTATTGTCAACGCTCCGTCCATCATCACCTTTGGTTTTTCTTTATTTTGTTCTTCATTTTTATATAATTCAACCAAAAAAGTTCTTGATACTCTCTGGTCACGTAAATCCCTAAGTATCTTATTGGATCCCGTTTTTCTGCTTGAGACTGAAGATCGAACAGAAGAAAAACTAGATTAGAATTTAAAATAAGAACTTCCGTTTTTTTTTCATTGATCTTATACCCCCCGATCTTCTCATATTCCTTAAGCTCCTTCATGAGATGTAAAATATTTTCTTTTTCGGGAGCCAGATACAGGACAATATCGTCGGCAAACAATTTTAACTTTCACATTCCAGCAATGGGGGGTAGTATTGCATCATTGTTACTTATTTTTATAACCAAAGGTTCGATAAAAAAGGTAAAAAGCAAGGGAGATAAAGGGCAGCCTTGCCTAGTACCGCGATTTATTTTGATCTTCCCTGCTTGCCTAGCATTGACTATTACCTGGGCCGATGCCCCTTCATAAATATTCTGTAGCATACGAATAATTGGGGCAGGGAATCCAAAATAACCCAAGGAAGAAAATAACGCGGACCAGTTAACTAAATCAAATGCTTTTTCTGCATCAATCATTAGGATGCATGTAGAAATTGAATTAATATTAAAATAGTCTAACGCCTGTATCAAATATTCAGTATTAGCTGCCATATATCGACTGGCTATAAAACCCGTCTGGTCTTGATGGATTACTTCCTGGGCTGCAAACACAAATCTTTGAGCCCAAATTGTCATAAGAACCTTGTAGTCCGAGTTCAATAGACTAATTGGTCTGTAGGAATTCACATCCTCCGGATTCTTATCTTTCTTGACAAAGCTAATAATTGTGGATTCTTTAAACTCAGAAGGAACCTTACCGCCTAGTCTAATATAATTAAATACATTTTTCAAGGGATCTTCTAGTTCCTTCAAAAACACCTTATATAATTCGATCGGGAACCCGTCCATACCTGAAGCTTTTGCTCCCGCTGTTGCTTTTATGCTATTTTGAATTTCCAGGGAACTTATTTCGCAACCTAATTGATTGCTCCTAGAAGCGGAGATTTTGGCAATATCCAGATTATCAAAATATTCCTTAATCAATATTCCCTCCACTTGAATATCTGTGGAGTAAATTCTCTCATAATGATCCAGGAATATTTTCGCAATTCCCACGCTCCGAGTATCTATTCCACCTAGAGGATCTTGAATTTTCAAAATGATGGAAGACTCTTGTTTTTTTTTCTAATTGAGTTAGCCAAAAGCTTCCCCATCAGTTGACTATCTTCGTAAAGCCTTTGCTGAAAGGCCTTTGAACTGTTTATCTCTTCCAGAGTGAAAAAATCACTGAGCAATACTTTAGCTTGTTCCCATTTATTAGGCAGTTGATTGAGTTTTAAAGCATACTCCTTCTCAGCAGCACACTGGAGGGCAGATATTTTTTACCTTGCCAGCATTAGCCTTATTACTGGAAAATGCAATAATCTGCCCCCGGGCTGCTGCTGTAAATGCGCCCCATACAGCAAAAGGCTCTGCTCAATCCTTATTTACTAAAAAAAATGTCATCCATTCTTTGAAGCCCTCTACCCAAACCATATTCTGTAAAAGGGTGCGATCCATCTGCCACCTAGGACGCTCCTCTTCTATGCTTTCTATCATCAGTTCCACTACAACCCTCCCATGATCTGAAAAGGGGTTACAATTTATCAGTGCGCTGGAAATTTGAAGTGATCTAGAAGATAAAAAAAATCTATTCTAGAGGCTGTATGAAACCTGTTAGAATAACATGTGTAGGACTCTGTATTGGGATTCAGGGAACGCCAGGAGTCCCGCAGTTGGTATTCGGTCATAAAAGCTTCCAGCACACCTTTCATCTTTGTCTTGAGTTGCCTCTTATTCTTGTTAGAAGTATCCCTCCTTAAATCCTGGATATAATTAAAATCACCTTCTACTATGATTTGCCCTGGAGTGCCCCTCAAGATTTCACTAATTTCCGTCAAGGCCGAGGTGTCATCATAAATTGGGCCATAGTAATTCACGAAATTAAATACCTTTCCCAACAATTTTACTACAACCCAAAGCCACCTACCTCTAGAATCTCTTCGCACCTGCACTGTTTCCCAAGGTAGATTCCTTGAGAAATAAATGGCGACTCCCCTCTGGGCAACCCCAGCTGAGGAAAAAAAAACATGAGAAAAATATCTTGGCAAAAACAATTTTGGAGAATTTGTCTTCAGGTGTGTCTCCTGGAGGCGCCTAAAACTGCCATTTTGCCGACCAGGGAGCTTCTTGCACAATCCCTGCAACGTACCTTGTTTTTATTTATTTATTTAATCCCGGAACCTCGCGGTACCCGCTGCGCGGGTCCCGCATCGCCCGTCCTGCTGGAGGCTTCACCGAGGAGGAGGATCTTTGTTTGGGACTCTGGCCGAACTGCCGGGCAGGAGGAGAGCATTGTTGCAGGGCTGCGAGCGCCAGGTGAGGGACAGGGACTCCACTTCCCAGGAGCCCCTGTGTTACCATCACCTGCACCTGGACGCTCTCCCTGGCTGCCCCGCCCCCGTCCACCGAGCTAAAGGTGCTGCCTGCCTTGGATTACTGGGAGACGCCTAAAACTGCCATTTTGCCGACCAGGGAGCTTCTTGCACAATCCCTGCAACGTACCTTGTTTTTATTTATTTATTTAATCCCGGAACCTCGCGGTACCTGCTGCGCGGGTCCCGCATCGCCCGTCCTGCTGGGGGCTTCACCGAGGAGGAGGATCTTTGTTTGGGACTCTGGCCGAACTGCCGGGCGGGAGGAGAGCATTGTTGCAGGGCTGCGAGCGCCAGGTGAGGGACAGGGACTCCACTTCCCAGGAGCCCCTGTGTTACCATCACCTGCACCTGGACGCTCTCCCTGGCTGCCCCGCCCCCAACCACCTCATCCCCATTATTAGGAACAGCTGAACCCCGCGGCGCGGGAGCGCGCGGGAGCGTCCCGGGAGAAGCCCGGGACAAGGGCTGGACCGTCTGTGGCCGTCCGGGACCGCAGGAGGCCAGGCTGGGCCACCCCTCTGACAAGTCAACTTTTGATTTGATTTGATCGATCACTGTTGACTTGATTGATACCTTTATTGGATATTTTTGCTTTGAGTCATAGATTTATCTAAAATGTCTTCCTTAACTCCTAACCCCCTCCCTGACCATGTGAATATTTCTATACTCGGGCCTCTTGATAAATTCTTTGCAAAAGCAACGAAGGATATTGACCGTGAGTTATCACTAGCGGAAAGAAGGGCGGAACGGCGCCTCTCTGTGGAGGCACTTAAGAGACAGGTTCCTTCCTCCAGTAAAGCTATACCCTCGGTGGTCACAATAGAACAGACGGAGATGGATGCTGAGCTTTTCAATACAGATAACATCCCTTTAATATTTCAGGAAAGCCAGCCATCCCTGGGGGATCGAGATATGGCGGTGGATAGTTTGAGCGACTTGTCCCCGGTAATATCAAACAACCTTATAGATCTTAATACTCCTTTGCCCCTGGAAATTGACACCTATTGTCATAGTAATGTTATACCTCCTCCTTTGAAGTTACAAACAGAGGTTATTACATTGCTTCCTTCTCCGTCTACCACTATTTCGGCAATTGTACATCACGTCCGAAAGCGTAAAAGTTGTGTATCCTCTCCAGTTAGGAAAAGAAGGAAGATGGGAGGGAAAAACAAAACTAGGCATATTAATCCGTGGAAACCTTTAGAGACGGTAGCCCCTAAACCAACCTTGCCAGTAGATATAGGGGCCATAGCAACAGAGGGGATAGAAATAATACAAAGAAATGTAGACATGGAGCACAAAAATATTCCTAACGATGGATTCCTGGAGGCGGTTGAAAAACTGTTAAAGGCTCTTATTGTTCCTCTTGTAGAAAGACTAAAAAGGTTGGATAAAAAACTAGATTGCCTCCTTCCTGAGACTAGGGCCCCAGAGAATGTAACACCAGCTATCCCAGTTACTGTTTCTAAGGATAAAAACATCAATAAGCCAACTAGACAACATAACCCCCCTGATAAACCAAAATTTTTTCCAACTAATAAAAACCCCGCTCCTATATCAGATATACCAGTAAATAGAGCTTCTAAATCAATGGCTACAGAAAAACATCCCGCCGTGGTTTTTGAAGCCTATCCAAACTAATAACACATCCACCCCACAAACAACTTACACTAATAAAGCTAAATTACTCCATAAAAATACGGTACAATTACCGCCAGAGTCCTTTGGCTTTGTTATTGTTTTAACAGGAGTCCCAGTTGTTCCGGATGGAAATGTGGAACCAAACATAAGTTTAAAAAATAAAGTGATTCATTGGTTGCGTTTGAATAGGCCATTACCTGCACACTTGAATGGTGATATTGTATCAGTTAGAAGGTGCCAATGGGTAGTCATACGTCCTAAGGATATAGAGGGTGACCTGATTGTAGTGAACTTTAAGGACCATAGGGTGGTATCTTATGTAAGTGATTGGTTTGTGAGTGGTAATGATGGTGGAGTGTCAACACGAAATCTGACATATTTCTATCCTGAAAATATGATGTTTCCTACAAACAAACCCCGGCAGAGATATGGTTTGGATTTCATCCATCATCAGAAACCACTCATAAATAACCCGACTTTCACCTACTCTAATAGAAATGCTAGATCTTACCCTATGGTAAACCACTCAAATTCGTACCCTAGTTCAAATAATCACTACCCTACTAGCCCAAGGGAATTTTGGAATATTCCATTGTCAAACATGTTCTATCCTTTGACTCCAATGAACTTAAATGACTGACTGCACCTAACTAAACAACAAAATATATTAGCTGGGGATAATAGATTAACCCTTCCCCCTTTTATGGAGGATTACATGCCTATGCACGTTCCGGCCAATCACCATCTTATTCTAGGCAGGGATAGGAAAATAACAACTAATGATGATACAAATTGTGTAGAGACTTGTGTAAATTCTCATCCGGAACAAAGATGGGGGGACAGCATAGTTACTCATAGAGTTACAAACACGGGTGATGATGTGGAAGTAGGAAATGATGATAAGGATACATATATATATGAGGCTGCTGATCTAGGTACTAATGATATAGGAAATAGGGTAGATGGGCGCAGGGTAGATGGTTCTGAGCAAGCCCACTTGCCAGATAGATTGCATGCGGAAAATGAGGGTAACTGTGAGAAGGTTAGCAATTTCCGTGTACTTATATAGCGGGCTTTCGCCAAAGGCTCGAAGATCCGGCCTGGGTAGAATTTGTAGATTCTTTCGACTTAGCCTGTTTACAGGAGACTTGGAGTACTGTGGATTTGAGCTTGGATGGCTTCCAAGCTTTTAACGTCCCAGCAATACCATCGCAATCAGGGCGAGCCAAGGGCGGGCTTATGACAGCAATCTCTGTAAAACATAACTTAAGATATGTCAATAGAGTGGTGGAAACACCCTGGTATCAATTACTCATCATTAAGGATCTTTTTACTGAAACTGTTCTTCTTATTAATTGGTACTATAATATATTTGACTCTAATGAAACTGTAATTATTGATAATTTACAGGAAGAGATTGCTAAGGTGAGACATAGAGTCTTCCCACTCCTCATTATATGGTTAGGTGATTTTAATTGTGAATTATGTAAGTTTAGTGGGACCAGGGTCTGTGGTCTGATGGATTTAAATGACCATCCTATGGCTCATTTCTCTCATACAAAACAAGGGGAGGCGATAAATAGTATTGTAATAAACAATAATTTATGTATTCTCGATACGATTAACTTTTCGGGTATTGTGAATATACCCACCTTCCAAGGTACGGGGGTAGAACAACTACAATTGATTTTGTAATGGTATCTATGGGATTTTTTAGTTATTTGAAAGATTTTAAAATTGAGGCAAACCCAGCTAGCGATCACAATCCCCTAATTCTGAATTTTAATATTACTTCTGAATTAAAACTGTGCCCGGAACAACCCATAGTATACACTCAGAACCAGGGTGTAACTGTAAGGTGGAATAAAGTACCCGTTAGGCAATTGGAGATGGATATTTTTAAGGAAAATGTGGCCCAGATAGAAGCCTGCCTAGCATCTAATCCTGACCCAGACCATATAATTACGAGTTTTGGGATATTAATGGAAAATGTAGCGACCCATCTACTCGTAAAGATAGGGGGGAAGAACCAACACCAGGGGCCTAAATGGTTCAATGCTGAATGCTCCTCCGCTCAAACAACTTTAACTAAAGCATTGCGCAAAAATCCAAGAGATAGAAATATGGTCATACTAGCTAGGAAACAATACAGCCAGGCAATTAGAAAAAGGAAAAATGAACTGAGAACCAAAGCATGGCAAGACCTGGATAAAGCGGTTGATTTAAGGGACAATAGACTTTTTTGGGAAGTAATAAATAGGCCCTTTTTAAAATTAGGGGAAGAAAATACTATTCGAGTTCATTTACCAGAGGAAACCTGGGTAACTCACTATAATAACATTTTTAACCCCAAAGGGATACTGCAGACTGCCACCTTGGAGAAGGATGATTCCTGTAATATTAATATGGAATCAGCCAAGAAGCTTAGCGAATCACTAATGCTATCAGAAGTAGAGCTAGCTTTGACTAAGGGGGCGTCCTTAAAGGCCCCTGGTCCTGACTCAGTACCCTTAGATCTTTTTAAATATAATCGGGAGGTTTGGTCTCCATTACTCCTGAATGTTTTTAAGGCACTAATACTCGGGCCTATTCCGACCTCTTGGAAAGAGGCCGTCTTGGTCCCAATTTTTAAAAAAGGGGATAAACATGACCCACGCTGTTAAAGGCCAATATCACTGATAGACTCGTCATGCAAGCTAATGGGTAGGGTGATATTGGCACGGCTGGAAACATGGGCAGAGTCATCGGGAGTTATTGTAGAATCTCAATATGGTTTCAGGAAGGGGAAAGGAACCAGTGAGCAGTGCCTGAATCTGGCATTGATTATGGGCAAGTACATGGGTGCCAAGAATGGTTCTATACACTTGGCATTCATGGACTTGTCCAGTGCCTTCGACACAGTGTGCAGGGACAAATTATGGTGTATGATGGATTCTATGGGTTTTGAGGAGCCTCTGGTCACCCTGCTTCGCAGGTTACATACCGCTACAATGGTTAGAGTCAGATATGGCCGTGGAGGTGAGAAAACAAGACCTATATTATCCACCGAAGGTGTCCGACAAGGATGTATTTTAGCACCTTTTTTATTTTTGGTCTATACAAATGGCTTAGAGGGCTACCTATTAGAAACGACTGCTGACTTTCCAAAGATAAATGGTAAAAGAATCCCAATGTTGTCTTATGCCGATGACACTATTTTAATGGCACTTACCCCTAACAGCATGCAGATTTGTCTGAATGCTTTTGACATGTTTATGGGTAAACTAGACCTAGGTGTCAATTTTACTAAATCTTTTGCCATGACTTGTGGTCAAAAAAATGTTAAAATACGGAAATATAGTGTTAAGAATGCTACTATTGAGAAAGTGGATAATTTCTGTTATCTGGGTAACCTTTTTAACAAAAAATTGAGTTGGGAACCTTTGTTGACAGCCCGGGTTCAGAAGGTTACACAGTCAACTGAAGCTCTCTTTCGTTTCGCCAGCAAATTAGGCCAGCGACGTGTAGCTGAAATTACATCGTTATATAAAGCTAAGTGTGTTTCTGCCTTGACTTATGGTGCAGGGGTTTGGGGATCACAAAGCTGTGAAAAAATACAAATTATGGAAAATAAGTTTTTAAAACGTTTATTATCCGTACCATTGGGCACATCTAACACTTTTTGCCACGGAGAAGTTGGAATTGAGTTTATAAGTGATATTATTCACGTTGCACCTCTAACACTATGGTCTAAAGTTTAGCGATCAGAAGAATTGAAATTAACAAAAGATATCATTCGAGATTGCCTTAAACTCGATCACTATACCAAAATCCCGTGGCTACGATATGTTAGAGAGACTTTTTATAAAATAGGTTTGAGTAATATGTTTACAAACCCTGAAATGCTTAGTAAGGATGCTAAGGAAATTATCAAAAATGCCTATAGTGTTAACCTAGGTTCTTTAAAGTCAAATGATCGGGTACTACGTGTACGAGGAAGACTAGTGCGCCCGCTCTATTTGCCATACATTATGAACACGCAATGGCGTTTTTATCTTACAAGATTTCGCCTTGGCACTTTACACTTTTTGTTTGCATTTCCAAAGCAGGGGGGATGGTGGGAGAAATTACCCTGTTGTCCTTGTAATAATAGGGTCTCGCAAAATACTCTCCACCTTCTTCTTTTCTGTACTTTGTATAAAGTTCCAAGAAACATCTTCATCAAACCATTATTGGTATCATTTGGAACACGTTATTATAAAGAAGCTTATGACCTTTTATTATCTCTGTCAACTACAAATATCTGTAATGCTGTTTTAAATTTTATTAGATCAGCTCTAGTGATTAGAAACAGATACTGAGTCTTGACGGAAATTAGCTTTTAAAAACCTGTACTGTGATTTTAATTTAAGATTCTGTAAATATCTACTGTGATTTTATGGTGGATTAATTGCAATGTCTCTTTAGAAAATGTTTTAATGTATACTTTTATGATTTCTATATGGAATCGAAATAAAGTTTATTTGACTTGACTTGTGTCTCCTGAAGGAAGACCACCTGGGGATTAAGGGCAATTGCCCATTTCAAAAGGGCTCCGTACTTCTGTTTGTTGAGCAACCCATTCGCATTAATGGACAGGATACTACATGAATCAAATCTCATCTACAAATCTGTAAATGTATTCCGTACCAACCAATATTGAAAATCAAGATAGCAAACCTACTGTACTTGTATTTTTTTACTGCATTTACCCCTCCCACCCTGAACCCCCCCAGGAATGCGGGACCTCCCTCCCCGTCCACACAGCCCACACAGCCCACATCCCTCCCTCTGCTTTCTTCTGCTTGCAAGGGTTAATGCACAAACATAAAAAACAAACCAAGATGGCCTATAAGCTTCAGCAACTACTATTAGTGTTAGCGCGGTGTAGAATTGCGATTGTCTGGATGGGAGTACGGGCGCCCGAGATCACGGCGTGGTTGAGGGATGCGCATGAATGGACATTAGCGGAGGAGGTGCACATGAAGAGGATTTAAGAGCATGGAGGGAACTCTGCCAGGGGCTACTGGTTGAGGAGACACAGTCGAGCCTTTCTAGTACATCTGGGGGTAGCAGCTGCCTGAGCTCTGAAGAGGAAATGGATTAGCTGGCTGGTGTGATTGGGAGGGACCCACATGGGATTGTTCATGTAAATTCAATGACCGGGAATGTAACTAATGTGGCTAATTCTAAGCTATTTGTAGTAACCAGGTACACAGGAACTGTTTAAAGCTGGTTATTTATTGGCTACATCGACAGTAAAGTCAGAAGGACCAACTCTATCAGCAGCTCCAACAAGATAAGATTGAGTCACACAGTGATCACATATTCTAGAATACTATACCCATTACAGCATTAAAGGGAAACATACCATATTAAATAACATTCATATGTACAGTGAAATCACACAAGATGCTACACTATTCATGAAAGCTCACTGCAGAATGTACACCTGTGTTAATTGTTATTCAAAATGAATAAATAAAGTTAATTTAAAAAAAAGATCAGATCAACCCAAAGGTATCAGAGCACTTTACACGAGCACCAGTTGCATTACACACAGACATATTTATTTTGCTAGGCACGGGGAGATTAGGTGATTTGCCCAGAATCACAGGATGTTGAGCGTCTCTGCTGAGACTCGAAGCCTGTTCCCCAGCTTTGAGTTTGACCGCTCTAGCTGTTTAGCCATATATATGCAACTAAACCCAAAAGGTGACAGATCACTCACAGGGTCAAATAAAATCCTTTAATCACAAGTAGACGCGTTTTAGCTCTTGCCTTTTTCAATACTTGCTGTACATCAAATGACACAGTAAACGTTTCTTTTAAAATCAAATAATGCTCTCCCATTGAACAATGAGTAATAGTCAGTGAAAAAGGAATGCTACCATCCTGGTTATAATACAATGTATATGGCAGCTATGTCTATGCTGTTCCTCATGTATAACACCAAATCACAGCACCCACATTGTGCTGATCTCACACCATTACCGTCTTTTGGGTTTAGTTGCATACATAATGTGGGTACACCCCCATGTAATGGAGGCACCCGCCCTGAGTCCGCTAGCACAACAGGTGGAACTTTGGAAAGAACATAAATATATATAGTTAGGACCTAGTCTCCATAGGAAAAGCACTTTTATTTTGCCAATAACTTCGGCGACGTTTGATGAATGCTCATGACATTTTCAAAAATTGTACAGTTCTGCTGCTGTTTAGAAATTTTCGGGGTGATTCGCCAAGCTGGCGAGAAAAGGGGGGGGGGTCCCAAAACTCATTTCCCCATGCAATTTTCCATAGGGATTTTAGGCGCGACTACAACCTGAACCGCTGAATGGAATTACACCAAATTTAGCAGAAAGCTAGATCTTGGTCCAGAAAGCATGCTTTGTGGCATCTGGTGAAAATCTGTTCAGTAGTTTTTAAGATATTAAAGGGAAATACATGTGTATATCTAGGGACGCGAATACTTCGCAAATCCTTGACATGATTGGCATCATTGATTGGTCGCAACCTGAGTAAAAAGTTGCTGCCGCCATTTTAGACACAAGGGAACTGTCACTTGCAGCAAAAATAAAGAAGGAATGTAGTGGAAGGGGGCAGGGTAGAGGTACTGTGACCCCTGGGTGTAATATAAGGGTCTGCGAGGGACCCCTTATGGTCAAGAAAATGCCCTGAAATGTTTTCTTTCCTTGAGCGAGGATTTACAAATCTGCTCTGTAACCTCATGGAAAATTCACAAATTCTCATGAAACATTACACAAATATACATTCACACACATTCTTCTACTCAGAAACCCACTGGGACACTCTCATACCCACTGACAGACCCACAAAGACACTCACAGACCCTCTCACAGACCAACTCAGTCACTCATACATCCACTCACAGACCCAAACAGACACACACACCCACTCACAGACCCATTCAGACCCTTATGTACCCACTCAGAAACACACTTAGACTCCCACACCCACTGACAGACCCACACAGACCCACATAGACACTCACACACCCACTCACAGACCCACTCATACACTTATGCATTCCACTCACAGACCCACACAGACACTCACACACCCACTCACAGACCATTTCAGACACTTAAACACCCACTCACTCAGACACTCATGTACCCAACATCTACTAACAGACCCACTCGCACACTTACACACCCTCTCACAGAGCCACTCAGATACTCACACACCCACTCACAGACCCACACAAATACTCAGACACTTTCACATCCACTGATCGACCTACTCAGACACTCACACACCGTCTCACTGAGCCTATCAGACACTTACACAGTCACATACCCACCCAGACACTTGCGCATCCACTGACAAACCCACACAGACACTCATACACCCACTCACACACCCACACAGACACTCAGACACCCACTTACAGACGCACTCAGACATTCTCACACCCACCCCCATCCCACTCAGACACTTATGCACCCATTCAGACACTTATGTATCCATTCCCAGACCCACATAGACACTCACAGACCCGCACATACACTCATTCGCCCACTTACAGACCCACTCAGATACTCACACATCCACTCACAGACCCCCATAAACACTCAGACAATCACATCCACTGACAGAGCCACTCAGAGACTTAAGTACCCATTCACAGACCCACTCAGACACTTATGCATCCACTCACAGACCCACACAGACACTCACACCCATTCACAGACATGCAGACACATTCGGATACTCTCACATCCACTAACAGACCCACTAAGACACTCACACACCCACTAACAGACACACTCAAACACTCACAAACCTACTCAGTGTCCCACTCAGACACCCACACCCACTCACAGACCCACAGACACACTCAAACACACTCAAAAGGAGTAAGTGATGTGCAAAGTAGAAATGTTTTTAAAAAAACAGCTCATCAGACAACAAGGTAAAAACATTTAAAGAAATAAGAAGAAGAATGTTTAGAAGTGGGGTAATACAGAATTTGGTAAGAAGCATGAAGCAGTATAATAGAAGAAGGGCAGTACTGAAGCAAATAGAACACATAGAAAATGTAGTAGATAAAGGGGCCGATTCCGATTTGGGGAAAAAAGCGTCCGTCCGAATCGTATCCGGACCCCTCTCCGTACAAATCGAACACGTCCGTCCGAATCGCGTAGTACGATCCGTATCTCGTCAAACCGTCCGAATCGTCGCAAACCGTACGAATTGGGAGGCTGAAACCGTACGACACGGACCCTCACAGTGAACCGTACGATTCGTAAACATGCCGTACGACCCGATGAGTACGATCCGGACCGGGGTATGAGGACGCGATTCGTACGGTCCAGGTCAGGTAAGGGCGATTTGTACGGACAACCACACAATCACATACACACCATGATCGCAGGGTGCGTACACCCCATGATCGCAGGGGTATTCACCGTACCCCTGCAGACATGGGGTGTACGCTCCGTCCCCGGGGGGGGCGTTCCGTACCTGTTTCGAGGCGTACTCTGCTTCTCCGGATGTTTTGGGCTCCCGTAAAAAAAGCATTGTACGGTGCGTACCCGACACAAATCGTACTTGCTGGGTCGGAAAAACCTGCTTCGAACCGTACAGATGTCGCGTACAGCGGGTTCCGAGTGAGAATTGTGCGGAGATTAGAGTCATACGGTCTTTGTACGATTCGTACGGAGTCCTGCTCCTGGTACTTCATCGTACTTCAACGTACGTACGGGGAGGTTGCAGGGTACGATTCGTATGGGAAAAACACTCCATACGGCTATTTGGAGTGGTTTTTCCCGAATCGAAATCGCCCCCAAAGTGTTTGCCTTAAAGTATTTATCTTGATAATAAATAGAATGAAAACACTGGATAAAACAGTGTGGTGTATAAAGAAAAAAAGCCTAAAATAAAGGGTTAAATAATAAATGTAACTTTTGCCAAATTTTCATAGGAGAATGGAAACATACATCTAGTACTGAGGCTTTCTTTAATAAAGAAAGCTACTTTCAAGAGAACACATTATTGCATATAGTTAAAACAACTGGACGATGCTATGAGGTAAAAGATGCTAGTTTTTTTGCAAGAGAAGATGGTTCACAGAAATGTAGCAGAGGAGATAGCTTAAGAGGTACAGGGGAGGCCTAGATATGATCCTGTGTACAAGTGGGCCTGCATTAGTATTTGTAGTGTTTGCTATAAATCAATTGATCAGGCGCAGCCCTTGCAGGTAAGAGTGGTGGGACGGTTGGCCGTGTTGGGGGGAACTTCGACAGACGACCATGAGGGAAAATTAAATAAATAGTTAATTTTCCCTCATCGTCGTCTGTCGAAATCACCCCCCCACATGGCCCCACCGCCGCACCGCTCTTACATGCACATGCCACATGCGCAATTGATATTTTAAGATGTTTTTAATGTGAATTTCCAGGTAAAAGTGGGAGGCAAAAAATTGCAATGTTGCAAGGTTTAGATGCATGCAAAGTGAGGAAACTGACTAATTTACAAGAACACTCTTTAGCATGTCGGTCCAACAAAGTGTGCAGAAGCACCTTTCACCATTTTCGAATGATGGCTGTTTATCATTCAAAGAAACAACATTTAGTTAGAACGCTTTACTATGTAAAACCTCTTGCAATATGTTAAGGAGAATTAAACAAAGCGCTTTTGTATGGTACAGTATAAGAGCTTCAAAACGATTAAAAACGTTTTTGATGATATTCAATTCAGTTTCTTTGATCATGAAGATGAGTCTGAAGAAAATGAGCAGTTAGTATGTGCAGGTGTAGAGGAACAGAACTCAAATATTAGTACTGATACATTTGCACAGGAAATAACAAGGTTTAACTCAGCTTCTACAGAGAAAACAAACTTTGTTTGTTTATGTTGTTGATGCACTCACTACAACAGCCAAAATTGAAATATAGATTTCGTCTCAAAAACTGAGCAAGAAAACAGAGATAAGTGGCTAGAATTTGCTGTGTATTTATTTGTGGAGGAATGGTCAACATGGGAGATCATATCTAAGGATTGCTGTTGCAAATTTGAGGACAACAAAATTCCTGCCAGGCAAGTTAGAATTGGTTCAAATTCCAGAGGAACTTCATCAACTAAATACTTATGAACAATACTGGTGCAGTCTATACACCCATTTCAAGCATTAGTACGTATGGAACCAAAGACTGGAAAACTACCACTGGCTGAACTGCAGAAATGCCTCAAAGGTAGAGTTATGTACTTACTTTTAGATTTTAAGGATAATATTGAAACAGTGGGTATAGAGAGAGATATAGATAAACCTATTATTATTGTAAGAAAGGGTGTGCCCACAAACAACAAAAAAATATGGCAAGAACTAGTGGATGTGAATAAAGTGAAGAATGCTACAATATATCTGAAACAGAATAATTTGTATTACAATGATATAGAAATTTTCACAGACGAAGTTGCATGGAGGATCACATCATACCTTCAAGCGGACAGTTTGAACACGCGGATAGCACTAGAACGAAGAAACATATGAGCACTACAGCATCCATCCACTGCACCCGAAAGAAGTTATGGGAGATGCTATTGTGCTATTCTAGATTAAATAAGCTAAAGGAGCTCCAATCAGTTTCTGCAAGAAAAGTAAAAAGGCTGGCTGCTTTTCATAACTGCTTCCAACTGTGCTAGGGGAACGGTAGGGTTACCACCCAGTGCAAACACCAGAAGCTCAGTACAGATAGACCAGATTTTATTCTGAGGACTCTAGATTTCATCAAAGTATTCCATCCATATTCCATTTGCTATTTGAAAGTGATTTGTCTGGACTATCGTACACTGTTAACCATATTCTTAAGACAGGATTTAATCTACAAAGTATGTCTGCAAGAGACTTTGTCGACAAAATTCATAGAAAGAATGAGAAGCTGGAATACAATTTGATAAATTTGATGGCACCAATGAATATTGGTATCATCAACATGGTGCATTGAAATGTGTGTTATGAAATTGAGGAGCACCAACTTGGTTTGTGACCCTCAGTTGTGCACAGTACGTATTGGATGGTAGGCAGACAAAATATCGATTTTTAAATATCGACATACAATAATGTCGATGTTTAAATATCGAAGGGACATAATATAGAAGGTAAGTTATATCGATATTTTTAATATCGATGGTACAGAATTTCGAAGGTAAGTAATATCGATTTTGTTAATATCGATGTTAGTAATATCGATGTTAGTAATATCGATGTTACTAATATCGATTTTATATGATTTTTATGTATATTATTATGTATTTAATATGTATTTTATTTTTGTTTATGCACTTTAAGTAGTTTTTGTATTTTAGTACCTAAGCGGGTTGTGGGTTTATAGGGGAATAGGGTGGGAAGTAATTTAATTATACTAAATTAATTATTAATTTTTAGGAATTATAAAATTAATTTTAATTAATTGGTAATACATGTTTTTAATTTGTAATTAATTTTAATGAATTGATTAATTGATAATTATATTCTGTAGCGGGTTATGGGCAGGGCCGGACTGGATACCGGGCATTTTGGCATTCTGCAGAGCTGGGGGCTGATGTCACTGTGGTGGGGGCTAATTTCGTAGATGGAGACCTGCGTGTGCTTTGAAATCAACAATGCAAAACGAATTTCGTTCTGCACACTCAGGTCCCCATCAACGAAATCAGCCCCCAGCTTGGCAGCATGGCAAAAGCCTGGTAGCCAGTCCGGCCCTGGTTATGGGTTTATAGGGGAATAGGGTGGGAAGTAATTTAATTATACTAAATAATTATTATTTTTAGGGATTATAAATTAATTTTAATTAATTGGTAATTAATTTTAATTAATTGATTAATTGATAATTATGTTCTGTAGCGGGTTATGGGTTTATAGGAGAATAGGGTGGTAAGTAATTTAAATATACTAAATTAATTATACCTTTTTAGGAATTATAAATGAATTCTAATTATTTGGTAATGCATTTTTATTAATTGGTAATTCATTTTAATGAATTTATTATTTGATAATTATGTTCTGTAGAGGGTTTTGGATTTATAGGGGAATATGGTGGGAAGTAATTTAAATGTAATTAAGTAATAATTTATTTTAATTAATTGTTTTGTTAATTATATTATTGTTAATTAATTATTAATTGGTAATTAATTATTATTAATTGGTATTTATTACTAATTTATATTTGCTTAATTATTTATTGCTAATCATTTGTTTAATAATTATGCATTGATATTTGTAAATAGTCTATATTTATTTAATATATATTTTTTTTTATATTTTAAAATATTAATTTATTTATAAGTATGTTATTTTTAACTTCTACGCTATCCAACACTTTCCCTACTGTTGCACTCTCTAGAGTTGGAATAGTAATTTTTACCCCTACGCTATCCAACACTTTCCCTACTGTTGCACTCTCTGAAGTGGGAATAGCAATTTTTACCCCTACGCTATCCAACACTTTCCCTACTCTTGCACTCTCTGGAGGGGGAATAGTAATTTTTACCCATACGCTATCCAACACTTTCCCTACTGTTGCACTCTCTGGAGTGGGAATAGTAATTTTTACCCCTACGCTATCCAACATTTACTTACTTTTTTGAATTTGTTTTACATTTGTATTAATTTTTATTTATATTATTATTTTATGTGTATATATTTATTTGTAATTTATAATATTTTTATTTATTTATAAGTTATTCAAATTATTTTTAATAGTTATTCTTAAGGAAGTATATAGTATGTATTATATGTATATTATGAATTATTATTTTTATTAAATTATGTATATTATTTATTAATTTTAAATATTATAACATATTTGTAACTATGTTTATTACATTTATAAGCATTGTTTTATTTATATTACATATTTTTTTAAATAAAAAAACGATATTTTTTAATTACGATATTTTTGACATCGATATTTTTTTCTTGATATTTTTGTACTTACCTTGTTAGAGATAGCATGTCGATATTTTTGTAATCAACATTTTTGTTGCGATATTTTTGTAGGTCGATATTTTTGTAATCAACATTTTGTCAGACATTCGTATTGGACAACTTACATGACTTTTTGAGAGAAGTAAACTGTAACATTAAGAACATAAATCTGAAGACACCAGGAGAACTTTGCTCTTTGGATCCTGCAAATGCTTGTAGGTATTTTAACCACTGATTTCAAGCAATGCTTGCGTTAATCTACATCAAAAAGAATCCACCTCTTGGAGAAGTCACTGATTTCTTTTGGAGTACCAAGCAAGAGGTGATCCTCATATTCATATGTTGTTGTGGATTAAATATGCACCAACATTTGGAAAAGACACATATGAGTATGTATTCTCTACCATAGAGCAGTATGTTATGTGCACCATCCCATAAGACAGTA
Organism: Lissotriton helveticus; assembly: GCF_964261635.1. Classification (NCBI taxonomy): domain Eukaryota; kingdom Metazoa; phylum Chordata; class Amphibia; order Caudata; family Salamandridae; genus Lissotriton; species Lissotriton helveticus. Next base: position 936,299,315 of record NC_136067.1, on the reverse strand, counting down.
ATTACAAGGGGTTGAAACAGTAAGTTCTGTGTTTTCCATCACATAGATATGGGAACCACTGTTGGCAGCAGTACAGAGCCATAGGAACATTTTTACACAAAATTTTATTTTGGATTTTCAAGACCTGTATCTCCAAAGGAAGAGTTCACAGTTTTTTGTCTGCAGTCAGCATACCATTACTCAAAAATCATTGAAAAACACCTACAACCGGAAGAGAACAGAGGCATCAAAATATATAATTGAGTACAATCCTGCAATTCTAAAAATATGGCATGCCAATATGGTTATTCAGCTTATGGTGACTACATAGCTGTTGCTCGCCATATTACTTCATACATAACAAAATCTGAAAAGACGGAGATGAAGAAGATGTGGGAATAGATATCGACTGAAAAGTCTGTTACCAAGAAACTGTAAAACTTCAGTTTGAAGATGCTTTCACATAGGGAATTTGCATCCTATGAATGCTGTGATCAGTTAAGTTCAGCTAGTTTGTCCTCTAAGTCGAGAGGAATTGCTTGGGTGAGTCTAAGCCTAGCATGCATGTGAAGTGTCGAAGTATTTTCCTGAAATTCAGTACCTTGCAGAATGTGACCCAGAAAGTACAGATATTGAAAAAACCATCATGCTGGACACCTACTATCAAAAAAAGAGTCCACATCTGGAAAATGTATGTCTTTATGAAGTACTTCAAAACCACAATATAGAAACAATGTGTTAGAAAATGCAGATGATGGTAAATTCGTAGTCGTTGGTTGTGATTAAGTGTGGGCGTAAAATCCATTTTGTTTGCGGAACTTGCGGATTTTTGGCAATTTTGCGATCCGCGCATTGCGCAAATTTGCCCAAAAATCCGCAAATTCGCAAGCTGCGGATTTTTTTGCTTGGTCGCGCTTGAAAAATACAATATCGTGCACGCTGCATTGACTTACCGTGATTCTGTGTTCGCCAAGTTGTTTTTCTCTACAACAGCCAAAATTGAAATGTAGATTTCATCTCAAAAACTGAGCAAGAAAACAGAGATAAGTGGCTAGAATTTGCTGTGTATTTATTTGTGGAGGAATGGTCAACATGGGAGATCATATGTAAGGATTGCTGTTGCAAATTTGAGGACAACAAAATTCCTGCCAGGCAAGTTAGAATTGGTTCAAATTCCAGAGGAACTTCATCAACTAAATACTTATGAACAATACTGGTGCAGTCTATACACCCATTTCAAGCATTAGTACGTATGGAACCAAAGACTGGAAAACTACCACTGGCTGAACTGCAGAAATGCCTTAAAGGTAGAGTTATGTACTTACTTTTAGATTTTAAGGATAATATTGAAACAGTGGGTATAGAGAGAGATATAGATAAACCTATTATTATTGTAAGAAAGGGTGTGCCCACAAACAACAAAAAAATATGGCAAGAACTAGTGGATGTGAATAAAGTGAAGAATGCTACAATATATCTAAAACAGAATAATGAGTATTACAATGATATAGAAATTTTCACAGACGAAGTTGCATGGAGGATCACATCATACCTTCAAGCGGACAGTTTGAACACGCGGATAGCACTAGAACTGAAGAAACATATGAGCACTACAGCATCCATCCACTGCACCCGAAAGAAGTTATGGGAGATGCTATTGTGCTATTCTAGATTAAATAAGCTAAAGGAGCTCCAATCAGTTTCTGCAAGAAAAGTAAAAAGGCTGGCTGCTTTTCATAACTGCTTCCAACTGTGCTAGGGGAACGGTAGGGTTACCACCCAGTGCAAACACCAGAAGCTCAGTACAGATAGACCAGATTTTATTCTGAGGACTCTAGATTTCATCAAAGTATTCCATCCATATTCCATTTGCTATTTGAAAGTGATTTGTCTGGACTATCGTACACTGTTAACCATATTCTTAAGACAGGATTTAATCTACAAAGTATGTCTGCAAGAGACTTTGTCGACAAAATTCATAGAAAGAATGAGAAGCTGGAATACAATTTGATAAATTTGATGGCACCAATGAATATTGGTATCATCAACATGGTGCATTGAAATGTGTGTTATGAAATTGAGGAGCACCAACTTGGTTTGTGACCCTCAGTTGTGCACAGTACGTATTGGACGGTAGGCAGACAAAATATCGATTTTTAAATATCGACATACAATAATGTCGATGTTTAAATATCAAAGGGACATAATATAGAAGGTAAGTTATATCGATATTTTTAATATCGATGGTACAGAATTTCGAAGGTAAGTAATATCGATTTTGTTAATATCGATGTTAGTAATATCGATGTTAGTAATATCGATGTTACTAATATCGATTTTATATGATTTTTATGTATATTATTATGTATTTAATATGTATTTTATTTTTGTTTATGCACTTTAAGTAGTTTTTGTATTTTAGTACCTAAGCGGGTTGTGGGTTTATAGGGGAATAGGGTGGGAAGTAATTTAATTATACTAAATTAATTATTAATTTTTAGGAATTATAAAATTAATTTTAATTAATTGGTAATACATGTTTTTAATTTGTAATTAATTTTAATGAATTGATTAATTGATCATTATATTCTGTAGCGGGTTATGGGCAGGGCCGGACTGGATACCGGGCATTTTGGCATTCTGCAGAGCTGGGGGCTGATGTCACTGTGGTGGGGGCAAATTTCGTAGATGGAGACCTGCGTGTGCTTCGAAATCAACAATGCAAAACGAATTTCGTTCTGCACACTCAGGTCCCCATCAACGAAATCAGCCCCCAGCTTGGCAGCATGGCAAAAGCCTGGTAGCCAGTCCGGCCCTGGTTATGGGTTTATAGGGGAATAGGGTGGGAAGTAATTTAATTATACTAAATTAATTATTATTTTTAGGGATTATAAATTAATTTTAATTAATTGGTAATTAATTTTAATTAATTGATTAATTGATAATTATGTTCTGTAGCGGGTTATGGGTTTATAGGAGAATAGGGTGGGAAGTAATTTAAATATACTAAATTAATTATACCTTTTTAGGAATTATAAATGAATTCTAATTATTTGGTAATGCATTTTTATTAATTGGTAATTCATTTTAATGAATTGATTATTTGATAATTATGTTCTGTAGAGGGTTTTGGGTTTATAGGGGAATATGGTGGGAAGTAATTTAAATGTAATTAAGTAATAATTTATTTTAATTAATTGTTTTTCTAATTATATTATTGTTAATTAATTATTAATTGGTAATTAATTATTATTAATTGGTATTTATTACTAATTTATATTTAATTAATTATTTATTGCTAATCATTTGTTTAATAATTATGCATTGATATTTGTAAATAGTCTATATTTATTTAATATTACATTTTTTAAATATTTTAAAATATTAATTTATTTATAAGTATGTTATTTTTAACTTCTACGCTATCCAACACTTTCCCTACTGTTGCACTCTCTAGAGTTGGAATAGTAATTTTTACCCCTACGCTATCCAACACTTGCCCTACTGTTGCACTCTCTGGAGTGGGAATAGTAATTTTGCCCCTACGCTATCCAACACTTTCCCTACTGTTGCACTCTCTGGAGTGGGAATAGTAATTTTTACCCCTACGCTATCCAACACTTTCCCTACTGTTGCACTCTCTGAAGTGGGAATAGCAATTTTTACCCCTACGCTATCCAACACTTTCCCTGCTCTTGCACTCTCTGGAGTGGGAATAGTAATTTTTACCCATACGCTATACAACACTTTCCCTACTGTTGCACTCTCTGGAGTGGGAATAGTAATTTTTACCCCTACGCTATCCAACATTTACTTACTTTTTTGAATTTGTTTTAAATTTGTATTAATTTTTATTTATAATATTATTTTATGTGTATATATTTATTTGTAATTTATAATATTTTTATTTATTTATAAGTTATTAAAATTATTTTTAATAGTTATTCTTAAGGAAGTATATAGTATGTATTATATGTATATTATGAATTATTATTTTTATTAAATTATGTATATTATTTATTAATTTTAAATATTATAACATATTTGTAACTATGTTTATTACATTTATAAGCATTGTTTTATTTATATTACATATTTTTTTAAATAAAAAAACAATATTTTTTAATTACGATATTTTTGACATCGATATTTTTTTCTTGATATTTTTGTACTTACCTTGTTAGAGATAGCATGTCGATATTTTTGTAATCAACATTTTTGTTGCGATATTTTTGTAGGTCGATATTTTTGTCATCAACATTTTGTCAGACATTCGTATTGGACAACTTACATGACTTTTTGAGAGAAGTAAACTGTAACATTAAGAACATAAATCTGAAGACACCAGGAGAACTTTGCTCTTTGGATCCTGCAAATGCTTGTAGGTATTTTAACCACTGATTTCAAGCAATGCTTGCGTTAATCTACATCAAAAAGAATCCACCTCTTGGAGAAGTCACTGATTTCTTTTGGAGTACCAAGCAAGAGGTGATCCTCATATTCATATGTTGTTGTGGATTAAATATGCACCAACATTTGGAAAAGACACATATGAGTATGTATTCTCTACCATAGAGCAGTATGTTATGTGCACCATCCCATAAGACAGTAATTACAAGGGGTTGAAACAGTAAGTTCTGTGTTTTCCATCACATAGATATGGGAACCACTGTTGGCAGCAGTACAGAGCCATAGGAACATTTTTACACAAAATTTTATTTTGGATTTTCAAGACCTGTATCTCCAAAGGAAGAGTTCACAGTTTTTTGTCTGCAGTCAGCATACCATTACTCAAAAATCATTGAAAAACACCTACAACCGGAAGAGAACAGAGGCATCAAAATATATAATTGAGTACAATCCTGCAATTCTAAAAATATGGCATGCCAATATGGTTATTCAGCTTATGGTGACTACATAGCTGTTGCTCGCCATATTACTTCATACATAACAAAATCTGAAAAGACGGAGATGAAGAAGATGTGGGAAGAGATATCGACTGAAAAGTCTGTTACCAAGAAACTGTAAAACTTCAGTTTGAAGATGCTTTCACATAGGGAATTTGCATCCTATGAATGCTGTGATCAGTTAAGTTCAGCTAGTTTGTCCTCTAAGTCGAGAGGAATTGCTTGGGTGAGTCTAAGCCTAGCATGCATGTGAAGTGTCGAAGTATTTTCCTGAAATTCAGTACCTTGCAGAATGTGACCCAGAAAGTACAGATATTGAAAAAACCATCATGCTGGACACCTACTATCAAAAAAAGAGTCCACATCTGGAAAATGTATGTCTTTATGAAGTACTTCAAAACCACAATATAGAAACAATGTGTTAGAAAATGCAGATGATGGTAAATTCGTAGTCGTTGGTTGTGATTAAGTGTGGGCGTAAAATCCGTTTTGTTTGCGGAACTTGCGGATTTTTGGCAATTTTGCGATCCGCGCATTGCGCAAATTTGCCCAAAAATCCGCAAATTCGCAAGCTGCGGATTTTTTTGCTTGGTCGCGCTTGAAAAATACAATATCGTGCACGCTGCGTTGACTTACCGTGATTCTGTGTTCGCCAAGTTGTTTTTCTCTACAACAGCCAAAATTGAAATGTAGATTTCATCTCAAAAACTGAGCAAGAAAACAGAGAGAAGTGGCTAGAATTTGCTGTGTATTTATTTGTGGAGGAATGGTCAACATGGGAGATCATATGTAAGGATTGCTGTTGCAAATTTGAGGACAACAAAATTCCTGCCAGGCAAGTTAGAATTGGTTCAAATTCCAGAGGAACTTCATCAACTAAATACTTATGAACAATACTGGTGCAGTCTATACACCCATTTCAAGCATTAGTACGTATGGAACCAAAGACTGGAAAACTACCACTGGCTGAACTGCAGAAATGCCTTAAAGGTAGAGTTATGTACTTACTTTTAGATTTTAAGGATAATATTGAAACAGTGGGTATAGAGAGAGATATAGATAAACCTATTATTATTGTAAGAAAGGGTGTGCCCACAAACAACAAAAAAATATGGCAAGAACTAGTGGATGTGAATAAAGTGAAGAATGCTACAATATATCTGAAACAGAATAATGTGTATTACAATGATATAGAAATTTTCACAGACGAAGTTGCATGGAGGATCACATCATACCTTCAAGCGGACAGTTTGAACACGCGGATAGCACTAGAACTGAAGAAACATATGAGCACTACAGCATCCATCCACTGCACCCGAAAGAAGTTATGGGAGATGCTATTGTGCTATTCTAGATTAAATAAGCTAAAGGAGCTCCAATCAGTTTCTGCAAGAAAAGTAAAAAGGCTGGCTGCTTTTCATAACTGCTTCCAACTGTGCTAGGGGAACGGTAGGGTTACCACCCAGTGCAAACACCAGAAGCTCAGTACAGATAGACCAGATTTTATTCTGAGGACTCTAGATTTCATCAAAGTATTCCATCCATATTCCATTTGCTATTTGAAAGTGATTTGTCTGGACTATCGTACACTGTTAACCATATTCTTAAGACAGGATTTAATCTACAAAGTATGTCTGCAAGAGACTTTGTCGACAAAATTCATAGAAAGAATGAGAAGCTGGAATACAATTTGATAAATTTGATGGCACCAATGAATATTGGTATCATCAACATGGTGCATTGAAATGTGTGTTATGAAATTGAGGAGCACCAACTTGGTTTGTGACCCTCAGTTGTGCACAGTACGTATTGGACGGTAGGCAGACAAAATATCGATTTTTAAATATCGACATACAATAATGTCGATGTTTAAATATCAAAGGGACATAATATAGAAGGTAAGTTATATCGATATTTTTAATATCGATGGTACAGAATTTCGAAGGTAAGTAATATCGATTTTGTTAATATCGATGTTAGTAATATCGATGTTAGTAATATCGATGTTACTAATATCGATTTTATATGATTTTTATGTATATTATTATGTATTTAATATGTATTTTATTTTTGTTTATGCACTTTAAGTAGTTTTTGTATTTTAGTACCTAAGCGGGTTGTGGGTTTATAGGGGAATAGGGTGGGAAGTAATTTAATTATACTAAATTAATTATTAATTTTTAGGAATTATAAAATTAATTTTAATTAATTGGTAATACATGTTTTTAATTTGTAATTAATTTTAATGAATTGATTAATTGATCATTATATTCTGTAGCGGGTTATGGGCAGGGCCGGACTGGATACCGGGCATTTTGGCATTCTGCAGAGCTGGGGGCTGATGTCACTGTGGTGGGGGCAAATTTCGTAGATGGAGACCTGCGTGTGCTTCGAAATCAACAATGCAAAACGAATTTCGTTCTGCACACTCAGGTCCCCATCAACGAAATCAGCCCCCAGCTTGGCAGCATGGCAAAAGCCTGGTAGCCAGTCCGGCCCTGGTTATGGGTTTATAGGGGAATAGGGTGGGAAGTAATTTAATTATACTAAATTAATTATTATTTTTAGGGATTATAAATTAATTTTAATTAATTGGTAATTAATTTTAATTAATTGATTAATTGATAATTATGTTCTGTAGCGGGTTATGGGTTTATAGGAGAATAGGGTGGGAAGTAATTTAAATATACTAAATTAATTATACCTTTTTAGGAATTATAAATGAATTCTAATTATTTGGTAATGCATTTTTATTAATTGGTAATTCATTTTAATGAATTGATTATTTGATAATTATGTTCTGTAGAGGGTTTTGGGTTTATAGGGGAATATGGTGGGAAGTAATTTAAATGTAATTAAGTAATAATTTATTTTAATTAATTGTTTTTCTAATTATATTATTGTTAATTAATTATTAATTGGTAATTAATTATTATTAATTGGTATTTATTACTAATTTATATTTAATTAATTATTTATTGCTAATCATTTGTTTAATAATTATGCATTGATATTTGTAAATAGTCTATATTTATTTAATATTACATTTTTTAAATATTTTAAAATATTAATTTATTTATAAGTATGTTATTTTTAACTTCTACGCTATCCAACACTTTCCCTACTGTTGCACTCTCTAGAGTTGGAATAGTAATTTTTACCCCTACGCTATCCAACACTTGCCCTACTGTTGCACTCTCTGGAGTGGGAATAGTAATTTTGCCCCTACGCTATCCAACACTTTCCCTACTGTTGCACTCTCTGGAGTGGGAATAGTAATTTTTACCCCTACGCTATCCAACACTTTCCCTACTGTTGCACTCTCTGAAGTGGGAATAGCAATTTTTACCCCTACGCTATCCAACACTTTCCCTGCTCTTGCACTCTCTGGAGTGGGAATAGTAATTTTTACCCATACGCTATACAACACTTTCCCTACTGTTGCACTCTCTGGAGTGGGAATAGTAATTTTTACCCCTACGCTATCCAACATTTACTTACTTTTTTGAATTTGTTTTAAATTTGTATTAATTTTTATTTATAATATTATTTTATGTGTATATATTTATTTGTAATTTATAATATTTTTATTTATTTATAAGTTATTAAAATTATTTTTAATAGTTATTCTTAAGGAAGTATATAGTATGTATTATATGTATATTATGAATTATTATTTTTATTAAATTATGTATATTATTTATTAATTTTAAATATTATAACATATTTGTAACTATGTTTATTACATTTATAAGCATTGTTTTATTTATATTACATATTTTTTTAAATAAAAAAACAATATTTTTTAATTACGATATTTTTGACATCGATATTTTTTTCTTGATATTTTTGTACTTACCTTGTTAGAGATAGCATGTCGATATTTTTGTAATCAACATTTTTGTTGCGATATTTTTGTAGGTCGATATTTTTGTAATCAACATTTTGTCAGACATTCGTATTGGACAACTTACATGACTTTTTGAGAGAAGTAAACTGTTACATTAAGAACATAAATCTGAAGACACCAGGAGAACTTTGCTCTTTGGATCCTGCAAATGCTTGTAGGTATTTTAACCACTGATTTCAAGCAATGCTTGCGTTAATCTACATCAAAAAGAATCCACCTCTTGGAGAAGTCACTGATTTCTTTTGGAGTACCAAGCAAGAGGTGATCCTCATATTCATATGTTGTTGTGGATTAAATATGCACCAACATTTGGAAAAGACACATATGAGTATGTATTCTCTACCATAGAGCAGTATGTTATGTGCACCATCCCATAAGACAGTAATTACAAGGGGTTGAAACAGTAAGTTCTGTGTTTTCCATCACATAGATATGGGAACCACTGTTGGCAGCAGTACAGAGCCATAGGAACATTTTTACACAAAATTTTATTTTGGATTTTCAAGACCTGTATCTCCAAAGGAAGAGTTCACAGTTTTTTGTCTGCAGTCAGCATACCATTACTCAAAAATCACTGAAAAACACCTACAACCGGAAGAGAACAGAGGCATAAAAATATATAATTGAGTACAATCCTGCAATTCTAAAAATATGGCATGCCAATATGGTTATTCAGCTTATGGTGACTACATAGCTGTTGCTCGTCATATTACTTCATACATAACAAAATCTGAAAAGACGGAGATGAAGAAGATGTGGGAAGAGATATCGACTGAAAAGTCTGTTACCAAGAAACTGTAAAACTTCAGTTTGAAGATGCTTTCACATAGGGAATTTGCATCCTATGAATGCTGTGATCAGTTAAGTTCAGCTAGTGTGTCCTCTAAGTCGAGAGGAATTGCTTGGGTGAGTCTAAGCCTAGCATGCATGTGAAGTGTCGAAGTATTTTCCTGAAATTCAGTACCTTGCAGAATGTGACCCAGAAAGTACAGATATTGAAAAAACCATCATGCTGGACACCTACTATCAAAAAAAGAGTCCACATCTGGAAAATGTATGTCTTTATGAAGTACTTCAAAACCACAATATAGAAACAATGTGTTAGAAAATGCAGATGATGGTAAATTCGTAGTCGTTGGTTGTGATTAAGTGTGGGCGTAAAATCCGTTTTGTTTGCGGAACTTGCGGATTTTTGGCAATTTTGCCGTCCGCGCATTGCGCAAATTTGCCCAAAAATCCGCAAATTCGCAAGCTGCGGATTTTTTTGCTTGGTCGCGCTTGAAAAATACAATATCGTGCACGCTGCGTTGACTTACCGTGATTCTGTGTTCGCCAAGTTGTTTTTCTCTACAACAGCCAAAATTGAAATATAGATTTCATCTAAAAAACTGAGCAAGAAAACAGAGATAAGTGGCTAGAATTTGCTGTGTATTTATTTGTGGAGGAATGGTCAACATGGGAGATCATATGTAAGGATTGCTGTTGCAAATTTGAGGACAACAAAATTCCTGCCAGGCAAGTTAGAATTGGTTCAAATTCCAGAGGAACTTCATCAACTAAATACTTATGAACAATACTGGTGCAGTCTATACACCCATTTCAAGCGTTAGTACGTATGGAACCAAAGACTGGAAAACTACCACTGGCTGAACTGCAGAAATGCCTTAAAGGTAGAGTTATGTACTTACTTTTAGATTTTAAGGATAATATTGAAACAGTGGGTATAGAGAGAGATATAGATAAACCTATTATTATTGTAAGAAAGGGTGTGCCCACAAACAACAAAAAAATATGGCAAGAACTAGTGGATGTGAATAAAGTGAAGAATGCTACAATATATCTGAAACAGAATAATGTGTATTACAATGATATAGAAATTTTCACAGACGAAGTTGCATGGAGGATCACATCATACCTTCAAGCGGACAGTTTGAACACGCGGATAGCACTAGAACTGAAGAAACATATGAGCACTACAGCATCCATCCACTGCACCCGAAAGAAGTTATGGGAGATGCTATTGTGCTATTCTAGATTAAATAAGCTAAAGGAGCTCCAATCAGTTTCTGCAAGAAAAGTAAAAAGGCTGGCTGCTTTTCATAACTGCTTCCAACTGTGCTAGGGGAACGGTAGGGTTACCACCCAGTGCAAACACCAGAAGCTCAGTACAGATAGACCAGATTTTATTCTGAGGACTCTAGATTTCATCAAAGTATTCCATCCATATTCCATTTGCTATTTGAAAGTGATTTGTCTGGACTATCGTACACTGTTAACCATATTCTTAAGACAGGATTTAATCTACAAAGTATGTCTGCAAGAGACTTTGTCGACAAAATTCATAGAAAGAATGAGAAGCTGGAATACAATTTGATAAATTTGATGGCACCAATGAATATTGGTATCATCAACATGGTGCATTGAAATGTGTGTTATGAAATTGAGGAGCACCAACTTGGTTTGTGACCCTCAGTTGTGCACAGTACGTATTGGACGGTAGGCAGACAAAATATCGATTTTTAAATATCGACATACAATAATGTCGATGTTTAAATATCAAAGGGACATAATATAGAAGGTAAGTTATATCGATATTTTTAATATCGATGGTACAGAATTTCGAAGGTAAGTAATATCGATTTTGTTAATATCGATGTTAGTAATATCGATGTTAGTAATATCGATGTTACTAATATCGATTTTATATGATTTTTATGTATATTATTATGTATTTAATATGTATTTTATTTTTGTTTATGCACTTTAAGTAGTTTTTGTATTTTAGTACCTAAGCGGGTTGTGGGTTTATAGGGGAATAGGGTGGGAAGTAATTTAATTATACTAAATTAATTATTAATTTTTAGGAATTATAAAATTAATTTTAATTAATTGGTAATACATGTTTTTAATTTGTAATTAATTTTAATGAATTGATTAATTGATCATTATATTCTGTAGCGGGTTATGGGCAGGGCCGGACTGGATACCGGGCATTTTGGCATTCTGCAGAGCTGGGGGCTGATGTCACTGTGGTGGGGGCAAATTTCGTAGATGGAGACCTGCGTGTGCTTCGAAATCAACAATGCAAAACGAATTTCGTTCTGCACACTCAGGTCCCCATCAACGAAATCAGCCCCCAGCTTGGCAGCATGGCAAAAGCCTGGTAGCCAGTCCGGCCCTGGTTATGGGTTTATAGGGGAATAGGGTGGGAAGTAATTTAATTATACTAAATTAATTATTATTTTTAGGGATTATAAATTAATTTTAATTAATTGGTAATTAATTTTAATTAATTGATTAATTGATAATTATGTTCTGTAGCGGGTTATGGGTTTATAGGAGAATAGGGTGGGAAGTAATTTAAATATACTAAATTAATTATACCTTTTTAGGAATTATAAATGAATTCTAATTATTTGGTAATGCATTTTTATTAATTGGTAATTCATTTTAATGAATTGATTATTTGATAATTATGTTCTGTAGAGGGTTTTGGGTTTATAGGGGAATATGGTGGGAAGTAATTTAAATGTAATTAAGTAATAATTTATTTTTATTAATTGTTTTTCTAATTATATTATTGTTAATTAATTATTAATTGGTAATTAATTATTATTAATTGGTATTTATTACTAATTTATATTTAATTAATTATTTATTGCTAATCATTTGTTTAATAATTATGCATTGATATTTGTAAATAGTCTATATTTATTTAATATTACATTTTTTAAATATTTTAAAATATTAATTTATTTATAAGTATGTTATTTTTAACTTCTACGCTATCCAACACTTTCCCTACTGTTGCACTCTCTAGAGTTGGAATAGTAATTTTTACCCCTACGCTATCCAACACTTGCCCTACTGTTGCACTCTCTGGAGTGGGAATAGTAATTTTGCCCCTACGCTATCCAACACTTTCCCTACTGTTGCACTCTCTGGAGTGGGAATAGTAATTTTTACCCCTACGCTATCCAACACTTTCCCTACTGTTGCACTCTCTGAAGTGGGAATAGCAATTTTTACCCCTACGCTATCCAACACTTTCCCTGCTCTTGCACTCTCTGGAGTGGGAATAGTAATTTTTACCCATACGCTATACAACACTTTCCCTACTGTTGCACTCTCTGGAGTGGGAATAGTAATTTTTACCCCTACGCTATCCAACATTTACTTACTTTTTTGAATTTGTTTTAAATTTGTATTAATTTTTATTTATAATATTATTTTATGTGTATATATTTATTTGTAATTTATAATATTTTTATTTATTTATAAGTTATTAAAATTATTTTTAATAGTTATTCTTAAGGAAGTATATAGTATGTATTATATGTATATTATGAATTATTATTTTTATTAAATTATGTATATTATTTATTAATTTTAAATATTATAACATATTTGTAACTATGTTTATTACATTTATAAGCATTGTTTTATTTATATTACATATTTTTTTAAATAAAAAAACAATATTTTTTAATTACGATATTTTTGACATCGATATTTTTTTCTTGATATTTTTGTACTTACCTTGTTAGAGATAGCATGTCGATATTTTTGTAATCAACATTTTTGTTGCGATATTTTTGTAGGTCGATATTTTTGTAATCAACATTTTGTCAGACATTCGTATTGGACAACTTACATGACTTTTTGAGAGAAGTAAACTGTTACATTAAGAACATAAATCTGAAGACACCAGGAGAACTTTGCTCTTTGGATCCTGCAAATGCTTGTAGGTATTTTAACCACTGATTTCAAGCAATGCTTGCGTTAATCTACATCAAAAAGAATCCACCTCTTGGAGAAGTCACTGATTTCTTTTGGAGTACCAAGCAAGAGGTGATCCTCATATTCATATGTTGTTGTGGATTAAATATGCACCAACATTTGGAAAAGACACATATGAGTATGTATTCTCTACCATAGAGCAGTATGTTATGTGCACCATCCCATAAGACAGTAATTACAAGGGGTTGAAACAGTAAGTTCTGTGTTTTCCATCACATAGATATGGGAACCACTGTTGGCAGCAGTACAGAGCCATAGGAACATTTTTACACAAAATTTTATTTTGGATTTTCAAGACCTGTATCTCCAAAGGAAGAGTTCACAGTTTTTTGTCTGCAGTCAGCATACCATTACTCAAAAATCACTGAAAAACACCTACAACCGGAAGAGAACAGAGGCATAAAAATATATAATTGAGTACAATCCTGCAATTCTAAAAATATGGCATGCCAATATGGTTATTCAGCTTATGGTGACTACATAGCTGTTGCTCGTCATATTACTTCATACATAACAAAATCTGAAAAGACGGAGATGAAGAAGATGTGGGAAGAGATATCGACTGAAAAGTCTGTTACCAAGAAACTGTAAAACTTCAGTTTGAAGATGCTTTCACATAGGGAATTTGCATCCTATGAATGCTGTGATCAGTTAAGTTCAGCTAGTGTGTCCTCTAAGTCGAGAGGAATTGCTTGGGTGAGTCTAAGCCTAGCATGCATGTGAAGTGTCGAAGTATTTTCCTGAAATTCAGTACCTTGCAGAATGTGACCCAGAAAGTACAGATATTGAAAAAACCATCATGCTGGACACCTACTATCAAAAAAAGAGTCCACATCTGGAAAATGTATGTCTTTATGAAGTACTTCAAAACCACAATATAGAAACAATGTGTTAGAAAATGCAGATGATGGTAAATTCGTAGTCGTTGGTTGTGATTAAGTGTGGGCGTAAAATCCGTTTTGTTTGCGGAACTTGCGGATTTTTGGCAATTTTGCCGTCCGCGCATTGCGCAAATTTGCCCAAAAATCCGCAAATTCGCAAGCTGCGGATTTTTTTGCTTGGTCGCGCTTGAAAAATACAATATCGTGCACGCTGCGTTGACTTACCGTGATTCTGTGTTCGCCAAGTTGTTTTTCTCTACAACAGCCAAAATTGAAATATAGATTTCATCTAAAAAACTGAGCAAGAAAACAGAGATAAGTGGCTAGAATTTGCTGTGTATTTATTTGTGGAGGAATGGTCAACATGGGAGATCATATGTAAGGATTGCTGTTGCAAATTTGAGGACAACAAAATTCCTGCCAGGCAAGTTAGAATTGGTTCAAATTCCAGAGGAACTTCATCAACTAAATACTTATGAACAATACTGGTGCAGTCTATACACCCATTTCAAGCATTAGTACGTATGGAACCAAAGACTGGAAAACTACCACTGGCTGAACTGCAGAAATGCCTTAAAGGTAGAGTTATGTACTTACTTTTAGATTTTAAGGATAATATTGAAACAGTGGGTATAGAGAGAGATATAGATAAACCTATTATTATTGTAAGAAAGGGTGTGCCCACAAACAACAAACAAATATGGCAAGAACTAGTGGATGTGAATAAAGTGAAGAATGCTACAATATATCTGAAACAGAATAATGTGTATTACAATGATATAGAAATTTTCACAGACGAAGTTGCCTGGAGGATCACATCATACCTTCAAGCGGACAGTTTGAACACGCGGATAGCACTAGAACTGAAGAAACATATGAGCACTACAGCATCCCTCCACTGCACCCGAAAGAAGTTATGGGAGATGCTATTGTGCTATTCTAGATTAAATAAGCTAAAGGAGCTCCAATCAGTTTCTGCAAGAAAAGTAAAAAGGCTGGCTGCTTTTCATAACTGCTTCCAACTGTGCTAGGGGAACGGTAGGGTTACCACCCAGTGCAAACACCAGAAGCTCAGTACAGATAGACCAGATTTTATTCTGAGGACTCTAGATTTCATCAAAGTATTCCATCCATATTCCATTTGCTATTTGAAAGTGATTTGTCTGGACTATCGTACACTGTTAACCATATTCTTAGGACAGGATTTAATCTACAAAGTATGTCTGCAAGAGACTTTGTCGACAAAATTCATAGAAAGAATGAGAAGCTGGAATACAATTTGATAAATTTGATGGCACCAGTGAATATTGGTATCATCAACATGGTGCATTGAAATGTGTATTATGAAATTGAGGAGCACCAACTTGGTTTGTGACCCTCAGTTGTGCACAGTACGTATTGGACGGTAGGCAGACAAAATATCGATTTTTAAATATCGACATACAATAATGTCGATGTTTAAATATCGAAGGGACATAATATAGAAGGTAAGTTATATCGATATTTTTAATATCGATGGTACAGAATTTCGAAGGTAAGTAATATCGATTTTGTTAATATCGATGTTAGTAATATCGATGTTAGTAATATCGATGTTACTAATATCGATTTTATATGATTTTTATGTATATTATTATGTATTTAATATGTATTTTATTTTTGTTTATGCACTTTAAGTAGTTTTTGTATTTTAGTACCTAAGCGGGTTGTGGGTTTATAGGGGAATAGGGTGGGAAGTAATTTAATTATACTAAATTAATTATAAATTTTTAGGAATTATAAAATTAATTTTAATTAATTGGTAATACATGTTTTTATTTTGTAATTAATTTTAATGAATTGATTAATTGATCATTATATTCTGTAGCGGGTTATGGGCAGGGCCGGACTGGATACCGGGCATTTTGGCATTCTGCAGAGCTGGGGGCTGATGTCACTGTGGTGGGGGCAAATTTCGTAGATGGAGACCTGCGTGTGCTTCGAAATCAACAATGCAAAACGAATTTCGTTCTGCACACTCAGGTCCCCATCAACGAAATCAGCCCCCAGCTTGGCAGCATGGCAAAAGCCTGGTAGGCAGTCCGGCCCTGGTTATGGGTTTATAGGGGAATAGGGTGGGAAGTAATTTAATTATACTAAATTAATTATTATTTTTAGGGATTATAAATTAATTTTAATTAATTGGTAATTAATTTTAATTAATTGATTAATTGATAATTATGTTCTGTAGCGGGTTATGGGTTTATAGGAGAATAGGGTGGGAAGTAATTTAAATATACTAAATTAATTATACCTTTTTAGGAATTATAAATGAATTCTAATTATTTGGTAATGCATTTTTATTAATTGGTAATTCATTTTAATGAATTGATTATTTGATAATTATGTTCTGTAGAGGGTTTTGGGTTTATAGGGGAATATGGTGGGAAGTAATTTAAATGTAATTAAGTAATAATTTATTTTAATTAATTGTTTTTTTAATTATATTATTGTTAATTAATTATTAATTGGTAATTAATTATTATTAATTGGTATTTATTACTAATTTATATTTGCTTAATTATTTATTGCTAATCATTTGTTTAATAATTATGCATTGATATTTGTAAATAGTCTATATTTATTTAATATTACATTTTTTTAATATTTTAAAATATTAATTTATTTATAAGTATGTTATTTTTAACTTCTACGCTATCCAACACTTTCCCTACTGTTGCACTCTCTAGAGTTGGAATAGTAATTTTTACCCCTACGCTATCCAACACTTGCCCTACTGTTGCACTCTCTGGAGTGGGAATAGTAATTTTTGCCCCTACGCTATCCAACACTTTCCCTACTGTTGCACTCTCTGGAGTGGGAATAGTAATTTTTACCCCTACGCTATCCAACACTTTCCCTACTGTTGCACTCTCTGAAGTGGGAATAGCAATTTTTACCCCTACGCTATCCAACACTTTCCCTGCTCTTGCACTCTCTGGAGTGGGAATAGTAATTTTTACCCATACGCTATCCAACACTTTCCCTACTGTTGCACTCTCTGGAGTGGGAATAGTAATTTTTACCCCTACGCTATCCAACATTTACTTACTTTTTTGAATTTGTTTTAAATTTGTATTAATTTTTATTTATATTATTATTTTATATGTATATATTTATTTGTAATTTATAATATTTATATTTATTTATAAGTTATTAAAATTATTTTTAATAGTTATTCTTAAGGAAGTATATAGTATGTATTATATGTATATTATGAATTATTATTTTTATTAAATTATGTATATTATTTATTAATTTTAAATATTATAACATATTTGTAACTATGTTTATTACATTTATAAGCATTGTTTTATTTATATTACATATTTTTTTTAATAAAAAAACGATATTTTTTAATTACGATATTTTTGACATCGATATTTTTTTCTTGATATTTTTGTACTTACCTTGTTAGAGATAGCATGTCGATATTTTTGTAATCAACATTTTTGTTGCGATATTTTTGTAGGTCGATATTTTTGTAATCAACATTTTGTCAGACATTCGTATTGGACAACTTACATGACTTTTGAGAGAAGTAAACTGTAACATTAAGAACATAAATCTGAAGACACCAGGAGAACTTTGCTCTTTGGATCCTGCAAATGCTTGTAGGTATTTTAACCACTGATTTCAAGCAATGCTTGCGTTAATCTACATCAAAAAGAATCCACCTCTTGGAGAAGTCACTGATTTCTTTTGGAGTACCAAGCAAGAGGTGATCCTCATATTCATATGTTGTTGTGGATTAAATATGCACCAACATTTGGAAAAGACACATATGAGTATGTGTTCTCTACCATAGAGCAGTATGTTATGTGCACCATCCCATAAGACAGTAATTACAAGGGGTTGAAACAGTAAGTTCTGTGTTTTCCATCACATAGATATGGGAACCACTGTTGGCAGCAGTACAGAGCCATAGGAACATTTTTACACAAAATTTTATTTTGGATTTTCAAGACCTGTATCTCCAAAGGAAGAGTTCACAGTTTTTTGTCTGCAGTCAGCATACCATTACTCAAAAATCACTGAAAAACACCTACAACCGGAAGAGAACAGAGGCATCAAAATATATAATTGAGTACAATCCTGCAATTCTAAAAATATGGCATGCCAATATGGTTATTCAGCTTATGGTGACTACATAGCTGTTGCTCGTCATATTACTTCATACATAACAAAATCTGAAAAGACGGAGATGAAGAAGATGTGGGAAGAGATATCGACTGAAAAGTCTGTTACCAAGAAACTGTAAAACTTCAGTTTGAAGATGCTTTCACATAGGGAATTTGCATCCTATGAATGCTGTGATCAGTTAAGTTCAGCTAGTTTGTCCTCTAAGTCGAGAGGAATTGCTTGGGTGAGTCTAAGCCTAGCATGCATGTGAAGTGTCGAAGTATTTTCCTGAAATTCAGTACCTTGCAGAATGTGACCCAGAAAGTACAGATATTGAAAAAACCATCATGCTGGACACCTACTATCAAAAAAAGAGTCCACATCTGGAAAATGTATGTCTTTATGAAGTACTTCAAAACCACAATATAGAAACAATGTGTTAGAAAATGCAGATGATGGTAAATTCGTAGTCGTTGGTTGTGATTAAGTGTGGGCGTAAAATCCGTTTTGTTTGCGGAACTTGCGGATTTTTGGAAATTGTGCGATCCGCGCATTGCGCAAATTTGCCCAAAAATCCGCAAATTCGCAAGCTGCGGATTTTTTTGCTTGGTCGCGCTTGAAAAATACAATATCGTGCACGCTGCGTTGACTTACCGTGATTCTGTGTTCGCCAAGTTGTTTTTCTCCCGGTTTGCGCGTGCTGCGCCATTTTGGATCTTGCTGCATGATCCCGCAAGAGTTTTTCGACCGCGATTACGTCATCACGGCTCGCCATCTTGCACAGCGAGAGTTTGACAACGCGAGAACGTCATAAGGGCCCGCGATCACGCATTGCGGGAGTAAACAATGCCGATCGTGTAGATGCGGCGTGCAGCTGACTTCCGGTGGGAGATTTGAACAGCTCGCTTTCCCGAAATTGCAAAAATTGCAATTCTGCACAAGAAATCCACCGCAGGCAGCATAAACCTCCTGAAAATGATGATTTTGATCAGAATAACTCCTCAGATTGACATTTGGCTGCACTTTTTGGTGCAAGGAGTCCATTTTTGAGGGGGGGGGTGGGAGGAAGGAAGTGCCACAGAGTCTCCAACTTCCTGTTCCTATCCAGCAGGCTCCTCCCAGTGCTTTGTCCATGTCCTGGTCACTTTTGATTTGGATCTGGAGCTGGAAGGATTACTTTTTGTGGCTGCTGCTGGATATTTGTATTTGAGGACTTTTTGGACTTTGGAGTTTGGATCACTTTTGGACTTGAGATTTTACAAGTAAGTTGGTGTTGTTTGTTTGGTGTTGTTGCATTGCAGTTGCTGCAACTACAGTTTTAAAACTGTGAGTGGTGCATGGACCAAGTCTTTCTGTGGGGTGTCTTGAATGTAAACATAATTGAGGGCATGGATGGCATTGGATTGTGGTGATTTTTCTGTGTTTTTTTACTTTTTGGGGTGTTGTTGGGGCCTGGCCATGTGGGTGAGGGCTATTTTGAGGCCTGGTCCAGGCAGGGCCTGGCCATGTGGCTGGGGGTCAAGGGCCCATTTAAAGCCAGGCAGTGTGCTTAGGCCTGCACCCAGTTTGCCTTGCTCTCTTCCATTAGGCCCAGGGGTAGTGAGGGGTGCATGGACCAAGTCTTTCTGTGGGGTGTCTTGAATTTAAACATCATTGAGGGCATGGATGGCATTGGATTGTGGTGATTTGTGTGTGTTTTTTTACTTTTTGGGGTGTTGTTGGGGCCTGGCCATGTGGGTGGGGGCCATTTTGAGGCCTGGTCCAGGCAGGGCCTAGCCATGTAGCTGGGGGTCAAAGGCCCATTTTTAAGCCAGGCAGTGTGTTCAGGTTTGCATCCAGTTTGCCTTGCTCTCTTCCATTAGGCCCAGGGGTAGTGAGGGGTGCATGGACCAAGTCTTTCTGTGGGGTGTCTTGAATTTAAACATCATTGAGGGCATGGATGGCATTGGATTGTGGTGATTTGTGTGTGTTTGTTTACTTTTTGGGGTGTTGTTGGGGGTCAAGGCTCAAGGGGCCATTTTGAAGCCAGGCAGTGTGCTCAGGCCTGCACCCAGTTTGCCTTGCTTTCATCCATTAGGCCCAGGGGTAGTGAGTGGTGCATGGACCAAGTCTTTCTGTGGGGTGTCTTGAATTTAAACATCATTGAGGGCATTGAGGGCATGGATGGCATTGGATTGTGGTTATTATTGTGTGTTTTTCGACTTTTTGGGGAGTTGTTGGGGCCTGGCCATGTGGGTGGAGGCCATTTTGAGGCCTGGTCCAGGCAGAGCCTGGCCATGTAGCTGGGGGTCAAGGGCCCATTTTTAAGCCAGGCAGTGTGCTCAGGCTTGCATCCAGTTTGCCTTGCTCTCTTCCATTAGGCCCAGGGGTAGTGAGGGGTGCACGGACCAAGTCTTTCTGTGGGGTGTCTTGAATTTAACCATCATTGAGGGCATGGATTGTATTGGATTGTGATGATTTGTGTGTGTTTTTTGACTTTTTGGGGTGTTGTTGGGGCCTGGCCATGTGGGTGGGGGCCATTTTGAGGCCTGGTCCAGGCAGGGCCTGGCCATGTAGCTGGGGGTCAAGGGCCCATTTTGAAGCCAGGCAGTGTGCTCAGGCCTCAACCAGTTTGCCTTGCTTTCTTCCATTAGGCCTAGGGGTAGTGCATGGACCAAGTCTTTCTGTGGGGTGTCTTGAATGTAAACCTCATGGAGGGTATGGACGACATTGGATTGTGGTGGCTAGGCACGCAATGGAGACAGCAGCGCCTGAGTAAAGCTCCGAGCTGAGCTTCCCCTTCCCCGGACCATTTCTCCGGAAATTATCCTTGAATCTGCCCGAAACTTCGGGCGGACCACCTGCGTGTCGTTCTCGGCATTCTGGCCGACTTTTGAAATTTGAGGTCCGTGGGAGAATCACCGGCCTTTCCTAGGGCTCCCTGGTGGGACTGGTGGCCACCTGACCGGCGTGGAAGACCACGAGACGCCGTGGTCTGGGCCATAACACTAGGCCCCATCGCGCGGCCTGGGACCCGGACTCACCCGTACCAGCGCACGTTGAAACGCGGGCCCCGGGGCTCCCCCGGACAAACTGCTCTCTGCGCTCCCCCCCGCCGCTGGAGAGAGGCTGTGCACACCTTCCTGACAGGGAGTGGAGGTCTTGCGGGTGGACGAGGAGCCCTGTGCAAATTGGGCCGGAGACGTGCATACCGAACTATCTATCCGTGCACCGGACGGAGAGGCGGCCCGGGAAAGGCCTGCGACCACCCGGACAGCGGAAGCAGCTGCAGGGACCTGCGAAAAGGACCCGCTGCCTGGACCCCACGGCGAGATCCGTGAAACCTGCCGTACATAGAGCCCTGGGCCCGGGGACAGACGGAGCTCACTGACTGCCGCTTCACTCCAAATGCGGCGGAGGGATAGCGAGTGACCCGGACCGGCTGCACCCGGCGGACTACTCCTGGCTGGCAGATGACACCTAGCCCTGCGCAGCGACTGCCGGACCACCTGCCAGAACACCTGTGAGAACACGGCCGACACCCGCGGAGGGGACTGAGGGCAGAGGTGAGGAGACATTGCTACTACGGCCCCCCTCCTGCTGGAAATCCCTCCATTGGCGGACTAGGAGACACTCAGAGGGGCTAATATACACGGCGAACAGCACATGCCAGCTGTGCTCACGTACTGACAGTGCTACTACCCCACTGGACCTCACGCCCCTTTGCTGGGCGACCTGCGTGGGAGGGAGAGAGCTACTAGATTGGTGCCCCCGCTTCCCCCTTTAGACCCCCGTGCGACGGGCGGACCCGCGAGGCGCGGTGCCGACTGGTTGCAGGACTTCGAGACACGACACCAACCTTGAGGAAGCGGGGAACTGCATGTGGCGTTGTGGGCCCGGAACGATTGCTGAACCAAACACTCTCTTGGGGCCACTGAATCACAGCTGCACTACACCACACGGTCAGTTGGCAGTGAACATCAGCTACGATTCGATAACCCCGGACTCCCCGGCAACCACAAGCCGTAGGCTGACCCTCCCCTCTGACCTAGAGAAGGACAGAGGCCCCTGCACCTGCGGGATCAAGCTCACCTGAGGGCTCGGCTAGGGGCGGGAATCGCGCAATACCCGGGGTTGGGATTGACGGCTTGCCACAGCCCACCACGCACGTTGGAGACGCGCAGGGGACAAATTGCTGCACTGTCTCGTGACAACAGACACCGGGAACGCCTCCTTGTGCCCTACCAACGCCGCTGGACCTGGAGACGACGGTCGCCCCGTGCCCTGGCTTAACTGCTGGTGGAGTCACCTGGCACATGTCCGGAGGGGTGAGAACCCGCACTGGTACCGGAGGAGCCCCGCCGAAGGGAAAATCTGACAAGTCATTACACAAGATGGCGGCTGACCAAGTCACATCGCGGTTGGATAACATGCTCGCTGCCATGGAACGCTTGGAACAGTCCCTCCAACAGACCAGGACGTCCCTGGAATCTAAGATAGACAGTGTCGCCATAGACCTCACCCACCTGCGAGACGACCACAAGAAACTGGCCGATCGCACAAAGATGCTGGAGGGAACGGTAAACGACCTTGGCCCCACAGTCTCACAAACAGACAAGCAAGTACAAGATCTCCTGACAGGGTAGAATTCCTAGAAGACCGTGCTGAGGATGCGGAAGGGAGGGCAAGACGCAACAACATCAGACTCGTCGGAGTCCCGGAAAAATGGGAAGGCGCCAGACCGACTCAACGTGTGGAAGACTGGATACGTGAACTATTACCTGAGGACACACTCTCGCCACAGTTCGTGGTAGAACGTTTACCCACGAGACCTCACACTACCGGCTCCAACCCGAGGCCGCTGCTCTTCAAGGTCCTGAACTACCGTGACAGGGACACTATTCTAAGGGAAACCAGGAGGCTCGGGGAAGTCCGGATCGCCAACACCACGGTGATGTTCTTCCCGGACTACACCATACAGGTACAACGCCAACGCCATGATTTCCTGGAAGTGAAGCGCCGACTACGGGAGGCAGGCCTCAAATACTCCCTACTCCCTACTCTTCCCAGAAAAACTGAGAGTGGTCGCACGAGACAAAACCTACTTCTTTAACAACCCTGTGGAGGTGAGTGACTGGCTCGATAGCGGAACGGACACGGCACCGAGAAATGCACAGCATCCTGAAACGCGACCCCGAAGCCGCGGACCGCGGCGCAGACGCAGGAACAGAGGCCACACAAACGACCGCCCAAACGACGCGACTCACCACACCCCACCGCTGGACCAAATGCTCCAGGAACAACGGGACGCACTCCGGAGGGTCTCCCAGCTAAGCGCTTCGCCGACCTCAGACAATGCTCAAGCCACAAGCCCGCAGATGGCTCAAAGCGATGACGAAGCTATTTACGGCATTCCAGACTCTCAACTATCGGTGGAGCTTCCGGAGGTCACGCCACAAACGGCTGACATGCCCCATTGAAACACAACACATGCAACCAGCGGCTGGCACCAGGGCGGCGGAGGTGGGACTCATGGACAGACAATCACTGGGATGCAGCGGGCACGACTGCAGCTGAGGATGCCCCTCGCCGCCCTGGAAACAGACGGAGAAGCCCTAGCGCAGTGAGTACTCACCCAGAGGTATGGACGCTGTGAAGGCGATGAGGGGGTGGGATTGTTATGTCATCCGTCCATATCACATGGACGCACTCCTGCCCGACACAATTGGGGAGTGCAGTTTGCTTCTCTCACTTATATATGCATGGACACCCGGGGGCCGCACCACTGGTGAAGACATGGCCTATTTGGATGCCGCATTTGACCGCATAGTGGGTATTGTTCGTAGTCCGGGGAAGGGCAACAGATCGATCTCATTTGATTGGACATTGAAGAACTGCCTTATTGACACCTAGCTCAAGCTGCCCCCTAGACTTGCACGTTAATATTCCGCCCTCTTGGCGTGTTTATACGGCGACATGTTCCGTTGCCGACCTTTTGGTATTTACTGTTGTTTAGCACTGTTAGTGAACCCAGTTACATTCTCCCTTCCCCACATCAGAGAACTGCCTATGCCCTTGGTAGAAATGTCGGAGTCTGTGTCTGCGGGTGGTGGCGGGGGGCGGGGTACCTTGTGGGAGCGGTCGCCTGGAGGGTGGGTGACAGGAGAGGCGGATGCCTCTTACCGAGACAGTGGATATGGCTGAGATTCAGATCTGCACATGGAATGTGAGAGGAATGCACACACCATCGAGACGTTACCAAATATACTCATATTTACGTCGCCATAAATTCCATGTAGTTTTATTACAGGAAACACATCTAAACAAGGCTGAGGTCCACGCGCTGCGTAGACGATGGCGCGGACAAATCTATGCCACAGAGTACTCCTCCTATGCCCGTGGGGCGCTCATATGGATAAGACCGGGCACTCCTTGGGCAGTCATGGATACACAGATAGACGCGGGAGGCCGGTACGTGTTAGTGAGGGGCAGGCTTGATGGGCACCCGGTAGTACTTGCCTCCATATACTCCCCTAACACTGATCAGGGTGGCTTCCTTGACTGCCTCTCCACGGCACTGGCGCCCTGGCATGGGCTTCCGTGGATCCTTGGAGGCGACTATAATTGTGTCCTGGACATACACTTAGACAGGTCCACTGCTCCCCCACCTAACGCTCAAGCACACACCACAACGAAGGCTCTCCTCAATTGGGCCCAACAATGGTGCCTGCAAGACGCATGGAGGACCCGCATCCCCACGACACGCACATATTCCTACTGGTCAGGCGCACATGCACTACACGTCCGCTTGGACAGGTACATGGTTTCCCCCGACCTCCTTCCGCTGGTCCTAGATTCCCAGTACATGGGCCGCACCCACTCAGATCATAACCCTCATACACTGATCATTGCATGGGACGCCCCGCATCCTCCCATTCCCACCTGGCGCCTCCAACCAGACCTCTTACTTGACGCGACATTCAGAGAATCCTTGCTTACGCAATCAGCCCAATACTTCGAACTCAATACTGGCACGGCGTCCTCTCCCCAAATGGAATGGGATGCTTTCAAAGTGGTGACACGGGGGCTCTGCCTGGGTACACAGGGACACATGAGACGCCAAATTGAGCGAGCCCTGACACGACTGGAATTAGAACTGCTAGACCTCGAATGCCCTGCGGGGGGGGGGGTGCGAACGCCCGACTGACTGCAGCTAAGGCGGAACATGACCGCCTACTAGACCGTCTGCGTAGTGTCAACTTTGCAGCGCACTCTGCTCGGGTCCACAGACAAGGTGACAGACAGGGCAAACTGCTGACCTGGCTGATCGAACGGGAAGACCGATCGGCTCCGATATCGAACATACAGGCCTGAGATGGCAGGTCACTATACTCTCAGCGCCAAATACACGAGGCATTCACGGATCATTATACAGGCTTATACCACTCCCGACTCCATGTCACATTACCTGCCATTACGGACTATCTCTCTGCCATACGTTTACCTACCCTGACGACGGCACAACAGGATGACCTTGGAGCACCACTAGATCCTGAGGAACTCCGCGACGCCATCTTTCACCTCTCGAACGGTAAGACTCCGGGGACGGACGGCTTACCGGCCGAGTTCTATAAGGCCGCCTCAGACATCCTGATCCCACACCTGGTGAAGATGTACTCCGCGGCTGTCGATGACTCCACCCTTCCCCCGACTCTTAATGAAGCGACGCTTGTCTCATTACTCAAACCTGGCAGGGATGGCACGCAGATGGGCTCTTACCGCCCTCTCGCACTTCTGAATACAGACTACAAAATTCTTGCTTCCGCGCTTGCCCGCAGGCTGGCCCCTATAGTTCCTACGTTGGTGCATCAAGACCAAAACGGGTTCGTGCCGACGAGACACACATCACACAATATCCGACGGCTATTTCGCTTGCAGGAATACGCCACGAGACAATGGCCACGAGCAGGGTGCCTTGTGCTCGACCTGGAGAAGGCATTTGACTCGGTGGAATGGCCTTACCTGCGAGCGGTCTTGGAGAAGTTCGAGCTGGGGGATGACTTTCTGACTATGGTCGGCCTCTTATACCGTAAGCCCATGGTCCGAGTCCGCACTGGAGCATTACTCTCTGACCCCATTCGAGTACGGAGGGGCACCAGACAGGGTTGCCCGCTGTCACCCCTGCTGTTCTCCCTGGCAGTGGAACCCCTGGCTGCGATGCTCCGGTCGCGGGGAGCTAACTGGGGAGTACCATTGACGGACGGACTACATGTAGTGTCCTTATATGCCGACGACCTGCTCTTATACGTCAAAGACCTCAGCAACGTCCCAGAATCCCTCACTACCATCTTCGGCACCTTCGAGGAAATGTCAGGATTACGAGTAAACTGGGCCAAATCGGGGGCCTACTCCTTCGGCCCGAACGTTCCCGAATGTGACATACACATCGGGGGTGGGAGGTTGCAGTGGTACCCCAGCACGTTCAGATACCTTGGGATACACATCTACTGAGACCCAATGGACATCTTGGAAGGAAATCTGCTGAGGGCGATCGCCTCTACCAGAGCACAGGTGGGGTTCTGGAACACACTACCGCTCAATGTCCCTAGTCGCATAGCCTTAGCTAAAATGATAATCCTACCGCGGCTGCTATACTACTTCGCGAACATACCAACATATGTACCTACCCGGATGTTCCGAGACCTCGAGGTCCTGCTACGAAGCCTGATTTGGAACAAAGGTCGGCCTCGGGTTGCATTGACGAAACTCTACATGCCCACTGCAGAGGGCGGACTAGCAGTTCCAAACATGGAGTTATATTATCTAGCAGCACAAATGCAGTGGGTGTCAAGCTGGCTAGGTGGTAAGAACCTGGGCGACACAGCAACGGATACCACCGTTTGGTCCCTGTTCCAGATACAAGTACTATTCCATCCGCTGACTCGGACTCCCCGACCGCCGCAACTACTACTCGCAGTGGCGTGCAGATGCTTCCTCCGCTGCTTGCGTCTAACACGGGCAACGATACCATACGCGCCGATATTGCCGCTGTTAGGCACCCCGACGATGGCAGGGACCCTGACCACTGTAAAGTTGGACAGCTGGACCACCGCAGAGGTGGAAACGATGGGCGACCTTTACTCTGACGGCGCCCTCCTGCCCTTTGCAGCCCTCGTGGAGGATACATCCCTCCCGGCTGGACAGTTCCTAACACACGCGTCCCTTGTTCACGCGTTGACCACCGCTTGGGGGGACATGTCTAGAGAGCCACCAACACATCACTTCATGCAGTATCTGCATGTCATGAGCAACGGCACTCCCATTATACATTGGTTAACGCAAGCACTCCTCCTACATACACACCCGGCAACTGTATACCTAAGGGAAAAATGGGCGACAGACAGAGGGCGGGACTGGACGGACAAAGAGTGGGCTATGATCCTGGCTGGTCCAGTGAACATCCCCCGCAGCCCTCGCTTCAAAACTATACAATTTTATATACTACACCGCCCGTATCTCACCCCTGACAAGATAAATAGGTACTTTTCAGTCACAGACGCTGCCTGCAGCCGCTGCTCATTTTTATGCGCGGATCTCCTCCACATGCTCTGGCTCTGTCCTGCCCTCCAGCAGTACTGGGAAGAGTGACCAAGATACTCCGACATTGCACTAAGGAACAAGTACCGAGCATGTGGGAAGCCTGTATATTGGGATTGTATAAGCGTACGCACCTAAATAGAGTCCAGACTAGATACTGGGATCTTGGACTTATCACAGCCAAAAGATTACTCACCAAGAGATGGAAGGCAGCCACACCCCCACACCTCAGACACTGGTGTCTGTCGTTGACAAACTGGGCACGGGCTGAGAGCTCTGTCCTGCAACGGGAAGAGACAGCAGGACTCAGAAAATTCCCCATTGGGAGGACATACTACACTCCTTCCTGCAGAAATGTACGGAGCAAGGAATTACGTGAAGAAATATGTGCTGCCACCCCCACCCCACTCCCCGATACGAACTCCTGATAAACGCACATGATGAACCATACGCCATCCAATCACCGTCAGGCTCAACACATTGTCTGACATGTGCTCTCCTGTCTCACGCTGACGACTACTTGCCCCACTACTTGCCCCACTCCCAGACACGCTCCGTCACATGTGGCGCTGCGACAGGAGCCCGGGCTCCACACCGGAATGCCACACCCACCGACCACTCGTGGGCCACCCCCCCCTAATGGCTCCGCCACGCGGACGACTTGCACTTTCCCGCGCCCCGACCCCCCCGCCTGCCTACCCCGTGAGACACGAATGACACGCAGATTCAGACCTCCACCCCCCCGATGATATGGCAAACTCTACACATACCTGCCCCCACCTACCTCCTGTATAACCCATGTCCCTGTTTTGTAGTTAGTTGTTGATTTGGTTTCATCTCCCCTTAGACCATGTCTGTACACATACAACTCAATGCTTTATACAATTTAGCGCCACAGGGCACCCTCGGGTGTGACAGCCGAAACTTGGGCACCTCGCCTGGTCGCTGAGGTGCAGAACAGCTCTTTCCACCAGAATGGATACACAAGGTGGTTATGCGCCCCAAACGCGCTTAGTCGCTGAACACCCTCAACACTCCTTCATATGACACCAGGCCCGTCTGAATGTTGACCCACACTGAGACACTCACCAATGACACACGTTGGACGTGGCGGGCACGGCTACCACCGCTGCCGCTGATGAGGGTAGATTCGGCGCAGCCACTTCGAACCACTGACCTCATACAGGAAAACCCATAGACCACGCACTTACTAGACACTGAATGTATACATGCTATGGTGTTATGTGAAGTACTGATATACGCTGCCGGACCCCAGGGTTGTCCGACTTGAAGCTGTGTTCACTTACCTTATGTACCACAAGGTTCATTATCTGCAGCTGGCCCGGCTGGGTTGTAAGCTACGATGCTGTGTACACTGTATGTTGGACAATAAAGGTCTTTAAAAAAAAAAAAATGGATGGCATTGGATTGTGGTGATTTTTGTGTGTTTTTCAATTTTTTGGGGTGTTCATGGGGCATGGCCATGTGGGTGGGGGCCATTTTGAGGACTGGTACAGGCAGGGGTCAAGGGGCCATTTTGAATCCAGGCAGTGTGCTTTGTGCCATAGGCCTGCATCCAATGCGCCTTGCTTTCATCCATTATGCCCAGGGGTACTCAGTGGTGCATGGGCCTAGTCTTTCTGTGGGGTGTCTTGAATGTAAACATCATTGAGGGCATGGATGGCATTGGATTGTGGTGATTTTTATGTGTTTTTCGATTTTTTGGCTGTTGTTGGGGCCTTTTGCCCAGGAGTACTCAGTGGTGCATTGGCCTAATCTTTCTGTGGGTTGTCTTGAATTTATACATCATTGAGGGCATGGATGGCATTGGATTGTGGTGATTTTTGTGTGTTTTTCGATTTTTGGGCTGTTGTTGGGGCCTTTTGCCCAGGGGTACTCAGTGGTGCATTGGCCTAATCTTTCTGTGGGTTGTCTTGAATTTATACATCATTGAGGGCATGGATGGCATTGGATTGTGGTGATTTTTGTGTGTTTTTCAATTTTTTGGGGTGTTCATGGGGCATGGCCATGTGGGTGGGGGCCATTTTGAGGACTGGTACAGGCAGGGGTCAAGGGGCCATTTTGAATCCAGGCAGTGTGCTTTGTGCCATAGGCCTGCATCCAATGCGCCTTGCTTTCATCCATTATGCCCAGGGGTACTCAGTGGTGCATGGGCCTAGTCTTTCTGTGGGGTGTCTTGAATGTAAACATCATTGAGGGCATGGATGGCATTGGATTGTGGTGATTTTTATGTGTTTTTCGATTTTTTGGCTGTTGTTGGGGCCTTTTGCCCAGGGGTACTCAGTGGTGCATGGGCCTAGTCTTTCTGTGGGGTGTCTTGAATGTAAACATCATGGAGGGCATGGATGGCATTGGATTGTGGTGATTTATGTGTGTTTTTCGATTTTTTTGGGTGTATATCTGATGTTCCTCTGGCTTCCATTGCTTTTAGGTGCACAAGAGAACCACCAGTGCCAGGAAGAAGTCCTGCAGCGGTGTGTGCAGCACAACGTCACGTGACGTCACGTGTGTCCGTAGACAAGAGAACTCTGCAACTCGTGCAAATGCGGCCTGCTGTTCTGACATCTGAAGAAGATGGGCCCAAAGAAAGGTGGCTGTAGCGCATCAGCGAAAAAAGTTGCCAGTGCCACTGCCAGTAAGAATGAGCAGAAGAAGCAAGTGGCACCACCTACAAAGGAGACTGGTGTGCCCACCGACACCTTTTTTGGGAAAAAGAAAACTACGCCTGCAGCAGCAGCTGTGTCCGTCGCGACCAAGCTGGAAGCAGCACCTCCGCTTCATTGGGCTCAGTGCCACCACGGCAAGTTAGGTCCAAGACCATGAGTGCTGCTGAGGCAGCCACTTTACTTTCTCAATCACCATCGACCAGTGATGTTGGCTCATCACAAGAAAGTACCATCCAATCAACGCCGGGTGTTACTCAGCTGACGAGTGTTCAACAACCACAGCCGCAACGACAACCACAGGTGCAACTAGTAGTCAGTCAGTCAAAACTCTTTATTTCGATTAATTAAAATCATAAAAGACAGAATAAAAACATGCTACATAGAGGTTTAAAATGTTCGAATAAATATGTATAAAATAATTACAACCAATATACAGACTAATTATGATACATGAATTCATCGTTGTTTTGGTCAAGATGCAGTAAAATCAATAAAACAATTTATCCGAGTATGGGACCAACAGAATGTTTAAACACGAACAGACTTTCTGTTATTGATCCGGGCCGCTGCCACCAGGAAGCTTGCAACGCTATAAATATCACCTATACTACTGAGCATTTGCAAATAAAGTAGGGCGGGCCTTACTTGTACAAAACTAGCCTCTCGCAGTAATGGGGTTAAAAATGTTTTCCTAATCTCAGCATAAAAATCACAAAACATAATAAAGTGCAGGGTGTCTTGTGTGGAGAAATTGTCACATGTACAAGGTGCAGAATTTCCTGGTTTTCCCCAATTTGGAAAGGCACCTAAGGTGAGGTGAATTAAGTTAAACCGGAATCTAACCAGCAAGTAGCGATATAATGGCTCAGTTACAATTTTTAGGTATGGTTCAATGGAGGGGGAAGCTAACAAGAGATAATTGGCTCTAACACATGGTTTCGTTAACTCCCTCTCCCCCCGCTCCATTTCTAGCATGTTCAGAAAATTTTGCCTAATCCAACCTATATCCTCCTTCTTTATAGTTTCTGGTGATGTGTACAGTTCAGGTCGTCCAAGCTTGATGAACGCCACTCTAACGTATATCAGCCAGGGGACCCTATGTGCCTTGTCTAGAGCTACACAATCACTTAGGATCTGGTGATTCAGGGTAATTTCCTCGTTCAACCACGTTTTCACCCAACAGATCAGTGGTGCCATTTTTAATTGATCTGTGATGTAGCCCAATCCTAATTCTGTATGTAAAGAATATGTTGGTGTCGACTGGGGGACAGACAGAAGTGTTCTCAAAAACCTGTTTTCTGCTACTTGTATCCTGCTTAGAGATGTATAGCTCCATATAGATGCACCATAAGAGGCGATCGCCAAACATTTTGATTTGTAAATCTTGAGTATTGCCTCAATAGGTCTTGCTCCCAACCTCTCAGCGAAGCCCAACAGAGCTGTTGTTGATCTTGCTACCGCATTACTCTTAAGCTTTTGTTGCGGTCCCCAGTTTCCCTTTTCATCAAAAAGGACCCCGAGGTAAGTAAAAACCGGGACCTTTGACTGTGCCACACCATTGCAAGAGAAAGTTTTATCTTAGCATTCCTGCCTCTTGTCCCTGCCACCATAACATGTGACTTTTTGCTGTTCACTTTTAGGTCTAGGGAATCCATGAACCTGCAAAAGTGATCCAGCAGCCTCTGGAGGCCTAATCCCGTGCGTGCAAGTAACACTACGTCATCCGCGTATAGGACAACCGGAACAACCGATTCTCCCATACGCGGGACATCCAGGGTGGCAATTCCCAGGGTCTTCTCCAGGGCATTAATGTAGATTGTAAAAAGGAGGGGTGCCAGAATCCATCCCTGCCTGACACCCCTCTTTGAGCTAAAGTGGCTGGTGCACCGTCCTTCCCGGGTAACCCTCACTGCTGCAGAAAGGTCCTGGTGCAAGTCGCTTAAAAAGTTAACCAGTGGTGGTTCTATTCCCATTTCCTGGCGGATAAGCCATAATTTAGAACGATTGACTAAATCGAAAGCTGAGGAGAGATCCATGAAACCCATGTATAACAACCCTTCCCTAGCCACTGTATGTTTACTTATAAGGAGGTGAAGATTTAAACATTGGTCCATGGTACTCCTATGCTCTCTGAATCCATATTGGAGGTTCGAGAGGACCCCCCTGCCCTCTAACCAATCCCTGAGTTTATGTAAGATGACTCTGCCCAAGATTTTTACTGCAGACTCTAAGAAAGAGATTGGCCTATAACAGGCGGTGTCCCCTCTAGCCCCCTTTTTAAATATCGGGACTATAATTGATTTTGCCCACGAGGATGGGAAACCCATTGAGGACGAGGCGTTAAAGACATTGGTCAAGATCTTTGCCGAAAAATTGGGATAAAAACTATATAAATCCGCGGGCACCCCATCAGGGCCTGGGGCTTTATTTTTTGACATGTCTCTTATTGCTCTTTCCACCTCACTCACTTCAAAATTTACTAGGCATACACCTCGGGAGGTAGTATTAGCGCCATCATGCTGCTCTAAACAGTTGTTATCATAAATTTCCTTAAAATGTCGGAGCCAGTATTCGTCGGGGATGACACAGTCCATGTCTAGGTTCTCCTGATCAGAGAAGAACGGGTAATTTATGGTTGTCCAAAATGTACTGCTATCCCGCAAACCTTCAGTGGAGAGGAGATTATCCCACGCCTCCTCTTTGATTTGTTGTTTACGTTTTGCGATTGCTATTTTATATTTCTTCCGAAGATTAGCAACAAGGGCCCTATCCCTAGGCCTAGTTTTCAGAGCCTGAAGGAGGGCTCCATGTGCCTTCGAGCAGCCACCATCGAACCATCTTTGTGCTTTCCTTGGAATATTTTTATTAACTACCTCAAGTTTCTTTGCGATCTGGTCACAGACTGCCACACAAGCGCCTAAGATCTCCCCACTTGGGGCCGAGCCATCAAGGCAAATCGCAAGGTTTCCCTCTGCCTTAACAGCAAGGTCCTCAAAAAAGGCTTCTGGCACCATCCTATCCCATTTAATCCTTCTCCCTTGATCTTTAGTTATCAGGCTTCTTGGGGCCCCCCGTCCATTTCCCTTGGTCCCACTCAATTCCCCTAGGTCAACCTCTAAGAGGACCGGGTCATGGTCACTAAATGTTGAAGTCACCACTCTGTAGTCTAAGGTCTTGACCAATACCGCCGGGGAAAGAAAAATATAATCAATAACTGTATTGGTCCCTCTTCCAATGAAAGTAGGTGGCCTCTCAACCCCTTCGTCAAGACCAGGTTCAAATAAATTCGTAATGGCCAGAAATTCTTCGAGCGCCTCTCCCTGACTACTATGCTCAAAGTGAGGCACCGCTGCGGTTGGCGGCCCACACGGGTCACCAGAATAACAGTCCCATTTACACGGATGGATATTAAAATCACCCAAAAGGATCACCTCGAAAATGAAGTTCTGAGTAAGTTTATAGACTGACAGAAAATGGTCCAAAGTCCTTAGATGCTCATTGTGCTGTGAGCCATCTTTGGAATTATAAAAGTTAATTAAAAGAAGTTTCTGCGAAAAGATCCCACTCCACTCTAATATCCTAATGTTACTGGAATCTAAGTCCAGTTTATTAACGACACCTTTCAAGTTAAGAGAAATTAGGAAAATTAGACCACCTTTAGGCCTCCCAGCACTTCCCTGGACTGCTGGGATGGCATAACTTTGGCAACCATCCAAGCTAAAACTACTAGCGACATCCCACATTTCCTGTAAGCCAATAATATCATACTGCTTCACAAAATCCAACCACAGATCATCAGTCCTCTTGGGCCTAGTTCCCACCACATTCCAGCTAAGAATCCTACATGGTGCTATCTGAATGGCCCCTCCCTCTAAATCAACCTGATCTTGAGTTGTAGCGTATTGTCAATCGTTTAAATCCAATTGAGACAATGGAGAGAAACGATTTGAGAGGCCTATCTCCATATTTAACAGATGCAGGGGAGAATTAATTTGTGGAATAGCCTGGAGAACCCTTTCTGTCCTCTGTAATGGTCCCACCTCTAGCCCATTCTGAGTGATGTAATCAATTGTGTGGGGAGTCCTCAACAAACCACTCCGAATTGGCAATGCCCGATGTTCGGACAGATTCTTTAAGTGTGGCATGACTGGTGGGTAAAAGTAGCCCAGGGGAATTGGTCTAATGCCTGTGTTATCCAACTCCGAGGCATCCCAGAATAATCTCTCAGAGATAGACCGGGTATTAAAATTCACGACCACGCTGTCCCCGCTAATATTTTTGGGACGACGGCCAACCCAAACCACTCTCCTAGCCATGAAGATGGATCTTGTAATCTCAAAGCCTCCACTACTGTAATGTGCACACCAGGGACTGGCTAACTTCAAGAGATCCTGGGTTGATTCCTTCTTACCATCCCTTAAAGGGGGGACCCCCGTAAACACAGCCACCAGTGGGGCAGCATTAGGCGGTAGATCCAAAGTAAAGCCATGTTGGTGCTCATGTCTAGCTCTGGGAGGGGGTGAACTCCTGATGTTACCAGCTCCATAGTTAATATTCCCTACTCCAGCTTTGTTTATGGTAGGGGGTCTGCATTCTGCGGTTGTTTCTGGACACTTCTCCTTGGTGGGCCTCTTCTCTTTACAGGAAATTTTTGTTCTAGGTTTATCGGGGTGAATTAATTGGTCCTTCGTTGGGCACCCTTGTTGACCTATATGCTGTTTCAAGAACACATCAATTTTATCACATATCTTTAACAGCCCTGCAACACATTTATTTAGGGTGTCCACGATGTCTTTTGCAATGGCCACTAATGCAGGTTCCAAGCGTGCTGTAAACAGTTCCTCGATCATTTCCCCAACATAATCTCTAACATTAGGGTCCATACAATGGGCAGCAGCAACAGGTTTTTGTCTCTTGGTGGGTTTTGTAACCACCCTGCAACTAGTACAAGCGCAAGTACATGGGCAAGGAGAGGCGCAAGTAAAGGCGCAAGGAGAGGCGCAAGTAGAGGCGCAAGGAGAGACGCAAGGAGAGGCGCAAGTAGAGGCGCAAGTAGAGGCGCAAGTAGAGGCGCAAGTAGAGGCGCAAGGAGAGGCGCATGGAGAGGTGCATGGAGAGGTGCAACTAGAGGTTCATGGAGCGGCACAACTGCCTACAACGCTTGTTCCTCCAGAAGTAGG
The DNA here is from genome assembly GCF_964261635.1 of Lissotriton helveticus. Lineage (NCBI taxonomy): Eukaryota > Metazoa > Chordata > Amphibia > Caudata > Salamandridae > Lissotriton > Lissotriton helveticus. The sequence continues at coordinate 936,263,234 of NC_136067.1, read as the reverse complement.
GGCACATCAGGAAATTGATATTCAAGCGGAGGTATCATCCGAGGAAGCCACTCCTCCTGATGATGATCCATTGTCTTTCAGATCCCCAGCAAGAAAAAGGTCAAAGAGGGCTAATACTACTACTACAAGTTCTTCTTCAAGCCCCCTTCATTCTGATGACCTTGATCTTGATTGGAACCCACCAATGCAGTCTGAGAGTGAGGTACGCCATGAGCCGACAAAGGTAGCTAACCCTAAAAGGAAGGTTCCCGCAAGGCTTCGACTTATGGGTGATGACGATGAACAAGAAGTGGTGTCTTCTGCTGCTGATAAACAGTCTGACGACGACCCAGTCATCACAGTCGTCACTCCATCCCCAGCGGGCATGCAGCAGACAGACATTTTCACCCTATCCCGAATGGCTGCTGAGCGGGATGTGGGCAGCTTGGCACTGGTACCACCACCAACGCAGTTAACTACAACACCAACACGACCTACAGCTTCCATATTTTTTAGTCAGAAGGGCCGGCAGGGACCTCCATCCAGCTCGACCTTCATTACCTCAAGTAGTGGTGCTGTAAGTGAACAACAGAAACAAATTCAGCCACGCCCATCCTCCACTTCATCTGGCATTGAAAGTCAAAGTAGCACCTCCACCACCAGCAGACATCTCCAGTCCCCAGTTTGGGACTTCTTTACTGTTAGCGAAAAGGCAGAAAACATGGTCGCTTGTTCAATTTGTAAAGTATTAGTTAGTCGGGGTAAGCTTGGTACCAACTATGGTACCGGAGGCCAGAGAGGTCATCTCAAAAAACACCACACTATCCAGTGGGATGCGCACCTAAGGAACATCTGGGAAGCCAAAAGTAGAACTGATCCAAATGCATCCATTCACATTGCATCTGATGCTGACAAGGGGCGGATTGTGCAGGGGGGAAGTCAAGAACCGACCGACATTTTTTCTGGTACACCCAGTACCCCTGGCAGCAGCACTGCAGTGGTAGCGCCCACACCCTCTACCCCTGCATCATGTATGAGGCACACTAAGAGTCTGGGACAGACACCAATGCGAAAAAGTACATCACTGAGCCTAACTGGTTTGAAGAAGTCTGCATCATCATCATCACGTCAAACGGTCCAGACCACCATTAGAAGAATGTTTTGGTTGGATGCGCCATTTGAACGCAACCACCCAATGGCACGTCTGTATTACGCAAAGCTGACTAAAATGCTAGCGCTTGACCTTCTCCCTTTTTCTTTTGTGGAAGGGGTGGGTTTTCTATAATTTGTGGCAACAGTCTGCCCTAAATGGAAGGTTCCTAGCTGGTCCTATTTTGCCAGAGTTGCGGTTCCAGCACTAAATCAAGATGTGCTGGAGGTGATTGGGGCAGCATTTCAGAAGAGTGCTGTTCACACTATCCACTTGACAACAGACATGTGGACCAGTTGCCAAGCCCTTGATTACATGTGCATCACTGCACACTGGGTCTCTTTTGCAGGGGTTAGAGACAAGATAAATGCAGGTGTTGACCCGGACACAGTTTTTCAAGCTACTCGGAAACATGCAACAGTAGCCATATTTGCCGTGGAGAAAACTCATACTGCACCTAACCTTTTGGACGAGTTTGATAGGAAGGTCTCTGAATGGCTGCATCCAAGAAATCGCATAGTTGGTTATGTTTCTATGGATAATGGCAGTAATATAGTTAAGGCCATGCTGGATGGTGAGTACTGCAGAGTGCCGTGTTTGGCGCACAGTATTAACATCGTGGTGCAAGACTTCTTGAAAAAAGAAAACACAGTCAGCAAGTTAATGACCACCTGCCTAAGAATCTGCACACATTTCAGCCATTCTTTTAAGGCCCGGAAGGAGCTGAGGAGCATTGAACATGAACGTAGACTGCCAGTCAAAGGACTCATCCAGGAGGTGGCAACACATTGGAACTCAACCTTTTATATGCTTGAGTGTCTGTCTGAGCAGTGGGGGGTAATAAATGATTATGTCTATAAATTGGGTTCTACTATGAAAGACATGCGGCTAGAGTTGGAGGAATGGAAGCTAGTTGCAAGCCTGACAGACATGCTTCGTCCTTTTGAGGTCTTCACGCGTGAAGTCAGCAGGGAGGACTGTTCTTTGGGCAAAGCTATCCCATTGTTAGTCATGCTAGAGCACCAACTGAAGGCGGTGTCTTCAACGTTCCGAGATGATGCTGAAAAGCAACGCGCATATCAGTTGGCGGAGAGGTTATTAAGCCACCTAGTTGCAAATGAAAGGCTTAAAACCATACATACAGAACAACATTACATTTGTGCCACTATTCTGGATCCACGGTACAAGAAGGCAGTGGCCAGCAAAGCAGTCATTCCTTTTGATGAAGCAGATGTTTCAAAGTACAAACATTGGCTAGCTGTGTCAGCCACTCGGTTCGAAAAAGAGCGGCAGAAAATTCAAGGAGCCGGCAGAAGTACAACTGAATCAGCAGGCCATCCGGCGTCAAGTTCCACTTCTGAATCTGTGGCCGAAGGGAGTCACTTTCCCTCACAGCCGTTAACGACACCAGCAGCAACCGTATCATCATCCTCACCTGCACCAGGTCCAGCCATAATATTGTCTGAAGCGGATTGGCTAACTCATCAAGGGTTTGCTTGTTCCAGTGCTGCAAAGGCCACAGATGGTATGCAAAGTGGAGCAACCGTGGAGAACCTTGAGTCGATGGTGCAGCCCTATCTGGATGACCCAACAGAGGTCTTTGTTAATCAGAACCCATTGCTGTATTGGTATAGGAAAAGGCCTCTATGGCCACTGATCACCAACCTGGCTCTAAATTATTTGTCTTGCTCACTCGCAAGCGTGTCTTCTGAATGTGTTTTCAGTGCTGCTGGTGCCATTGTAACTTCAAAAAGGACCTGCCTCTCGCCCAAAAATGTGGAGAGGTTAACACTGATCAAGATGAATCAGCACTTCATACCACCAGATTACAAAATACGTGAATGCACGAAGGAAGAAGAGGACACCGGCTTAGGTGACGGAAGTTCTTCTCTGTTAGCTGACCTACTCCTGTCTCAATTCATAGAGTTTGAGGACGAGCTCTCCTTCCCCAACAACGAGGCCTGAAAATCACTTCTTTTTTTTTGTCCTTATTCACTTTTATTCCTGTGTGTCTTTCTTTGTTTTGCAACTTTTACAACAACATAACTCTCACAACAAATCCATCAGCAGCACTGTCTTCATCATATTTTCCTTATTGATTTGAAGGTGCCGCAGTCTGCATTCCTGAGGTTCACAAGTTCACAACTCAATCATGTTCCTCTATCTTCCTCCTCCAGACTCCCCCTATCCATTTCCCTCAAGGCAGAAGGATGGATTACAAAGAATAAAGAAACTTTGTTTTCGTAGACGAGTCCACTCAAGTGGGACTGAAATTACTGACTGACTACATGCTTGCTGATTGTTGACAGAGTTACTTCTGAAATTGACAGGAGAGGCTGCCCTGTGGGCCTTCACTTTCCGAAGAAGATGCGGACAAAAAGTAGAACAGGTAATGAATAATGAGAAGATGGCATGCAGTGGACAGCAATGGTTGTCTGGCTCTGATGAAACCAATTGCTGTTTGTTTTTGTGCATGAAAAGAATCATATGTCTTGTCCTAGTTATTATTTAATCTTTTACACAGTAATTGTAACTCATTTCTACTACTACTAGGTATGCTACATCAGGTTGCTTCACTCAGTGGTGCCTGCCTTGACCGTCTGCATGGCACTGCCTCAAGCTTGGGCCAAACATCCGTTATGTTTGCGAAATTTGCTGTTTTTCTTTTTTTCGCGAATCTCGCCAAATTACCGAAATTTGCAAATTCTTGAGCGGAACGGATTTTTGGCCCATGCTTGCGGCAGGGCCATGCAGACGGTCAAGGCAGGCACCACTGAGTGAAGCATCCTGATGTAGCATACCTAGGCTTTTTGACACAGACAGACAAAGCATATCTAGGGTTTAGGGTTCAGTGCGTTTTACTAGGGTTTTTGGGTTTAAGTTAGTAGGGTTCCCGCTGAGTCTAGGGCTCAGGGCCCAATGCAGGCTCGTTCATAATGATGTTGGCAGAATTTTGGCCTTTTTTGGTGTTTTGCGGGTGCGTGTGTTTGAGTGAAAAGTGAAAACTAGTCTTAGACCTTCTTCTTCTTCAAAAAACGCAGTGGTTCGATTTTCTTCTGCCTTGCTGAGATTCTTGGGAATCGCTGGAACAAGTATCCAGGTAAGTTTCAAGAGGATCGAAGTAGTGGAAGTGCTGAAAACAACAATTTTTTGTGAACAGCGCAATTTGCCATGTTTTGAATATACCAGTATTGCATGTTTTTGGGGGGCTGTTTGGAGGTGTTCTAGATTTGTGGGGGTGGGTCGGGGGGTCTAGGAGCACTGCTGGGAAGGTCTCATTTTGATTGCAAGTGGTTTGAAGAAAATCCATGGTGGAAAAGGGGAGTTAGGGTCTACCTGCAGAGCGCGTTTGGAGTGATTTTTCAAGTAAGCCTCAAATTTCCTGTCACATTTTCCATTATCACTTTTGGCCTGTTTGGGGGTGTTCTTCTTTTTTGCGGGTGGGTTGAGGGTTCTGGGGGCAATGCTGGGAAGGTCTAATATCGGATGCAAGGGGTTTGGAGAAAATCCATGGTGAAAAAGGTTTTCCTTTTTAGCTCACGTGCGTGTTTTTGGGGGGCTTTTTGGGGTGTTCTAGGTTTTTGGGGGTGGGTAGGGGGGCCTGGGAGCACTGCTGGGATAGTCTAATTTTGATTGCAAGTGGTTTGAAGAAAATCCATGGTGGAAAAGGGGAGTTAGGGCCTAGCTTCAGAGTGCGTTTGGGGTGATTTTGACTGGTAGGCCTCCAATTTTCTAAGTGTGGGATTTTCCATTTTTGCTTTTGGCCTGTTTGGGGGTGTTCTACTTTTTTGTGGGTGGGTTGAGGGGTCTGGGGGCAATGCTGGGAAGGTCTAATATCGGATGCAAGTGGTTCGGAGAAAATCCATGGTGAAAAAGTGTTTCCTTTTTTGCTCACTTGCGTGATTTTGAGGGCTGTTTGGGGGGTTCTAGGTTTTTGGGGGTGGGTTTGGGGGTCTGGGAGCACTGCTGGGATAGTTTAATTTTGATTGCAAGTGGTTTCAAGAAAATCCATGGTGGAAAAGGGGGGTTTGGGCCTAGCTGCAGACAGCGTTTTGGCACAATTTAAACTGAGGCCTAGCAGTATTGTGTTTTTTTGGGGGGCTGTTTGGGGGGGTTCTTGGTTTTTGGGGGTGGTTTGGGGGTCTGGGAGCACTGCTGGGATAGACTAATTTTGATTGCAAGCGGTGTGAAGAAACTCCATGGTGGAAAAGGGGAGTTAGGGCCTACCTGCAGAGCGCGTTTGGTGTGATTTTTCAAGTAGGCCTCAAATTTTCTGTGTCACATTTTCCATTTTTGCTTTTGGCCTGTTTGGGGGTGTTCTGCTTTTTTGCGGGTGGGTTGAGGGGTCTGGGGGCAATGCTGGGAAGGTCTAATATCGGATGCAAGGGGTTTGGAGAAAATCCATGGTGAAAAAGTTTTTCCTTTTTTGCTCACTTGTGTGTTTTTGGGGGGCTATTTGGGGGTTTCTAGGTTTTTGGGTGTGGGTTTGGGGGTCTGGGAGCACTGCTGGGATAGTCTAATTTTGATTGCAAGTGGTTTGAAGAAAATCCATGGTGGAAAAGGGGGGTTTGGGCCTAATTGCAGACAGTGTTTTGGCACAATTTAAACTGAGGCCTAGCAGTATTGCGTGTTTTTGGGGGGCTGTTTGGGGGGGTGCTAGGTTTCTGGGGGTGGGTGTGGGGGTCCGGGAGCACTGCTGGGATAGTCTAATTTTATTGCAAGTGGTTTGAAGAAAATCCATGGTGGAAAAGGGGGGTTAGGGCCTAGCTGCAGAGTGTGTTTGGAGTGATTTTGACAGGTAGGTCTCAAATTTTCTGTGTGGGATTTTCCATTTTTGCTTTTGGCCTGTTTGGGGTTGTTCTACTTTTTTGCGGGTGGGTTGAGGGGTCTGGGGGCATTGCTGGGAAGGTCTAATATCGGATGCGAGTGGTTTGGAGGAAATCCATGGTGAAAAAGGTTTTCCTTTTTAGCTCACTTGCGTGTTTTTGGGGGGCTTTTTGGGGGTTCTAGGTTTTTGGGGGTGAGTCGGGGGGTCTGGGAGCACTGCTGGGATAGTCTAATTTTGATTGCAAGTGGTTTGAAGAAAATACATGGTGGAAAAGGGGAGTTAGGGCCTAGCTTCAGAGTGCGTTTGGAGTGATTTTGACTGGTAGGCCTCCAATTTTCCAAGTGTGGGATTTTCCATTTGTGCTTTTGGCCTGTTTGGGGGTGTTCTACTTTTTTGCAGGTGGGTTGAGGGGTCTGGGGGAAATGCTGGGAAGGTCTAATATCGCATGCAAGTGGTTTGGAGAAAATCCATGGTGAAAAAGTGTTTCCTTTTTTGCTCACTTGCGTGATTTTGGGGGCTGTTTGGGGGGGTTCTAGGTTTTTGGGGTTGGGTTTAGGGGTCTGGGAGCACTGCTGGGATAGTCTAATTTTGATTGCAAGTGGTTTCAAGAAAATCCATGGTGGAAAAGGGCGGTTTGGGCCTAGTTGCAGACAGCGTTTTGGCACCATTTAAACTGAGGCCTAGCAGTATTGCGTGTTTTTGGGGGGCTGTTTGGGGGGGTTCTTGGTTTTTGGGGGTGGGTTTGGGGGTCTGGGAGAACTGCCGGGATAGTCTAATCTTGATTGCAAGCGGTTTGAAGAAACTCCATGGTGGAAAAGGGGAGTTAGAGCCTACCTGCAGAGTGCGTTTGGTGTGATTTTTCAAGTAGGCCTCAAATTTTCTGTCACATTTTCCATTTTTGCTTTTGGCCTGTTTGGGGGTGCTCTCTTTTTTGCGGGTGGGTTGAGGGGTCTGGGGGCATTGCTGGGAAGGTCTTATATCGGATGCAAGTGATTTGGAGAAAATCCATGGTGAAAATGTTTTCCCTTTTTAGCTCACTTGTGTGTTTTGGGGGTTTTTTGGGGGGGGGTTCTAGGTTTTTGGGGGTGGGTCGGGGGTCTGGGAGCACTGCTGGGATAGTCTAATTTTGATTGCAAGTGGTTTGAAGAAAATCTATAGTGGAAAAGGGGAGTTTGGGCCTAGTTGCAGACAGCGTTTTGGCACCATTTAAACCGAGGCCTAGCAGTATTGCGTGTTTTTGGGGGGCTGTTTGGGGGGGTCTTGGTTTTTGGGGGTGGGTTTGGGGGTCTGGGAGCACTGCTGGGATAGTCTAATCTTGATTGCAAGCGGTTTGAAGAAACTCCATGGTGGAAAAGGGGAGTTAGGGCCTACCTGCAGAGTGCGTTTGGTGTGATTTTTCAAGTAGGCCTCAAATTTTCTGTGTCACATTTTCCATTTTTGCTTTTGGCCTGTTTGGGGGTGTTCTGCTTTTTTGCGGGTGGGTTGAGGGGTCTGGGGGCAATGCTGGGAAGGTCTAATATCGGATGCAAGGGGTTTGGAGAAAATCCATAGTGAAAAAGTTTTTCCTTTTTTGCTCACTTGCGTGTTTTTGGGGGGCTTTTTGGGGGTGGCACAATTTAAACTGAGGCCTAGCAGTATTGCGTGTTTTTGGGGGGCTGTTTGGGGGGTTGCTAGGTTTTTGGGGGTGGGTTTGGGGGTCTGGGAGCACTGCTGGGATAGTCTAATTTTGATTGCAAGTGGTTTGAAGAAAATCCATGGTGGAAAAGGGGAGTTAGGGCCTAGCTGCAGAGTGCGTTTGGAGTGATTTTGACTGGTAGGCCTCAAATTTTCTGTGTCACATTTTCCATTTTTGCTTTTGGCCTGTTTGGGGGTGTTCTGCTTTTTTGCGGGTGGGTTGAGGGGTCTGGGGGCATTGCTGGGAAGGTCTAATATCGGATGCTAGTGGTTTGGAGAAAATCCATGGTGAAAAAGTTTTTCCTTTTTAGCTCACTTGCGTGTTTTTGCGGGGCTTTTTGGGGGGTTCTAGGTCTTTGGGGGTGGGTTTGGGGGTCTGGGAGCACTGCTGGGATAGTCTAATTTTGATTGCAAGTGGTTTGAAGAAAATCCATGGTGGAAAAGGGGGGTTTGGGCCTAATTGCAGACAGTGTTTTGGCACAATTTAAACTGAGGCCTAGCAGTATTGCGTGTTTTTGGGGGGCTGTTTGGGGGGGTGCTAGGTTTCTGGGGGTGGGTGTGGGGGTCTGGGAGCACTGCTGGGATAGTCTAATTTTATTGCAAGTGGTTTGAAGAAAATCCATGGTGGAAAAGGGGGTTAGGGCCTAGCTGCAGAGTGTGTTTGGAGTGATTTTGACAGGTAGGTCTCAAATTTTCTGTTTGGGATTTTCCATTTTTGCTTTTGGCCTGTTTGGGGTTGTTCTACTTTTTTTGCGGGAGGGTTGAGGGGTCTGGGGGCATTGCTGGGAAGTTCTAATATCGGATGCAAGTGGTTTGGAGAAAATCCATGGTGAAAAAGGTTTTCCTTTTTAGCTCACTTGCGTGTTTATGGGGGGCTTTTTGGGGGTTCTAGGTTTTTGGGGGTGGGTCGGGGGGTCTGGGAGCACTGCTGGGATAGTCTAATTTTGATTGCAAGTGGTTTGAAGAAAATACATGGTGGAAAAGGGGAGTTAGGGCCTGGCTTCAGAGTACGTTTGGAGTGATTTTGACTGGTAGGCCTCCAATTTTCCAAGTGTGGGATTTTCCATTTGTGCTTTTGGCCTGTTTGGGGGTGTTCTACTTTTTTGCAGGTGGGTTACGGGGTCTGGGGGAAATGCTGGGAAGGTCTAATATCGCATGCAAGTGGTTTGGAGAAAATCCATGGTGAAAAAGTGTTTCATTTTTTGCTCACTTGCGTGATTTTGGGGGCTGTTTGGGGGGTTCTAGGTTTTTGGGGTTGGGTTTAGGGGTCTGGGAGCACTGCTGGGATAGTCTAATTTTGATTGCAAGTGGTTTCAAGAAAATCCATGGTGGAAAAGGGCGGTTTGGGCCTAGTTGCAGACAGCGTTTTGGCACCATTTAAACTGAGGCCTAGCAGTATTGCGTGTTTTTGGGGGGCTGTTTGGGGGGGTTCTTGGTTTTTGGGGGTGGGTTTGGGGGTCTGGGAGAACTGCCGGGATAGTCTAATCTTGATTGCCAGCGGTTTGAAGAAACTCCATGGTGGAAAAGGGGAGTTAGAGCCTACCTGCAGAGTGCGTTTGGTGTGATTTTTCAAGTAGGCCTCAAATTTTCTGTCACATTTTCCATTTTTGCATTTGGCCTGTTTGGGGGTGTTCTGCTTTTTTGCGGGTGGGTTGAGGGGTCTGGGGGCAATGCTGGGAAGGTCTAATATCGGATGCAAGTGATTTGGAGAAAATCCATGGTGAAAAAGTTTTTCCTTTTTAGCTCACTTGTGTGTTTTGGGGGTTTTTTTGGGGGGGGTTCTAGGTTTTTGGGGGTGGGTCGGGGGTCTGGGAGCACTGCTGGGATAGTCTAATTTTGATTGCAAGTGGTTTGAAGAAAATCCATAGTGGAAAAGGGGAGTTTGGGCCTAGTTGCAGACAGCGTTTTGGCACCATTTAAACCGAGGCCTAGCAGTATTGCGTGTTTTTGGGGGGCTGTTTGGGGGGGTCTTGGTTTTTGGGGGTGGGTTTGGGGGTCTGGGAGCACTGCTGGGATAGTCTAATCTTGATTGCAAGCGGTGTGAAGAAACTCCATGGTGGAAAAGGGGAGTTAGGGCCTACCTGCAGAGTGCGTTTGGTGTGATTTTTCAAGTAGGCCTCAAATTTTCTGTCACATTTTCCATTTTTGCTTTTGGCCTGTTTGGGGGTGTTCTGCTTTTTTGCGGGTGGGTTGAGGGGTCTGGGGGCAATGCTGGGAAGGTCTAATATCGGATGCAAGGGGTTTGGAGAAAATCCATAGTGAAAAAGTTTTTCCTTTTTTGCTCACTTGCGTGTTTTTGGGGGGCTTTTTGGGGGTGGCACAATTTAAACTGAGGCCTAGCAGTATTGCGTGTTTTTGGGGGGCTGTTTGGGGGGTTGCTAGGTTTCTGGGGGTGGGTTTGGGGGTCTGGGAGCACTGCTGGGATAGTCTAATTTTGATTGCAAGTGGTTTGAAGAAAATCCATGGTGGAAAAGGGGAGTTAGGGCCTAGCTGCAGAGTGCGTTTGGAGTGATTTTGACTGGTAGGCCTCAATTTTTCTGTGTGGGATTTTCCATTTTTGCTTTTGGCCTGTTTGGGGGTGTTCTCTTTTTTGCGGGTGGGTTGAGGGGTCTGGGGGCATTGCTGGGAAGGTCTAATATCGGATGCTAGTGGTTTGGAGAAAATCCATGGTGAAAAAGTTTTTCCTTTTTAGCTCACTTGCGTGTTTTTGCGGGGCTTTTTGGGGGGTTCTAGGTCTTTGGGGGTGGGTCGGGGAGTCTGGGAGCACTGCTGGGATAGTCTAGTTTTGATTGCAAGTGGTTTGAAGAAAATCCATGGTGGAAAAGGGAAGTGAGGGCCTAGCTGCAGAGTGCGTTTGGAGTGATTTTGACTGGTGGGCATCACATTTTCTAAGTGTGGGATTTTCCATTTTTGCTTTTGGCCTGTTTGGGGGTGTTCTACTTGTTTGCGGGTGGGTTGAGGGGTCTGGGAGCACTGCTGGGAAGGTCTAATTGTGTTCTAAAATCGCAGTTTACACTTTACAACTAGCTTGAGGGGAAAGATCCGCAAATTTCGCCCACACAAGTTATTTATCCTTGAAAAGGAGACTCAGAGTACGCACTTTCAAAATGATGCTTGTATGTATTGTAATACTGTCGACTCTGAAACTGAGAGTGTTATTTTTGCACTACACAGCGTACCTCATATTTTTTTTCTCCGTGGTGTTTTAATATCACTTCCTGTTTTTCCATGAACAATTACAGGCCGGCTTTTACCCTGTGCAATGGCAAAAAGGATAAACTCAGGCTTACAATAAGCGACCCGCAATTCAGCATCCGCCAGGCAGGCAGTGGACAAGGTATCTTCTGGTCCCCAACATTGATCGACGGAGCGTCAGATGGAATGGAGGAGTAACACGAAAAAGAGGCATGGCTGGATGCATGCAACTTCCCAAATTCAACAGGACAACTACAACAACATACAGTTACAGTATCCATCTTCATTTCTACTTATCTTTCAAGTAATGTTATTGCTGTGAACTTCTATGAGTGTGACTCTGTGCATTTGTTTGCTCTCTGCTTCAATTCATCCCTTCAGCCATCAAGCTTTGGTGCTTCTTGATCTGTCTGCAGCATTCAACACGGTTGACTATTCCATTCTGGTCAATCGTGTCGAACAGGCCGGCCTCAGAGATTCTGCCTTGGCCTGGCTGAAATCTTTCATATCTGAACGCACCCAGTCTGTTCGGCTAGGGTCTTTTACAACTCCTAAAATTAATTCTTTTTGTGGGGTCCCTCAAGGCTCTTCCTTGTCCCCTTTACTATTTAATTTATATATGCGGCCCCTTTTGTTTTCCCTAAGAGAGCACAAAGTCACTGTATATAATTATGCAGATGACTTACAGTTAGTTTTTGTACTAAACTCACCTAATGCTCTAGAGAATTTTCAGGCAACTATGACCTTAATTCAGAGCTGGATGTCTTTAAATCACCTCAAATTAAACCCGGGGAAAACTGAATTGATCTTGCCCGGGAAGAGCGAGATTAGTTGGAGCCCACACTTCTGGCCTTCTGATATGGGTCTCCCCCCAAAAAAATCTCAAACAGTAAAGAGTTTGGGAGTGACCATCAACGAGGACCTTGCCTTAAAATCCCAGATTGGAACTGTAGTTTCTTCTGGATTTTTTCAATTAAGGAAAATAAAAAAAATTGCACACCTCCTTACCCACTCTGCCCTGATTCAGGTAGTCACCGCCCTAGTCCTGTCCCACATCGACTTCTCAAATAGTCTCTACCTGGGCTTACCTGTAGGTCAACTTAGAAGACTGCAATACCTGCAGATTCAAGCTGCTAGACTGATCTGTAAGGTACCTAAATGGGAATCGATTAAATTAGGGCTAGAGAATTTGCACTGGCTACCTGTGGCTCAGAGAGCCGCATTCAAAGCCGGGTGCATCATTTTCAAGGCTTTGCAAGGCAAGGGCCCCCTGTTCATCAGGCAATTGATAGGGAGATACATCCCCTCACGTAGCTTGAGATCAGCCCACAAAGATCTACTTGAGGTACCCCGGTTCAAGAAAAAGCGACAGGGAGGTAGCTGTTTTCACTTTCTAGCAGCCTCCTTGTGGAATTCTCTACCTTTGACTCTTAGACAGAGTAAGGACCTCCTTGCCTTTAGAAAGGCATTTAAGACTTTCCTTTTTACACAGGCCTATTTGAAATAGTGACTCTTGCTGGTATCTCTTTTGTTATGTTTTTTTTTCAGCGCCAAGAAGCTTTTGGGCGTATGTGCGCTTTATAAATTTTAAATAACATAACATAACATAGCCATTGTATACTTTTTTCTTTGCTATTTTTTAAACTAATTTAATGTACTAAGTGGTTCTTCTCTCTGAGGGCAGATAGGCAAGTGAAATTGCGTAATTACTGCAGCCCTGTACTGTCACATTGTTTCTTCATAGTTAGTACATTGTAGAAAGTACTACTTACTTTTCAGTAACCTATCCATTTAGCAAACAACTTAATGCATGCAGTAGTGCATGCACTTCCTTTATGTCCCTTAAAAGATTTATGGATAGCTTTGTATCCAAAGATTTGTTTATCTTCATTTGTTGTTTGTCCATGTTGTGTTTTTTTTTCCTCTCACCACAAAACTTTCCCCACAAACCCCATTCCCATCCAAATTTCAAACCCTAACCCTCTTCCCCCGGGCTGTGTGATTTTCATTGAGGTGTGAGTTAATTACAACAATAATTCCACACACTTGCTGGGGAGGATAAGGTGCAAGCAACCTCCTCAAATCAATTTTAAGGCAGCTAGATGAATACTAGGATATGGTTAAAAAAACAACAATGAGTATTTTAAAATAAATTCTGAATTTCATGCCCACCATCGATTGGATCCATCGTCAACATCATCCTCCTACATGTCAAGAAGTCTTGTTGTTACTAATACGCTGCAGTGTCACTGTTCTTGTTGTAGCCATAATCATCCATGCCATTCTTTTTTCCCTATACTTATCTTCAGCATTGCTTAGGCTACTGTTCCTTCTAATACTCCTCTCAGGCCACTCAATGTCTCATTTTTTACTTTATTTTTTATATGCTGCTACTGCTAGTGTGGTACCACTCCTACTAACACCACAACCAGGGAATTTCGTTCAGGGATGGCGTAATCGGCATTTGCCATGCAGCCAGCGCTGTGCCTAGCTCTATTGTCAAACACGAATCACAGGTAAGATAAGCATTTTGGGGAGGTAGAATAATGGGCTAGGACTCGGAGGAGAGACTGACAGTAGTATTAGTAAAGTACTAGTAGGCCAAATGAATTCACTAACTCTGTTAGTGGCACTTTTGAACATTTTTGGACGTTTTAGAAAATTCATGCTGGTAAGTTTGATGAAACCAAACATGCCGTAAACCCCGCCCACCACCCCACAAAATAAGATCAACGCATACACTATGTTGAAGTATGTAAAAAGAATAATTATATATTTCCCCTAACAAAAATAAACTAGTCCCACCCCTTCCTAACCCAAACAATTGTCCATTTCAAATAGTCCACTAGTCCCAAATAATCCCCAACTCCCGATTCCCACCCCCCCAACAGTCTTTAAAAAAGGGGCAAGAGACAAAGTCACTTCTGGCGGTGTTTGGACAGGCGGTCCCGCCGCTCCTTGCGGAGGTCTCGGAGCTGTTTTTCAAGGTCGTCCACCTTGCGCTCCAGTTACTCCACTCTTAGGCTTAGGCGGCGCATGCGTGCCTTCCAGGCTCTGGGGGGGGGCAGCTGCTGATGTTCTTGCAGCTGAGCGGCGGCGGGGGGCTGTCCGAGCACGGTGCCGTGCTGGAGGCTGCTGGCTGCTGGACACGGGGGCAGTGCTGGAGGAGGTTGTTGACGCCCCCTCCTCCTGTTCCCGAGCCCACAGCCGGCAATCTTCCACCCGAATGGCTTCCAGCTTCCCGGCCCTGGCCCGGACAGCCATCTCCCTTCTGGTGAGCTTTTTGGGAGCATTTATATGAAGAAAGAAAGAAAAATAATGTAACCAATACTCTTTAACAATAACACAAAATAATTCAACAGAAGGTTGTCTCACAGTAACACTAGCAATTTGCAAGCACAGTATAACGTTTTGGCATGTATCTTTCCGCCGTCTTTGTAGGCCTGTAACAGTGGGAGTTTCAGGAATTCTACTACCAGGCAGCACTATGGACTCAATACATAGTCAGAGAGTCAGAGAGTATACCAGTATTCTTCTTTTTTTTTCTAGTTTTGTGAAAGAAATTACTTGTACGTGAACTTGTGGTAGCAGGCATAATGCCAGCTCAGTCAGCTTGCACCCAAGAAAAAGAGACACAAGCCATGATGACGCAGACTTGCATGCATTACTTTAAGCAGTACATGCAGTGGGGATAGGGAAGCTCTTACTTTTGTATAGGGGTGGCACTGGCCATACTCGGTTATATCAAGGGCTACTGCTCAATGTAATTTATATTTTGCACTGCCCCCATGGGCCTTCAGTACTACAAAAGGAAAATGAAGATTATTCATTTCTTTTTTTTTTTGTTTCCAAATTTTTATTGCAGATTCACAGGGATCCATTAACAAACACTCAGGTACTCCAGATACTGGCCACAAATAGCACATCATACTATCAGCAGATGGATACACGGCCATTTAGCCCACACCCCGGAGGTAGGGCGGCGAGTTTTGGTAGAGCGCTGTTGGTGTAAACCTACATACATTTCTGAGCATTCAAGGGCATCTCGAGCATCTGCTTTTTTTCTCTTTTGCTAACCCCCCCCCAATAAACAAGAAAACACAGGTTGTTTGCCTCTAGCAGTTTACATACAAAACTTTGCAGCTGTTACACTTCGCCACCCACCCCCACCCGCCAGTGCCAGTGATACCCTCCACAGTTCTGAGTCACAAATCGTAGGTATCTTACGATAGTCCACAAGTCCAGTAGTGTTTGACACCCTCTCTGTGTAAATGTCCCATTTGGCCTGGTAACCAGTTCCACATCCATCCAGGGAAGCCTTCCCTCACAGCCCCCCATCAAACCCATGATAGTGTCTCCACTTCGACCAAACTCTGTGGAATTTTTGGGGACATCCCCTGGCCTTATAGGTTACCCTCTCGGCTGCCATGTAAAGATCTAGTCCTCTTCTCCATTCCTCCAGGTCCGGGGGGTCCAGCACTCCCCAGTGCTTTGCGATGTCCCTTTTCGCAACTACCAGTGCTAAGACCAAAAATATAAGAAGTGGACGTGGCAGGTCTACCTCGTTGGTCCTGCCTAACAGTGCTAGCTTGGGATCTTGTGGGATCGAGGCCCCTAGGACCTCCTCTAATTCTTTGAAAACCTGGGTCCAGTATGTTTGTATTGTAGTGCAAGACCATATCGTGTGATAGAAATCCCCTACTCCCTGATGGCACCTAAGGCAACGTGGGTCCTCTACTTTCCCCATCTTGCATAGCCGCTGTCTGTCATAGTAGGTTCCATGGAGTACATTCAACTGGATCAGTTGCAGTCGGGACTTGATTGCCACCTCCCGGGGATGCATCAGCACTATTTCACAATCCAAGTCCTCCATCTCGCCTACCTCCGCCTCCCAGGTGACCCTGAGCCTTGCCAGATCCCCCAGCATATGGTTAGTTAACGTTTTATACGTCAGGGAGACCGCCTTATCCGGAATCTGCTCCTGAAGGAGCCTCCCCTCCAGAGGTGCATACTCAGGAATATCTATGAGTGCAATATTTTGGGACTTCCAGGCGTGTCGTAGTTGTAAATATTTAAACTGTTGTGTGTCGTGGAGCCCGAAGTCTGACTTAAGAACTTGGAAAGATTTGAGCTCCCCCTTGGCAATTACATCCCCTATAGTAGAGATTCCAATGTCGTCCCACCTTTGGAAACCTCGCAGTTTGTGCAGTTCCGCCAACCACTGGCAATGCCACAATGGCGTCTGTCGTGTGGGCTTCTTATCCCATCCCATGCGTCGGTTGGCCTTCGTCCATGCGGAGAGTGTTACGGACGTGGCCGGGAGGAGGGGAGTTTTTCTAAAGGTTCCATAAAGATAGCATATTAAGTTTTTGGGCGACATTTTCGTTCGTTCCAGAGCGTATGTCGGGTGGTCCGCCGGGGCATGAAGCCAGTCGTTTATTGGCGTTAGATGTTCTGCCCAGTAGTAGGTCTCGAGGTTAGGAAGTGAGATCCCACCGCTGTACTGATGTCTCTGGAGCGTGGACAGGGCCACCCTGGCATGCTTGCCCAGCCAAAGGAAGGATCGCAGATCTGCATGGATCCTGTGAAAGACCGATGTCGGTATTGGATAGTATTCGTTTTGCAGAGCATATAGAAATTTCGGCAGTGTGACCATTTTATACATGGCTGCTCTGCCCAGGAGTGTCAATGGGAGCTGTCTCCACCGGTTCATATCAGCTACCGCGTTAAGTATGATCTGGTCTACGTTTCTACCGAACGAGAGGGTCTCACTCATGGTGATATAGATCCCGAGGTATTGGAAGCCCTCGGTAGTTGTCAGTAGGTTTTCTAGTAGATTCCCCCATCGGTTACGACCCCCAGGGTCATAAAGTACTGATTTGTGCCAGTTTATTTTGTGTCCGGCCATCCCTCCGTATCGTTCTATTTCTTGGAAGAGCTCTGGGATCGAGGTTACTGGTTCGGTTACGTAGAGCAAGACATCGTCTGCGTATAACGAGATTTTTTCCGGTATCGAGTCAGCGTCACTGCTCGTAAAACCGCGAATGTCGTCATTTTGCCGGATCCTGGCGGCAAGCACCTCTATTGTGAGCGTAAAGAGGAGGGGGGACAGGGGGCACCCCTGTCGGGTGCCTCTCTGAATCTGAAACTCGCGCGATAAGGTCCCGTTCACCCGCACCCTGGCTCTCAGGGCAGTGTAGAGGAGCTGGACCCACTGAATGAAATTCGGCCCGAAACCAAACTTATGTAATACTGCAAAGAGGAAGGGCCAGTGTACCGCATCGAACGCCTTTTCGGCATCCAGGGAGAGGAACCAATGGGGGTCGCTGTGGTCCCGTACTTCTTGTAGCCAGTTATGGGTTCTTCTAAGGTTTAATTTAGTGGCTCTATCTGGTAAGAAGCCTGATTGGTCTAAATGAACCAGACCTGTAATAACTGCTCTCAAGCGGGTTGCCATGATGGTTGCTAATAGTTTCACTTCCGTATTCAGCAGGGAAATGGGTCAGTATGAGGCGCAACTCTCTCGTGGTTTGCCCTCTTTATAGATCGGGACAATGGTAGCCTTAGCGAGGTCTGGAGGGAGCTCTCCCTCCTCAAAGGCACCAGCAAAGAGGCCCCTAAGATGGCGTGACAGAAGGTCTGCCGCTCGCTTGAAGAGCTCCGCCGGGAAGCCATTAGGGCCCGGGGTTTTGCCCGGTGTCAATCTGGCAATGGCCTCAGTGATGTCATCCACCGTTATATCCGCCTCTAGGGCATCCATGGACTCGGGGGGCAGGACTGGTAGGACTGTAGCCTCTAAATACTGTAACGCCTCCTCTTTGGTAGCAAGTTCACGGGCTGCATAGAATGTTTCAAAATGTGTGGCAAAAGTTTCGGCTATCTCCTCATCAGTGTTGACAGTAGCGCCATCAATGGCTTTTACACTGTCGATCCACCTCGCCGCCCGCTCCTTCCTGCTGAGCCACGCCAGGAGCTTCCCCGACTTGTCCCCTACATCGTATAACCTGTGAAGGGTGGCAAGGGACTGGGTCTTCGCTTCGTTGGTTACCAGTTCCCTGTATTGTTTCTGAGCATCTAGAAGCCTTCTAAGGGTCTCGGTGTTTTTATGGGTCAAATAGTCCCGTTCCCCCTCTAGGATAGCCTGTTCTAGGGCAGCCACCTCTGCCTGAAGTCTCCGCCTTTCTTCACCCAGCCTAGTTTATCCTGTCCCTAAGTACCGGCTTCAGGTCTTCCCACAGAGTAACACTTAAGTCAACCGTACCCTCATTTTCTGCCAGATATACCTTAATGTCAGCCCGGATGCCTCTAAGTATGGTCCCGTTTTGCAAATCCCAGGCCGCCAGTCGCCAAGAGCCCGTGTTTCTACCCTGGTCCCGTCCTACTCTCACATACAATGGCGAGTGATCCGATATGCCCCTGGCCCTGTATTCTGCAATGTCGTCTGCTCTCAGGTATTGGCGGGACATAAAGATGTAGTCGAGTCGTGAGAACACCCTGTGCGCCCCAGAGTAGTATGAGTATGTCTGCTGTGTCGGGTGAAGCCACCTCCAGATGTCTGTTAGTCCTATGGCGGACATCGGACTGCAGAGTGTGGTCTGGCGCTCACCTCTAGTCATGTCTCCAGATCTGTCGAGTGCGGTGTTCATAACATCGTTAAAGTCTCCTCCCACTACTTGTATCGTATCAGAGGTATCTAGGAGTATATGAGTAAGCACTGTGAGTGTACGGGGCTGCAGTTTAGGTGGCGCATAGACCGAGACGTTCCAGGTGCCCTGCACTACAGCATAAGTTCCTTGTGCGTCAAGCCAGGTACGGGTAATGCAGAATGGTGAGGCTTTTTTAACAATGACTGCCACCCCTCTAGAGTCAGAGGTATATCCCGCATGCGCTAAGACCCTGTGTCTCCCCCTAGCAATAAAAGCGCACAGAGTACCCTTGAGGTGTGTTTCTTTCAGGAAGGTCTGGGTCCACCCTCTTAATGTAAGCGTTTACCAAGCCTCTCTTGATCTTAGAACCCAGACCATTGACATTCCATGTTAGGATGCTCAGTCTCCTATCTCCCTCTCGTGGGGTGACTACGGTACTTGCCATTGGACTACGTGGTAGCTGTATGTGGCCTGACCCTGGCATGTGCAGGTGATGCGTGGGCTCAGTGCGTGCTGCTGCATGATTGCATTGAAATCGTATCCCCCCCAACCTTCCCCCCATTCCCTCATCCGAACAAACTTGAAAACCCCCTTTCCCACCCCACTCCCCACCTCCCTCCCCTTCCAGTCTTATCCTTGGACAGGACATAACTTTCCGAAAGAGTAGGCCTGTCGCCCACCCACAAACACACTCCCTATAAAGCACCCAGAAAACCAAGAATCAAAGAACAATAAAACTTGTAAAACAGGGAAGTGTGTCAACTTGCGTGCTCTCCTCTGTCGGGCTGCCATTCCCATGGTCCAAGCACACCGCAATTTAAAGATCGTGTCATCGTGAGGATATCTGCACCCCACCAGGTAATCTCAGTGGTCCAAATCTCAACAGTTCATGATTTGGAGTCTTGCGTCTCTGATTCAGGCGCACTTAATTGTCCATAGAAGTCCTGCTCCATCACTCGAATCTCTTCCACCAGTGGGTGTGCGGATTGGCTTCCTTCATCCACTTCTTCCTCTCCGGACGTACGACCCACCAGATCATCCTAATCTCCGTCCTCCGAGCGAGCAGTCGACCGTAATCCAGCAAATCTTGAACCTATCCCGGCACTACCTGTCGGCGAGGCCGAACGCCCTTTCCTCGAAGGTCCCATATCTCGGCCATGGTAGGGTGTTGTCTGGATTTGCCTCCTAGACCTCCTCGATGGTCTTGGCCTCTGTGCTTTCGGTAGTTCCCAGTGGGTTGCACTCCGCACGGATCTTTCTGGCGGGTCTCGGCCAACTCTTTCCCTGCTGTTGAGGATCGGGCGTTCCTCCAGTCATTGCCATGCGTCCTCCGGGTGGGTGAAGAAAAGCGACTGCTCCTTGTATATCACCTTAAGTTTTGCAGGGAAGAGGAGCATATATGTGATCTTTAAGTCTCTGAGTTTCGCCTTCACGGAGTCGAAGGCACGGCGTTGTTTCTGCACCTCCTGACTATAGTCCGGAAAGACCATGATATGTGCATTTTCCAGACGGATCTCACCCAGTTTCCTCGCCTCTCTCAGGATAAGGTCTCTGTCAGCGAAATTAAGAAAGCGTGCTATTACTGGTCGCGGTCTTGCTCCCTCCGGAGGTTTCGCCAGGAGGGCCCTGTGCGCCCTCTCGATAATGAAGCAGGGGGAGAATTGCACCGTCGGGAAGGTTTCGGTGAGCCAAGTGCGTAGGAAGGATACCATATCAGTTTTCTCAATTCCTTCCCTAAAGCCAACAAAGCGGAGGTTTTTCCATCGTGCTCTATTTTCAGCGTCGTCGACCTTCCATAGAAGTTGGCGATGGGATGCCTGCAGCTCCGCCACGTCCTTGCGGAGGGTAGTGATCGAGTCTTCCACCTCACCCATCCACCTCTCTGCAGAGGCAACCCTGTCGGATAGGTTCCGGAAGTCTTCTCCTATCTTTACTTCCAGGGCAGCTCTGGACTCCTGAATATCTGTTCGCGAGGCCTGGATAGCCTCCATCAGCAGCGCGGTATCCGAGCGCGCACTCGACGCGTCATGTGGGCCCACCATCGCCGTGCGCGGGGCAGTGAAATTGTCCATGGTCCTCAGTTTGGGCACTTTCGGAGGGATATCTCTCTTCCCCATGGCTCGTTGGGTCAGTTCGTCGAGCGCCTTGGGTGAATCGCGAGGCACCCCCAGCCCCGGGCGCCACTCACAACCCGAAGGACGGTCCGCCAGCTCCGCATCTGTCCAAGGGTGCCAGGTGAGGGAGCCTCAGCTCGCTGCTCGCACAGGATATCGGAGCCTCCCCCTCGCTTATCCAGCTAGCTGTGTCTCCGGCGGGTGGCGGGAGGAAGAACCATCTGTCTCCACTGTTGTCTGTTGGCCGCTTCCCGCAGTCCCCCGGATCACTGCGGCGGGCCCCGCTCTCAGGCCAGGCGACAGCCGGGTTAGGCAGGTGCACGATGGAAAGCCACCTCATCGGATCGACCCCCCTAGGTGATCGTCCATGCGTAGCGGGGCTGCCACGGAGCGTCCGGCCCGCGGGGGGGGATGTAAGGAGGGGGGGATGTGGGTCGCTCTTACCCGCGGGCCACGGTAGAGCATCAATAGGCTCCCAGAGCTCCTTCACACGATGCAGGGTAATCTCCTCCCGTGCCCCCAGGAGCGTCTCTCGCCGCCGTCGTCGACCCCCCCGAGGGGCTCCCCGCTCCTAGGTGATTCTCCCCCTAGGCAGTCCCGGTCTCAGCGAGGGCTGCGCTAGACAGGGGGGGGGGAGGAGGGCTGTTGATCTCCTCGCTGCAGAGGGTCGGGCGGCAGCCGGCGAGCAATCCTCGGAGCACCACACTCTACCTCTCGGTAATGGCCGCCATGTTGGTAAAGGCGCCGGTAGTCCGAGGAGGTCAGGCGGCTCACTGCCACAGTCTTTACTGCCCCCGGGGCCCACCTGGCCGTTCTCACCTCCGCGACTGATGCTCCACTGGTCCCGCGCGCGTGGTGATCCGCAGGATGGCCTCAGCTCCCCAGCGCCGGAACCGCCGCCATGTTGGTATAGGTTGCCAGACCCGGCGGGGCCCCAGACACCCCCTCCGCGACCCTCAATGAGCTCGGATCGCCGCAGGGGCACCCAAATTCGCGCCAGGAAGCAAGGCCAAACGCCCGTGTATTTCCCCCAGGTCAAGGGGCCCCGGGTCAACGCAGATCGCGGACCTTCACTTATGCCGCCGCCATCTTGAGTACCACAGGGTTCCCGGGGGGCTCGCCTTCTATTCAACGCCGCGCTGTCATCTGTAACTTGTTCCACAAAATATCGTCCCCCTCGGGGTGAGGCCAGCCAGGGGCACCTCCTATGCCAAATTGGTGTGGTTGAGGATAGTATGAGCGACGGATATTTAGGCAGCCAGCCGGAGCTCCGGAGAGTCACGTCCTAGCCAGTCATGGTGCTGGCCACGCCCCCCTAGATTATTAATTTCTGATCATGTATCCAGCCAATCACATGATCTCTTTGCTTATATGATGGATGACTTTAGGTGCTTTGTTGTGATAGATTGAGTGAACAACAGTGATAGTCTACCCATGATTAGCACAGCAAAAAGAAAATCATGAACAAAGGGAGTGAGTGTGGTAACCATAATTGCCGGAGGAAGGGACTTGACTTGATATAATTGTCAACTATACAATACATACACAATATATGCTGTGCTTGCAAAGTAAACTACTGTACTGTTACTTTAGGCAAGGGAGAGTTTCTGAACAATCACAACTTGTAGTATTTGGATTTCCTCTGCTTTGCTACTCTGGCACGGACATGCTGTTTGAACAAAGTAACACTCTTCATGCACTGAGTGTCTCCTCTACACATACACCTCTGCTATGTATGAGGAAGAAGATACCGTCCAGGCTTCCAAAGTAAACGTCTATCATTCTTCTTAATGTCTCAACTGTAACAACTTTACATTTTCTCAACAACCAAATAGCACCCTTTTCATTTGATTTGGCAAACCACCGTCTTGACTTGCATTTGAGTGTCACCAAAATGATATATTGCAATGCACACCACACATGAATTTTCTGATTGACCCACACAGGCAGTCAGTTTTTCTTTCTCCTCCAACCGCCCTTGCTTCAAGCAGCCATGCATCTGATTCCTTCCTATCAGCCACCTCTGCCTGCATTCAGAAACACGTATCATTCTTTAGTCATAAATGTTACGACTCGCTCGTCCTTCCATTGACCCTAAGTTCTTTCCCTTTTCGTTCATCACATCCCTCAAGTTCATCTGATATGTCTTGGCTTCACGATAAAAGTTTCCCAGCGGATTTGAAGTCAAATAGAGGGGGCCATTGCTTACTCGAGAACTACCACCGCTAATGCTATTGCTAAGTCAAGGGTGACTGTCTTCTCCGTGATTGGCTAAAAAAATTTAGTTCTAAATCAGTAACTGTTCTTAACAGTACAGTGTACTTGCAGTAGTGTACTGTCCACTGTACAGTACATCATACACTCCTTTGCAAGCCTACTGTAAAATGTCAATAAGTAGGGAGTATAATAATAACTTACCACCGTCCGCTGCTGCTGAGCCATCCCCCTCAGCTGTTCCTGGTGGCGTTGCCGCATCCGCCGCTTGAGTGGACCCCTCCGCGCTGCTGGCCCCGGCACTGGTGGCGGCAAGTGCTGCATCCGATGTTGTGACGCCTAGAAAAAACATGTCATATTTTTAGATGCAATACACCACCCTCTACTTCGTCTCGTAATGGAAGAGAAAATGTTAAACAATTTTTAATTATTGGGACTGAAAAGAAGTCACGGTTTTGGGGAGGGTGTTAACTTATATGCTTAGCCATAACATGCAACTCTTTTTGGCACAACTGATGAATGCTTGCTCTTTAACGTGCAACATTTTTATAATTACAGACAGAACCAACTACTCCTCATCACCACCAGGAGGACTTGAAGTTCCAACAAGGTGAGGGCACAGCTACTTCTGACTGAGGTATGTGGAAAGTCGAACTGCACCTATCATCAACATTGTCCTATTTCTCTTGTCCATACTTCTGTATGTGCAGAATAGTCCCTGAAACACTAGCGGTATGGTATGTGCTACTATCAAATCAAAAAGCCAACTACAAGCTTATTCTTGGTGGACATTGACCTTTTGCTGTTGGAAATTGTCAAAGCACTAACATTAAGAAGACTGGAATAGACAGCAAGGGCAACCCAGAGGACTGCACTGAGTGCCTCTACAGCTATTGCTGGATCAGAGTTTTGTTTAACACCGTTTGCCGACTGGGCAAGCTTAGCTACCTACACAGACCGACTCAGAAATAATAGTAAATAGTAGTAGCACAGAGAGTGATGGTAGAGAGGCAGGATAAGAAAGTAGAAACCGTCTACAAGAAGATCAAAGACTATTTTGTAAAAAATAGAATTAGGAAACAGTTTGGAATGAATAGGAGCTGTAAAAGTTAGGGAAGTATAATTATATTAACAACAAAACAACTTACTGAGGCCAGCAGAAGAACCTGCAGAGGACCGTTCCTGCCTACTCTGTTCCGCCGGAGTCTGGGATGTTGCTGCCTTGCCCCTGGGAGGTGCTGATGATCATGAAATAAACACAAACATGGATGATTGTTTTTTGGAAATATTTCATTTCTTTGACCACAATCTAAAATTGTCTCTGGGAAACAAATTAGCAACAATTGCACTACATGTATTGACCTATCTGATCTGGTCAACTAGGAGGATACTAGTACAGTATTGCTGGATTCGCAGACCGTCTACTTGGAAAGTTATGCAAATCACTAACTAAACCAACAACAAAAAGGTTCTACTACAAGTGCCAGCACTCAGCAGCACGCGACGTGACAGACACAGTCGTCATCATGATTGCAGAGCACTAAAAAATGTCCTACTACTAATAACAAGTCATAATATACTCAATCTATCAATCCATCACTATCTCTTCTTCTTAGTGGCAGCAGGAGTACAAAGGAAGGACTAGACTGGAGTCTCCAGTCTTTCTAGCATTACGCAGTTCTGTAAAGTACTACACTCATACATATTCAGGCCACATTAGCACAAAGTTGCAAACAAGTAAGCATAGTAGCAACGCCACTGAGGAGGCGAACACCTGCAATCACAGAAGCTATTTAAACACTATTTTGCCTGCAATGTAATCGAATAGGCAGCATTCTTGCTCTTCGGGAAAAACATATATTAGCAATATAACACAGAGCAGAAGAATACAAAGTAGTTATTAAATAGCTACTCACCAAGGCTAGGGATCTCCACACCCAGCAGGTGGAGCAGGTCCTGCTCCCGGTTGAGGACGTCGGCCCACCGGTGCGTCGCTTGGGCGTAGGTGCGCCGGACCCCCGACTCCCTCCGCATGGCCGGCACACCTTATTCCACCGCTGGCAATGCTCCCGGAGGCCATACCCTTGACCGGGCCTGTCCCCTGCTGCCACGGTCTTAAGGGCGGCCACCTCCACCACGGTAAAAACCTCCCTGGCCACTACATCCACTCCCCTCAATCGCCCGCAAGGGAGCCGGCTACGGGGTGCGGGACCCTTCCCATTTGACTTGCCGGCTCCCTTTGCCATGGTCCTGGGCGAAAGAAGAAAAGAATAGGGGAAAAAAAAAAAGAGAGAGCTAAACAAAAAAAGTAGTTATTAAAGTAACAAAAAGTTGAAAAAAACAAAATAGAGATCTAGACAAATAGAAAGATAGATAATGAGCAAAAAAGAGCAAAAAAAAGTTCAAAGAAACAAAGGATTGCAAAGATTAAAAGAGGATAGAAAAGCCAGGCCCAGAACCATAGCAATGAATGAAAAACAAGATGGCAGCGCCCATTGAGGACCGCGTGGGTAAGTTCGCAAGATATTTCCCCCGCGAGCACGCAAAAACACACGAGAACTCGTAATAGCGCGCCACACACAACGCGAGATTGCCAATAGCGCCCGGAAACGGAAATACGCAATGCGCACAAGATAGCCGCGCCCATGTACGACCGCATGGGTAACTTCGCGGTCGGTGCGCTGCAAGCGGCCCGCGAATACGCAAAAAACCCCGTGAACACGCAAACAAAATCTGCAAATTCGCACGAATTCGCCGATTATGCGGATCGTGAATTCGATTTTGCGCGAATTCGCGGACCGCGAATTCGCAAATTTCACCCATACTTAGTTGTGATGGATGTTTGGTATAACACACAAATGGCAGCTTAATTAATCATTAAAAAATTGAGTTGTCGAACTCCTGTTAAAAAAGAGTTTTTCTATTTGGCATTTCTACAACTGTTTAAGCCTTGGCATTCTGAATCAGAATTACTCTGTGACTTTCACTCCTACGAAGATTGTTTAAATGCTGTAAAATATATAATTGAATGTTAAGTATGTCCTATCTATCTGAACATGTTAAATGAGGAGATTGAACGGGAAGAAACAATCGCTGCTGAGATTGCTTAAGAACAATTCACAAAGCAGCCAAAGTTCAGGTCCTCTAAGTGAAGAACCTCTTGGGCCGCCAATAATTAAAAATGAAGCTGCCATTGCTCTGAACGAGGTAGAGACTGCAATGCAACAAGCAAAACAGGAAACTATTTATTTGGAAGAGTTAGTTGCACAACTAAATGACAAGCAAAAATACTTTTGTATGTCAGCAGTCAAGCTGACACCGGCAAAAGCTTTGTAATACAAATTCTCCCTACTTTTTTACAGAAGACTGCAAAGTGTAATTTATTGTGTGTAGTAACAGTACCCACTGGATTAGCTGCACACAACATTAAAGGAATTGCTTTACATTGACTTCTCATTTTGCCTGCGGAACATGGCAAGAAACTGGAGTACCAAAAGTTATCTGGTGAAGATTGTTACTTAGGGCCATATGTAGTTAAAAGTGAAATTCCGAATTCTTAATACCGAATTTTACCGATTCGGTATTAAGAATTCAGAATCTCCGATGTAAGTAAAAATTCGGTATTTTTTACCGAATTGGTAAAAATCGGAAAAAACATTACCGAATCCTTAATACTGATTGGTATTACCGAATCTGTATTATCGAATCTGTGAATACCAAATCGGTAATTCAAAACACCAGCAATTGAGGAATCAGCCAATCCTGTGCATCCACCCCACCTCCCAACCAGGAAGTGGCCACACCCATGCAGGTGTACTGAATCAGAGCCTTCTGGAGAGGCTGGGAGTGCAGAGGAGAACACAGGAGCCACTGGGAGAACTTTTCCTGTAAAACCTGCAGAATGGCTAACAAGGAGACAGACAAAGAAGGTGCTGAAAGGAAGAGAAAGTTAAAATTCAGCCAAAAGGAGCTTCAGGTCCTGATTGAGGAGGTGGTCAAACAACATACAAAGCTGTTTGGGAAACCATCCTTGCAAGTGGCTGAATCAGAGAAAAGGAAGATCTGGCTGGGAATACAGGCACAAGTAAATGCCATAGGAGTGACCCCCCGGGAAGTTGAAGTACTAAAAAAAAGGTGGTACGATGTCAGGAGCCTC
This sequence comes from Lissotriton helveticus, assembly GCF_964261635.1. NCBI lineage: Eukaryota > Metazoa > Chordata > Amphibia > Caudata > Salamandridae > Lissotriton > Lissotriton helveticus. The sequence goes on along the minus strand of NC_136067.1, from coordinate 936,236,278 downwards.
ACAAAAAAGAAGATGGCTGAGATTATAAAACAAGCCAGCCAGACAGGAGGAGGAAGGAACAGGGCACCTGCACTGACTGCCCTTGAACAGCTTGTGGAGTCCACCATAGAGCCTGAAAGCGTCTGTGGAATTGGGTATGTAGACAGCTCAGCCAGAGCTGCCAACAAACAAGGTACGAAGCATGCACACCAATCTGCGCCCCCATTCCCTATCCCCGTTCCCCGATGAGGCTGTGTGAATCCCACTCCAGTACAGGTTTTACTAAACATCCAGCAATGCATTATGGGAGATGTAGTCAGTGTAACACGTATCATGACAGTCATCCCACTGAACACCAAGGCATGTGACACACATCAGTGATAAGCAAGCAGAGGACAGAAATATAGTGTGCCCGAAATGAAAATGTATTATTGCTACGTAGGGCTGCCAGACTAGTGAGCTAATGTACAATTTGTGTCCACAGGCGAGGCATCGCGTAGTTCTGCAGACAAGGCAGAAGGGCACCCTGGAAGGAGAGATCGGAGGAGGCCAGTGCAAGTGAAGGGCACACCACACCACCACCACCGGCATCACCACCACTGCCAGCATCACCGCCACTTCCAGCATCACCACCACTGCCAGCATCACCACCACTGCTAACATCACCACCACTGCTAGCATCACCACCACTGCCAGCATCACCAGCAGCAACACCACCGGCAGTGGCAAGACCCAGGAGGCATGCAGTTGCCACACTCCAAGAGATGGATTCGTCCTTGGAAGATACCAGGGGTGGAGAAATCTCGACTGTGCCAGTGGATGGCAGTAATGCAGGGTCGAAGTCCACCTCAGAGAGATCACACACAGGTGTCAGACGCCGCAGGGCTAGGGAACCCAGTCCACCTTTGCAGGGTGAGGAGCATGGTGTGTTTGCAGGGCTGGAGGCAAACATCAAGGTTCAGCGCCTGCAAGGGAAGGCAATACAGTCTGTACAGTGGCAAATGAGACACCTGAATACTAACTTGCAGAACATTGAGAAGGGCATCAGCACTATGACCTCCACGCTGGCTGAGAGCATGAAGGAGGTGGCTGAGGGCATGAGGGACATGTCCCAGTCAGTGATGCTGATGTGCAGCAAACTTGATGAGGACAGGATGGCACGGCGCAGGGAGAGGCAGAAGATGGAAAACCATACTTCTCTGCTCTGCAGGCGCTCCGTGGCCATGCAGGAAGAGATGGCACACTGCAGCCGTGATGTCTCTAGGGGGCTTGTCAAAGTCACAACTGCTCTTGAAGTGCTCCAAACAACTCAGGCTGCCAATACTGGTGCAGGTGATGTGGGGGACTGTGAGGAGACGACCAGTCACAGCAGCATAACGCCCCCTGCAAATGAGACCAGGAGGAGCAGCAGACGTCATGGGGCTGGCACTGGATCTATTGCCAGTGAAGACAGTCTGCTAAGGGAATCCAGCAGTGTTGTGCGTGGCCGCAGGCGTTAATGCAGCCTACACTTTGTGTACTTAATTGGGTGACTTAACCCATGACATCCTCTTAGGGTTGTCACAAATAGGACTGGCAAGTTGAGCCCTTTGTGTAGTGGCGTAGTGCCAAAATATTAAACTACGTCATTCAAATGCAACAACTGGCTGTGTCTCCTTTCTTACTCAAAAATAGTTGCATGTGATCTCTGCCCGTCTTTGTCTCCCATCTGGTGCTGGCGCCGCTCCTGCTGCGTTGGGTTCTGGCTCAGAAAATTCATCATCATCGTCCTCAGAGTCTGTTAATTCAACTTCTGTACCTTTCGTAGTGGCAAGGTTGTGCAGCATAGCACAAGTTGCAATGATTTTGCAGCAGATGATGGGTGTGTACTGATGTGCGCCTCCGCTTTTGTGGAGGCAGCGGAACCTGCTTTTCAATAGTCCAAACGTGAGCTCCCCAATGTTGAGTGTTGATTTGTGTGCCACATTGTATTTTCTCTCACTTGGGGTTGATGGGTTTAGGTAAGGAGTGAGGATGAATGGCCGCACAGCATAAACGCTATCACCTAGGTGAGAAAGAGAGTGCCATTAATTACAAACACCAACACATTCATCTGCAGTATCCATCAGGATGTGTCACAGTGATTTACCTAGCAGGTATCCTTCTCCAAATTCTCCCACAGCCAGGCTTGTGTAGATCACACTGTTCTGGAAAATGTATGAGTCGTGGGTGCTCCCTGGAAATTTGGTCACAATGTTGGTGATTATGTTGGCTGCATCGCAGATTATCTGCACATTTATGGAGTGGGTGGATTTTCTGTTTCTGTAGATATACTCAGTGGCTGCAGGTGGGCAGATTGGAATGTGTGTCCCATCAATGCTCCCTATGACATGTGGGAACTGTGCCATTTGGTACAAGTCTGTCTTGGTTTTCAGCAGTTCCGCCTGCGTGTTTGGGAAGCTTATGTAGTGATGCATTCTCTGCATCATGGCATTCAGGAACTTCTTGAAGAAACGGGACAGGCAACTCTGTGTCACCCCACCTACCGCAGCTATCACCCCCTGGTAACTGCCAGATGCAAGTAGGTGTAGGCTACAGAGCACCTGCACATGTGGTGGTATGGTGTGCGCCCTTGGTGTTGGATGCTCCAGGAGTGGGAGCAGGTCCCTTATCAGGTCCAGGATGGTGTGGGGTGTAGCCTGTACCTTTCATGGATCTCAGTCTCAGTCAGTTGGAAGAGTGTGATGTGCTGTCTGTAAACGCGCTCCTCCTGTATCCAGATCCTCACTCCTGCTGCCTGTAGCCGTAGCCGCCTTGCAATTACATAGAAGGCCGCCATAGTGATCACAGTATTGCATTTTGGGACTGCTTATATACACTGCACCTGATTACCACCTGTTTTCAGTCAGTGTTAATTACGACTCCTAAATACCGAATTTCATGAAATTCGGTATTACTGAATTTTCCTACATATCTTTTATAGTTTTATCCATTTCTTATTTACCGATTCGGTATTTGGGTGTTCGGTAATTCCGATTCGGTAAATTAGAAATCGGTAATAAGGAATCGGTATTTACCGATTCCTTCCCTACATCGTGCATGCCTATATATCGGTCGGTAACGGTAAAATGTACTAATTTTCACCGTTACCAACCGGTATTTGGGCCACCTGCATATGGCCCTAAGTCTCAAGAGTATTAAAGAAGTTAACATTTTTAATCATTGATAAGGTAAGCCTGGTGTCAAACTTAATTCTTGCCTAGGTACACTTAAAAATGCAACAGATTCTAAGGATAGACTATGATGAGCTATTTGGAGGAAAACTCTTGATTCTGTTTGATGATCTACTACAACGTATACTAGTCAAGGGTCAGCCTGTGTTCGAAACACTGCTCTGTGATGAAACTATAAGTGAAAATGGATTCATTGGAACAATTTGTATCCAAAACTGCGGGATTAGAGAAATGTTTATGTGTTTGCAAGAACTGTAGAGTAATTTTGCATAGAAATGTAAATGTTGAGGAAGAATTAGTTAATGGTGCTATAGGTAAAGTGATTGATTTCATTAACTTTCTAAATAGGAATGAGGATGAATACTTAGCAATGAAATTTGATCAAGTTGATGGTATAAATCAGATTGGAAGGTGCACTGTAAATGTTTTGCTTTTAAAAGACTTGTATGTTTCTCTAGCATACGCTATGACTATTCATAAACCACATGGTAGATGCAGCTTTTATGGCAGTACTGTGTTTAAGAAGGTATGTCATATGTAGCATTATCTCGAGTCAGAACTTTGCCCGGCTTTTTTTTATTTGCTTTTGATGACAGCAAAGTATGTACTGATCCAAGTTGTGTTAAAGAATACAATTGGTTAAGAAGTGTATATGCTCCTCATTTAGGACAGTATCCCAATTATGAAAAATGGATCATCTGTCTAAAACAAAAACTTACAAAGGATTGTGCTGATGTTGTTCAAAAGAAAGAAAACAAGGAAGCTGTTAAGTAGAAAAAAGCTGACAATGAGGGAGATATTTTAGGTTACAAGTTGCCACAGGCATGCCCAATGACTTACTCATACAGCCACCCACACATTTAGTCACTTGCTCATATAGCTACTCACACAGCCACTGATTGACTCAAACAGCCACTGACACATCCACTGAGTGACCCATACAGCCACTCACACACCCAGTCACTCACCCATACACCCACTCATACACCCATTCACACACACAGTCACTCACTCATACAGCCACTCAGGAACCCAGTCACTCACTCATACATCGAATCACACACGCAGTCACTCACTCATACAGTCACTCACACAGGCACTCGCTCATCCATACAGGCACTAAGACTGGGTGTATGTGCCCTCTTTGCATGCCTGTGGGGGGCCACTTTAATATTACAGAAGGGACCGCAGACAGTTGTGCAGCCCCTTCTGTAATACAGATAGCACTGGCATAAATATAGCGTCAACACTATCATGAGAAGGCATTCCCTCATTTGCACTGGGCGGGCATGGCCCCATGCAAATGAGGGAATCTCTTTGCCTCTGTGCCCGCACCTTAATATAGATGATATTGTTCTCCTATCACAAACACCGATAGGTCTGCAGCGATCATGGACCCAACTAGGAATATACACGATTACAGCCCAATTAACAATAAACCTCAAGAAAACCAAGGTGCTATGCTTTTCTAAACATCGGAAAACAGGGCCAAAAGGCAAATTCATCTGGAATCTAGATGACAAACCAATATCCCAGGTGGATTTGTACAAATATCTTGGGTTCCAACTCGATCACAATCTCAATTTTAACCACCAGCTAGACCAAGGAAAAACGAAAGCAAAACAACTCCACTACGCCGTTAAAACCCTAGAGAGGAAGTTTAAAGGATTTTCAACTGGTCGCCTGCTAAAGGTAATTGCAGCAAAATTCATTCCAACTATATCATACGGGTCAGAATTGATGAACACAAAAGATGCAGCCACCTTTAACCAAGCCCAGTCGAGTCTTTTTAAGAGTCTGTTCTCAATCCCCAGGTACATCTCCCAGTCACGGATACGACTGGAATATGGGGTTAAAAACCAGAAACCAGCCCGCCAAGGAGCAATGGCCAAATATTACTGGCGGATGAGGCAAGCAGAGGAAAATACCTTAGCCCACTCTTGCTGGGCAGAAATTCAACAGCAAGCAAGGCAAAATAACTCCATTGTCACTGTATTAAAAGAATCACTCGCAGACCTACACCTTGAAGAGGCCAGGCACACAACCAATTCCTACTCCGTATTCAAAAATGCTGTGAACACTGCAACCAAACAAATTTCTCTGTTAACGGACAAAACTGCCTTTGCAAAAAAAAAAACACGCATGGGCAGTGATTCAATCTTATCAGATGCTGAAACCACAACAATATCTGTCAGAACACTTCGCACAGCACAAAAAGCATTGTCTGACGATGCTACGGTTGGGGCACTTCCCCACGAAGGACTTGACCCCAAAATGGAAGCGTACATGGCCGACGAAAGAATGTCGACTGTGTGGACAGGGAGAAGAGACATTACTACTCCTCCTATGCATCTGCGCCTTCACTTATATAAACTGGAAAAACTGTGCTTCGCGAGATCTTCAGGAAAAACCAGTTAAGGACATGTAGAGCAGCTGTCATTGAATGCCTTGGAGGTTCGTCAATCCAACTGTCCTGCAAAGCCATTACGTTTTGGGAAATGGCAGCCAAAGAACTAGATAATACACAAGAATCAGCCTGAGTGCCTCTTACGATACTGACTGGTCCCTTCTCACCCGCTCCTGCACAATTCTCTGACTTCTCCTCAATGAATATCCTAGCACTTTTAAATTGTACATACTATAAAGTTATATTTCCTATTTCAACTGCTGATGAGGATTGACTAATGACGACACAATGTTTTTATCTTTTGCACTTCTCCAACTATCACCTTTTAATCATTATGTATAACATGCTTTTACAATCTTTTACGATTTTTAATGAAATCAAATAAAAGTATTATTGACTGACTGCCCGCACCTTAATATAGATGTGGGTGCAAAGGTAAAGAAGCTCTCATGAGGTGTGCTGATAGTGCACCACCTTAAAAGCAAAGCACTGTCAGTGCACCCTCTTATGGCAGCCCTCTGGAGAGGGTGAACGGACCCCCAAGACATCCCCTTGCAGGCTGGTGCAGTCACTCATTGCATTCACCTGTAAGGGCATCTCCAATCCCCCTTGAAAGTGCATGTGGGTTGCCATCTGCACAGTGAAACATGGAGTGGCAGCTTCAAAGCTGCTCCATATTGCACCTAAATGCGCTGCCTCCAGGGCAGCATGAGTTTGGCTCATACAGCCACTTGCACACACAGTCACTCACTCATACAGCCACTCACTCACCCATACAACCACTCACACAGCCCCTCACCCACCCATACAGTGACTCACACACTCATCCACCCATACAGCCACTCACTCACCAATACAGCCACTCACACAATGACTCTCTCACCCATACAGGAACTCACACAACCACTTATTCACCCGTACAGCCACTCACACACCCACTCACTCACCAGTACAGCCACTCACACACCTGCTTACTCACGGATGCGAACAGTCACTCACATAATATATGTTAGAAATAGTATAACTCATTAGTAGTACACAAAGTATACTTACTAATCTAACTTTTTTAGTACCTTAGTATATATGTTTGTGGAATGCAGCACACATAGAAAATGGAAGTAATGAGGAGAAATAAACATATTTCTCCTTGTTAACGCCTCACCTGGGAAGGCGTAGCATATTGGCGCATTCCCTGGTCTAGACACCATTCCTATGATCCTCGAGTTCCTCACCTCAGTGCCAGGACACCTCTGGGTAGCAGCTGCACTCTACAAATGTAATTAACATTAACATTAACATACCAGTCCTGGTAAATCTGGGAATGCGTCAAAATCCATCTGAGTTGCGTGGGAACAACCATGGAATACCTCCTTGGGGCAGAGTAACTCAATGCAGTGATCTGTGCTGCGTTTCATTTCTTTTAGTTTATCAAGCCACTCAGAGTCACACAAAGAAGTCTTGATAAGTCGCATATTGATGTTGCGTCATGCGTGCACCACATTGCGTGGTGCAAAAGCGGTGCAACCCCTTGATAAATTGAGCCATGAATCTGTAAAATCATATACAATAATTACAGCTTGAATAATAGTAATGGTTCGCTAAATGGCCAACCAGGAAAGGACAGTTTTTCTTAGGACCTTACATTGGAGCCTCCGATATCCTGTTAGTATCTGGCGTAGGACTTCCACTGTAGAGGGAAGATGGATGTAAACTTATGCCATTTGCTTATCTCTATTTTGGCGGTGTTGTAATCCTATCCCTCAACAGAGGATTTATCAGTTGCTGATACGTCAATCAGGAAAGGAGTATTTGTTCATGATTGATCAGCATGCCCATGGCACCTCAAGTCAAGCAGATTGTGGTTTGTAGGGGGTTTATTGATATGTAATTTCATATATTGAGTGGCTCCAATGTATAGTGCTATGTTATGGAGCACACGGCTCACAAAGTGATTACACTCTCTGGCGAAGGCGCAGCACATATTCTGTTCAAAATATGAGAGGAGCGTTTATGTGGATTTAAATTTAGTAAATCTATGCTTACCTATATATACTTACCTTACACAAACAACTGGTATGCAATACCCATGAAACAATATTTTGGCAAGCTAATGTTCAAACCTTGATATTCTAGTAGTAAATCCTCAATTGTAAGTCAAATTGAAACATCAGCACATTTCTTTCCAGCTGTATTCACATATGTCACTATGATCTTTATGATACTTCTTAATCCTGGTCATTTTGATAACAAATACATCAAACAATATTCCACATTCATTAACTAGGGCTTATACCACTTTTGTGATGAATTAATTTATTTATTTGAAACAGTTTCAACTGCTTAAGTCAGTGTAACACTAAAGTCGCACTCATGAACGGGAATAGTTTCCCAACATCCCTTGACTAATATCAAAAGTGATTGACCCTGAAAATCATTTTTAGGCTATAGTGTCATACCCAGTTCTACTTGGGATACAGTGTTTCCCTATTTTTTTGTTTTAATTGGCCCAAACAAGCGAACTCGCAAAACACATGCAATTCAGCCATATTCTGATATGTGTCACATATAGAGTCTTTCACATAATCAGTATGTTCAAAAAGCGCACCTCGACCAAGAAAAATATACTTACTTAATTTTCGGTTGAAATCATAACATCTGATATAACACCACTGTAACTGACACCGTCTGACAAAAGTAGTCAGCAGTCCCACTTGCCATATTTTGATCAGACTGCCGTGTAGGTGGCCGAAAACTGCATTTTTCTAATGCAGCTTGTGCTGCGGCCCAGAAATGGGCCGCAGCACATGCTGCAGTAAACAAATGCATGTTTTAAAACATCCATGCACTGTGTGCCAGGCACCGTTTGGGGGGGCACCACATGTGTCCCCCTGGCCACTTAGCAGTGGCCCATGGGGGCAGGGGCCCTGTTTGGGGACCCCAAAGTCTGTTTCGGTCTGTCTTTTTATGGCAGTGGGACAGCCATGAAAAGGCAATCGGAAAGGGACATCATGGTCCTGATGGTGGTGCCTGTTGTGTCCTGTAGAGGGGTTGGACCAACTTAGCTAATCGGCACTAGGCCTGACACGTGGCCCTAGGAATAAAGGAATCAGACACTAGAAATAACTTGCTGGCTCTCCGTGCGCCCGTCTCAGAATGACGTACGTGCGTGCGGAGCCTTTCTTTATTATAGGCGGTCACATGACTCCAACACTGCACGCCCCTTTCGCCAGGGGCGGATCATGGGCCCAGAACATAACATTCCTCCTAAAACAAGAAAAACTCAAAACTCAAAACTCAAAAACAGCTGCAACCCTGCAGTCTCGATGGATAGTCTATTGTACTGATCTTCATAGACTTCGAGTTCACGTTCCAAAACCACTACCAATAAGTAGGACACATTACTGGACATTGTATTCAATACTAATACATAGAACAGTCTTACGTGAGGTAATCGCGTAGTCGACAGGAAGGCGTCGGGTTTCGTCTCAGCCTTTGATCCACGCCCCTCTGGCTTGAACAGTCTGTCTCTGGGGCGGGGCTAGTCTCAGGCGCCTCCATGTCGGGCTCCTCCGGATCTAACACCCCCTCCTGGGCCTCCGCGCCGCCTTCCGTCTCCTTGATCACCGCCCTCTGAGTGTTACTCTGGGTGACCTCGAGACTGGGCGTCTGCTCCCTTCCTGGCAAGTCCTGTGCAGTTTCGGTTTCTGTTGCCAGAGTTGGTGAATCCAATGCTCTCAAACCCCCATGGAAATGTTTAAAGTGCGACACATTCCTGGTTACAGTCTCTCTTCCTCGGACCACAGTGATGCGGGTTCCTTTCACACCAACCACTCGCCAAGGTCTTCTTTCATAGTTCAAACGGAATTTTCCACTGGTCACCCTGTTACGGAGAAGTACCACATCTCCTCTGCTGAAGTGTGTCACCATGGCTCTTCTCTTTTGGCTAATTTTAGCAAAGGCAGTCTTTCGTTTGCGGGCAATTATTTCTTCATTCGCGGGTGCAGGGGCCCATTGGGGATGGTGAGGAATGGAATCGGGTATAATCTGCCCCATCAAGAGATGCGCCGGAGCTATCCCTGTAGTTGAATGTGGGGTTTGTCGGTAGCTGCGGAGAAAGGTGAAAATGGCCATTTCCACGGACTGTCCTTTGTCATGAGCAATGCGAATCACTTTGTTGAGGGTCCTCATGAAGCGTTCCGCTTCCCCATTCGCTTGTGGCCATCGGGGAGTGATGCGTCGATGCCGAATGCCCAGAGATGATAGATAGGTGGCCAGTTCCTGTCCTTGAAATGGGGGTCCATTGTCTGTGCGGATTTCACACATAGCCCCATGTGTGGCAATAATTTTCTCTACCTTCGGGATTACACACTCGGCGCTGGTGCTGGCTATTATCTCTACTTCCGGATACTTGGAATGGTCATCAATCATGACCAGCGTGTACTTTCCATCCGGAAGACTGCCAAAGTCCATGCTGACCTTCTCCCATGGCTGTTGTGGGCGAGGTTCCACGGCAATCGGAGCTTCACGAGGAGCTTCCCCAGTCACTTGACACGCAGCGCATGTCCTTACCACCTGCTCCACCATGTCATCCATCAGGGGAAACCACACCTTTGTCCGTAAGCGTGCCTTGGTTTTGACTATTCCTTGGTGACCTACATGCGCTAACTGTATTACTTGATCAGTGAGGGCTGAAGGTATCACCAAACGAGGCCCCCGCAGAAGGCATCCGGCCTCATCCTCATTGAGCTCCTCCCTGACATGATACAGGCTTTCCATTATTTTTTGAGCTTCGGACGTAAGCATCTTCCACCCCTCCTTGGCCCGATGCCAGTTAGTCGTGTGAACAAGTTCTTTGGCCCTCTGGAGGCATGCGTCCTGTGCCGTGGCACTCACAATGTCACTGAGAGAGATGGGACGAGGGCACGATCGCGCCACCACCCACCTGACATAGGCCTCCGTTTCTTCAGCTTCCTCCATCTCCTCGGCCGTGGCTGGTCTGGGATGTCGTGACAGATAGTCTGCCGGGTTCTTAGCTCCGGGCTGATACTCGATTGTACAGTTGTACTCCTGCAGTTGAAGCAGCCACTTTTCTATGCGAGGCGGGGGTTTAGATGAGGTTCCCGCAAACAGAGACAGCAATGGTTTGTGATCAGTCACCACCGTGAATGGTTTGCCATAGATGTAGAGGTGAAAATGTCGGCACCCCCAATGAATGGCAATTGCTTCTTTCTCAATCTGCGAGTACCGTTGTTCCGTGTCCGTGAGAGACCTGCTCGCAAAGGCAACAGGCGTCCAGTCGATGTCGTCTCTCTTCCTTTGCATGAGAACCGCTCCCAGTCCAGCAGGCCCCGCATCCACAGCAATGAGCGTGAAGTTGCGTGGGTCAAAGAAGGCGAGAGTGGTGTTGTTGGACAGAGAATCTTTGATGTCTCGGAAAGCTTTTTCTTGCTCAGGTCCCCAGTGCCAGGGAGTGGAGTCTTTGGTGAGGTCCCGCAGGGGGAGCGTGAGATTAGCCAAGTCTCTGATGAACCGGCCACAATAGTTGACCATGCCCAGGAAGCTCCGGACTTCAGTGACGGTCTGCGGGGGTGGCGCATCTTTAATGTCTTTCACTTTATCCGGATCCGGGTTGACACCCTCGGCTGAGAAGACGTATCCAAAAAACCCTATCCGATCCCGCAGGAATTCGCACTTTTCTCGATGGAGCGTTAGTCCTGCGTCTTTGAGTCTTCGAAATACTTGGGCCAGCCTTTGATTGTGTTCCGGGATGGTGCGGGCATGTATCATTATGTCATCACTGACATTTATCACTCCAGGTATTCCAGCGATTAGCTCCTGGATGACATTCTGGAATACCTCCGCTGCGCTGGAAATTCCGAAACTGAGGCGAGTGTATCGTCTAAGGCCGATGTGGGTGGAGAAAGTAGTGATGTTGCGCGACTCCATGTCCAACACCAACTGGTGATACCCTGATCGCAAGTCCAGCTTGGAAAACCAACGGGCACCTGCCATCTCTCCAATGAGGTCATCTATAGTGGGCGTGATGTGACGCTCCCGTTTTATGGCGGCATTCGGGAGGCGCATGTCCACGCAGATCCTGACCGCTCCGGGTTGCTTCGGTTTCTGGGTGACCACGATGGGCGAGACCCATGGGGTGGGACCCGAAACCTTTTCGATTATGCCCGCCGCTTCCAGTTTGTGGAGTTCCTCTTCCACCAGCGGCCGCAGATGGAACGCAATGCGGCGGTGTCGCAGAGCCATCGGCTGTACCGTTGGATCGATGTGCAGATGAATTTCTCGGCCTTTGAACTTGCCAATGCCCTCAAAAAGGTCCGTGTACTCCATGAGGAGATGTTGAACGGATTCCTCATGGACCCCAAAGGCAAATGTCACCACACCCAGGTCTTCAGCCGCTCTGCAACTCAGCAGCATACCTTGGCCTTCTTCTGACACGAAGACGTTGGTTTTGATTGTCTTGTTCCCATGGCGGATTACCGCTTTGAATTTCCCTCGAATCTTGAGAGGGGTGTCTTGCCCATACGCGAAGACGGTGATGGGGGTGGGACGCAGCGCCGGAGGCGTGGTCATGGTCCTGTAGAGGGAAACACTCATAATGTTTATGGATGCGCCCGTATCCACCACTGCTATTAGATCTTGGTCCGCTACCTGTATGGCGCATTGAGGCAGTGGCCTGGTACGGCGGGCAGCGGTGCCGATCATGTGCACTTTGTGCACCGACCGTTCTTCTTCTTCATCGTCATCCATATCGCTGTGACTCTGTTCCCCCTCCATTATGGCCTGCACAGCGGGGCGTGGTTTACGGAAGTTCTTCGACCGGCACACCTTTTCAAAGTGATTCTGCCTGCCACATCCCGAACACCGCTTGCCCCGTGCTGGGCATTCTGCCATCTGGTGTCGCGGACCTCCACAATAACCACATGACTGTCCCGACGCTCCACCCTGAGTGGGCGGTCTCTTGGGCCACTTGGGGGGCGTGTGTGTCTGTATCTTGTTAACCGGTTCCACTTTGACCGATGCCTGCAAAGCAGCTTCCATGTGCGCAGCCCTAGCTTTGGAGAGTTCTTTCGTGCGGCCAAGAGTTAGGATGTCCGTCAGCGGCTTGCCAGACTCCTCTAGAATCCGTTCCCTCAGTTTGGCCGACGCACATCCCTGTATAATTTGTCCCCGAATTTCCTCAGTGGTATCTTGAAACCCACACGTGAGCGCCAACCTTTTGAGCCTGGTGTGATATGTGTCCAGCGATTCCTCGGGCAGCTGGCGCGCTTGTCTGAATACAAATCGTTCATAATCTTGATTGGCCATGGGCTCAAAATGGGCATTGAGGGCATTAATCAGCGTGTGATGAGTTCTAGGGGTCGCCTCCGGGAGGGTCCGAGCAATGGAATGGATGTCCTTGCCGCCAAGATGTAACACCATGGCCCGTTTCTGTTCCTTGTGCGTCTTCGTAGCTTCGAAGAATACTAGGAGTCTATCCACCCACTCCTTCCATTTGGGAGCGAGCGCTGAGGGCGCACCCTCCACCACAAAGGGTTCAATGGGCGGAATCGTCGCCATCCTCCCAGTCGCGCCGGATCGGGCACTTCGCACGACCACCTGATGCGTGTGCAGAAACGGGGCACCGCCCGGAGCACCGTGCTGACGTGAGCTGTGCGGCAGTAGGGTCGGAGTCACCTACTCGATGTCCATGCACCAGGCCGCTCTTCCCGGCGGTCTGCGCGGGGGTGGAGTACGCCGCACGGCACGAGCACCACGAGCCGAGGGACAGGCTCGCGGCCGCCACACGGGGCAGGAGGCAGGTACCCTCACCCAGCGAGGATGCAGCAGCCACCCTCGTCGCCAATTGTTGTGTCCTGTAGAGGGGTTGGACCAACTTAGCTAATCGGCACTAGGCCTGACACGTGGCCCTAGGAATAAAGGAATCAGACACTAGAAATAACTTGCTGGCTCTCCGTGCGCCCGTCTCAGAATGATGTACGTGCGTGCGGAGCCTTTCTTTATTATAGGCGGTCACATGACTCCAACACTGCACGCCCCTTTCGCCAGGGGCGGATCATGGGCCCAGAACATAACAGTGCCTGAGCTGGCACCACCTCCATTCAGGATCACGATTCCGACAGCTGCCCTGACGGGATCAGTAGATCCTGTCAGAGGTGGTAGTCCTTCCCCAGAGAATTAAGGGTCCGACCGCCTGCATGGTAATGCGGGGTCAAACCAAAGGTCTGTAAGCTGGTAGGACCGCCACCGATGGCCTTTCGGTGGCGGTCCCACTGGCATCGTTATGTGCCCCTATGTTTTAACACACAAAAATAAAAACACGCTTTGGCAAAGTAGATAGATTTGGATTGAAATTTGAGTTCTGACTAAAATATTTTTTTTAAAAGCCTGCTGCAATGGAGAAAAAAAACAAAGACAAATGCACTCATATGAGTTTTTATTGCATAGTTAATTAAAACCTTTTCATGACGAATTACAGAAAATTTGAATATGACTCGAAAAGAAGTCTAAAACATACAACAAATAAGCAAACAACACGGTCGGTAAAGTGCCTATTTCAATGAAGATGCCATAGTTTGGAGAGGTGCCAAAGTGCCATGGTGCCAATAAAAAGATTCAGTTTGCATTTAATATACAGAGCATCTACGAGATAAAGAATTTCATGCATTATGATTTAGTATACTTTTTAGATGTAATATATCCCCTCGTGCATTACAATGCAAGCACTCCTGGTGAGCAGAAATGATGAACAAGATGGCAGAGAAATGCTTCTTTGGGTGAATTTAAAGTCCACTTTATGAATATTTAAATAAGTGGTAACAATAGGTTATACCGACAGTTGCACTGTCAAGTCAGACCTAAAACCTAGCAAGACCCCCACAAAAACCTGAAAAGAACCAGGTTATCAGGTCAAGGACACTAGATGAGAGAATAATAGCCTGTTTGCTTACAGTAATCTTTATTACTCTGAGTCCAAGGCTTTCTCATTACACACCTTGGATTTTAGATTGTGGCACTGAAGGTGAATAGAGGATTAATGACAGTTTGTTTCTCAGCAGTGAAAATCCATAAACATAAGTGTATTATTAGAGTAGAGCAACACAAACCCAGGTGTTGGATGCACTTCTGGGCAATCAACCTATCCAAAATGTCAATTTATTTTGGTGAGAGGTCCTGAGAGGTGTATCTAGGAGAAGTAAGGAAACTACAGAGGCATACATACTCCTTGTGGGTGCCAGAGAACAGCAATTAAGATATCAATGATAATAGCAGAGCCTACATTTAGGAAGTTATGCACTGGAGTGGAAAAGGGTGAGATATTCTCTGGAAGGGAGTCAGAAAAGCTGGAGACACTGAGAGGCCAAGAAGGCCATGAAGACCCAGGACCTACTTCTGGGTGCTGTGGAAGGGAGTGTCCTGCTTTTAAAAGGGCCTACTGTGTAGAGGTAACCCTTTATTCAACTAATAGAGAAAACTGAAGGTAACTGAAAGATCCAATCTAAAGGGAAGATAACCAAGAATAGCACAGGAGTATTTCCAGCAATTTAATCTCCACCGGGGAAGCATAGATCTCTCCCTAAGCAACAACCAGAACCCAAAGGATTGTGAGGAACCAAGAGTGTGAAGACCTAAGGAGCAAAAGAGCAATTGGTCATTTACCTGTGCATACAGCACCTCATCAAAGAATCACTGGCACAGCCAATAGGTCTTGCCTAAAATAAGTGTGTCAAGCTGTGGGCTTTGCCAATTCTTGTTGGATAAGCATTGTTAAAATTATAAACATTTCAAAACACTGGAGGAAACCCAAACACATTTTATTAGGTATAACAAAATTGAAAACTGAATTCTATATTTTTTGAACTTTATAAATAACATGGTTTATTTCTCGAATACTTTTCACTGAGGAAAGTCTGAACAGAATGTAAAAAGCCAGTGTAAGAAATGGGGCTATTAGTTGAGGGGGGTAGGTGCCCATCTCATGTAATAACCCCAGTCCTCCTTTCTGTGAATCACTAAAGTAACAAAAATTAATCTGAGCTCTACCTCCAGGTAGCTATGGCACAAAGCATACAGGCTTAACTTAGAAGCAATGTGTAATGTATTTATGCAGTACCAAAACAGTACTAAAGTCAAAGCAGAACACAAGAAAAATCCCAAACAAGTTATAAAAATAGAGTACATTTTAATTAACACCAAAATACCAAAAATCCAATGAGGGAGAACAGCGTTAAGTATTTGTAGCATTTAAATGTGATAATAGTGCAAAAAAGCACGAGGAGGCGAACCATGGCCATCTGATTGCACTTGACCGGTACCTACACACCAGATAACTAACCGCGATGGAGTGCAGTGCAGATGATGACGCCAGTTCCCACCTGGTCAAAAGTTTTACCTTCGGACTTAGTCTCTGAAATGGAAGTCAATAATCCTCAGTTGGGCAAGGCAGCACACTATACCTAAAGAGGGCCTACATCATTTGGATAGCTGCTGGATGAGGTCTTGGTGGAGCCGTTAATTTTGGTGGGAAAGCTCAGAGTGGGAGAAATTAGGATTACACGCCCTAGGAAAATCCCTCGCCGCTCGGATACCTTTTGCACCTTCTCCCAACGAAGATTTCTATCGTAGGAGTCAGTCACTTTTTTGGAGCTCAGATTCTTCCAGCGGGACAGGGCTGCAGGCTGTAGCCAAAGACGGCTCCATGAGGTCTGATATCTTTGCCATGAGGTCTAGCTGAATCACTGCTGCAGGAAAGTTCAGAGTGGGAGCAACCTGAATCTTTGGCCTAGCAGCAACACACCTTTCTCAGGTCAACTTGGCAAGTGGTCCTGGTTCTCTAGTGGTGTTTGGAGCCAAAAAGTAACTAATTCCCAGGTTTCAGGATATGTGCAAGGAGGCAGTGGTGTGAAAGGTGAAGCAGTAAGTGGGAGAAAGCAAGAAACCATACATATGCACTCCCAAGATGTTGTAAAAAAATAGTCCCTGATGTGGGCTGTGAAAGGATACAAGTCATTCAATCAAAAGCATGGCAAGGAAGCTATGTTCCAAGGGAGAGACATTCACAATAAGATGAAAGAAAGGCGTCAATTAAGAAACAAGCAAAATAAGATTGACCAGAAAGCTAAAAAATTATCATCAATGGGCTGAACCAAAGTCCACTCTAAGGGGCCTATTACGATGGCGGGCGGACATAGTGCCTTTTGCATTGCGGGTATCTGCTGGCTACAGACCCGCCCGCTATGGAAAAGGACTGTGCACAGCATCGCCATACACTACATGGCAGGCACCACGTGGTGCCTGCCACATAGTGCATGGCAATAAGAGGTTACCATAGGTACCCGCCATATGCACCACCCAACCCCCCCTTCACAACGGGCCCCCAAAGCAAAGACGATATGCCTTTCCACGGTGGCAACGCTGCCGTGGAAAGGCATATGACCGCCAGCATTGTAATATGGATGGTGGTGTCTTTCAGACACCGCCTCCATATGCAGGCACTTTTTCCGCCGGTCGATGAGTTGACCGGCGGAAAAGCGGCGGACGGTCTTTCCGTCCACCGCGGACCCCCCAGCCATTATAATATGGCGGGGGTCTTTTCTGTGTGGATGGCGGGCGGATCGCCCCAGACGGGCCAGTGGTGACTACCGCCGGCCCGGTGGGGGCGATCCGCCCACCATCTTAATTGGCCCCTAAGTACTGGTTTTATACACAAAAGGTCGTTGCCGAAAGACAGATAAGAATTGTTTGGAGAAGAAACCTAAAAAGGCAAATTAAGAAAGGGCAGACTAGGAATAACAAATAAAGGACCAGGAAAAAGTCCAGCTAGATGTGGATGGGCAACACATGGGAGGCATAAGTTACTTAAAAGATGGAATTGACCCTACCAAATTTCTATCTGAAAAGCTCTTAAGGGCCTTTTGAACTTAAGAGCACCTAAGCATTCCTTGAGACAAGTATTGCTATTGTCCCTGGTGCCACATAAGTCTTCCACCATTGCAAGTTCTTGGAGTTTGCAAGAATCTTCGGTTCTGACACTTGGCTTTCAGGGAGTAGCATGGTCAAACAGTCCAGACTTACTCCTGACAGTTGGTACGGGTGAGTAATATAGAAAACCAGCCCACATACATTCAGACTCTGGTTAAGGGCATGTGAATGCTTTGTAAGCAGCTTTGAGACCAAACTCTGTTCTTTTTTCTTATTTTAAAAAAAATCCATTTTGTTAATCTTTTAAATATAATAAAACATACAATTATGACACGATGAGACATGATTTAATCTTAAATATGATACAATACATTACAACATATCAATATATCTGCACCAATCTAATACAGTCAGCGATCACAATATAGTATGCAAAGTTAACAAAGTAAATTTACATTTCCTTGAGTCACAGTTCAACGTGCACCACCTGACAACCTTTTATCTCAGAATCTGGCTAGAATTCCAAGATGGCCCCGAAGTGAGTCATCTGTTTCTGAGGCCCTAAATATGCATCAAACACGTGACATACATTTTCATGCTCCAAGATGGTCACTAAGTAGTCATCGACACACATCATGTCCGAGAACGTCAACTTTATCAGGTTCCAGATACACGTTAAAAAAAATAAAACCACAGGTAACATTTTCCGAATCTACACAACGTTAGCATTTTTGCTGCTCACATGTCCATTTTTAAGCAATGCTTACATGCAAGTTTTGTCAGAATAACGCAGTGTCTCAAACACACACATGTGGGTCTTTCCACCCGTTTTTCGGGCACGTGAGAAATTGCCTTCCATATAAAAATGTGTGTGTAGCAACTCTTTGTGTATCCAATCAGTCTAATTGGACATCCTGTCTTTAGGTGTTCAAGGCCACATAGTTCTCGCAAATGAACGCAATTTTCTCAGGAGCTCTCAGGAGCGAAGGAGTGTCGCCCCCCCTACTGTACGCGCAGCAGGCAAACACAAATAAATAAAATGGCATTTCAATGCCATTTTATTTATTTGCCACCGCGTGGCTTGCGCTGTATACAGCGCGAGGGTGGGGGCAGGGCTAAAGCCTGCCACTGCAGGATTACAGCACTGGTCTACAGTGTGCATGACAGATTGGCCGGATGTCTAACAGCCGTCCTATCTGCAGGGCCGGACTTGCCGTAGCGGGCACCGGGCATTTCCCCGGTGGGCCGCTAGGGTGGGGGCCGGTTTTGGGCCCCTCTGGGCCGTTTTTTTTAGCAGGGGCCTGCAATATCGGCCCCCAGAAACAAAATCGACCGAAACCGGCCCTTGCAAACAGCTCGGCCGCACCCCTTCAGCCCCCCAGGGGGGCCGGCTGAGCAGTTTGCCTGGGCCGGTTTCGGTTCCCGTTCCGGCCCTGCCTATCTGACATGCGCTGTGTAAACCCATCAATCCAAAGGCTGTGAAACAGCCTGGGGATTGCTGGCACATGCCCCCAGACTCAAAATGAGCGCTGGCTGAGCCTGCTCCCACAAATCCTGGAGCTGCTTTCTCAGCATGAAAGCATCTCCGGGATTAGTTGGAGTTCCCTTCCACAAGCAGGAAGGAAGTCCTTCCATTTTCTGCTTGTGGAAGGGAGAAGTGCAGCAGCAGTCGTGCTCCAGCTCGAGTTTATGGTGATTAGCGCCCTCACGGCGCACCATTTCTTTTCATTGAAGGCAGTTGCCTCTGCCAATTTTGTATTAACGTGTTCCTGTTCTTGAGCACACATACAGTGAATTCTTAATTTTCACAATTTAGTTGTTTCTGCACCGTACCATGCCAACCATTATTACTGTAAATTGACTGTGCCTGCTTAGTAGAGTAAAAAGATCCTTGTACTTGTTATAGATCAATGACACTAGATTATAATTTAACAGTGCATTTGTATTTCTTTTTCCGTTTACTATTGTGATCATATATTTTTCTGTTTTTCATTCTATGTCTATGAGTTGTGGAACTTATTTTTAGGATTAGCACCTCCGGTCCATTTCCACAAGTCTGAAATGCATTTTAGATGATTAATTATGCACAGTATCATGGACATTTTCCATATATTGGTGATGATGGAATGAAAGCAGGCTATCATAGTCAGGATTAATCCATGTAATATATACTATATTTTAACTTTGAACAAAACAGTGACACAATAAATGTTATATTGTGTAAAGATGATAGAAGACATTGATTAGAGGAAAAATTAAGCAACCGCAGCAGTGCGTTTGTGGCCCTGCTTGTCTGATGACAAATAGCATGGTGGTTTATGCATTTTTCACACTCCGGAACATAGACGCCAAGACTGCACGCCCGAATAGATACATATATTGAATTGCAGGTTTGAAGAATCGGGTGTGCATTGAGTCTGATCAGAAATATGCCATACTAGCTCCAAGACACAAAAGATGTCTTCATTTGTTGAAAGATCGAGTGTTTGATCATGCCACTGATCTATTGATTGAACCCGTTGTAGATGCTCTCTACATAAGTATTGCTCAAAAAGATACACTGCCATTTGTACATGCACTTTTGGAAGAGGTACAACTAGACATGATCCCCCTACTGACTTAACCATGCAATGTGCCATATTAGCCACGATAGAATTCTTTTTGAAGATCAACTTTACCTCTAGATATGGGTAACACCTTTGCCCAGAGTATGACACATCTTTATATGTATAAATTTGAACAAACATACATCTGTTCAGAGATCAACCCATAGTATACTTCTATTATTACTTGGAACCAGTATATAGAAGACATTTTCATTATATGGGAAAGCAACATAATAGGAGCTCAGGAATTACACAGGTCGATCAAAGACTGCGACCCACACTGGACCTTTGGATAACGACAGAGAATGGATACCCTAAGACAGAGGTTTATAGAAAAAATGAAGGACAGAACCTCTATCTTACACCTTACCAGTTACCATTCCCCAGCATGATGGGAGAATCTGCCAGTAGGGCTGTTCTTTCGAATCTGGTGGAATTCTTCTGGTGTATCCACATACGGACAGTATATTGAGATCCTAACTGGACCGTCAGAAGCAAGAGAATATCCCAAAAGGGTAATTGACCTAGCATATAAACGAGCTAAGAACAATAATCTTGAAGCACTCCTTGAAACTCACAAACAAAAATCAGATGAACACCTAGTATGTGTGACAAACTACAATGATATAGCTAATAAGTTCAAATAAGCAATCAATTGATAATGGCATATTCTCAACACTGGGACTTTAAACCTGAAGAAACCTCTGTTCGCGTATAAGCGCACTAGAAGTCTCCATGATTACCTATTGTATACGCACCCTAAGCAAGTGGATAGAACAGAGACAGTCTGTCCTTATCCAAGATTACGGGCCACTATCCATGTAGACATTGGAACTCTTATGAACTCACTAAACAGCAAGATACTGTGTATCTGAGTTTAAATACTTCATGGGTTCTACACAGTTTCACAAATTGTAATAGCTCTGGTGTGATACACATGATCATAAATTAGTTGTGCAGGTTATGCTACATAGGAATGAAAATGAGTAAGTGATATCAGTTGTAAGGAGCTAAGGATCAAAATGACCACACATTTTCTAACAAAAGGTCATCAAGACACCAAAGTGGTTTGGACAGTGGCGAAGAAATCATCTTTACACAAGTCGCCTATTACAAATGTGTTATTTTGGAGAGAACAATGTATAATCAAACTTTGTACACATGAGAAATGCCTGAATGATGATATACCTTGGATGTTTGTGAATCTGAACCATTCATGTACCTGTAAACCACTGGGTTTATTTTCAGAAGATCACAGGTACACACAATTAGGTTCTATTACATCTCAGTAACCCCATCCATGGAGCCTTCTCAATACACGATGAAAACTTATTTTTGGAGTGAGCTATAAATCATTTTCCTTCTATTATTATTTGTAAGAAATCAGGTTACTGGCTGAGGAGTGTGGAAGACCCATTCAAGCAATAACCACAATCCTTGTCAGGGCGAACCACAAAATTCACTACATTAACCTGTGCTTAACCTTCTGCTAGCTTGGCAGAAAGTAGTCAGGCTTAATTTAGAGTGAAGATGTAAAGTATTTACACTGTACACAAACAGTAATAACATTAAAACATGACTCAAGAAAAATCCCAAATCAATTTATAACAATAGAGTAGATTTTAATAACTAAAATTACACCAGAACAAGAAAAATCCAATCAGTAGTTCCAGAGAAATGGAATTTTAAAGGTGTAGGTATGTATAGCACTAGAAACCACAAAGCACCAGTCACTCATAGTTATCTGGGCATTTGGTTGTGTGGACTGGAGTGCAGGCTGACCACAATGGAGCGAGGGCAGGAGACAGGGACAAGGTTAGTCCCACCGAAAGATTTACCTTCTCAAAGTGTGGCACTGCGAGTTCAGTTCATGGAGAAGGCTGTGAGGAGCACTGAGAGTAGCACAATGGTTTGCACTGCAGTGCGAAGAGCAGGCCTGACATTACAGACTGTCATCACTGTATCACAAAGATCCGGTCTAGATGATGCGGTTTGCTGGGGCTTTGCATTGGCCTGAAACCACAGGCTGTTATTGCTGAAGCCCGAAGTGTGGCTCTTGTGTTGCTATTTGTTGCTGGTGGTCACTGTAGCATGAACATCCAGGCTCACTGAAGCTTCGTGTTGGTGGTTGTTGCGAGTGGCAGAGCAAAAAGGCCTGTTTGATGTTGTGAAGAGCCCAAAACGTCAGGATTTCATCCTTCTTCACAGAAGGAGCTCAACCGATGCCAGTCAAGGGTCCAGGACCTGAGAGGTACCTTTTGGGGATCAGGAACTCACTCCAACAGAGGCCAGCAGGACTCAGGCAGGTCCATTTGCAGGGCCGGGCAGGTCCAGTGCAGCAAGTCAGCTGGGCAGCTGCAGGGATGCCTCTGAAGCTTGTTGTATCACTATAGCTCAGACAGAAGGTCAGCCAAAAGGTTAGCATGGGATAAAGGGAGCAGGTCCAGTCTTCCTTCTCAGATGGCAGGGCAGGACTTAAGCAGCAGGCCAGCCCTCAAGCTGCAGGGCAGCCTTCTAAGGGTCAAGGCAGTCCTCAAGCAATAGGGCAGGCCTCTTGTAGCAGCAGGGCAGTCTTCTGGGCAGCAAAGCAGTCCTCAAGCAGGAGAGCAGTTCTCTGGGGAGCACGGCAGACCTTTCTCTGTAATGTCCATAGGTCCAGTATTGTTCTGAGGAGTGATTCTGGAGGTACAGTATTAATACCTGGTGACAGCCTTAGAAATGAGGGATTCTTTATACTACTTTCACATCTGGTTCTGGAAACTTGTATCTTCCCTGTTATGGCTCCAATAAGTTTGGGGTTACAAAAGACTAGTGTCAGTTTCCTTTGTGTGTGCTGGAGGCAAGGCCTTTTAAGTGTAAGTGGGGCAAAGTACTGCTCTGCACCCTGCCATCCTGTGAGGTTGTTAATTGGGCTAGGAAATTGTGCTGGTTTTTAATCCTCAAAACCTCCACATAGTCAGGGAACTATTTTTCCCATCAGCGTTTAGTCACTGTGTGATCGCGAAACACATCTGATGTTAGATGGGCTCCACTTAGTTCTCGTTTAAGAGAGATAGAATGCGCTTTTGTCTCAACATACCGGGACTGGACTACAAAGACTGGGAGGACTGTTTCTGAGGAAAGGAGCACGCTCAGCCCATATTCCTAAACCTTCTCCTATTCCCAATGTGGATGTATTAAATTAGCCATACATTTTGGAACCACTCTTCTTTTTGGGGGAACAGCCACTACTTTGCATGCCATTAATATGAGAGGTAAAGTCAGTAGGCAACAACAATACTGTCCAAAACCAATTTTGGCCAGTACCACAAACATGAAGAAGTTATAATAAGCTATTTCAAAGCTACTTGATATAATTTCATCTATGTAATACATGCATTGACATGAGGATTTAACTTTAAATACTGATGGGAGTAATTTTTGTAATTCGCTGTGTTGTCAGGCAAACTTTGTAATTTTAATCTTACAAACTATTTTGAAAGGGTTAACAAGAATCTATGGGCAACATGCATCAAGCAAAAAACCAGTCGCAAAGCAGTCCTCAAGCAGGAGAGCAGTTCTCTGGGGAGCACGGCAGACCTTTCTCTGTAATGTCCATAGGTCCAGTATTGTTCTGAGGAGTGATTCTGGAGGTACAGTATTAATACCTGGTGACAGCCTTAGAAATGAGGGATTCTTTATACTACTTTCACATCTGGTTCTGGAAACTTGTATCTTCCCTGTTATGGCTCCAAGAAGTTTGGGGTTACAAAAGACTAGTGTCAGTTTCCTTTGTGTGTGCTGGAGGCAAGGCCTTTTAAGTGTAAGTGGGGCAAAGTACTGCTCTGCACCCTGCCATCCTGTGAGGTTGTTAATTGGGCTAGGAAATTGTGCTGGTTTTTAATCCTCAAAACCTCCACATAGTCAGAGAACTATTTTTCCCATCAGCGTTTAGTCACTGTGTGATCGCGAAACACATCTGATGTTAGATGGGCTCCACTTAGTTCTCGTTTAAGAGAGATAGAATGCGCTTTTGTCTCAACATACCGGGACTGGACTACAAAGACTGGGAGGACTGTTTCTGAGGAAAGGAGCACGCTCAGCCCATATTCCTAAACCTTCTCCTATTCCCAATGTGGATGTATTAAATTAGCCATACATTTTGGAACCACTCTTCTTTTTGGGGGAACAGCCACTACTTTGCATGCCATTAATATGAGAGGTAAAGTCAGTAGGCAACAACAATACTGTCCAAAACCAATTTTGGCCAGTACCACAAACATGAAGAAGTTATAATAAGCTATTTCAAAGCTACTTGATATAATTTCATCTATGTAATACATGCATTGACATGAGGATTTAACTTTAAATACTGATGGGAGTAATTTTTGTAATTCGCTGTGTTGTCAGGCAAACTTTGTAATTTTAATCTTACAAACTATTTTGAAAGGGTTAACAAGAATCTATGGGCAACATGCATCAAGCAAAAAACCAGTCGCAAACGGGCAGATTTGCAGAATCTGCCCCTTTGCGACCGGTATTTTTGCATTTAGGATGCATCATCCCAAATGCAAAAATTGCAATTTGAAAAATCGCAAAAATAGAGATTACCTAATTGCGATTGCATTTAGGGAATCGCAAATTGTGAGTCCCTGAATGCAATACATGATGAAATCGCAAATAGCGATTTTGCAAATAGGGGTCACAAATTACCATCAATTTGAACTTTATGGTAATTTGCAAAAACTTTGAAAAATGCACTAAAGTGCATTTTTCAAAGTTCCTGGTTACACACACACATGCCCTTGGGGCATGTGTGTGCGCAACATGTGTTCACATTAAAATTTCACGGGTGCAACAGGGTGTCCTTTTGGCACCCTTGAAATTGCATGCGCAATTTGCGAGTACCTATTGGCTACTCGCAAATTGCGCATGCAATTCATATTCATGGCCCATAGAAATTAATGGGAAGCAATTCCTTAATTGCGACTCACAATTAAGAAATGTTTAGGAATTACTATTTTTTTTATCGATTCCTCCATGCATAGGCTTTTGCGATTCCTTAATTACGATTCCTTAATAATCGCAATTAAGGCATCGCAAAAGCCTACCTTAATGCATATGCCCCTATATGTCGTTTCTCAATCTATACTTCAGCACCCTGATAGTTCATATGATTAGAGCGCAAGCCTAATTTGGACTTTGTAAGGGTGTGGAAAATTAGTGCGTTTTGGTGAACATTATCTGCGCCATCTTGCCTCTTCCCCTGATGCCACACTTTTGTCGTGCGCGCCCGCCATTTTAAGATGCCCCGATCAGAACAAACCCTTTTGCATGCCGCTGGCCCCTGACATAGCCCTTTGCCTTCACTAAGCCTGCACGCTGACCACCCCCCTGCTTGCACCTGCCTTGAGTCATAAACCCCTCTTCGGCGCTGCTCTGCCCCAGGCCCTCATCCTGTTCCCAGCGCGACACCTCCCTGCTTTCCTTTCATGATCTCCGGCCCTTAGATGCAAACCCCCTTTTTCCCCGTGTGCCCGTTTTGTCCTCCCCGTTCCCAAGCCGACACCCAGCTCTGCCGATACCATCCTTGCCCCTCCCCGTACAATAGAAAGCTTCCCCCATCAAAGAATCCCCGGGTTGATCAAAGCCCCCACCCCATGAGATCCGACCAAACTCCCCACATTCCGTGAATCGGCGGATTATCCAGCTGCGCGATGCTCATCACCTGTTGTGACTAGGGTGGGGACTTCAACTGTAAATGTGTGTGGGAACGGGCCCAAAGGGGAGTTCCGAGAATGTCTTTTCCGTACATCAAAGCTTTAAACATGTATGTGTAATCTGCAATAAAGTCATAAATGTGGGTATAAGAGGCCAGGCCTCAGAAATACAGTTAGAGCACCTCAGAACGATACCTTCTGTCCGTTTCGTTGTGTTCTCCTCCGGAGAGAATAAAAAAACCTTGTTTCCTGCTTTCCAGTCTCCAGCGCCTGCCTCTTCATTGATTTAAATAACTAGGGGGTCACAGAGGCAATACCGCCGGGCAAATATCGATTGTCCCCGACCCGATTGAAACTTCTTTTTACAATTGGCGTCCCAAGCGTGGGGCCCATCAGCGACTCGTGGATCCAGTGGGAGAGGTCCCGACGACAGAGTGAACGACTGCAACGATCGGGAGAGCTCTTGCCCAATAGACCCTCGTCTGGCAGCCGATCATCCGAACTTCACTAGTTCCGAACAGACCTCTCTCGAGTGATCTACGGTCCTGACTGGGAACCATCAGGAGTGCCGTGAGAAATACGAGAAAAAGAGGACGATCGGGCGCTGGATTCGGAAGACAAGAAACTGTCCACATGGTCCGGGTAAGGTCGTGTTGCCACGACAAGTTGCGAAAAAATTTGTTTTGATTGCTTGATTGTTCAAAATACTAGTATTGCTTTGTTTATTTTTATTTGGAGATTCACTGTCTGCAAACGGAGAAGCAACAGGCTCTCTCTCCCTTTGCAAGCAGTGGAGGATAGGTAGGGTAGCAGCCGTGCTTGTTCTTTTTCTCCCCCACTCAATAATTGCTTGAAACTGAACTGTTGTTCACAAAACTATTGTTTCCTGGAGATTCCCTGTCTGCAAGCAGGGAAGAGACCACCCTTTTTGCAGATAGTGAAAAGGGTAGGTAACGCAGATCTTTGCGGACCTACTCATTCTCCCCATTGTTATTTATTGGTCGTTTGGTTTTATATTTTTTTTGATCCATGAGGTATTCACTACCTGCAAACAACGTAGAATAGAAATATTCTGTCTAGTCTTTGCACCTAGTGATAA
Source organism: Lissotriton helveticus (assembly GCF_964261635.1). Taxonomy (NCBI): domain Eukaryota; kingdom Metazoa; phylum Chordata; class Amphibia; order Caudata; family Salamandridae; genus Lissotriton; species Lissotriton helveticus. The sequence goes on along the minus strand of NC_136067.1, from coordinate 936,209,339 downwards.
GATAGGCAGTGCTGACTTTTTAGTCCCTCGTTACGAGCCGTCATGTCTGTCTTCTCCCCACTGATAAATAGCCTGTTTAGCCCGGACCGGGTGTTAGAGGTGGACCATATAGCTCCACTAGAAGGCACCCCTAATAAGGACATGTTCATAAACTATGGGTTAGTCACCATAGCTTATAATAAATTATGGCACAGGTATACCGAAGATAGCCAAGACAAACAGTGGCCACTGGCAGGATCCTTTGACCTTGATAAAATAGAAACGTTAGAAATAGCCCTTCGAAATAATAAGACGACGCCAATTATGCTCGACAGTCTCGGTATGTGGCGCAGAGAGGCTACGAAACGACAGAGAAAAGACGAGGATAAACCAAGTAGGGAAATATACCGACAGGACAACCCCAGGACACCGCTACCCACAACTTATCCCCCGACACTATGCAAAGGACGACCAGACTTAGGGTCAGACCAATGCGCTTTTTGTAGGTATGTCGGACACTGGAAAGCCCAATGCCCGACTCTACTGAGCGTGAGTAAAGGCAAAGGGCCGACAAGAACGACAGACCGACAGTACGAGAAAAGGCGCGAGACAGAGAAGAACCCGACTTACATAGACAGACCAGACAGAACCACCACGTTTGATTATGCCCGATGGCACAGATTTCGCCAGGAAAATCTCAGCGGCATGCTCAAGTTCTCCTAGATCGGGCAATGTCAAGACAGGAACCCAGCCTCGTTTAAAATTCACAGACGGAAAGAGATAATTATGACCAATAACTGTTTTTATATTTGTCTTGGGTCTTTGTATGTCGTACTTGTACTGTCCCCTGTCTGAGTTTGTGTGTATGTAATGTACAAATCTGCGTCATCCCTCTACACGTGTTTCCGTGTTACTCGACCTCGGTTAGCAGAAACTTAGCATAAAAGCAACCTGGAAAGAAAGAAATGGTAAAACAAAATCCGTAGACCATTAATAAACTTGAACTTTTTAATTTAACACAACAAACAAGGAATAATAACGATAAACTGTAGAAAATGAAAGTCAAACAGAACATTCGCCCCACCCCCCCCATTCTGGAACCTTCCAAAGTAGGGCAGGGTTACGGCTACGCCCAACCAACGGCAACCCATATAAGGCGAGCCCCGCCGCCAACTCTTGGTCAGGAAATCTTAACGTATGGGGGAGCCGGAGGAGAGGCAGGAGCCCGCAGCCTGGGCATTTGCAGGTAGTCCCGCCACATGTCTCCTTGGCCGGCCGCAACGGGCCTGGAAAGACTAAGGTAGTCCCGCCACATGTCAAGAGGAGAACGAGGCACCTCTTCCTTTTCTCTTCCGTCACAGCCGCAGCAGTCCTGGACGGCGGGATGTCCTGCACGTACCTCCACAACAATTTGTCCAAGTTGGGCTGGGAGGGAGAGGCGACGCGGACGAGCCTCTCCCACCTCCACCGGTAGGAGGTTTCCCAGCCCCCAGCCCGACGCCGAACATCCCCAGTCAGGCGATGGTGCCCATACTTCCACAGCACCGAACACACCATGGTGGCACCCCAGTACTTGCGCAGCACCGAACGTACAATGGTGGCACCCCAGTATTTGCGCAGCACCGAACGTACAATGGTGGCACTTGGGGAACACCGGATGTGGAGAGGCCTTCATGCGGGGCGATGAAAAGGAGCGGCATGGAGTGCACCGGGAGAAGGAGACGATGTGAACGAGTCTCCCTCGCCCCCCCAGGTGGGGGCATCACAGCTGCACCCCAGCTGAACGTCCCGCTCTCACAAAACAGGGACCTCTTCCTTTCACTCCGAAGGGTCTCTTCCATTCTTGCAAACTCGACGAGAGTGGCCCCTGTAGGGCCTCAAAATGGCGTCTGGATCCGCTGGAAGGCGGGCCCCGGCCACTAGAGTAACTTTGGCCAGCCATACAACTCGAACATTTGTCCCATGGAGCACGAGCCCCCATCTCCGACAGCATCTCCGCAGCCTTGAAGATCATACAAAGGTCCCCGGCGGAACCTTCGGCCTTTGCAGGTTTCCGGTAAGGGACGGCTGCCTCGATCGCCAACGAAACAAACATGACATTGCCACACCTTCTGTTAGCGTGAATTCTAGAACTGCCGAAAAGGACTCTGGTCCAAACTGCCAGTAATGGAAACATTTCCCCCTGATGCTGCTTCCGGACTGTGCCGGCCCCGCCCAAAATGGCGCTGGTATCAATCGGAACTTACGAACACCTCGTGGTGTTCCTTCGCACTAATATAAACTTGATGTTCTGAGATTTTTATATGATCCTTTGTACACTTGGCTAGAAAAGACGAAGAGAACTCACTCGACGAATAGTGTGAAAAGATCCCCGTTACAAATGCTGATTACGAATGTACAATGTATTATATTTTTATAACTGATGTAAACCCCATTTACGACGCACACGTACGGTATGCATATAGGAAATCTGATTACAACTGTTATGATTATGCTTCTAAATTATGAAAATATATGCCCCCGAACCCCCAGCCAATTAATAGACGTTTTAGTCTCTTACAAATGAATGAGTAAAACTTTCCGATGTTTTTATTGTTGCAAACGACACCCCCCCACTGTACGCACTTTAGCTATTGCCACGACCGACCAAATACGACCGCACCCTCATAATCCATATGCTGAAATGATTTTGCAAAATAAAGTCTTTGAAACTATGGACGGGTATTGCATGCTTTATTTTAAAACAATATGGGATGGGTGGGAAAGTTCTTTTCTGTGCACCCTACTCTGCTCTCTCTTTAAGGTTAAAAGAAGATGGTTGCCCAGCCCTGGAGGACGGATCGGATCGACAACACGACACCCCGCCTTCAAAAGTACGCGACTGACTCATGAACTCTCGCGTAGAGGAAGACCTTGACTTCCAAGGATGGGTAAAACGAATGGTGTAAATGAGGGAATGTAAAAGGAGGGTGAAATGAAATAATGTAAATATTATAAAGTACAACGTTCCAAAGTAGCAGGGACCCAAGAACCGAAGAACTTTAGAACGCCACGGCGTTGAAAGAGGTTTAAGGATCCCGATAGTGAGATATATCCTTTGACTAGATACCTCGCACTAGGCACCTCTGGTTTCCTTTTTATGTTTCCCCGCACACGCCCTACATGAACACACTACCCCCCCTCGACTCCGAAAACCATATCCCCGGGGACCCTGCCCCAAGGAGGAAAGACGAGTAAGAGGTAAGTAAAGGACTTATGAATCCATGTATTTGAATGCGCGCGAATGCTGTCACCCCCCCCCCCCCCCTTTTTCCTCCCTCTGCAGGTTACATCAGAGATTACAGCCAAGGTGTGGCGAAGATCTGAGACCTTGCCATGTCTGAATACACGAAGCGGACTGGCGCCGCAAGGTGGTGTCTAAGCACGCCTGCAAACTACTCACGTATCGAACAAGACCCGGAAAATTAGCACAACTTGATAGAAAGTGATCACCCTTAAACCAGACCGGACGAATGAACCCATGTCACGTATGATACGAAACTGTGAGGGAATGTGTGTGTGTGTGACTGAGGCGTTGACCCAACTGGTCAAAGGACCGGGAATGCGAGAAAGTGCGACAGAATGGTACCTCCTTTTTTTCTTCTTTCCTTTTCTCAAAGCACGTCCCCTCTACCCTGTCTAATGCTCAAACTGCATGATTACAAGATTCTAACGCGGACTCGTGAATACCCTTTACTGTGTAACGCACTAAATAGCCTTTCTTGAATACACTGCCACCCTCTCTGTTGCACGTGTACTATTTAGCCTGCCGATGCACTCTCTCTCTCTCTCTCTCTCTCTCTCTCTCTCTCTCTCTCTCTCTCTCTCTCTCTCACTCTCTCTCTCTCTCTCTCTCTCTCTATTTTTTCACTACCACTCTTCCGAGTGGTTAGCCCCGAAATTGGCAGATTGCCACCCCTAGCACACCACCTAATTGGCTTCAAATACCGTCAGTATTTGCACAAACGCTCGTCTTTAATACAATCACCCTGAGGCCGCGTCATTACCTCTCCTTTTCCGCTAGAAGTCAATGAACCCAGGTTGGGCCGTAAGGGAAAGGACAGGTAAGACGACAGAGGTTCCCTAATCTGACCCGAAATAAGGGAACTACATGTCAACGGCTCCTATAGTATAAAACAAGGACCTCAGAATACGCGACCCTCCCCTCCCCGAATTGTCGCAATACCCAAACCAGAAAAACGATCACCCCCGTTGCCTCCCCTGTCTATGTCCCTGGTTGTTTCCCATAAAACCCCTGTCCTTCCTAGTTAAGTAACCGGGCTGTAAAAGGTTACGTAGGGCCCAGAATGATGTTTTACAAGGTTAACAGACTAGACCAAGGTAAAGAAATCATCAAAATGAACCCCGCAGTAGTTGAAAAACAGGATGCACCGATAGAAAGGAAATGTTTAGCCATGTTCGTCTCTCAGCAAAATACCTGTGTAGTACCATGTTGACGACTCACTGTACCCTTTTGTAAATGTAAAACTCTAGAGAACGGCATATCTTTGCCAGATTTGTCTCCCGAAGGTGGGTTACCATCAGATGAACTGTCATGCCTGTAATAAATAATTATGAAGGAAAGTCATAGTAAATCCAACAGGTCCGCCACCGGTCATTCATATGCCAGTTGTGAACATTAAATATAACGGACATTTTCATTCTTTGCCTGGAGCTGGGAGAGAAATAGACTTTTTGATTATCTTCATCTGCAAATTTTCTAAAGACTGTCTTTTCAAACTTGTTTAAGGGTACTGCTGTTGGAGGAGAGAAGGACCGGATGTGGGAGCACGAGGCCTGACTGCAGACTAAGGAACACCTGCGACATTAGCCAAGGCGAGACCACGACTGAAAAGAGCTGCAGGACGAGGCACTGTTTCTGACAACATGAGAAGAAAGGGTCGACCTGATGCCCCTGCTCGATGTCCAGTACTTGTCGACAAGTCCCCGCTCTCTGAATTCGGTCACATGCTCGCCTATTTGAAGTCTCTCGTTCTCCTAGTTTGTTCCTAATTTGGCCTTGCTCCATCCCCCTTTTCCTCTGACCTGCCCTATGGACTGTTTTGTACTCTCTTCTTCCATCTGAACTCTCTGACAATCACCTCAAAGGACACAGGGCGAAAAGGACCTTTTCGACCGGAGACGCGAGGAAAGGGTCGTGCCCTGCAACGCAGAACTTAGAACAGAGCTGGACTCGTAGCTCCACCGCCGGTGCTCAACAGCGCCAACGAAAGACCACAAAGAACAATGAGAACTCGTAAACTTCGAACATTTGACATCCTCAACCACCGTTTTGCTACGCCTCATTTCTCTCCCAGCCACCATTGTATTGATCCTGCTCCAATCCGAATCCGAAATATGTATTAACCTGCCAGTTCACGTTATGATATGTACTTGCTGCTCGCCGTTTTTGTATTTCATTCCTATGACTTTCCTGCTGAACAAATTTATCAAAGTTTATCAAATAGGTGCACCTCCTAAAAACTAGAAACCTCAAAATGTATTGTTTACAACTCTTTTTATCTAGGGTTCCTACCGTTTTCTTTCTCATGCTCACCACAGTAGAACCGAATAGAAAGTGAACCAGCAAGATGTCTTGAATATGTTAAAGGGAGGACTGTGGAAAATTAGTGCGTTTTGGTGAACATTATCTGCGCCATCTTGCCTCTTCCCCTGATGCCACACTTTTGTCGTGCGCGCCCGCCATTTTAAGATGCCCCGATCAGAACAAACCCTTTTGCATGCCGCTGGCCCCTGACATAGCCCTTTGCCTTCACTAAGCCTGCACGCTGACCACCCCCCTGCTTGCACCTGCCTTGAGTCATAAACCCCTCTTCGGCGCTGCTCTGCCCCAGGCCCTCATCCTGTTCCCAGCGCGACACCTCCCTGCTTTCCTTTCATGATCTCCGGCCCTTAGATGCAAACCCCCTTTTTCCCCGTGTGCCCGTTTTGTCCTCCCCGTTCCCAAGCCGACACCCAGCTCTGCCGATACCATCCTTGCCCCTCCCCGTACAATAGAAAGCTTCCCCCATCAAAGAATCCCCGGGTTGATCAAAGCCCCCACCCCATGAGATCCGACCAAACTCCCCACATTCCGTGAATCGGCGGATTATCCAGCTGCGCGATGCTCATCACCTGTTGTGACTAGGGTGGGGACTTCAACTGTAAATGTGTGTGGGAACGGGCCCAAAGGGGAGTTCCGAGAATGTCTTTTCCGTACATCAAAGCTTTAAACATGTATGTGTAATCTGCAATAAAGTCATAAATGTGGGTATAAGAGGCCAGGCCTCAGAAATACAGTTAGAGCACCTCAGAACGATACCTTCTGTCCGTTTCGTTGTGTTCTGTGCCGGAGAGAATAAAAAAACCTTGTTTCCTGCTTTCCAGTCTCCAGCGCCTGCCTCTTCATTGATTTAAATAACTAGGGGGTCACAGAGGCAATACCGCCGGGCAAATATCGATTGTCCCCGACCCGATTGAAACTTCTTTTTACAAGGGTATGACATAAAGTTTTACGTTGAATTGCCTCCCTGTGCAACACATGAGCCCGCTGGGGGAATCACATACAATGGTTCCACTTCCCGCCTAGTGTATATATTCGTTTGTGTGCAATGTCAAATCACTTTCATGTCTGAATCTCATACAAATAGTATTGAGATACCCTTGTTAAATCATGAATTTCTCTGATTTTCTTTGTTTGTAGATCTATCATCTTTGCATTTGGCTACAGTAGCGCCTCAATGATCTTTGCTCGAGTATTAGGGAATATTTTCCAACTATTACTCCAAATGAGGCAGTTCTTATACAGAGAATAACTATTCATGGTCCTGAAGAAAGCCCCCTTGAACCTCTTGAAGGGGACAACTAAATGCTGAAACATGTCGACCTACACTAAGGGTTAAATCATCCCCCTTTATTTTAATTGTACCCACATGGGGACAAGAATAAAGAAGTTTTAGGTCCACCATGAGGAATTTTTAACAGTTTGTTTATCTCTGTTTGCACATCACAAGAGAAACTTCACCCCGATATATTTCCTCCTCAACAAGTATCTATCATAGATCTGCTGAGAAACATCAAAGAGCCTTGGAAGGTGCGTAGCCCACACCAACTGGCGTCAAGAGGAGCACTATGATGAAGCATCCCACCAGATTGGTGGGTGAGGGCTACTGTACTTTAAAGGAGAATTTCTCATACAAGCATTAGATTAATAATGATCCAATGGATCAGCAATGTTTGATTGATAGCGTATCTTGGTTTTTGTCATGCATTATAGGAACCTTCTACAAATTTATGGTTGCTCCAATTTCTCTTGAAGCATAGTTGCATCAATTTTATGATGCTCAAGATAGATGAGCACCAGTCAAGCCTTATGAGTATTATTAATTCTATGTATATTCCAGCTAACTAATCTAGCACAGTGCTATAGTGTATTATATTTGATGTGCCTGTGTAACCTTCGCAGGTTCTTAGCCCACGCCAGCTGGCGTGAAGAGGAGCCCTTTGATGAAGCATTCCACCAGATTGGTGGGTGAGGGCTACAAAGAATTTCTCATACAAGCATTAGATTAATAATGATCCAATTGTTCAGCAAGTTTTGATCCATAGTGTATCTTGGTTTTTGTCCTGCTTTATCGGAGCCTTCTACAAATTTATGGTGCCAAATAGCAACAAAGGCTCACCTAGGTGTGGTGCCTGCGACTGTTGCCATTTTAAATCCTGGTGACGTTGCATGGAATGCCACACAGGAATCAATAACTGACAGCTAGTTCGATTGTAGCGTGGCAGCTTCTTAGTGCTGTACTTCCCTGATCAACCATCCACCTGACAGCCGTTGCAGACCCAGATAGGTTGTAGGCAATATTCCTGGGTCGCAGCACAGATCACAATTGGTTTGTCCAGTGGATTAAAGTACTGTGGCAGCCTTTGAGGCAGGAGCGCATATACTGAGCAAGGACAACCAGCCCCATCTCTCCCTGACACTACTGAGCTGGGTGTCGGTGCTGCAGCACAGACACTCAGCCTAATCAGATCTGGGTTTCAGGTCCTTGGCTGCCCGCCGACAGGAGCAGAGCATCCCAATGGGCTGCGGCATGCAGCATTACCTGGGCTGTGGGCCTCCAAACACAGGCCCAATCATGCAGTATTTTCAGGAAGCCCCACCCAATGCTACTAGGCTCTACAGAGGTCTCTGTTTGGGACTTTCAGAGTTGTATGCGTGTCTCAATATCGGCCGCCAAGCTGCCTCATCTATTCAGCAGCTGGGGTGAGTAGCGATGACTGTTGGACAGTTAGGTAGTGTTGTAAAGATGAAACGATCCTTTAGAATTCATTATATTTCTTTATTAAAGCATAACCCGGTTACACCTACATACATTGCGCGTGCAGTGGTCGAGCCAGGAGAGATCTGGCTCGAGACACAACAGGTAGCAGGGAACTGTTCGCCATTTTTTTTGCTGGACAGATGAAGCATACAGCTTGAGCAGCCATGTCGTTGCACTGTTCTCTGGCACCCCGCTCATGCAGTTCTTTGACAAGTTCCTACTCAGTGAATACAACCACAGTCCTGTGCACACGTTATGGAAGGTACATATAAGTATCATCAATTGTGAAAAGAAATACGTATTTCAGAGAAACAAGGTAGACACAAATAGATCGTTCTTTTCAAATTAGGTGTATTGAATCTTCCTTTCTGGAAGAATGACATCAAAGAAAAAACAACCAGCCGACACGTGTTTCGTCAAGCGGGTGCTGTACCCGTGACTCTTCAGGGCTGGGGATAGAATAAAAGACATGGTACAGTGTGGAAATATACACATGATGTTACATATGAGGTGCAGAGCGCAGAAGAATACCTCACGTGAGTGAAAACCCTATGGAAGTGAAAGCAGCAAAATAGCAAATACAATTATTGGTGACATAGATTGAAACCGTGGTGAAAACTACCACACAAAAGATGTTAGGCACATGGGAAAGAATTTGTAAAAAAGTGACATTGAAACGAATCATAACCTCAATGATCAGAAACATAAGCATGATAACGTTGTTGACTAGCGAGAAAAAATGTGAAGTGGCGTGTGGGTGAGGAAATATAACGATAAACGCAAAATTTTGCATGCAACGCTGTTACGGTTAAAGTCTCTCTAACTCTTCCATGGCAAAATGTAAATCAATCAAAATCCATATAAGCAACCAAATCCTGAACATTTCTATCAATTACATTGTATACCAATAATAAGCATGTTCGTGACATGGGAAAGGCAAAATAGCATACATGTATCTTTAAAAATGAAAGCTCTCTCTTCACAAGTAAGTGATCACATTGATGTCTATGACATAAAACGGGCATGATTGTATATTTAAAGCGAACACTATCTTCACAAGTAAATTATTCATGTGGACATATTTATAGAAAATTGTATCTTATAAACAACCTGCAAGCTAAAAGACGACAAGGATAGCGTTCTAACAGTGTCACAAGAAATAAGCAATGAGCTACAGTAATGTGAATATGTCCTATCGAGAAAATTAAGGAACATAGAGATTCTAAATTCACAAAAATAATTCCGGTATTATGTCAAAGATCAAACAGCCAAATCATGGAGATTCCAGACCCCGAAAATGATCCGTCTAGTATTAATGAATATACAAGTATGTGCACACTATCCTGGCCCTATGTATCTGGCCTTCAGTAGGAGAAGTAAAAAGAAAACGGAAAGAAAAGTACGTGCACGGTGGCGTGGCGCTGAGGATGAAAAGATATTTACCTGTGAGATGGCAATTATCAAGAACTGCGAAGGGTAAGAGAGAATTACGTCAAAGGGAACATATGTTAAGTGCATTTCAATTCAATGGCAATTGCGGAGAAAGGAACTCATAGACTTGTCTTTGCAGTGCACGGTCTTAGACCTCCAGATTGCAGGGACGTCCCTGTGCAAGGGCATGCAGAACTAATGTCCTTTGACATTGTCAATTTCATGGCTAACGGGCAGTTGTCAGATGTCTTCTGGCTTGTGGGGGCGATTGTTTGTTGGGTGGAAGTCTTGCACGCCTCAATGTGATGGTAACTCTCACATGTCCTCCGCAAAGATTGTGTGCTGTGATAAAGCTAAAGGGCCTCACAGGGATAATGACACTCAGGTTTCCTTGGCTTCGGACAGTCGGACAGTGCTTTTAGTAGTAAGAAGAAGGTGGGGAAACCTCTAAAATCGCTATAGTCTATGAAACGTATGTAGGAAATCTTCACAAGAGGCATGACCTATGTAGCTAATTGTGCAACCTAATGCATGTAAAATAGAATGCTGTGCTTGACAAAATCATAAACTAGCCTTCATGGACAACGAATAATTTATATTTGGAGGCAACAACATCTTATTTGATAGTTAACCCCTTTGGTGCTGCGGACGGCCCCCGGCCATCCCACGTGATGGTGGGCATGTGCGGAGGAGGGCCAGGGGCCGTCCGAACCCCGCCCCTGATTCGAATGCCCGCACCGCGGTCAACTGGTTAATATTGCATTATTATTCTGGACCACAAGCAATAAAATATTAGAGGGTAAATTAACAGTAAGCCTTGACTGATTGCTATTGCTAGGGAGTCAAGTATACAAATAGGATATGTAGGCTATTCAAAAGAATTGATATAGTATGTTAGGCCCTATAGCACCAGAGGGAAACAGCAATATCCGCCAAGTTGTCACAAAATGGATTTTTTGTGACATTGCATTGAATCTCTGGCATGTGACAATTTTTTATTTCAATGAGTGCAGGACAGAAATAGAGATCCTCCTGGAGCTGTGATTAAATGTGCTTTTCAGGTCTCGCGCCTAGCGGTGCAGTGCGCAGCATTGCTCGCACAGCGAGAGACCTTATGTATGGGGTTTAAAAACGGATCTAGGAATCGCACACACTCGTGCGTGTGTTTTTCATTTTGGCCCACGCTATTGGCCTTTGCGTGTGTCTTTTTATCAATGACAGCACGCAATTAGCCAAAGGCGGGCGCATTGCTCCGTCCATGGCCTATTGGTGTCTATTACGTGCACCGCTGCCATGTGGTTTCAGTTATCGTGCCCAGACATGGGCGCGATAATTGAAACCACATGTCTCGCTGAGGCGTGCACACCACTCACAGGCTTGTTCTTTTTTGGATCCATTTCATAGTGAAACAACTGAATGAAAGAACCGCTGACGTCTTGTGTGCTTCTTGTTCTAAATAGTGGGGTGAGTCACATATCATGACTGCCACTTTGTGAGGGTATTTTTCTTCGGGCATGTTGCATTGGTTCTCAGTTGGGCTCTTCTAGGCAAGTTTTGAATAAGGACCATTTTGTCCTCTTTTAGTCCTTTTTTTTATGTTTCACGCTGCTTTTAAAGAACTGCTGATCGTCTGTGCCCCCCGCACTTTTGACCCCATTGTTGTAGCACAGGCAACATCGATGCAAGCTGTTTTATCGCACTGTACTGGTTTCCCGTGAGCGCCCAAAGCGCTTTGAAGGTCTAATCAATCTTCCCTTGTGCGCATGGCTGTGAGCGGCACTGCACTGCACAATGTGTACTTGTCACAAGGAGTTGCAGCAGAGGCATGCTTTGTGAACATAGAACTCTGGACTTTGATGTAGGCTCCACTTGTGTGCACAGCACTGAATGAGTGCAAGCTTCCCACTTGCGCACTACATGGAGCGCTGTAATGCAAGTGACCCATTAATGGGCGTAGCATAAGCAGCAGTTGTTTGCTTCACTTCTACTCACAAATCTGCAAGGAGTGCACCAACAACAGTGCAGCTGTACATAGTATATTTACAGTTAGTGCGACAGTGCAAGCATCCTTATATACGGCCTTCTGCTGGAGGGTGACTCTCGCTTATTTCCTTTCCTGCCAATGCAAAGTTTGTCACACTTTGAGGAAGACCACCAACTGAGGAGACGTTTGAGGTCCCTAGCCCATTCGGTCCTTGGACAATCATAGCTGAAAATCCAAGGGTTGATTGGGCTAGGGACCTCAGAAATCTCTTAGGTGTGCAGCACAATTGTGTACTTGGAGACTGGAAGAAATCCCAAAACCTCTGCCACTTAACTTCCTGTTGCTGTAGGAAACAGAGGGGGAAAGATTCCTTAATGCCAATCATAATGTTGATGGATTGACCACTTGAAGCGGCAACTGTTTTGTAGTGTGTAGCACCATCCCCAGCCTAACGATGTTGTGGTCTTTCTTGTAAGTCGCAATTTTGATATTCTTCTTTCTGTTGTGGGACGCTTTCTGCTGGAGGTTCCTGATCTTACTGTGCTGGCGCACCCACGTGGTTCACGAGCAACCTATGTTGCCGAGAGTGTGGCTCTGCATTCATGTCAAAGGGGCGTCCTTTTGTAACATTTGGTTTCTCCTCTACCCTGTTTCTTAAAGCTAGGCAATTGAATTTAGACTACACTACACTAGTATGTTAAACATCTCGGAGATCACTCCTTGAGCCATGGGCACGTATGGCCATCCTTAATAGTGGGATCTTCTAGTTTGAAAAGTATAATTTGATTTCTGCTTCCGCTTCTAGCTGAGTATGATTTATAATACCTCGAGCAAACCCAGCCTACATGAGCGTTGGACTGGGTTCTGGGAAGAGGATGGGCGCTCGGGACTGCTGGAAACCTTGGCGGATACAAGCACGCTGTGGGAATCGAGCATGCTTTCTCGTGTTGGCGGTTCTGTGGATTGTAGGAGGCCCTGGGGTCAGTGCTGGAGCAAGGCATGTAGTTGTGTAAGAGTTCGACGCAGGTCACTTGTGTGTTGCCGTGCAGCCTGTTCCACCTTCTGCTCACGGCGGCCATGCTTGCTCGATCTACATGATTTATGTGTTTCAGAGGAAGCGTCATACAGTTGCTGCCGCGAGCAGCCTATCTTTTATTGGGTTTAAAGTTGCATTCTAATGCTTCTTGTACCGAAATTCACAAGAAATGCAGATTTCTGGGTCACTGAATGTAAACAATGAACAAGCAGAAAGAGTGAAACCGCTTAAACATAGCACCGGAAGCTATTTAGTTTTCAACAGGAGCTTGGCCTTAAAAAAAGAAAATTGTACTTGAGTCCCTTTTAGTAAAATATAATCAGCGCAGTGGGTTTGTCTAGAGTCAGATCTGTGGACTGTATTATTTCGCCTCTGGTTAACCAGTCGAAAATTGATTGCAATTTCGATGGCGAGGACGATGGTAGCCTCTGTAGCGTCGAAGGTGGTCGTGGATGTTACGTCATGTTTTGTAGAACTCATTGCGGCCATTTAAGGGTCCTGTAGCGCTTTTGGAGTGTAGACACCAGGATCCAAATTACCACATGCTTGATGGGCGTGTGACACTGTTGGCTAGAGATAAGTACGTGTGGTGTGGTGGGGAGCTTAGTGAGGTGGAGATGTTGTCATAGAGCAAACCGCACCGTTTGGCAAGGGGTGGAAATGGGGATCGTGAGGGTCGAGGGGCTTTGGGATAAGCAGGGCTTTAAGTGGGGTGAAAAAACTAGGGGGTGGGGGTGTCTCTCAAAGGGACCGATGTCATTAAGGGCGTGCCTTAAAAGGACGTAAGGTGAAAATCTATGCTTAGCTTATTGTATTGTATTTTATTGTAATTGCATTTATATAGCGCTTACTTCCCCTGACGAGGTGTCAAAGCGCTTTTTCAGCAAGTAGCACCCTACTCCGGGACCCATAGAGGATTAGTGTTGAATTAGTAAAGTGAAACATGCAAGTACATTTTAAGTGCTGGATAGGTTAGTCAGTTATTTAGATTTGGAATGATAGCATAAGGATAGAGGACAAAGGTTTGTATTTATATAGCGCTTGTTGACGCACGCTATTCAGGCAGCCTACAAAGGATTAGTGGTGAAATAATATGGTAAAATATGAAGTAATTTCAGTGGTGGATATTAGTCAGTTACTTGGAGTGAGAAGGATAGGGGAGGGATAAAAGGGGAAGAAAGATTTGCATTCATATAGCACTTGTTACCCCTGATGGGTGTTGAAGCGCTTTTCTGGCGAGTAGCACGCCACTCCGGAACCCATAAAGGATTACTGTTGAAAATGTGTACAGTAAAAAAAAATGAAGTAATGTGAGTAGTGGATATGTTATTCAGTTATTTGGGTAGTATATTAGTATAGTTTAATATGGAATTTGAGAAGTGAACATGTTAGTCTGTTAATTTCGATTGAAAAGGATAGTGGAGGGATAAAAGAGTAAAATATAAAAAAAATTTTTTTTAGGTCTTAGCAGTAGGAGGAGGCTTTTGGAAGGGAGGACTCAGAGGAAAGAGTTTAGTGAGGTTTGTTTTAGGGGATCGGTATAGTAAAATAGGTGTCAGATGATGCAAGGAGGGGTAGAGTAGGAGAGAGTCTAGAAAGGGTTATTGGTGTAATCGAGTTTGGAGCACCATATGCAAACAGAAATTTACAGCATATCCCTCTGTATACAAGCATTCTTTCCACTGTAGATATGTACCTATCTTTGTGTATTACTTTGTATAAACATGTAAAATAATTGTTGTTCAGACAAAAAATAATAATAATAAATAAATAAAAATCATCTTTGGTCTACATGAACATACTTCCATTGTGCATCTATGTACCTTCCATGTACTTGGATCTGTGTGTCTGTTACGTTTCTCCCGAAAAAGCATATCCAATGCATTTCTAATCCTATGCCTGTACCGCATGAGCCGTGGGCCCCGTAAGGGGAAACCGGCGAGGCCTAGCATACAGCGCTCTAGTAAAGTCGCCCCCTGGCTCTTGCCAACGGTCCATGACATACCCTGGGTCTCCAGGTGCCCCGTATATAACATGGTTCACTACCGCCAACTCAGAAGCCCAGTAGTATTTCCGTAGGTTTGGCAGTCCTATCCCCCCCCCTTCGTACCAGGGAAGAGTGAGTTTAGAGAATGCTATACGGGGCTTCCCATCCCAGAGTAGCTGTCTCTGTAGGGCCTCCACGTCTCTGAAGTAGGAAGCCGGAACCGGATCCATCGTATTCTGAAGGGCATGCAAGAACCGGGCAAGGACCAACATCTTAAAAAGGACTGCTCTACCCAGAAGGGAGAGTGGAAGCGCCTTCCAATGCGTCACATCTCCGCTAAATTGAGACAGAGGGGGGCCCAGATTGTTAGCAAAGCGCAATTTCGGATCAATCGTCATGTAAATGCCGAGGTACTTGAACCCTACCGGCTCAATTCGTATCGGGCAAGAATTAGGGACTACTGGCCGGTCGCCTCTGAGAACAAAAAGTACAGACTTTGACCAATTTATTTGCAAAGCCTGAGTACCTCCCAAAGATAGCAAGCACGTCCAGGAAACACATTAGGGACCCCCTCGGGTTGGTAAGTTAAAGCCAGATATCATCCGCATATAGCGAAATTTTATCCTCCCATTCCAAAGACCAGCGCAAGCCACGTATCAAGCGTTCCCAACAGACCCACGCCGCGAGCGGCTCTAGGGCCAAAGCAAAAAGGAGCGGGGACAAGGGACATCCCTGCCTCGTGCCCCTTCCAAGGGGAAAGTCAGAGGACTTATGATTGTTCACGACAACTCTGGCCAAGGGGGTTGCATATAAAAGTCGCACCCATCTAATAAACTCAGGACCAAAACCCATCTTCCTCAATACCGCAAAGAGATAGGGCCATTCACCGTATCAAAATGCCATAGTAGCATCCAGGGACACCAGCTACGCTGGCTCCCGAATAGTCGGGGACCTACCGAGTACCCCATGCCGCCGGCGCAGGTTGAGGGCCGTATTCCGACGTGGCATAACACTGGATTGCTCGGGGAGGAGCCAAGCAGCCATCTGAAATGGCCGCATAGTCGCTCGGCTCCGCGAGCCCCTTCGCCCCACACGACTATCCTGCCGAATATCCTGACCCAAAGTGCCCTCCTTTGCCTACGGAGAGAACGCGAACACCTACCGTCTGCTTCCGGAGCATCTACGTGCCGCCGATCCTGGGAAATCTCCCCGTCTGCTTTGCGGCCCGTGCGATGGTGGGACCGGGGCGTTGATTAGGCGGGGCCTCCGGCCTCGGCCGCAGCATCGACGGCCGTCGAGGGTGGAGCGGCGCCTCGCCGGTGGGGGCCGATGTTATGAACGACCGCTGCCAGCGGTAACGGTACGAACTGATCTACGTGGACCCTCGTGGGACAGAGTGGCGGCGTGGGATCGGACGGGGCGCTTGACTCCTGCCCCCTCCCCAACGTTTGTTGCCCAGGCATAACCGGAGATCGCTCTGATATAGGTGGGCGACTCCCGGGGCCCGGCGGGACTTTAGCCTTTTGGTGGCTCTCCTTTATGGACCCTGCCCCACAATTTGTTTGTCCTGGAGATGCATCCTGCTGTGTCCCCACGGTGCGGCCCGCTCCCTGGATCTGTGCAGGGGATCGGCGCCGATCGGCTCAAGATGGCGGCTGGTGCCTTTCTTCGCGGCTCACGTCCGGGCCGGGCGGCTGTTGCAGAGATGGGACAGGGATGCCCGCATTGCACGACGGAGTTCACACCCCGTGATGTGTTGGCTGCCTTAACGGCTTTGCAGGAGACTGTTGATTGCTACGCCCGAGTCCTGGGTGCAGGACTGGATGCCATCGCTGTTTCGCTACCTATGACGACCATGGTCCTGCCCCGGGAGTCGGCCGCTGACCATGCTGCCGCCTCTGTGGGGAAGGATTTGGTTCCTCGGAGGCTCCTCGGGCCGCTTGGAGCCCGGACTTCTTTGCCCGTGCTGGCCGTCTTGATCGCATGTATGACTTTATCCTTGGGCCACATGTTTGACTGGCGGCTGGGAGTGGAGCGCTGTTTTCCTTCTTGGACTGGCCCCGGGGGTTCGCGGCCATGGCCGGACTGTTTGACTTTCTCCTCCTGGATGCTGTTCTTTTGTGTCAGCTTTTGGAAGTTCCTGGGACCGGCGCTGTGGTTGCCTTATCTTTACTGTCTGTATTTGGGTGGCTTTGAATTATTATGCTTTTTTATGGCCTTGTTCCGTCCGGGCCCACCTATCCTGTTCGGACCTTCGAGACTGTGCTTCCCCTTGCTTATTGATAGACCTTCAGGCAGTATTCTTCTCAGACAGGGTCAGGGCTGAGGTGGCCTGTCATCTATTTGCTTTATTATTGACGGGCGGTGTCGTGGATATCTGTGATTGCTATTTCTTTGTTCCTGTGCCCAGGCTCTATTGATCTTCCTTGTGGTATTGACTTCTTTTTGGGATTTTCGTAGTGTTGGGGTGCAGGGCGGGCCGAGCGGCGCATTGGGGGTCCTCCTCCATTTCTCTCTTTTTCTTTTTGTTTTCCTTCTTTTCTATCTTTCTATATTTTGGGTTCTATTAGGGCGACAGGCACGCGGCTGGGGTGTAGGCCATGACCTTCTGTGGGTGTGCAGGGTGGGGGGTTGCGGGCGGGGCGTATGTTTGTGTTCGTTACTATGGCCCTTTAGTCTTTCTTTTTCTCAGTTGTCGTCGTTGCCTGTGTTTCTTGCGGTGTGTATGGCGCTGAAGGGTGGGTTTGGACCTGTTGTATGCTGGGGCTGTGCCTTTGCTTCTCCTGTTATGTATATTTGTCCCCTGGGGCCCCCCTCATCGTATAGACACAGTTTCATCTATCCTGATTTACGCACTATCGTGGGAATGCGTGTGACTGCGTGACGCTTCTTTTTGCTCCTTATTAGTAAAATGAACCTTTCATATCCTTACTCGAGCTGATATGCCGCGTCCGAATTCTGTACTGTTACTGTATTATCCTGTGCCTTGAATTGTTGCCACAATGCTTATCGCTGGCAATGTTTTGACTTTACTAGCGGCCGGCCGAGATGGTTGTAGGCCCATCTCTGTACTCTGATTTGCTACAAATAAAGGTTCGATAAAAAAAATAAAAAAAACTGGATTGCTCTGCGTGAATCAGGGAGGTGATAACTTTAGCCAGTCTTGTCGCCAGCAATTTTACCTGGACCTTAGGCTCGGCGTTCAATAACGAGATAGGTCTATAACCACAATGTTCGCCACCCGCTGGTCATACGGAAGCTGACCCTTCTCCCTGCCTTCCTCGTACATGGACCGGAGAAATGGAGCAATCCTATTAGCACTCAACTTATACAATTCTATGGAAATTCCGTTTGGACACGTGGCCTTCCCTGAGTGCACTCCCCTTATGGCCTGTGCCACTTCATCATCAGTAAGAGGGGATTCCAGATATTTACAGTTTTCCTCCAAAAGAGTGGGTAATTGGATGCCTTTAATCATTTCACCATTATCTGCCTCTGTATACACCCCAGCTGAGGTGTACTCCCCACTATATTACTCCGCAAAGCTGTCCGCCACCACCTGCGGATCCGTCATTTTTCTGGAGTTCTCTCCTTGCAACTCTAGAACCAGCCGCGATGCCCACTCTCCCTTCTCTAGTCATGCTATCAGTTTCCCAGCTTTGTCCCCTTGCTCATACACCCTACTTTGTGTCTCATCATTCTGCGCACTGGCTTTGTCCCTCGCTAGCACCTTAAACTCATCTTGTCGCAATTTTAGCCGACGTAGTCCCTCCGGCGTCGCCGCCCGAGACACCACTCCGATCTCACCACTTCCTCCTCCGCCTTCTTTAGTTCTGCCTTTCGCTCCTTCTTTTTCTTAACGATCAAGGATAAGGCCTCCCCACGGACAACTGTTTTATACGCCTCCCATAGTGTCAGCGTAGATTCTACCGTAACCTGAATCTCTTGAAAGTACCTGTCCGTGACCTTTACTATATCTTTATTGGTAGCTGGGTCTCTCAAGTGCCATGCATTAATAGGGGCGACCCTGCCTACATTGAAGGGTCAATCTCAAGGTGGAGCCAAACTGGCGAGTGGTCCGAAATGCATCTCCCCAAGTGACGCGCCTCCCGGACATTGCAGGCCTGAGCCACTGGCACTAGTAAGTAGTCTATCCTAGACAGGCTATGGTGTGTGGCGGACACATGCGTATATTGCACCCCACTCGGATTACGAACCCTCCAACCATCCACCATGCCTGTCATTTCCAGGAAATCCGGTAGCCACCGCTGTGTCGGTCTCAGCACCTGTGTCGGACTTCGATCGACTTCCCCGTCCAGCACTGCATTAAAATCCCCGCCTATCATCAGGAGACCCAGGGGCAGAGTCAGATAAATAGAACCCAGATCTTGGAACTTGTCAGATTGAAGGCCAGGCGGAATATAAATAGAAACAAAGGTGACCATCCTCCCCTCCCACTGCCCTGATATTCCAACGTATCTACCACACTTGTCAGTCCAAGTAGCCTGAAGAGCCGGAGGAAAGGAAGTTTTCACCAATATACCAATACCCCTCAACCCCGAAGTGAATCCCGCGTGCGCCACCAACTTATAGCCCCCCCTATGCAGGGCCATGCAACGATTACCAATCAGGTGAGTCTCCTGTGGCAGCACAATATCCGGGGAGTGCCTTCTGATAAATTGACTAACCATTCCTCTCTTAATCTTATCCCCCTAAGCCGTTAACATTCCAACTAAGCACATTTATCCTCGATCCCCGTCTAACATTCACAATTATTCTGGCATGGAATCAATACAATCACATCCTCTTCACCTGATGTTAAAAAACCTAAACAAATTGCAAACAAATCTTCAAAGGCCAAACCCCTCAAACCTTCCGACACCCACCCCGCTCCCTGCACCCCTGCTCATGGCTTCCGCCCATCCCCAACTCGCAGTGTGCCTGTCGCCCCTTAATCTAAACTACCGACCAACTAAACGTAGAAAGGAGGAGGAAACCAGGACCCCGTCTCCCCCCCACCCATCTTCAGAATGACCCCACCCTATGTATGCAATAGCACTCGGTCCACTGTATTAAGTCAGATGGATTACACGTGGGTGAGACCCACTACCTGACAGCCTCGATAGTCCCATGTAAACTGCGGTCTCCATTATTCCTGCTCCTGTAGGCAGCCTCCACCACTTCGATCTTGCCCATCCGGCTCACTCGGGGGACGACTGTCCAACCAGTCCGATGCCACTTCAGGGTTATCAAAAAAACAGGCCCTCCCCTCGACCTCCACCCTCAACCGGGCCGGAAACATCATTGCATATTTCAGACCTCTTTCTCTGAGCTTCTTCTTTACTCCGAGGAAACTTTGGCGCTGCTTCTGGACCGCTTGTGTGAAGTCGGGAAAAAAGGAAAGGGTAGCGTTTTCATACTTCAAGGGGCCTCCGATCGGGAAGCCTCCAGGATAGCATCTTGGTCCCTAAAATTCAGCACCCTTGCAATCATCGGGCGGGAGGGGGCTCCAGGCCTGGGTCTCCCCCACGGCACCCTATGTGCCCGCTCAATCGTGAAGAAGTTACCCAGTCCCTTGGGCTTGAGATAGTTGAGGATGATGTCTTCGATAAACAAATCTGTGGCCGGGCCCTCGGCTTTCTCTGGAACACCAATAATTCGGACATTATTCCGTCGAGCTCTCCCTTCGTATTCGTCAAGTCTCCGATTGGTGAAGTCACTGGAAGCCTTGAAGTCTCGCACCTCCTGCTGAAGCAACGCCACATCGTCCGTTAAGCTGGCGGTCTTGATGTCCAGAGACTTGACTTTTTCACTTGCCTTAGTGAGGTCCTCGCGGATGAGATTGACCTCTATGGTAACCGTGTCCAGTTTATAGTCCAGCGACTCCATCTTTTGCCCCAGGGACGACTTGACACCATCGATAGTGCCATCACGTCGAGCAGCGTCGGCTCAGCCGGCGGACCGGTGGAGTCCCCCCACGGATTGAATCCTCCTCGTCTCCGGCGGGGACCCCCTGGGCATCGTGTAGCAGTCTAATTTGTTGGTCTGGATATGCCTAGACCCCTTGGTGGTCCTGGGCTGCTGCTTGTCCCCATCTGGTTTAGACGCCATCTGAAATGCCTCCTCAACAGGGGCCTCCAGGCCTCACCGCACCACCAGATGCCGCGACGTCCCGCAGCCCTACAAGAAATGGCAACAACGGATAACCAAGCGGCGCACCCATGCGGCTGGAGCTTCAGAGCAGGTCACCGGGCAAGCCCGGCCACAAGGGCCGCGGTACGTCGAGATCAGCAGGACCCCCAAGAGTGAGAGCAGGCATAGCCGGCCGCGGGAGAGCCGCAAGTCCAGAAGGCCACCACCAAACTGAGCCAGACAACCGCTCCGGTAGAAAGGATAGAGGTGTCAGTCCGGAGGTCCGCACCACACCTGCTCAGGCCCCCCAGGGCCAACCGCCAACACACCAGCAGCGTCGAGAGGACGGCCGATCCGGCACCACAGGCAGGGGCCTCTCAAAGCGTGCAGTTAAACAACACTCACGCGCCCCCACGATAGGTCTCACACTGGGGGAGACAGCCCCGTGCATGGAGTTCAAAAGGGATGGCTCAGCAGGGGGCCCTCCACAGCAGAACCAGCCACCGATGGGTCTCTCTGCGTCACTACTATCTCATGGGTGAGACTCGGTGACTACTCCAATCCACGACCACTCTGGCGCCCTGTCAGGTCTTCAACCAGAGAACTGTGAGGGCCCCACACGTGATGGCTTCGGCTGCAAACAGGCGGCAGTCAATCAGTACAGGCCTCCATGGAGCCTGTCCCCCATCAGGGCCAAGACAGAATGTGGCTCCTCCTCCCTCATCTCACAACAGCTGAGGGCCGTCCAGTTGGGCCGGGCGGGGGGGCGTCCCTGCGTCAGGTGGCCCCCCTGCTAGGGCAATGTGTGGGAGCCCTTCAGACAGCTCGGCACCACTAGGGGCAGTCCACACCTCCGCTAGTCGGAGGCTCCTCATCCCGATCTTGCTCCCTCCGCTCCGCTCTCCCTCCGCCGGTAATTAGCCTCTGTTTTCCAAGGCGGGGGCCACCTCCGCCTACCGCCCCGCCGCCTCTCCTCCGCGGCTGCAGGCAAAAGTATGTTCACACCGGGACCCAACCGGCAACTTCCGGTTTTAGTCCCGATGTTGTTGTGTTAGTGGCCGTCTCTCAGCAGCACTCGAGCCCCGGGCTTCAGGCTATTGGTGGGCCGCAAACATCGAGAGGCGTATCTCCGGCCCCCGAAGTCACAGTGGGGTCGGAGACTCCCTATCGTGCACCGCTAATCCTCAGCGGTCCAGCGGCAGGGGCAATCATCAGGATAAATACCAGGATATTTGGGCAGGGGACAGGTCCGGCGGAGCAGAGCACTCACGCGGCCATCTTGGACCGGTGCGTGGCTCCTCCCTGTGTAGATCTTTTTAAAAACGGTTTTAATGAAATATGTAGTAGATAATCGATGGCAAGCGATTGAGGGGCTGATAACGACTTTGGTGGTGAGACGCCGGGTCCGTCCTGCCACCGCACCGCCAAAGCTGTGGTCGGGCCGCCAGCCAGATTAGGAGTTTCCTCCTGTCCGGCGGGCTTTTTTGGGCATTCCTACGGCGGTGCCTCTAAAAACGGGCAACGCAATGGAGCTCCAAAAATAGTTCCTGCAGGAACTGGAGTGCATGCACACAGGTAGGTACATGTTGTGCCCCCTGCATGTACTCCAGGGCACAGGGGCAACACTTTGTTTCCTCTCCGCCGAGGTTTTCATGGAGGAGGAACCGCCATCAAAACCATGGCGGAGAGGGTATCCGGAATGTGCTTGGCGGGACTGCGGCGGTCCCACCAAGCATATTAATGCCTCCTGACCGCCGCAACACTGCCAGGGAACAACAGTTTCCTGTTGCCTACGGCGGGTCAATGGTAGTCCGACCGCCATAATCATAATAGGGCGGTCGGTAGACCACAGTCACCCATCCCCCACGAGTCTGGTGGTCCATGGTTCTTTCTAGTTTTTAGATGTTGCATGTGCAGTTGGGCTTTTTATTAGTTATTAACAATGCTATTACTATATGGGATGGTTTTATTAAGTAATACAGTATTAATGATGCAGTTATGTTTTATTTTATTTTTTTTAAGTTTCAAGTACGATGGTCTTAAAAAACTAATGTTTTAAACTAACCAAGCTGTTAAAAGGGAATGGCCCAGTACAATGTCCTTAATATTTGGAGTAAGAAACTGCAGTAATGCATTTGTGGTGTGTATGAAAGTGATGCATCTGCAAGTAGCATCCAGATTTGTAAAACATATGCACATGGTAGCTTGTCTAATTCAATAAATGTTAACAATCATGCAATACAATTTACAATGTTAAAGGATTGTGCTGATTTATGGTTAAGTTGTCCCGTGATTAATCTTTTTTAGGTCTGGTCTAGAGGCATCTTTCACTATCTCCCCAGCCTGCAATTAAAAAAAATCATAAATAGAAATACATACATATTTACATATGCAAAGGAGCATACATATTTACATATGCAAAGGACCCTCTATAGCCATTGGCCTGTTCCACGGTCATTCACATTTTGCTTCTGCCCACTGTGGAAAACAGCATTAGATAATAGGTCTGCCCACTCAAGCCATTGGCTCTCTTCCACCACGAGTGTCAATATTTGCCTCAACACCTGCACATCCGCCCAAGATGTGTAGTTCAGTACCAAGGCTAGTGCTAGTGTCAACATTTTACTTTGCCATTTTTTTCCTTTCCTTTATTTATCTTTTATGGTCATTGTATGTTTAAGCTATTTTCAGGTTACAGTAATTGACAACAGTTGGTACAACTTATTTGCACCAATGAGAATATTTTCCTGCAATGTGCATTAAAACTAAAAGGGATTCTGTACCTCTTTTAAGTACATCAACCTGCTAGAAGCATGTGCATTGTTCTATTAAAATTATGTGTCATGGCTAATTTTCTCAAATGTTAAATTTTAATTGCTAGCATATGATAAGAATGTTAAGGCTGAAGCATATTTTCTTTTATTCGTTCAGTATTTTTTTTAGATATGCATGCAATAAAATAAAATAATAATAGCCCTTAAACCAAGTTCAGACTCAAAGGCATTGACAATGCTTGTTTTGATTCTGTTTTGAGGGCTGGGCTATGCTTTTAAGTGACTAAGCAGATAAATAAAAAATTGCCTTGGGTCACATGCCATATGTGGCATCGTCATATAATAGCCCCGGCCATTTAGTCAAGAGCACTTTGCATTCTCTCACATTTAAAATGTTATTTTTCACTTGTGTGGGTAAACTATCAACTACAGAAGCCCAGAGACTTGTGAAACCGTGGCTTCATGCCAGCGACACGAGGCAAGCCCAAACCCCTGAAACAGCTTGAGTGAAACTGAGTACACATATCTAACTTTCATTTATTTCATAAACACATTCTGCGACATTCATCATCAAAAGAGAAACCGCTTGCTAAAATGCGCCTGGGTTTCAGATAACTGTTGCGTTGACTAAACCCCATACAGTTGCTCGCCTTTTTTGTACAATATCTGATTATTCAGCTAGATGTGGGAAAGTGTTTTAAATGTGGGAAAAGGCACCAGAGGTCTCCTTTGACAATAAGTTCTTTAGAATATATTGATTTTGCTAGCCGCACACTGGGCTATTGTGTCTGGTAGAATAACGAGGCAGCCAGCCTTCTGTCTATTGCTGTCTGCTTATTCACTCCTTTGTTTCCTCCAGACAGAGGCCTACATTTATTCATATCTCTGAATTTGACCTTCAACCCCGTCCGCTCATGGTCCGCCTAGAGAAGATGTCTGCCACGTCGCACTTTGTTATTACTTAAAGGGCCTTTTTCAGTGTACAAGGGGGCTTCAGCCCACAGATGGCGAGCACAATATTTGTTTGCATTCACACGGGGTTCCCTCTCCAGTCACGGGAAAATGATCCTCTATTCATTTTTGTATGATTCAGAATAATCAATCAATTTCCTCAATTAGTTATCACCCAGTACGCACTTGTGTTTTTTGCACCATTGAACTGGCTTCCTCTTCTGCTCACTGCATAGATACCGCGAGGAAGCATAGCATACATGGGCTGAGGAAACAGCAGATGTGCAAAAAAACACATACAATTCTCTGTACCCGAAGACTTAACCCGGCCAGTACCACTCACTTCTGGGGTGAGGGGGAGACAAAACAAAGAGAGGCGGGGCCGGTAGCCTAGTTCCCCCCCCCTCCCCCCAGAGCACTTATGCCCAGAGGCAACGGCCTGTGTGCAGAGGTTTTCAGATCTGAAGCATTAGGCTGGGCCAATGTGCATGCGAATTTTAGTTTTAATAAAACGTGAGAGCAAATTAGACATTTTCTGCATGCTGAGAACCCATTGTTGTTCACAAAGAGGGGATTATTGCTTTGAGCAGGGGCTCGGGGTTATTCTGTCGATACTGCACTGCAGTAACCTCTGCCCATTTCTTTCATTCCTTTGAAGAGTTCACATGAAATAATTCATGCACCACAGCAACCCCTGCCAAGATACGTAGTCTGCTGTAGCCGCAGGAATCCCACACCTGCCGCGCGCTCTGCCTTTTACTCATCAGGCTGTGTTGGGCGGCAGTTACTGTAAACGGCCAAATAATCCCGTCAGACCGCCACTAAGAGTTGGAAAGCCTCTAAGCCGGTTTCCCATCTCAAGAGCAGTGGGAGTGTTATCTGTATATTCACTGTGACTGTCACTAATGTAAATGCACGTTTTACTTTGTGGCCCTTTGTGCAAAGTCGAGAAAATCGAACATCATTTCATCTGGCATTAAAATGCATGTGGAGGGTCACACGTCGTTCCTAACCAACTTGTCCTTGTCTAACATAACTGGTGCTCATGTAAAGTGCTCCAATACCTTCGGTACTTGTTCGCGCTATATAAACCCCCCCCCTCCCCCAAAAATGCCATTTGAACCTGAAGGAGCCGGGTTCCCTTTCATATGTGTACTCTGGAACCCTCGGCTGATGGACCTTTGGTGCCTGCTTTAGAAGTGTAGAGGGGAGAAATAACTCATTAGGTCTGATTCACGGGCTCAAAGAATCTGGACTCCGAAGAATCACAGACTTCAGGTTTCCAAATTTAGTCGGTTTATTATAAGGCCAAAAATAACTGAACATACACCAACAACTCAAGGCGAGGCTATAGAAATACATTGGAATTCTCAGTCTTTGGATCATGCAGATGATGACAAATTCCAAAACCAGGACGCAAGCAATAAGTGCCCCTATGTCAATATTAGACTTCATTGAAGATTCGTAAGTAAAAAGCATTAGTCTGTCCCTACACTACAACTAACGTGAAATCTAAACGTAGAATTCCCCAGGCAAGTTAGAAAAAAGTGTCAGCAGGGGAAGTCTTCCTAAGAAGTGCACTCACGTTGTATGGGTAAGGTAGCCAAAGGCTACAGAACTCGTTCTAAGATGCCCCTTCCCTCTCATCGATCTCCTCTCTTCTCCTAACTCAACCCCGGGGCACTGTCCCTAGTTTAAAACATCAAATCATAAACACGCTCCATTAGGTATCGTCTGATGGCCTCATACCGCTGGGCGCCTCCTCATAGGTAGTTTTCCAATTAGTTTCGATACTCCCAGCTCCTGGCTTGATTACCTTGATTACCAGGCCTTCTTCAGTGAGAAAGAACACCATCTCACATTATCAGCGCTCTGTGTACCCACATATCCTCTCCTCCCTGAGCCTAACTCCTAAAACAAAAGCGTTATTCTAACTAACAAAGATGAATTCCTCCACCTGCAACAGAAACGTGAGAAAGAAAAGATTTAACATGCACATGAACATTACGAACAAACCCCTTACTAAGAGAGCCAGGGGAAATACATTTCAGGGTTACAGAAATCGGCCTACATAAGAGTAGGGCACGTAGGGCTCATGGAAATCTCGTATAAATGAACAATTTACTAAGCATTTCTAAATCACACGTTACATGAGCACATCAAATACTTAAGGATTATAAGCCTCATACACAAATTCTACCCGTTTATGTTTTCAACTAAGCATGTTTGTATTACAGCATTAACTTCTATACGTTTACACAAAAAGTATACCTAGCACAACACCTTTCACATTATTACAGTACACATTTTTCTGTCTCATGTTAATACGACAAAGCAATAAATGCAGCTGGGAACTACTCATGATTATGATGCACCCCTACAATTTAAAGAGCACAACCGTGCTCTATCAGCCCCCCCCCTCTGATGACAAGTGTCACCACAACCATCCACAACTCCCTGTAGGAAGAACCGACCTAAACAGAAGTCGGAGCTGTTCTTCCCAGTCTGAACTTCTCTAGGCTTTTGAGATTCTCATAGTGAATGCCCTGCAGTCGCTACATTCTCCTCTCCTAGTCTCTAAGAGATCTCTCAGCCTGGTTTGCCTGGTTGGACCTTCAACATTTTACAGACTTCTTTGCCAATAATACGTCCAACGCAAGGCGTTTCTGCATCACCATGGCTCTTATTGATACCATCTCTCTATCCACCAGCAATAAAGACTGAGCTGTATTCGCTGACAACTTATCCACAATTCTTGACAACCTTCTAATCTTGATATCATTTAGAACCACTCCCAAACTTGGTATCATTGCTCCGAATACGTCTCCAACAATCTCTCCTGCACTCGCACCTCGCTTCTCTCTGTGGTGTAATCCACCTTCCAACGGGCCAAATCTTTAATGTGGCAAATCTTAGGAAACACAACAGCCACATAGTATTTACTATACCAGTTCAGTGGCAACCGCACATAAGCATTTTCCCCACACACAAAATACACATTGGGTACCACTTGCACTGCTTCTTGCAAAAACTTCTTAGCAGTGGCAGCAATTGTGAAAATTTAATCACTCACGCTTTGTCCTACAAAGATCTTCTCACAGTAGGTCTGCACATGTTCAATGCAAAGTTTTATCGCTGTTCAAAATCTAAAGGTATTGGACTGTAACTCTCTTTTGCCTTATGGGACAACTCCTCCTGGGTCCATGCAAATTTTCCTTCTCTACTATTAAACTTAACAACTAATTGTCTGTCCAGTAGGTGGAAACCCGCTCCTCACACCATTACTGGACAGGGCAGCAAAAATGAGAGCGTCATCTCATGGGCTAGAAACAGGGAGCGATTTATTTCCGGATGGCACATTTCTAACCCTACAACAGATGTGTAAAGCACAAGTGCCCACGGCATCGGACCTACTGTTATATTATCAGATAAGGGCGGCATGCCGTGCTAAATAGGAGGAGTTCCCTCAAATACCACCCACAGTACCAGCGCTAGAAAACATTTTATCCACACCATCTCCACGCAAATTGATAACACGTATCACCCAGAGGGAAACCAGTGGCTTTGCTGCTGTGCTCAGCTCGAAAATCTCTCACCGAATTACTGACTGCGGCAAATTCACTTCAACTACCTGCACAGGCTGTATCGCACACTCCCTGAACTACACCGCATGGGACTACACACGGTCTCATGCTGCTGTAGTTGTGGAGCACACAATGCCACATTCAATCCTTTAGCCTGGGTGTGCAGACCGATAGCACGGTTCTGGCAAGAAGTGTTTTTACATATTAGTCATATAACCAACCATCCATTAAACTGCATACCGCTGGTAGCACTTTTGGGGTATGTGCTGGAGGTGCCAAAAAGTCACGTAAACTCAAGGCAATGCGAAAAGACAGGTGGCAATCCATTGGAAAAAACATTCCCCGCAGACTATAGCGGAATGGGTAGGAGCAAGTACATACTGTAAGGTTCAACTGTCCAATTACTGGGAATTAATGCCAACCAGCTCTAGACCGAAAGATATATGGGAACCCTTTTCGACGTGGTTGACATCGCGTGGGGTGGATCTTCGGAGTGATTAAAAACAGGACGAATAGCCACTACAGCTGGGAAACAAATCTGTGCTGTTACACTGAGGGATTGTTCCGTAGGTTTGCAACACTCCTCAGGTTACAAGAGGCGGAGGGTACGGGCAGAAGTGGCCGTATAGTTTGAAGGGTTAAAAGGGAACATGTAAAGCATACTATGGATGTATAAAGTGATATGTTGACTTACAATGATGGGGGAGGCAGCAGTTTCTTTGTTTTGAAGTTAAAACGTTTCTGTATTAAATTGATATTACCATGTGGATTGTACATACACTAGATCTTCCGTTATCCAATACTGTTGATGCTATCCTAACGGACAATGTAGATCTGTAATTGTGCCAAAACTCAATAAAAAAATAAAAACAAAAAACGAATTGTCTATGTCTATCTTCTACTTGATCTATGCACTTCTTCTCCAAATCCATTAATATAATCATCAAATTATGACAATGAGCATAATCTGTATCTAATGTAACAGTAGGTATGAACTATTTCCCAATTCTCTCTTCCTGCTTGTAATAATCATACTTGTTTAGGTGCTTGTAAGCTGAAACTTCTAAAAGCACTACATCCTAATTGGAGAAATAATATTTATAGTGAACCTTACCGTAAAACATACTAATCAGCAAACTACATGTAATACGATACATCAAGGGAAGATGGTGATAACGAATTCCCTCCTCCACAGACGCAGGCAACTGCATACACACATAAAAATCGGTCACATCCATCATATTCCCATACTCATACAACAATTTCGCATAGGCATTCAACGTATAATCACCCTTATACAAGTCTACATGCAACATGCCACTAGTTTGATCCAGCATAGCTTTATCTGCTCCTACAGTACTATCGTTGGTGCTAGAAGTAACAGGTGTGGATGTCCTGTGCACTCCCCCCTTCAACTCCTGCATCATGTGAAACTTTTACAGAGACTATGATAACCACTGCTATCACTACTATCACTTCCACTATAAATGTACCCATCACACAATTTGCTCTTTGGTCCGGATTTCCAGACTCCATTTTTAACTGAGTCGGTTTAGCACAGCAAGAGGATCAATGCAAAGTCTCTGCCTCTGGTTGCTGTTCAACAAAGTTCATATACAGTCCCTTGGAGTCCTGGAAATCAATTTCACAGTTCGTTATACAATTATTTACACAGTTCAAAAGACTTCCTTAGCCCTCTTTCTTCTTTTCTGGAAAGTCCCTATATTTAGTCTTCTTCCACACAGGCCTAGGTTATATTCTTTAAAGTAAGTGTTTTATTTACAGTTCTCAGTTTGATCAACAGTCTCTCACAAGCTCTGATCAAATTTCACTAATGACACGTTGTAGAATCTCAAGACGAACTGCTGCAATCTCCTGAGCTGGTGGCTGGTACCTGAATGCTGGAAAAGACAGATCTTGCATAATCAAAACCTGCACCTTACTCAATATTGGCGGTCTTGGCACTGTCACTGCCAACACCCCCTCCATTTCTAGTCCAGGAATTATCAGTTCGATCTCAATCTTCAGTTCTGGAACTCTGCTGGCTAATCGTGAAGACCTCAGTCTCCCGGCCCCCACTGTCCCCGGCATCTGTGATCAGGTAGGTCCACTCTGGGGCAGCGTACCTCTGGCAGGGTACTCTGGACCTTCTCGATCTCCTCAGACCCTCTTGTGCTTGCTCCGTATCACTTAGCTCCGATTCTGAAGTTTCAGACACAGGGGAAAAGTCTCTTTCACAAGTCATTCTCCGGTTTTGTCTCTTCTGTCTCGCAGGCCACATTTCTCTTGCAAACTCTGCTCTCCTTCTCTGCACCCAATCACCTTGCACGCCAGATGTTGCAGCTGAGTTAGACTCTGTACCACTCGCAACGTTACAGTCTCCTTCAGAGTCAGTATTTGGGTCTTGTGTAACTTGACCTCCCTCAGCTTGCTCTGGTGGGAGACCAGCCTCGTCAGTAACCCTTACAGCTTGGCTTGTCCTCTCCAGTGGCCTCGCAGCCACGGCTGGATTTTCTTCAGCAAGAGGAGCTGTTTCCCCAAGAGTCCTGAAACTCTGCGGGTGTGCGAAGCGTGGAACCAGTTTGGCAACTCCCCACACTTTACGACTGTATTTGTCACCAGAATCACTTGATATGGACCTCTCCAGTTAGCATCTAGACAGTTCTTCCTCATGTGTTTCCATACCAGGATCCAGTCACCTGGGCTCAGATCGTGGCAGAGGTCCTTTGAGGTCGGTGCAGTTGCAGCTTCAACCTGATGAGGCACAGAACAGAACACATCAGACAGTCCTTTGCAATAATCAAGGATCAAATCATCTGTGATGTTTATCAATGCTGTAAACGGCACTGCTGGCAAGCGAGTCGCCCTCTCCATCAGGATCTCATAGGGCAAAAGACCTGTCCTCCTATCAGGGATACCACGGATACTCATTAACACCAAAGGCAATGCATCAGGCCATTTCAGAGACGTGGACGAGCAAACCTTTGCCATTCGCATCTTGAGAATTCCATTAATCTGCTCAACAAGGCCAGATGCCTCAGGCCTGTATCTACAGTGCAATATCTGATCAACTTGTAAGGCAGCAAAAGCAACCTCATAATCTCACTATGGAAATGCGTCCTTCTATCCGACTCTAACAAAGTCGGAAATTCAAAGCATGGTATCAACTCTCTAAGTAACAGCTTTGTTACTCTTAAGCTATCACACCTTCTTGTTGGATATGCTTCCACCCACCGTGAGAAAACACAAACCACCACCAGAATGTACCTCAATCCATTGCACCTGGGCATCTCAATGAAGTCAAGCTCGATCCTATTGAAGGGACCCCCAGATCTCCCAATGTGACTCAATGCAACCACAGTTTTATCTGTTGACCTGTAACACAACTGTGACACACTGCCTCAGAAAACGCACAAAGCCGTGGATTTAACCATGTCTGTCTGATCATTCGCACCATGGCATCCCTTCCAATATGAACTGCTCCGTGAATCTGCCTCACCATGGGGTGCAGTAAAACACCTGGCAACTCTGCCCGACCATCAGTTGAAGTCCACATGACATCATCTCTTTTCTCACAGCCTGCTTTATTCAAACCAGCGTCTTTTTGAGCAGACACCTCTCTCTACAGACGCGTGACCTCATCTCAAGTGTCTGCTATGCTCCTGTGTATTCCCAATTAAAAAAGCATCCTTGTTCAATGCAGAAACGTGCAACTTCATCCGCATACCTATTGCCCAGTATCACAGAGTCATCCCCCCTCCCATGGGCACGGCACTTTACCACAGGTTTTTCTTTTGGTCGCAGCAAGGCTTCCAACAATTGTCTCACATATTCCCCATTTCTAATGATGAAGTCAGGAACCCCCTCTGTGACCACAGCTGTCCGAAATCATGAACCACACCGAACACATATTGACTATCGGTGTAGAGGGTGACTTGGATCTGATCAGAGACCATGCATGCACATGTCAAAGTAATGATTTCAGCTACCTGTGTGGAGTGTACTCCCTGTAAATAAGCAGCTTCCACAACTCCTGAAATCGTACAGGCATCAAATGCTGTTCTTTAATGACCCGCATTGTCCCTTAGTGGTAAAAAAGGGGGTCGTGGTGGTGATGGACAGAGCATCTGAACCAATCAAACACTCACACCCAGTCAACAGATGTGGGTTTAATCCATCACCGTTCTTTAGCCCACTCTGCCACCCCAGTTCAGACATGGCCATATGCAAATCAGTCTGACCCTGTGCCTCATGGGAACAGTACAGCCCGAACTGCCAAGCCATGCCTTCCCTGGACCGGAAACAAGCTTCCGAGGACCGGTTTCTGGCATTTCAGCCGTCTTCAGCACGGCTTGCTTGAATCCAGTGGCAAAGTGAGCAAGAGACTCACGTCTGAGCATACCCTTAAGCATGAACCATCTACAAAAAGGATTTCATCTGATTCAGGCAGAGGTTCATCAACAAAGTTGGGTGCCAGTTTGATGCAAAGTTCAGTCCCATCGAGAAAGTCATGGTCCTCACAATCTTAATCTTCAAAATTTGGAATAGGCAGGATTCAATACAGAACATCTTTTCAGAGTCACATTATCGGAGGCAAGTATGACTTGCTCTTAGCGTGTGAGTCTGTTATTCATCACATACTGTGTCTTGATTCTCATCATCAGGAGCTCAACTGAATGTGGAACATATAAAATAAGAGGATGACCCATCACAATACTCTCACATCTTTCAATCCCGACATCTATGGCAGCAATGGATATGAGACATCCGGGCAAGGCAGAAGCTACCAGATCTAAGGAAGGTGAGAAGTAGGGAAATGGTCTACGGTCACCTCCATGAGTGTGTGTGGGTACTGACAGTCTGCAACCCTCATGCTCGCAACAAAAGAATGAGAATGATTTATTGTAATCAGGCATTCCTAGACCCGGAGTGCAACACAGACTTTCTCTCATCTCCAGAAAGACAACCATACAGTCATTATGCCATGGTACTGGATCACTCACATTCTTGTGTGTCAGCCTCTGCAGAGGCTTTGCCTTCAATGAGAAGTTTGGAATCCACTGACGGCAGTACCCAACCATTCCCAAAATATCCTGACTTCCTTTTGTGTGGTAGGGGCATTCATTTTCATGATTGCCTCAATGTGGTCTGGTGACACCTTTCTCTTGCCTTTCTCAACGTGATGACCCAAATACTGGACCTCAGGCAAACAGTGCTGGAGTTTGCTCGGGCACACCTTGTGTCCATTCTCTGCTAGATGATTCAATAGTGAATCAATCCTGTAAGCATCCTCCGTTTCTGATGCGATCAGGAGGTCATCAATGTACTGTACAACAACTGAATGTTGCAGCAGTACCAGGCTCCCAAGATTCTTTTTCAAGAACTAATTAAAGATCGGTGGACTCTCAGTCAACCCTTGTGGAATATGACACCATGTTGACACACGATTTTTCAGACGGAAAGAGAATAAAAATTGGCTATCCTCGTGCAACGTTATCGAAAAGAATGCCTGACATAGAGCAATGATGGATTCGGTACCACAACACAACATGAAACTACAATAGTATTAAACTTTCGAAGGTCTTGCATGATCCTGAACTTCCCACTTGGCTTCTGCAGTCCCATTATAAGGGAATTGCATGGGCTCCCCATTATCTCCTTCAAAATACCCTGTTCAGTCACGGACTCAATCACAGGCTTGATTCCTGCCACCGTTTCTGGCGTCAGATTGTACTAGGGTGTTCTGGAGAATTCGGCATTGGGCTGATCTGGATCTTAACTGGCTCACACCCCTCAGATCAGCCCTATCTCTTCTCCTGTGAAATCCCATACATCCAGAGAGACCGAATCCCTCAAATCGTATTGCAAATCTTCTGTGGTCAAAATGGACAAAACGGGAAAGATCTCTATGCAGAGATTCTGAATCACCAGTTTGAATGCAATGTCATCTCCATTGGTCTGCAACGCCACTTTCAAGGGTGTGCAATAGATAGTATAATTCAATTTGCACAAAAGATCACGACCCAACAAACAGACCGGACTCGAATCACACGCCACAAATTAGTTTCGATCCTGGAAGGTTCCTATTGTCACAGGTATCTCATCTGTCAATGGATTAGTCATTTTCTTATTAGCAACTCCAACAACTTGGATCGATTGTCCAGAGAGGGGTAGGTTTGGGACTACTGAGGCGTTCACAGTAGAACGGGTGGCACCAGTATCAATCAAGAATGTAATGGGATGACCGTCCAC
This sequence comes from Lissotriton helveticus, assembly GCF_964261635.1. NCBI lineage: Eukaryota > Metazoa > Chordata > Amphibia > Caudata > Salamandridae > Lissotriton > Lissotriton helveticus. The sequence goes on along the minus strand of NC_136067.1, from coordinate 936,174,866 downwards.
ATCTGCCTCCACATACGTTCCTCACTGGTCTACCTCTAAGACTGCTCCAAGGGTACAGTCTTCCTCCCCCCTCAGGCACCGTCCTTGTAATGGGTCCGGATCAAGATCATCAAAAGCTTCAATAAAGGGCATCTGTTGGTACACTCGATTTCCCTGTGAAATTCTCAGAGGTTGGGGAACTTGCACTTGTGGACTCAGTCCCCCTCCGTGTACAGACCTGGGCCTCGTCACAGTATTTACAACCTCAGGTACCTGTACTACTTCCCCATTTTGGATCTGATTTGCTGGCCTTGATCTACACTTGCGCTTCCAATGACCGATTTTATGACAAAAATGACATGCAGTGGTTCTCTTTAGGGTATCTACGTCTATTCCCGTCTTGGGATCTATGGGCATCCCCTTTCCCTGACCCGACACATTGTGGGCTCCTCCATGATTGTTTCCCTGCTTCTGATCAATGTCCCTCCACTCGACTGCACTTGGTGTACCCTATATGCATTTCTCATCTGGACTAGCATGAGCTTGTCCTTTAGTTTTCTATGTTTTGAGTCTACCTCATCACTACAATATCTAGCATACCATAGAATTTTGTCCACAGATTTATTTTGCCAACAGATCAGATGCTGCTGAATCATAACGCTAATTTCTGGCCTCAATCCTAAGAGAAATTTGGAAATGAACTGTCCCATATACTTAGAATCTAACTTATCCAATCCATTGTACTACTTAAAGGCTTGTAAAAGCCGCTCATAGTAAGCATGTAAGGATCCCTTAGCCTCTTGGGTAGTCTGATCTATTTGGACCCAATCCATGTCTTGTGGGGAAAAATTGGACCGTAACCATGTAATTACCTGTTCAAACTTTTGCATGACTACAGGTGTAGGGCCATGCGTTATGGGGTCTCGCTCGGTTTCAGTAGATGGCCATTCAACCGCAATCTTACAATCCGACCACAAATCACTTGGCACCACAATGTCAAACAAGGTGTTCAAATCAATCCACAGTACTTTTGAGATTTTAACAAAGTGATCAACCTGCTTGTACCAATCAACAGGCTTTTCCCTCAGCAGAGGAAAATCATTTGTAAATGCTGCCAAATCACCCCTGCTCCAAGGCACATGCACATACCCCCCCGCTTGGTACCTCTCGCAATGGGTAAGCCTCTACTCCTGCTTTTTCCTCTCCTGGAGGTGGCATATCTCCTATCCCTTTCTTGACATTCTTTTTCTTGGACTACCTTTCCTCCCACTTGTCAAGCATGCTCCATGCGCGTATCCCTACAATAAATTCTCGGATGTGTGTTTTCAATCTTATGACTCTTTTCTCTTCTAATTCTTAATCACTATAGTTTAACCTATAACCTCTCTGCAACATTTTGGTTTTGGAAAAATCCACATAGTACCTTTGTGCCAATTCGGTCAGTTTCTCATGTGCCCTCCTTGCCTTACGGGTGACATCCTTAGCCACAAACAACAGCTAATCTTGTTCATAAAGTTCTTTCCTTTCCAGGGGCAAATTTCCGCTCATGATCTCATCCACTTCTACCCTTAATCTTACTACGTCCAACACCTTAGCCTTTACTGCAGTTTTGATCATTCCCTGACGGGGAATAATCCCCTAATAGTACATGCGGGATTTTTTTTGCGGACTGATGGTATGCGGGATTTCGTCATATATTTTTCGTGGGTTAGTGATTGTGTAGTGTAGTGTTGTGTAGTGTAGTGTTGTGTTAGTGTAGTGTAGAGTTGTGGTGGTTGTTTAGTGTAGGGTCATGCTGGGGGTAGTGTTTTAGGGTTTAGGGTTGTGTTGTAGTGTTTGTGTAGTGTAGGGTCATGCTGGGGGTAGTGTTTTAGGGTTTAGGGTAGTGTTGTAGTGTTTGCGTAGTGTAGGGTCATGCTGGGGGTAGTGTTTTAGGGTTTAGGGTTGTGTTGTAATGTTTGCGTAGTGTAGGGTCATGCTGGGGCTAGTGTTTTAGGGTTTAGGGTAGTGTTGTAGTGTTTGCGTAGTGTAGGGTCATGCTGGGCGTAGTGTTTTAGGGTTTAGGATAGTGTTGTAGTGTTTGCGTAGTGTAGGGTCATGCTGGGGGTAGTGTTTTATGGTTTTGGGTAGTGTTGTAGTGTTTGCGTAGTGTAGGGTCATGCTGGGGTGTAGTATTTTAGGGTTTAGGGTAGTGTTGTAGTGTTTGCGTAGTGTAGGGTCATGCTGGGGGTAGTGTTTTAGGGTTTTGGGTAGTGTTGTAGTGTTTGCGTAGTGTAGGGTCATGCTGGGGTGTAGTGTTGTAGGGTTTTGGGTAGTGTTGTAGTGTTTGCGTAGTGTAGGGTCATGCTGGGGTGTAGTGTTTTAGGGTTTTGGGTAGTGTTGTAGTGTTTGCATAGTGTAGGGTCATGCTGGGGTGTAGTGTATTAGGGTTTTGGGTAGTGTTGTAGTGTTTGTGTAGTGTAGGGTCATGCTGGGGGTAGTGTTTTAGGGTTTTGGGTAGTGTTGTAGTGTTTGCGTAGTGTAGGGTCATGCTGGGGGTAGTGTTTTAGGGTTTTGGGTAGTGTTGTAGTGTTTGCGTAGTGTAGGGTCATGCTGGGGGGTAGTATTTTAGGGTTTTGGGTAGTGTTGTAGTGTTTGCGTAGTGTAGGGTCATGCTGGGGGATAGTGTTTTAGGGTTTTGGGTAGTGTTGTAGTGTTTGCGTAGTGTAGGGTCATGCTGGGGGTAGTGTTTTAGGGTTTAGGGTAGTGTTGTAGTGTTTGCGTAGTGTAGGGTCATGCTGGGCGTAGTGTTTTAGGGTTTAGGGTAGTGTTGTAGTGTTTGCGTAGTGTAGGGTCATGCTGGGGGTAGTGTTTTAGGGTTTAGGGCAGTGTTGTAGTGTTTGCGTAGTGTAGGGTCATGCTGGGGGTAGTGTTTTAGGGTTTAGGGTAGTGTTGTAGTGTTTGCGTAGTGTAGGGTCATGCTGGGGGTAGTGTTTTAGGGTTTAGGCTAGTGTTGTAGTGTTTGCGTAGTGTAGGGTCATGCTGGGGTGTAGTGTTTTAGGGTTTTGGGTAGTGTTGTAGTGTTTGCGTAGTGTAGGGTCACGCTGGGGGTAGTGTTTTAGGGTTTAGGGTAGTGTTGTAGTGTTTGCGTAGTGTAGGGTCACGCTGGGGTGTAGTGTTTTAGGGTTTTGGGTAGTGTTGTAGTGTTTGCGTAGTGTAGGGTCATGCTGGGGGTAGTGTTTTAGGGTTTAGGGTAGTGTTGTAGTGTTTGCGTAGTGTAGGGTTATGCTGGGGGTAGTGTTTTAGGGTTTAGGGTTGTGTTGTAGTGTTTGCGTAGTGTAGGGTCATGCTGGGGGTTGTGTTTTAGGGTTTAGGGTTGTGTTGTAGTGTTTGTGTAGTGTAGGGTCATGCTGGGGGTAGTGTTTTAGGGTTTAGGGTAGTGTTGTAGTGTTTGCGTAGTGTAGGGTCATGCTGGGGTGTAGTGTTTTAGGGTTTTGGGTAGTGTTGTAGTGTTTGCGTAGTGTAGGGTCATGCTGGGGGTAATGTTTTAGGGTTTAGGGTAGTGTTGTAGTGTTTGTGTAGTGTAGGGTCATGCTGGGGGTAGTGTTTTAGGGTTTAGGGTAGTGTTGTACTGTTTGTGTAGTGTAGGGTCATGCTGGGGGTAGTGTTTTAGGGTTTAGGGTAGTTTAGTTGTTTAGTGTATGCTAAAGGCATATTCGTTCTAAAAGTTTTCGTTATTTTAATTTGCGGCCTAATAGTACATGCGGGATTTTTTTTGCGGACTGATGGTATGCGGGATTTCGTCATATATTCGCTAATCATACTTTCTATGGCAAAATGAACCCCCTCATTTTGTTCCTTTTTAAATTAAATGTTTTAAGAGTTACCACTTTATTCCAATCAAGATGGCTTCAGGTGTGCCATACCTTTGTAATAAGTAGGACTGTTAGCACTCTAGTTGTTCTTTAGAACACTCTGGGACATTCTGTCATTGGGCTATAGTTGGGCTACATCTGGCTGATATTTGGGCTACATTTGTTTTTTTTTTGTCTCTGGTGGCCATCTTTGGGCTACATTGGGCTACATTGGGCTACATTTGGGCTCCAACATATATATAGCCCAATGTAGCCCAATATATATTTTTCAAAGTTAATTTTCGTAAAAACCACTGGAGCCTATATCTTGAGACATAGCAAAGGCACATCGGGCTACCAGTCCCTACAATTGTGCCAAGTTTGGTGTAAATCCATTCAGCAGTTCAGGCTAAAAGTGAGGCCAACCGCCCTATGGAAAATTGCATGGGAAAAACATGTTTTGGGACCCCCCTTTTTTCTCGGCCCCCCCTAGACGAAACCCCCCCAAATTTCCAGGGACTGCTCAGAAACAAAATGTTCCATTTTCCTGAAAATTTCAGCCAATTCTGTCCTCAAACGCCAAAGTTATTCGACATAGAATTTTCAAACATCCCATAGGAAAAAAATCCTAACTATATATACCTACTGGCTATCGCCAGTAGGTAATATATATATATATATATATATTCACTGAAAAAACAATAGGTTTCAGGAGTTATATAGTTAGGAATTCGTTTTAAAAAACCTTTGAAATTCACTCAAAAAACTATAAGTTTTAGTGGTGTTATAGTTAGCTGGACATTTTACTCATACAAAACCAATGAAATTGCTCCTATATAGTTAGTTGTACTAACTATATTTCGCGCACCCGCAATCCACTGCTGATGATGTCATATTAGATCATTCATGACATGGTCAGTGACATCACTGATGACATCTCAAATGACATCACAGATGACATCACTGATTACATCATCCAGTGAATGTGGTTTGCTTCGTTATTTAAATATGCATTATATATATAGCAATTTACATTGAAGAATGAGTGGATATATATAAATAAATATTTGGATGGAGGATTTAGTAGCAGTGTAATTGACTGTTTACTTGACCAATTTATAATGTCTCACTAAATATAGTGGATAGTGACTAAACTGTGTGAATATCTGTATCACTTTGTCAGTTGTTGTGTAAACTGATTCTACAGTTGGCTACTAGCTATGTGAAAGTCTAAATTAGTTATTGATTAGTTATCTGAGTATTTGTATGGGAGTGTGAAAGTGTGTGTGGTTCGGTGGGGGGTGTGTGACTGTCCAAAGATGTGTGAATAGTTGATTCAGTAGATATATGAAGTTAAAACTAAATGTTCTAACAGTTTGGGTGAGGGAATCTCTTTATGGGTGTGGTGATGAGCAAATATATTTCTCAAAGGTACAGGTCCAACAAACTAGAAAAATAAAAGGCAGTGTATGTGTCAGTTGTTGTATATAAATAAGTATACATAAGGCACAATGATTGTGTGAGTGATAACTGTATACTTGTAATAATGATTTTATAATTCACTAAGTATGACTTACTATTTAAATGAATAGAAGAAGTGGTGTTTGTATAAGTGTTTTGCTAAGTAAATATGTAAGTATGATCCATTGTTTGCATAAGTGAGTAGGATGACTTCATATGTGAATAGGATGCGTGCTGTTGTTTAATGTCGATATAAATGTATACGTATTTTTGATAGTGTTCTATTGTTCATTGACAGCATGTATGAGTGAATCCATAGGTAAGTGATTTGATGTGTGTATACATCTATGAATCACTGAGTGGACTTGTATTGCTGTGACAATGGATTTAAATATGATACTCTGTATTTTACAAACAGTGCTGAAAAATTGTAATAGTGTATGAAAAGGTGTATGTGATTGTCACGTGGATGATGTCATCAGTGATGTCATCAGTGATGTTATTTGAGATGTCATCAGTGATGTCACTGACCATGTCATGAATGATCTAATATGTGACATCATCAGCAGTGGATTGCGGGTGCGCGAAATATAGTTAGTACAACTAAGGTTTTTTAAAAACGAATTCCTAACTATTTAACTCCTG